>NC_091985.1:69210672-69909908 GCF_044704955.1 Pristiophorus japonicus
GGTCCGAGTCAGCATGGATTTATGAAGGGGAAATCATGCTTGATAAATCTTCTGGAATTTTTTGAGGATGTAACTAGTAGAGTGGACAAGGGAGAACCAGTGGATGTGGTGTATTTGGACTTTCAAAAAGCTTTTGACAAGGTCCCACACAAGAGATTAGTGTGTAAAATTAAGCCACGTGGTATTGGGGGTAATGTATTGACGTGGATCGAGAACCGGTTGGCAGACAGGAAGCAAAGAGTGGGAATAAATGGGTCCTTTTCAGAATGGCAGGCAGTGACTAATGGGGTGCCGCAGGGTTCAGTGCTGGGACCCCAGCTATTTACAATATACATTAATGATTTTGACGAAGGAATTGAATGTAATATCTCCAAGTTTGCAAATGACACTAAGCTGGGTTGCAGTGCGAGCTGCGAGGAGGATGCTAGGAGGCTGCAGGGGGACTTGGACAGGTTAGGTGAATGGGCAAATGCATGGCAGATGCATTATAATGTGGATAAATGTGAGGTTATCCACTTTGGGGGTAAAAACGCGAAGACAGTATATTATCTGAATGGTGGCAAATTAGTAAAAGGGGAGGTGCAATGAGAACTGGGTGTCATGGTACATCAGTCATTGAAGGTAGGCATGCAGGTACAGCAGGCACTAAAGAAAGCAAATGGCATGCTGGCCTTCATAGCGAGGGGATTTGAATATAACAGCAGTTGTACAGGGTCTTGGTGAGACCACACCTTGAGTATTGTGTGCAGTTTTGATCTTCTAATCTGAGGAAGAACATTCTTGCTATTGAGGGAGTGCAGCGAAGGTTCACCAGACTGATTCCCAGGATGGCAGGACTGACATATGAAGAAAGACTGGATCGACTAGGCTTATTATTTACTGGAATTTAGAAGAATGAGAGGGGCTCTCATAGAAACATATAAAATTCTGACGGGACTGGGCAGGTTAGATGCAGGAAGAATGTTCCCAATATTGGGGAAGTCCAGAACCAGGGGTCACAGTCTAAGGATAAGGGGTAAGCCATTTAGGACCGAGATGAGGAGAAACTTCTTCACTCAAAGAGTAGTGAACCTGTGGAATTCTCTACCACAGAAAGTTGTTGAGGCCAGTTCGTTAGATATATTCAAAAAGGAGTTAGATATGGTCCTTACGGCTAAAGGGATCAAGGGATATGGAGAGAAAGCAGGAATGGAGTACTGAAGTTGCATTATCAGCCATGATCATATTGAATGGTGGTGCAGGCTCAAAGGGCCAAATGGCCTACTCCTGCACCTACTTTCTATGTTTCTATGTTTCAAGCATTTTCTCTTTATATCTCTGATTTCCTCTGTGTGCAGAAATATAATTACCATGCACACATTTGGGCAGGTGCAATTTCCGTTCATGAGACTGGCCGGCTTTTCACTTCTGCCTGCCACAGGTGCACCAAAAAGATTTCTGGAGCATTATCAGTTTAAGTTTGACAATTATTACAGCCAGTACTAGCATCATGCATTTCTGTTAGCCCCAGTTTTAGCCCACGTGTTTCTATTAAATTTGCTGTGGGAGATATCTGTACCAGAGATTTCATAACTTCTTTTATATTGGTGGGTTATGATCACAGTGTATCTTTCTATCTTCCCAAAGTGTACTCCATGTCTTTCTTTTACACTTATGCACATTTTTGCTGATTTTTATTCTGCTCATCAATATGAGAGATGTGGGTGCTGAGGAGGTAGGCATTTTGAAGTGTTGCTGGGTTCGGCATTGTTGTGTATCTGTAAAGCATGCACTCCCATGTTCCGCCACCAGGGAGCTCATCCCCTGAAGTCCCAAGGGATCCCACCATCCCTTGGGAGCACTGTATATAAGCCAATCCCTAAGGCCTGTTCCTCACTCTGGAGTGTCTTATTAAAGGCTGAGGTCACTATTACTTTAACCTCCCTGTGTGTAGCCTCATCTGTGTTTGGAACACAATAACTGGCGACGAGATACGAATCCAATGCAAAGATGCAGCAAACTCTGGGCATCCTGGAGAAGTTCTCTGAAGGTGAGGACGGGGAAGCCTATGTTGAAAGGTTAGACCAGTATTTTGTAGCCAACGAACTGGACGGAGAAGGAAGCGCTGCAAAAAGGAGAGCAGTCCTCCTCACAGTCTGCGGGGCACTGACCTACAGTCTCATGAAGAATCTTCTGGCTCCGTCCGGTGAAACCCACAGATAAGTCGTATGAGGAGCTGTGTACACTAGTTCTAGAGCATCTTAACCCGAGGAAGAGCGTGCTGATGGCGAGTATCGGTTCTACACGTGCCAGCGTTCTGAAGGTCAGGAAGTGACGAGCTACGTCACCGATCGAAGGCGCCTTGCAGGACAATGTGAGTTTTATGGCTACCTGGAGCAAATGGTCAGAGACTTTTGTACTCGGCATTGGCCACGAGACCATCCTATGAAAATGTTTGACTGTAGAGACACCAACCCTCAGCAAGGCCATTGAAATAGCACAGGCGTTTATGTCCACCAGTGATAACACCAAACAAATCTCTCAGCACACAAGTGCTAGCAATGTTCATAAATTAACTGGGACTGTGTTTGCGAGCAGAAATGTACAGGGCAGAACCCACAAGTCTGCAACTGCCAGTAGGCCTCAGGTGACCCAGATGGCTCAGAGTCCCCAATAAAGGATGAATATAAGGTAATTCACACCTTGTTGGCGTTGTGGAGGCTTCCATTCAGCCTATTCATGCCGCTTCAAAGGGTATGTTTGCACGAGCTGTGGAACAATGGGGCACCTTCAACGAGCTTACAAACGAGCTGCAAGCTCTGTAAAACCTGCTAACCACCACGTGGCAGAGGAAGAACGGTCCATGGTGGATCAAAGCAATTTTGAGCCTCAGAGAGGAGGCAGATGCTGAAGTACACGGGGTGCACACATTTTCGACGAAATGGCCACCTATAATGCTAAACGTAAAATTGAATGGCTTGCCTGTAGCCATGGAACTGGACACTGGCGCTAGCCAATCCATCATGAGTAAAAAGATGTTTGAGAGACTGTGGTGCAACAAGGCATTCAGAACAGCCCTGAGCCCCATCCACATGAAACTGAGAACGTACACCAAAGAGCTTATCACTGTCCTGAGCAGTGCCATGGTCAAGGTCATCTATGAGGGCACGGTGCACGAACTGCCACTCTGGATTGTCCCGGGCGATGGCCCCACACTGCTTGGAAGGAGCTGGCTGGGCAAAATCCGCTGGAACTCGGATGACATCCGAGCGCTATCACATGTTGATGAGACCTCATGTACCCAGGTTCTTAACAAATTTCCTTCCCTTTTTGAGCCAGGCATTGGAAACTTTTCAGGGGCGAAGGTGCGGATCCACTTGGTAGAGGCACAACCCATTCACCACAAGGTGCGAGCGGTACCTCACATGACGAGGGAGAGAGTGGAAATCAAGCTGGACAGGCTGCAACGCGAAGGCATCATCTCCCAGTGGAATTCAACGAGTGGGCCAGCCCGATTGTTCCAGTACTCAAAAGTGATGGCATGATCAGGATTTGCGGCGATTATAAAGTAACTATTAATCGTTTCTCACTACAGGACCAATACCCACTACCGAAGGCAGACGACCTATTTGCAACACTAACAGGAGACAAGACGTTCACCAAGCTCGACTTGACTTCGGCCTACATGACGCAGGAGTTGGAGGAGTCTTCGAAGGGCCTCACCTGCATCAACACGCACAAGGGACTGTTCATCTACAACAGATGCCCGTTTGGAATTCGGTCAGCTGCAGCGATCTTTCAGAGAAACATGGAGAGCCTACTCAAGTCGGTACCACACACGGTGGTCTTGCAGGACGACATATTGGTCATGGGTCGGGACACCGCCGAGCACCTACAAAACCTGGAGGAGGTCCTCCTGAGACTGTATCGCGTAGGGCTGCGGCTGAAGAGGTCGAAATACGTCTTTATGGCAACAGAAGTGGAGTTTTTGGGGAGGAAGATCACGGCGGATGGCATTCGGCCCACAGATGCTAAGACAGAGGCTATCAAGAACACGCCCAGGCCACAGAACGTCACGGAGCTGCGGTCATTCCTGGGACTCCTCAACTATTTTGGTAACTTCCTACCGGGGTTAAGCACCCTTTTAGAGCCCCTACATGTCTTATTGCGCAAAGGTGAGAACTGGGTATGGGGAAAAAAAACAAGTAATTGCTTTTAAGAAAGCCAGAAACATTTTATGCTCCAACAAGCTGCTTGTATTGTATAACCCGTGCAAAAGACTTATGCTAGCATGTGACGCGTCGTCGTATGGAGTCGGGTGTGTATAAAACAAGCTAATGTTGCGGGGAAGTTGCAACCTGTCGTCTATGCTTTCAGGGGCTTGTCTAAGGCCGAGAGGGCCTACAGCATAATTGAGAAAGAGGCATTAGCGTGTGTATTTGGGGTAAAGAAAATGCATCAGTACTTGTTTGTCTTCAAATTTGAGCTGGAAACCGATCACAAGCCCCTCACATCACTGTTCGCTGAAAATAAGGGGATAAATACTAATGCCTCAGCCCGCATACAAAGGTGGGCACTCGCGCTATCAGCATATAGCTATACCATCCGCCACAGGCCAAGCAGCGAGAACTGTGCAGATGCTCTCAGTCGGCTACCATTGCCCACCACGGGGTTGGAAATGGCGCAGCCTGCAAACTTGTTGATGGTGGTGCTGCCCGCAGACTTGTTGATGGTCATGGAAGCATTTGAAAATGATAAATCACCTGTCACGGCCCGTCAGATTAGGACTTGGACCAGCCAAGATCCTCTGCTATCCCTAGTAAAAAACTTTATACTGCATGAGAGCTGGGCCAGCAACCCTGTTGAAATGCAAGAGCCAATCAAGTAGTTCCAGTGGTGAAAGGATGAGCTGTCCATTCAGGCAGACTGCCTGTTGTGGGGTAACCGTGTAGTGTTACCAAAAAAGGGCAGGGAGACGTTCATCTCGGATCTCCACAGCACACACCCGGGTATAGTAATGATGAAAGCGATAGCCAGATCCCATGTGTGGTGGCCCGGTATCGACTCTGACTTAGAGTCCTGTGTACGGCAATGCAGTGTATGTGCTCAGTTGAGCAACCCGCCCAGAGAGGCACCACTAAGTTTGTGGTCCTGGCCCTCCAGACCATGATCGGGGATCCATGTCGATGATGCAGGCCCGTTTCTCGGTAAAATGTTCCTGGTGGTGGTGGATGCTTTTTCAAAATGGATTGAATGTGAAATAATGTCGGGAAGCACCGCCACCACCACCATTGAAAGCCTGAGGGCCATGTTTGCCACCCACGGCCTGCCTGACATACTGGTCAGTGACAATGGGCCATGTTTCACCAGTGCCGAATTTAAAGAATTCATGACCCGCAATGGGATCAAACATATCACCTCGGCCCTGTTTAAACCAGCCTCCAATGGTCAAGCAGAGCGGGCAGTACAAACCATCAAACAGAGCCTTAAACAAGTCACAGAAGGCTCACTCCAAACCCGCCTGTCCCGAGTACTGCTCAGCTACCGCACGAGACCCCACTCGCCCACAGGGGTGCCCCCGGCTAAGCTACTCATGAAAAGGACACTTAAAACCAGACTCTCACTGGTTCACCTCAACCTGCATGATCAGGTAGAGAGCAGGTGGCAGCAACAAAATGTAAACGATGGTCGCACCACTGTGTCACGGGAAATTGATCTGAATGACCCTGTGTATGTGCTAAACAATGGACATGGTCCCAAGTGGATCGCGGGCACGGTGATAGCTACAGAAGGAAATAGGGTGTTTGTAGTCAAACTAGACAATGGACAAATTTGCAGAAAGCACCTAGACCAAATGAGGCTGCGGTTCACAGACTACCCTGAACAACCCACATCAGACACCACCTATTTTCGAGCCCACAACACACACCCAAAGGATCAACGACACCACGCCAGACCAGGAAATCGAACCCATCACGCCCAACAGCCCAGGAAGGCCAGGCTCACCTAGCAGCCCTGCAGGGCCAACAACATGCCAGCCCAGCAGCGAGGGCACAGCCAACACACCAGAACAGACATTTGTACCGAGGCGGTCCACCAGGGAAAGAAAGGCTCCCGACCGCCTCACCTTGTAAATAGTTTTCACTTTGACTTTGGGGGGGGGAGTGATGTTGTGTATCTGTAAAGCATGCACTCCCATGTTCCGCCACCAGGGAGCTGTATATAAGCCGGTCCCTAAGGCCTGTTCCTCACTCTGGAGTGTCTTATTAAAGACTGAGGTCACTGTTACTTTAACCTCCCTGTGTGCAACATTCAGATGCAGGAAAAGCTTGATTTACTCTGTCTTGACAATTTGAATTAATCCTGAACTTGGAGCAACCCCCCTACGGCACCAGTGTGAGTTTTCTCACTTCCACGCCAGCCATCGTGATGGCCTCTTTGAGTATGATTGCGAAGTTAGTTCCGATTTGTGATTTGCTGCGAGCAATTTTGTGCAATAGACCTACACCCATTAGGAACTAGATTAAGAATGGCTAGAGTTAATTTTGGTAGGACCCTTACAGTTAGCATGAACAGATTGAGAGATGCATTCTTATTCCCTCAATTTGAACATTCAAACAAAAATTGCATTTGATCTGTCTGAATTTCCAATGTGCACTATTAATGGGCAGGTCTCCTTACTCGCAGCACAGGCTCATAAAATGACCCCACGTACATGAATACATTGGGCCACTCAATCCTCTATGATCATTTTTATACTGTATGTAAATTCGTAATGAGCAAGGGCAGAATGATATTGCTGTAAGACAGGATGGAGTGTTTGTAAGTCTTTTCTTTGAGGAATAAGTATGGATCTCTGCCCATCTGTTCCTACTGACTGCTGGGATTTATGGCCATTTGATTCATGGTACTTGGCATGAAGTCGGCTCCATCCTTCAAAGTCTACAATGCCAAAATTGCTTTGAAGCATTTCAACAATGGCATTTACAAAGTAGATCACCTTCCCTCAAAAAGAAAGAACAAGTCTCAGAATTCTTAAAATTGCAAGAATCAGGATGCAGGTTTGTTACTTTTCTTTCTTTCCCTTGCCCCAACATTCTAAGGAAGAAAAGGCTCTGGTTCAAAGACTCACGTTTTTCTGCTAACTATGATGTGGCTTTCACAGGTCTTCAACTGGCGAAATCTCATAGTTGTTTTTTCTCTTTGCCTTTGTCTTGTTAAGACATGGTGGGAGCACTTATCATGTTGCAAGTAGAGAAGTAGGCCATGGTCTACAGATTCCCTCTCAGACAATACAGTTCTGTTACTACTCTGTTGTAAGAATTACACTTCTTTGTATTACAGATTATGAGTTATGAGACTAACATTCCCTGTAGTAATTGTTGTTTAGTTAGTTGGGAGGTGTAGCTCAAAAAAAATCTTTTTAGGAGTTGGCTATTACTTTTCAGAGATGCTTACGCCCTCAAACCCAGTAATGTGAGTCTTTTGTGATGCTAGTGATCAATCTTCATGTCAAAAAAACAATGTTACGGACAGAGAACCACTGTCAACTGTAATTTTACTCACCACACACCATCTGGCACCACATGTCAGAAGATAAATAAAGCTGCAAGACCAGGTCTTGTACTATACTTTGATGAGGCACATAAGTCTCAGGCTGCATACCATATGTAAAAACACATTTTCACTCGATCACATTAACATCAACCAATTAATGATACAAAAATGTATATAAGGTGCACTCTGGGTTGAAAAAGAACACCTTATTTTATTTAATCATTAAACAGGTTATTATCTCAATAGAAAGCAACTCAGTGAAAATCCTAACCCTACTGCCTTTATTTAAGGTGTTTTTCTTTGACAGCCCACACATTTTAGTGATTGCCTTGGGCAAATCAGCTTCTGTGACAGGAGCACTTGCAGGTTGTCAAGTGTTAATGTGAAGTGCCCCTAGACCTTGATGCTTATTCGTCTTCATCCGCTTGACTAATGCTTTTCATGTGTTGTTACATGCTGGTAAATTAAAAAAGCTTTCAGACAGCTCTGTCAATAGTTTACTGAAATGTATCTCTCATTAGCTAGGTGAACTGTCAACATGTGTGATTTAATCCTATTGAGATATCACTCAGAACACCTAAATAGTAAATGAGAGAGTGCATGTCTAGAGGATGAAATCAAATGATAGGCAAGGGAATGCTAAATGTGGATGAGCCAGAGGAGACTGTAAAGACACAAGTTCTACATTTTGATAGAAAGGGATGCTCAACATTACCATGCTGGAAAAGATCTTGCTTGAACTTGTCGGTAGACTTATGGCAATAATCTTAGTAAAGGTTTGCCTCATCTCTCCTGAATGTTCTTAATCCCATCACAACAGAAGAACCACTGTCATCTTTGGTCAGCAGCCTGTTACTCACCAAACTTTGCATTTCCCATCTCTCTCCTAAGGAGCTCCATCTGGTCTGTTGGTGTATTAACATCTTCATATGTTAATCAAGTTTTTTGTTGCATATCAAAATTAAACTCTGACTTTGAAATAAAGCTATTTGAATGAAATGTGCTGAGCGATATTAAAAAAGATTTGGACAAAATAATCTAAGTTACTGTACTGGAAGACTAGCTCTTAATTGGGTAGGTCAAATCCTTCAGGGTTGCTTCAGGGTTGTCCATAAATCTAACTGGGGACGGCAGGAATTGTAATTCAGAGCTCTCAATGTGTCACTACTGATGCAGTTTTACACATTCTCCATTTTGTTAGTTACAAACAATTGTACTTTCCTTTTTTTCATTCTTTCTGTTTATTACTATAGTTTTCCTTCTGTCCTTCTGTCCTGTCCGTCCTTCTTTCTTTCTTTCCTTCTGTCCTTCGTTCTTTCTTTATTTCTTTTCTTTCTTTCCTTCCTTTCCTTCCTCTTTCCTTTCCTTCTTTCTTTCTTTCCTTCCTCCTTTCCTTTTCTTTTCTCCCTCCTTTCCTTTCTTTTCTTTCCAGGTTCCATTACATGTAATGTCCACTGTCTGAGAAACTAAACAAAACTGAGAATGGCATACAAGAGTGAAATTTCAGTATAGGCACTAAATTGGTGAAACCAAGGAGCAGCAAGCTTAGCACTTGCCAAACTGGGCCAATGTCGTTGGATTTTCTGAGGTCAGCTTCATTGGCTATTCATAGCAAGTTCCTGGCCTAGATTGGGTCTGCCTGCAGCAGTTTTGAAGGGCAGGAAATAGCACTTAATGTCTGCAGCTGCTATTTAAAGGGATGCTTCATTGTTGCTGTGCAAAAAAGCAATGATGCCTGCACAAAGAGGCAGAGCACCTCAGTTTTCAGAGGACTATAGATTGGCCAGAGGAGGCACTTAGATTAAAGTCTTGTCACTGAGAGTCTGACTGATGGTTTTTGCTGCCTGCCAAGATGATTTAGTAGGCATTGCATCTGGCTCCACTTGTTTGGCTTTACTCTTAGCTGCAGCTAAGTGTCCTTCTCTCTACCTGCTCCATGTTTAGTGGAATAGCCAATAATTTTGGAGACCGTGGTATGGCTGTACTGTAAGATTCCCCCTGATCTGTTCAAGACATTTGAAACATTACTTCAAGATGCCTATATGATCCTGATGGAGTTTTGTATCCGTGCTGGATGTTTGTGGCTGTCAGAGGTATCAGGAAGCACTCTTTTTCCTCTATTATTATAATTCTGGTATGGTGGATTGCCTTAACATGAAGGCATCATGACTGCTACTTGGGAAGTAAACATTCATTTGTGTGATCCTGTTTTGATAGCCACAGACAACCTGAATATTGATGGAATAGAAGACCTTAAGGATTATGAAAAGCATAAGTTTGTATGCAGGGGTGTGTAGGGCCCCAGGGGTACCATCAAAGTTAGCACGCTAACTTCATGCTGCCTGTTAATTTCCATAATTGTGGTGTTCAGCCCAACATTGAACACTCAGCAGGGGGCCCAAGTTCATGCGAGGCTAGCACCACTTAAAGCTAGTCTGCACTACTTATATACAGTCGGCACCTCTTAAAGGGAAGGTGCATTCTGCTGCAGCAGCTCATTAAAATGGCTGGGGAAGACAGTGAATGATGGTGCAACAGAGGAGAGAGCATGCACCAAGGTTCTTTGATGGAGCACTGGAGCCTTGATGCAGGAGGGGAGAGGTGCTGTTCACAGGGGGCCAGGAGGCCCTCTCGGCAAAAGTGTAAAGTGCAATGGGAGCAGATAGCCGCTGTGGTGAATACCAGCAGTGTAACCCCGAGGACGTGGACGCAGTGCAGGAAGATATTTAATGATCTCACACGAGTGGTCAAGTTCAGTGAATTCATCTTCAAATGCCATATCTTACCACCTGCACCACTAGCCTCACACACTGCTCAGTGCACCACACCCTCATCACTCGCTTATCAACAAGCTCTATCAAACATGACTCAGACCTCACATTCATAGATTCATCTCACCCTCACACACTTACCACTGCTGCAAGAAAATGGAACACTGTCATTTCAACTGACACTCGCAGCCACCAGCATAGTTTAGAGGGTAACTTAAAGGCTAGACCTGCGCATGGTGAGTCACCGGGCACAAGTGGACTGCAGCCAGGGCAGGGGGAAAGGATACCGCATGTGCCACTCTCAGGAGGGCGAGGTTGTACATGAGTTCTGCTGCCTCGCAAGTTCAGACTGCTGCCATCGTGGCTGCATTTACAAGTGTGGAAAAAGGCTTATAGGGCTAGATTTTCCAAGTTTTTTGCATGCATAATGCCCACTTTACATCCATTTTGCCGCTGAAGTGATGTATAATGTCCAGATATTGCCCATTTAGCCACTAAATGGAAACTGGCACCCATTTTTTGGACACTTATCGCCGAGCGTTACTTTCCCCATGTGCATAACGTCGGGAAAAAAATAATACCGCACGCCCGCTTTTTTTGGGTGGAATCATCAGAATGAGCTAAATCAATGCCCATAATATCGGCCAGCGTTAGTTTCCGCACGTAATTAATGCTGAGATTCAATAATATCGACCGCTCACTTTTTTTTGTCGTAAAGATCACATTTGCCGAAACTAACGCCCAGGAGATCGCCCAGTGTCATTTTCACCACCTCGCACACATCTCGCCCACAATATCGCTCGCCCAAAACACCGCTCAGAAAATGTGGAACTGTTCTGAACGAATCACAGCGGTGTGGGCGCCATTTTTAAAATCGCAGGTCGCTTCATTCAAAAGGCTGCTTCAACTTCCGGGGAGTTTGCATTGACTCTGGAGTTCTTCTCAGGTGAAGTGACCATCTCAACAGACATATTTTCAGACTCTGGACTATTGGGGGTTTACTGTAGGTGTATTTTAGTGAGGAAATTATTGCTATTGATCAAACGCTATTATACTTTCATTGCAATGGGGCCAGCCATTTCTAAGCCTGCAGCGATTAATACACAGATGCTGCAAAGTACAAATGGCTCAATGTCTGATGCACATCATTATGTGTCCAATTTAAGCTGTGCAAGAATGAGGAGGAGGTCCAGACCATACACACCCCACATTTAGAGGGAAAAGAAGTCTTACTTCGACGGGTCCGAGCACACCTGCCTTCGGAGACTGCGCTTCCACAAGGTGGTGATCAATGAAACATGCGCGCTCATCAGGCCAGATATGCAGCCTGCCAGCAAGACATCAATGTCGGTCAAGGTAACCATGGCACTGTCTTTCCACACATCCGGTTCCTTTCGGGCCTCCGTGGTAAAGATTTCCCCTCTATCTCACCATGCCAGACGTCGCTGCATTAGACAGGTCAAGGAGGCCTTGTACCCATGAAGGATGGACTTTATCAGCTTCCCCATGACCACAGAGGCTCAGACTGACAGGGCTGGAGCATTCTACTGCATTGCTAAGTTCCCCAGGGTGCAGGGAGCAATAGAGTGCACTCACATCGCCATGCGGGCACCTTCTCAGGACCCAGAGCTTTTTCGTAACAGAAAAGGATTTCACTCCCTGAAGGTCCAACTAGTTGTCGACCACAACCAGATAATAATGGCAGTGAATGCCAAATGTCCAGCCAGCTTCGATGAAGCTCACATCCTGCGTGAGAGCGCTGTCTCTGACATGTTTAAAGAGTCAACCACAAGGACAATGCTGGATGCTTGGTGACATGGTGATATGGCCTAGCTACCTGGCTGATGACCGCCCCCTGCGTTACACTCACACCGAGGCCGAAAAGCGATACAACCAGAGCCACAGAGACACACGCAATGTGGTCCATAAAACAATAACTATGCTTAAGCAGCACTTCAGATGCCTGGACCACTCAGGGGGGGGAGCTACAATGCAACCCTGAGCAAGTAGGTAAATTTGTTGTCGTCTGCTCCATGCTGCACAACCTGGCTATCAGGAGGGGCCAAGAATTTCCAGAAGGGACTGATGGTCTACCTCAGGAGAGAGAGGGGAAGAGGACAATGAGGCGCTGGATGTTGACCTAGGGCCAGACAATCAGGCTGACTATGCAACCATGCCCACGACCCCCTCCAGACCGCAGGAAAGGGCCCGTGGTGGCTACATAGCTGCAAGACTCTTACGTGAGGAGCTGATATCTGAACGATTTGCCTGAAAGAACGTTGCTATGAGTGACAACGCTAACACACTGTTGTGTGTGTGCAGCTCAGATATCAATGGTGGCCATCACCTTGGTGCCAGTTAAAGTTTACGTTGATTGAAGTTAAGTTTTATTTAACCCTTTCATGTTAAGGAATCACCAGTGTGTGACGTTCCAGCTATCTGAGACAATGCGCAACAAGGTTATGTTCAATAAAAAATTTTTTATACCAACATTGGTCTGAAATCATAAGTATCACAGGCAAAAACACCCCAGCCCCGCTCACAGCCCACTTTTTCAATCATTGACATCAATCAAATGTTCAACATGTCCAGCAACACAGAATACAAATGCAAAGCAGGAGAGTGTCCCCTCCCCCCATACATTACAACAAATTGCATACACCCAGATAGAGATATAAGACAGCCATCACCTGCAGACATGCACCTCACTTTCCTACCCCTCTCCCCTTCTTCTCCACACCTCTACCCCTTCCCCTCCTTGCTCCACGCCGCCTGGCTGAAGAGCTCCTCAGGCGGTGCTTCATTGAGGGGGATGAAGGCAGAGGCGGTGGTTGCACGGGAGCAGGGGGTGCCGAGAGGGGAACATTCTCTGATCCAGAAGCAGGATCTTGGTCCTGCCTCTCATGTGTCGTTGGCAGTGGTGGTGCGGAACCTAGGGGTGGAGTGCCGCACTCCGGGACCACTTGGAGGCCTGTGCCAGCAGTGTTCCTGGCTATCGCCTCCAGGGCCTCCACTATCCATGGAACGTACTCAGTCATGGTGGCCAGCTCTCGGGATATGCCCCCCAATGCATTGAAGAGCTGGTCACCAATGTCTACAGTTCTCCTGGACAACTGTACCATCTCTACGCTCTCATGTCACGCTCGTGGACCAGACTTGCTGCGTCCGCGAAACCTTCGCGGGGTCGGTGCCTTCCTGGGGACAAATGGGGTGCCCTATGGAGAGGTGCTTGGGGTCGGTACCTCCAGAGTGGAGGCGGAAATGACCGGAGGAGCACTTGATGGCCTTGGGGTGGAACGGCTTCTGGAGCGTGGTGATGCAGGTTCCTCGAAGTCTGCGCTCTCATCTGTAGAGAACAGACCCAGCGGATTGACGGGCGAGAATCAGAGCTCCTCAGCACCAGATGTAGGATCGTCCGGAGAGTCCCCACCTTCTGGCCTCTGTGGTCTTGCCTGGGGCCGCGCTGCTGGCTGAGCTGTAAAACACAAATGAGGTTATTAGAGGAGAAGGGGGTGCTAGAGTCCCAAGGCGAGTCCAGCGCTACACACAGCATATGCACGACAAAAGCACCACCGCTATCAAGATCATCACAGGCATCACATTTCATAACCATGAACACATTGTGCATTGCAATGATTTTCATTAGGCAAGCATTATTTCTAGGACAATTTTAGAAATCTTCTATCACATATGATTGTTCAGTTTTGAGTGGGTGTGGCATCTATTGAACTTACATCACGCAATGGTGTGAACTTTACTAACGTCGCTTCACTTCAGGGTTTGCAGATGCTTGTGTGGCTGTCTGGGAGTGCTTCCCCACGAGTGCGAGTACTTGCTCCTCCATCTCAGTGATGGCGCTAGGGACTGGTGGCCCCCCACCCGTTCGCCTCTGCACAGACCTCATCGTCGATAGCTTCTTCTGTAAAAGGTAACAGGACGATATGGCATGAGATCATTGCGTGATATCATTGCTAGGTACTGTCACAGAGACTGATAGAAACATAGAAATTAGGTTCAGGAGTAGGCCATTCGGCACTTTGAGCCTGCACCACCATACAAAAGATCATGGCTAATCATTCAACCTCAGCAACCCTTTCCTGCTTACTCTCCATACCCCTTGATCCCTTTAGCCATAAGGGCCATACCTAACTCTATTTTGAATATATCTAACGAACTGGCCTCAACAACTTTCTGTGGTAGAGAATTCCACAGGTTAAAAATGGCTTATCCCTATCCTTAGACTGTGACCCCTGGTTCTGGACTTCCCCAACAATGGGAACATTCTTCCTGCCTCTAACCTGTCCAATCCCGTCAGAATTTTATATTTTTCTATGAGATCCCCTCTCATTCTTCTAAACTCCAGTGAATAAAAGCCCAGTTGATCCATTCTCTCCTTAAATGTTAGTCCTGCCATCCCGGGAATCAGTCTGGTGAACCTTCGTTGCACTCTCAATAGCAACAATGTCCTTCCTCAGATGAAGAGGCCAAAACTGAATACAGTATTCCAGGTGTGTCCTCACCAAGGCCCTGTACAACTGCAGTAAGACCTCCCTGCTCCTATACTCAAATCCTCTAGCTATGAAGGCCAACATATCATTTGCCTTCTTCACCGCCTGCTGTACCTGCATGCCAACTTTCAATGACTGATGTACCATGACACCCAGGTCTCGTTGCACCTCCCCTTTTCCTAATCTGTCACTATTCAGCTAATATTCTGCCTTCCGGTTTTTGCTACCAAAGTGGATAACCTCACATTTATCTACATTATACTGCATATGCCATGCATTTGCCCACTCAGCTAACCTGTCCAAGTCACTCTGCAGCTTCTTAGCAACCTCCTCACAGTTCACACTGCCACCTAGCTTAGTGTCATCTGCAAACTTGGAGATATTACATTCAATTCCTTCACCTAAATCATTAATGTATATTGTAAATAGCTGGGGTCCCAGCACTGAACCCTGCGGCAGCCCACTAGTCACTGTCTGCCATTCTGAAAAGGACACATTTATTCCGACTCTCTGCTTCCTGTCTGCCAACCAGCTCTCTATCCACGTCAACACATTACCCCCAATACCATGTGCTTTAATTTTGCACACTAATCTCTTGTGTGGAGCCTTGTCAAAAGCCTTTTGAAAGTCCAAATACACCACATCCACTGGTTCTCCCTTGTCCACTCTATTAGTTACATCCTCAAAAAATTCTAGAAGATTTGTCAAGCATAATTTCCCTTTCATAAATCCATGCTGACTTGGACCGATCCTGTCACTGCTTTCCAAATGACCTGCTATTTCATCTTTAATAATTGATTCCAACATTTTCCCCACCACCAATGTCAGGCTATCTGGTCTATAATTCCTTGTTTTCTCTCTCCCTCCTTTTTTAAAAAGTGGTATTACATTAGCTACCCTCCAGCCCATAGGAACTGATCCAGAATCAATAGAATGTTTGAAAATGATCACCAATGCATCCACTATTTCTAGGGCCATTTCCTTAAGTACTCTGGGATGCAGTCTAATGGATTCTACCATAGTATGATACAACACATAATACAGATGTAACCATGATTATTATGAAAATTATAATTTTTTACCCAAAGACGTGCACCGTGACCGTAGGCTTTGACTACAACATTCCTGGTAAAAGTGAAAAATCTCACATCTGCTGATAGTCACTCATGACTGTTACAAATCAAATTATATAAATACATAAGTACATGTAAATAAATGTAATACTTACTCTTGCGGATCCCACAAGGTCGTTCCATCGTTTGCGGCATTGGTTGCCCTCACGCACCTCGTTGGTCGCCGACGAGACCACCTCTGCTATCTCGGTCCATATCCTCTAGTAGTTCTTTGGGTTGGGCTTCCCACGCCCTCCCTAGGTCAAATCACCCCAGAGTGACTCGACCTCCTGCAGGAGGGAGGCACTTGCCTCGTCTAAGAACCTCCTGGCTCTTTTGCATCCTCCAATGTGCTTCTCTCCCAGCTCACTGCTCTCGCCAACGTCAGTCTCCACAGCGTGCTGTGATGCCTCCTCCTCTCCCTCCATTATCGGCCAAATTCGAGCAGATAGCTGGCTGGTAACAGCTAATTTTTGTTTCCCTATTTGCTCTAAATCTCTAAACTCTCCCTCCTTCCTCCCAAAGCAGCCACACCACACCCACACACGCCTTCACTCCCTCTCAGCTCCCTCTCTCTCTGTCTCCTCTGATGCGCATGTAATGATGACCCTTGACCTCCTGAATCGTGGGAATCAAGCGTTGCCATGCTATTGCTAAGGACAGCGACACTCTGCGGCAGAAGGTCGGAGAGATTTAACGCTAACGCCCATTTCATATCGCTTGCGGTAATGCCCAATTTCAAAAATGGAGACTAGGGGCTTTGAGAATGGGCAACAAGCCGGCAATCTGAAAACCCATTTTTACCACCCACGCCGGAAATAACGGCAATTTTTGGGCGATCTGCACAAAGGTGTAAAATCTAGCCCATAGGGTTTCACAGCAGTCAAGCAATCTGTTCACCAACAGATGGCTAGGAATGCTGAAATGCTGTCCTAGGGGAGTGTCCTAGGGCTGCAAGAACCTGCTGCCTCTCTCAGGAAGACAGCCATTCTGCCAGTGCCCTTGCTGTTGCCTGTTAGCCAGTCAGTCCAGACTGCTGCCTATGCCGAGGTGATGCCGTCTGCAGTCGGGCCTTCTAGGCCCAGAGGTGCTCCAGGTCATCCTGCAAGGCCATCTACAGTCTTCCCCACTGAAAGTCAGCAGCCTTCCACCAGGCATGCTGCAGCCACTGGGGTATCACTTCGTAGGAGCATGAGGACAGCCAAAGGCACACGCAAGACAGGGACTAAAGGAATGCACAAGGGTGATTATTTTACTTTATTATGTAATATTGGATGGATTGATGTATAAAGTTGGATTGGAATGTTCCTATTGTGGTGGCTTTTATTTCAGCATTGTGGCCAAGGAGACGCTGTGATAGTCAGTAACAAAGAGAGGGTAAGGTGTGGGACTATTGTTGCGTTCACTGGTACCGGAATCAGATGAGCCCCGGGCAGAAAGGGACTGTCTGGTTACCTCCTCCTCTTTCGCTCCCTCCTCTATTGCTTTCGCTTTCTTTTCCTCCTCTTCCTCCTCTTCCTCCTCTTCCCCTTTCTGCTCTTCCTTAGCTGGTCACCGTAAGCCTGGTGGCAAGGGCTGTGCCATCATGATGGCGAGGTTGTGGACAATGCAGCAGACCATGATGAATCTTGAGAGGTGCTCTGGTGAGTACTGCAGGATCCCTCCAGTGCGGTCCAGGCAGGAGTTTAAGAACTCCTTCTCAGTCGAATACAATTATCCCCCACCGCCCATTTTGTAAATGCAAACTCAGTGCACAGAGTAGTCCTCGAAAGAATCACAAAAAATGGCATGTAGACAAATATGCATGCTATTACAATAGATTCAACTATTGAAAAATTAATTTCTTACCTGTTTTTCACAATAGCACCTTAGGCCAAGTTGAAGGCATGACCAGAAGTTTGGTGCATGCAGAATAGACAGAGCTTTAGCACGATCAATGCTATCCTCACTTTTCCATCTCTACCATGTGCCCATTCTGCTTTAGTGCCACCAGCCATGGGAAATGAAAAATTTTCTCTGCAATTAAAAGGAAAAGACTCAGGCTCCTATTTTCACCATGATTGTGCGCCGTTTTTTGGTGTCCAAATGATTTTTGGCGTGAAATCCTCAGTTTCCAATTTTCAACAATGTTTGTACACTGGCATGTGCGCCAGTTTAAAATTTTTTGCCATCAATACGAGTGAAAACGGGCTCGGGCGCCGTTTGGTGCAGTTAAGCGATTTTGTCCATTGACCATTTTTTTCAGCGTGGCGCACACTGCCAAAAAAACCTTCTGTGAACTTCAGGCACTCGGTGTGGCGCCACTGTACGATATTGGGGCCAGGCAAAAGACGACAAAATAAAGTAGAAATGCATGGATATTTTTTAATAGGATACGCTGAAAATAATTCGGAAAGTAATTCTACATGTATTTTTTTACATTGTCTCGCTTGTAAAAAAACACATGTAGAATTTTTTCGGAGGGAACTGAAATAACTTTGCTGGGTTCTTTTTCACCCAAATCACACCTGTCCACCCCAACACAATCATTGCTGACCGGGCTCCAGGCATGGGTCGAATGAGTGCCGGCCGGGCAGGATCGCAAGCTCGGCCAGACACAAGCACCAGAGCCCGGGCTGCTTTTGAAGCCAAGCGTTGCGATCCTGCTCGGCCGGCACTCCTTCGACCCATGCCTCGAGCTCGGTCACCATCCGAAACGGGATGTTTTGTGCACAGGCACAGCAGCAAGCTAGAAATCAACATTTGTCACAGCTGACACAAGAGAATCTTTGTACAAACAAACAAACGCATGCGCAGATCAGGGTGTGGTCCGATCTCGGGCATCACCCAGCCTTGTGGAGCAAAACGGAGAGGAAAGGTGTCAGTGATTTAAGTATTTATCTGCATAATAACAATAATAATGGGTGCAATTTTTAGCATGCCTGATGTGATAAGGGCGTTGGCCATACATGGCATGCAGAGGCGACAAATAATTTGACACGGATATTGGGGAGAAAATTGATGGGGAGGAGGCCTTACCCTCAGAGAGTCAATAGGGAGAGGCGCTCATACCTGCAACTGAGTGAGGCAGACTGCGTTTGCAGGCTGCGATTCAGAAAGGAGGTTATCATTGAGCTCTGCCAACTAATCAGGGCAGAAATACGGCTAAGAAATGGAAGGTGGACAGCCCTACCTGTAGAAGTAAAAGTAACAGCGGCACTTGCCTTCTATGTTACGGGATAATTTCAAACTTCAACTGGGGACGTATGTTCGATCTCGCAGCCACCACCCATTGCTGCATTCGCCAGGTGACTGCTGCACTGTATGCCAAAAGGGACCAGTTCATCACTTTCCCTATGACCACACAGGCAATGAAAGACAGGGCTGTGAGGTTCTCCAGAATTGCTGGCTTCCCCAGGGTACAGGGTGCCATCACCTTGAGAGCACCCTTGCAAGATTCTAAAGTTTACCGCAACAGGATAGGGTTGCACTCCCTAAATATGCAGCTTGGTGTGCGATGATCTGCAGCGGATCATGGCAGCGGAGGCCAAATATCCCAGTAGCATCCATGGTGCTTTCATCCTTAGTGAGAGCATTATATCTGTGATGTTCCAGGAGCTGCCAGAAGGGCAGAGCTGGTTGCTTGGGGATAAAAGGTATGGGCTCGCCACCTGGCTTATGACGCCCCCTATGCAAACCCCACACTGAGGCAGAGTGTCAGTACAATATGTCCCACAAAAACGACACGGAGCATCATAGAGAGGACAACTGGCGTTTTCAAGCAGCGTTTCTAATGCCGGGACCACTCTGAAGGCGACCTGCAATACTCCCCTCACCATGTCGCTCAGTTCACTGTCGTGTGCTGAATGCTGCACAACTTGGCCATCATGAGGGAACAGGTACTGGACATTGAAGATCTCCTAAGGGGAGAAGGAGGGATGAGGATTCAGAGGAGGCTGACGAGGAGAAGGAGGACCAGCAGCAGGAGGAGGAACCACCTCGAGCCACAGGACGACGAGGGTGAGGCGACCAAGGGGACCGCTAGCCATTGCTAGGGACTTGCGTCAGTGACTAATCAGTGAACGTTTTTCTGTCTGAAGGCACGATTGATTATAGTGACGCACCATGTTGACTGTTTACATCTGTTTGCACTTTTAATAATGTGTTGGTTTATGTTGGTTAAATTCACAAAATATGCACTGATTCTGGTTAAATTAAATGAATAGGTTTATTAAACATTTTTAGATTTGTAGTCAACTGCAATAAAACATTTTGTATCGAAATTAAAAATTTTCAATTAACATGTATCAAACTTTAAACTTCTCGCAAACTTTAACATTTCCAATTAACAAAACTTTATTGTATCAAACTTTTCTACTAACAAAACAAGTAACAGCAAGATACAAACATCTCTCCTCCCCGTTAATCAACGACCACTAGTGCGTAGTGCCCCTCTTGCCCGCCCTGGTGCCTATACCCTTAGCCCTGTCTGTTGGTGCAGCAGACTTCCTCGGCCCCCCGGTGAACCCAAGGTTATATTGTTTTGTTTTTCGTTGGTGGGGTTGGACAGGGGCAGACTTAGTAGACACCTTTCAGGAAGGCCCGGGTTCATCATCTTCGTCTTTTTCAAGCTGTGGATTACCCTGCGACACATTCCCTGAGGCTGGTCTGGGGATGATTTGAGTGGCAGCAGTAGATGCCGCCAATTGGTGTTGTTGAATGATAACCTGGGTGTGTTCCCTTCTTGCAGCAGCTATCTGCAAATTTCCATCACATATATCAGACAATTTCCCCATCAGCTGCCCCGACAGTGCATCAAGTGCATCCACCATTCCCTCCCTAATCTGTCCCGCCAGTGGTGGTCCTATTCCTCCAGAGAGTGTTGCTACCTCTCCTGACAGTCCCGCAATTTCTACCCTCACCTCATGCATGATGTCCAGGATTGACCTGGTTAGCTGCATACTCTCCCGACTCGTCCCGATGAGCTGTACCATGTCTACCTGCGCTAGTGGTTCAGCTATCCTTTCCACCCTCCTTTGCCGTCTCCCACATGTGTCTTGCTCCTTGCCCCTATTGGGCATCCCTCTCACAGGTGTACATTGCTGGACCACACTGGGACACTCATCCTGATCCATGGGCTCCATTGGCTTCAGGTCCAATATGACCATCTGATCAGTGGTTGGATCTTCATGCTGGCCTTCATCCAGATTGTCCCGCTCAAAATCAGCAAACAATTCTGGACTCTCTTCTGGATGTCCTTCGGGTGCTACTTCTGCTGCTACTTCTGCTTGTCCTTCTGCTTGTCCTTCTGGATCACTTCCTGATGCGCAGCTGCTGTAAAACAAATCACAAACATCCATTAAATCCTAGCTAGTCCACGCAGTATTTAGGCAACCCACAGTGCAAATTGCAGGGCCTACTCCATCTCTTTGACCTGGGCCCAGCATCCACATTGGTGGTGGATCTTCTCCTGTCAGCTTTAATCAGATCAGAGATCCTCTGTTCCAGTTGGCTCAATTGCAGTTTACTTGGTGGACCTCCACCAGTATGATTCTTGTGGTTCCTGATCTTTGCATTCTTTAACTGCAAAGATGAAAATATAACTTTTTAAGAGAGGGTCTTTTTGTATGGTGGCCGCACACACACACACACACACACACACACAGACACACACACACACACACACACACACACACACACACGTGTTTTTTCGATTTGTTTTACAGCAGCTGCGCAACAGGAAGTGATCCAGAAGGACAAGGAGCAGTGCAAAGAAGGTAGTGCAGGGGTCCCCTGTGGTCATCCCCTGCAAAACAGATACACCGCTTTGAGTACTGTTGAGGGGGATGACTCATCAGGGGAGGGCAGCAGCAGCCAAGTTTATGGCACCATGGCTCGCTCTGCTGCACAGGAGGGCAGGAAAAAGAGTGGGAGAGCGATAGTGATAGGGGATTCGATTGTAAGGGGAATAGATAGGCATTTCTGTGGCCGCAACCAAGACTCCAGGATGATATGTTGCCTCCCTGGTGCAAGGGTCAAGGATGTCTTGGAGCGGGTGCAGGACATTCTGAAAAGGGAGGGTGAACAGCCAGTTGTCGTGGTGCACATTGGTACCAACGATATAGGTAAAAAAAAGGGATGAGGTCCTACGAGACGAATTTAAGGAGCTAGGAGCTAAATTAAAGCGTAGGACCTCAAAAGTAGTAATCTCGGGATTGCTACCAGCGCCACGTGCTAGTCAGAGTAGGAATCGCAGGATAGCTCAGATGAATACGTGCTTGAGCAGTGGTGCAATAGGGAGGGATTCAAATTCCTGGGGCATTGGAACCAGTTCTGGGGGAGGTGGGACCAGTACAAACCGGACGGTCTGCACCTGGGCAGGACCGGAATCAATGTCCTAGGGGGAGTGTTTGCTAGTGTTGTTGGGGAGGAGTTAAACTAATATGGCAGGGGGATGGGAACCAATGCAGGAAGACAGAGGGAAACAAAAAGGAGACAAAAGCAAAAGACAGAAAGGAAATGAGTAAAAGTGGAGGGCAGAGAAACCCAAGGCAAAAAACAAAAAGGGCCACTGAATATAAAGGGGTGGCAGGAGGGGTCAAAACTAAAAATCATGGTTTAAAAACTAGGATTAAAACACTCTACCTAAACGCATGCAGCATTCGAAATAAAGTAAATGAGTTGACGGCACAAATCATTACAAATAGGTATGATTTGGTGGCCATTACAGAAACATGATTGCAGGGTGGCCAAGACTGGGAATTAAACATACAGGGATATCTGATGATTCGGAAAGATAGACAAGAAGGGAAAGGAGGTGGGGTAGCTCTGTTAATAAAGGATGATATCAGGCAGTTGTGAGAGATGATATTGGCTCGAATGAACAAAATGTTGAATCATTGTGGGTGGAGAATAGAGATAGTAAGGGGAAAAATTCACTGGTGGGCGTAGTTTATAGGCCCCCAAATAATAACTTCACGGTGGGGCGGGCAATAATCAAGGGAATAATGGAGGCATGTGAAAAAGGAACGGCAGTAGTCATGGGGGATTTTAACCTACATATCGATTGGTCAAATCAAATCGCACGGGGTAGCCTGGAGGATGAATTCATAGAATGCATACGAGATTGTTTCTTAGAACAGCATGAACAGAATTTACAAAGGAGCAAGCTATCTTAGATCTGGTCCTGTGTAATGAGACAGGAAAAATAAACAATCTCCTAGTAAAAGATCCTCTCGGAATGAGTGATCACAGTATGGTTAAATTTGTAATACAGATTGAAGGTGAGGAAGTAGTGTCTCAAACGAGCGTACTATGCTTAAACAAAGGGGACTACAGTGGGATGAGGGCAGAGTTGGCTAAAGTAGACTGGAAACACAGACTAAACGGTGGCACAATTGAGGAACAGTGGAGGACTTTTAAGGAGCTCTTTCATAGTGCGCAACAAAAATATATTCCAGTGAAAAAGAAGGGCGGTAAGAGAAGGGATAACCAGCCGTGGATAACCAAGGAAATAAAGGAGAGTATCAAATTAAAGACCAATGCGTATAAGGTGGCCAAGGTTAGTGGGAAACTAGAAGATTGGGAAAATTTTAATAAACAGCAAAGAATGACTAAAAAAGCAATAAAGAAAGGAAAGATAGATTACGAAGGTAAACTTGCGCAAAACATAAAAACAGATAGTAAAAGCTTTTACAGATATATAAAACGGAAAAGAGTGACTAAAGTAAATGTTGGTCCCTTAGAAGATGAGAAGGGGGATTTAATAATGGGAAATGTGGAAATGGCTGAGACCTTAAACAATTATTTTGCTTCGGTCTTCACGGTGGAAGACACAAAAACTATGCCAAAAATTGCTGGTCACAGGAATGTGGGAAGGGCGGACCTTGAGACAATCACTATCACTAGGGGTTAGTGCTGGACAGGCTAATGGGACTCAAGGTAGACAAATCCCCTAGTCCTGATTAAATGCATCCCAGGGTATTAAAAGAGATGGCGGAAGTTATAGCAGATGCATTTGTTATAATCTATCAAAATTCTCTGGACTCTGGGGAGGTACTAGTGGATTGGAAAGCAGCTAATGTAACGCCTCTGTTTAAAAAAGGGGGCAGACAAAAGGCAGGTAACTATAGGCTGGTTCGTTTAACATCTGTAGTGGGGAAAATGCTTGAAACTATCATTAAGGAAGAAATAGCGCGACATGTAGATAGGAATAGTGCAATCAAGCAGACGCAGCATTGATTCATGAAGGGAAAATCATGTTTAACTAATTTACTGGAATTTTTTGAGGATATAACGAGCATGGTGGATAGAGGTGTACCGATGGATGTGGTGTATTTAGATTTCCAAAAGGCATTCGATAAGGTGCCACACAAAAGGTTACTGCAGAAGATAGAGGTACGCGGAGTCAGAGGAAATGTATTAGCATGGATCGAGAAATGGCTGGCGAACAGAAAGCAGAGAGTCGGGATAAATGGGTCCTTTTCGGGGTGGAAATCGGTGGTTAGTGGTGTGCCACAGGGATCGGTGCTGGGACCACAACTGTTTACAATATACATAGATGACCTGGAAGAGGGGACAGAGTGTAGTGTAACAAAATTTGCAGATGACACAAAGATTAGTGGGAAAGCGGGTTGTGTAGAGGACACAGAGAGGCTGCAAAGAGATTTGGATAGGTTAAGCGAATGGGCTAAGGTTTGGCAGGTGGAATACAATGTCGGAAAGTGTGAGGTCATGCACCTTGGGAAAAAAAACAGTGAAAGGGAATATTATTTGAATGGGGAGCAATGACAACATGCTGAGGTGCAGAGGGACCTGGGGGTCCTTGTGTATGAATCCCAAAAAGTTAGTTTGCGGGTGCAGCAGGTAATCAGGAAGGCGAATGGAATGTTGGCCTTCATTGCGAGAGGGATGGAGTACAAAAGCAGGGAGGTCCTGCTGCAACTGTATAGGGTATTGGTGAGGCCGCACCTGGAGTACTGTGTGCAGTTTTGGTCACCTTACTTAAGGAAGGATATACTAGCTTTGAAGGGGGTACAGAGACGATTCACTAGGCTGATTCCGGAGATGAGGGGGTTATCTTATGATGATAGATTGAGTAGACTGGATCTTTACTCGTTGGAGTTCAGAAGGATGAGGGGTGATCTTATAGAAATATTTAAAATAATGAAAGGGATAGACAAGATAGAGGCAGGGAGGTTGTTTCCACTGGTAGGGGAGACTAGAACTAGGGGGCACAGCCTCAAAATACGGGGGAGCCAATTTAAAACCGAGTTGAGAAGGGATTTCTTCTCCCAGAGGGTTATGAATCTGTGGAATTCTCTGCCCAAGGAAGCAGTTCAGGCTAGCTCATTGAATGTATTCAAGTCACAGATAGATAGATTTTTAACTAACAAGGGAATTAAGGGTTACGGGGAGCGTGCGGGTAAGTGGAGCTGAGTCCACGGCCAGATCAGCCATGATCTTGTTGATTGGCGGAGCAGGCTCGAGGGGCTAGATGGCCTACTCCTGTTCCTAATTCTTATGTTCTTATTATGTTCTTATGACAAGCAGAAGAACAATCAGAAGTAGCAGCAGAAGTAGCACCCGAAGGACATCCAGAAGAGAGTCCAGAATTGTTTGCTGATTTTGAGCAGGATGATCTGGGTGAAGGCCAGCATGAAGATCCCCCCACTGATCAGATGGTCATATTGGAGCTGATGGAGCCCATGGATCAGGATGAGTGTCCCAGTGTGGTCCAACAATGTACACCTGTGAGAGGGATGCCCAATAGAATCGAGGAGCAAGGCACATGTGGTAGACAGTGAAGGAGGGTGGAAAGATATAGCTGAACCACTGGCGCAGGTAGACATGGTACAGCTCATCAGGATGCGTGGGGAGAGTATGCAGCTAACCAGGTCGCTCCTGGACATCATGCGTGAGGTGAGGGTAGAAATTGCAGGACTGTCAGGAGAGGTAGCAACACTCTCTGGAGGAATAGGACCACCACTGGCGGGGCAGATTAGGGAGGGAATGGTGAATGTACTTGATGCACACACACACACACACACATTTACAAATGTAATTGCAGTGCATACTTTAACTATTTGTCCTAGGTCCTGCCACTTCTTTTTCAGCCACTGATTCTCTGGGTGATGGCTACTGCATTGTACTCTACAGCACCATCATCCCAACGTTGAGCCATTATAGCAGGCTTTACTTTCTTTCACTTTTCCCCCTGAGTTGCCAGCAGATCCCATTTCCTCTCTATATTATCAGGGATACCACTTCGTGTGGGAGAAATCGAACGCCCCTTCCTGCTCCTTATCCTTCGAATTCCTCTTCCACTTCCCTCTTAACCATGTTTTGCAGGTTTTACTGCTCAAAATTTCAGAAAGAGTCAGCCAGCACGATCTGATCACAAAAGGAAAAACGATCCGACCACAAAGGGCTCTTTAAATATGTCTGACCCACACCAGGAAGTTTCTTTTATCATGCATGCCCAGTGAGATTTTAGCGCTGACTTGAAGCTCCATCCCCAGACAACTTCGGAGAGCGAACGCCAAATTCAAATATTTGTTTGGCGAAAGTCCCGATTTTTTTTTTTTCTGGTGCGTATGTACACAAAAAAATCATACGTTAACATGTGCAGTGCCAAAAATGCAGCAAGTGGAAAATAGGGGCATCGGGCTCAAATTTCCCCATGAGTTGCACCATTTTTTTTGGCATAACTTGATTTTTCTGATGTATCTTTTTAGTTGCAAATATGGCCACTTAATTTAGTTAGTTAAGTGAGTTAGTTAGGTTTTTTGTTTGGTCAGTTATTTTTTCAAAAGGGGGCGTTCCCAGCCACTTTGGCCAGAAAAAAGTTGTACTAAACTAACTTAGGGCAGCGTATGTGTTCACTTTTGTCCGCATAGAAAGACCTTACTTACAGTTAAGGAATCGGCGCAAGTAACTACATTTAAAGCACCACCAAACACCAAACAAAACACAAAAAGTAATAAGCAATTAATTAACAAATAAAATAGAAGGAACCCTGCACCTAAAGCACCAAAATCAATCAGTAAATAACAAATAAAAAGTAGAATTCCTACCTTAGGGAATGCAGCGGGCCGCCGATGAGGGAGCCCATTTGGTCAGGGCTAGGGACGGAGTGCTTCGGCCCCTTCCACACAGCCTGTAGCGCGCGTTTTCAGAAACGGCCTGGCAGGAGCTACTGCACATGCACACAGACTCTAGCGCGCATGTGCAGAGGTCCCGTCACTGTTTTCAATGCCGGGACCTAGCTCTGCCCCCCTCTCTTTCTTCTGCGCCACACCAGCTCCACTGACGGCCCGAGAATTGGCCATGATCGCACCGATTATTTTTGTGCCGGTTCTGATGTAAAATGTCGGCAGGGGGCTCGGAGGTGCGCTGAAAAAATAGGAGGGCCAAATTTGGGCCCATAGAGTTAACTTGTGTTTTCTTTCTACAACTGCTGATTGATTTGATGTGTATTTCCAGCATTTGTAGGTTTTTTTTTATTGGTACAAGTAGAAATGAGAGACAGGCCTCCAAACCTAGTTGATTATTAAGCATATCATATAGGTGCCTACAAGGGACATGTTTTAGAAAATTGCTTTACTTTAATAATTGGATCTGTGACTGTGTGAGCTTACAACTAATCTAGAAGGTGCTGTAAAGTGAAAAAATCATTACAGTTCAACAATTGTAAGAAAATGGGCAGTCATTAACATTCTACAATGGCACAGATGCCAATTTACTTTTCTCTAGGTACAAACATGCTGAAGGACTTCAATGACAGACTAAACATTATATAACACCAGCCTGTGTTGACATCACTGATGTACAGTATATAACAAATGCTACCAAAGTTAATGTAATATGTTTAACAATGAAAAGGATCACAATGTTCTTCACAACCTGATTTAGCATGACACACCATGTAGTCTGGAACAAATCCTATAGCAGTTATCTTCAACGTGCTCACAATAAAATCATGATGGGACTAAAACCTTGTAACAGCTATTCTTGATGAACAGCCGTTGTCAGTAGATTTTGATTGAAGTTTGGCTGGATTTTTGATTGGAGGCTTCTTAGGGCTCTAATGGCGGCGGGGCGGTAAATTTAGCGTCCTATAAAAATTTGCGCCTCTGTACGGAAAATTTGTCCGAAACTCAGTGACAACGATTGGGGGCGCTAAATCAGGCGTTACACACATGTGATCTCTAAATGAAAGGGCTGCGTGGGATTGGGAGGGATCAGACATGCGGCCTGTATCATTGCAGTTTTTAATTTAACCATGGACTGGGTGTGAGCATCGGTCCATGCCGGGCATATGGCATCACCCTGCAGTTTTATCAAATCATACAGGGGCTTTGCGCATTCTGCAAAGCCTGGGATAAAGTTTCTTTGGTACCCCACCAAACCCAAGAATGATCGTAGGGCTGTTTTGGAAGTGGGTAATGGCAGTCACTGTATTATCGCCACCTTGTGAGAGTCGGGGGACGATCCCTCTGGAGAAATGGACACTCCTAGAAAGATGACCCGTTCTTTTACTAATTGAGCCTTACGGGGATTCACCTATAATCCTGAGCCAACAATGTCAAAAGTTCCTGCAAAAGGGACAGATGCTCCTCCATGCTGTCGGTTGCAAGCAGTAGGTCATTTACCGTACTGCAGCAAGCAGGTAGGGCGGGAAAAGTCTTTAAAAGTTGCAGCCATTCTTCTTGTGAAAAATCGTTGGGACATTGTGGAACCCCTGAGGCAGGCATGTCCAGGTGTAGCTCTGGTCTTCAAATGTGAACGCGAATTTGTACTGCTCTTCCATCTAAACAGGGATACTCCAGAATCCATTGGCGATGTCGAGGGTTGCGAAGTACTTGCAGCCAGCAGGAATTTGAGATAATATGGTGGGAGTTTCTCTTACTACCAGTGAGCAGGCTGGTGTTACAGTATTTAATCAATAGTCAGTCGCCAGCTGCTATCAGGCTTTTTAACCGGCCATGTGAGTGAATTGATCGTGAAAGTGCCTGTCCTAACAACACCCTGCTCGACGAGGGATTTTATGGTGTTTCGGATGTAAAGGTGACTCTCCCTTGGGATGGGGTACTGTTTAGTGAATGAGTGGGGGGTGTCCCTCAATAGACTCTTAGCCTACCATTTTTCCACAGTCATGCTTGCAAGTGGTGAATACCGCTAGGTGTTCCTGAATTAGTTTTGCCCGGAGGGTCATACTCAAATGGCTTTTTAATAGCAAAATCCGAATGAGCATCTGAAATTTCTATCACTCTCGCATTATCTCTCAATCCCATCCAAACACAGTCCCGATTATAATCCATCACTGCGCCATACTGATCCAACACATCAGTCCCTACAATTCCCCTTCCATTGGGGGTGGTCATCAGCATCGCTGCTGGGACCTTACAGGTGAGGCCTCTCAAATGAAGTTCAGTGGCCTTCCCTGTATATGCGGTGGTTGTATCACTGTTAAACCCTTTAAGGGTCATACAACCCTTGGCCGCCGCTGCATGACATTCAGGGTATGGGGTATGGATGATGG
Source organism: Pristiophorus japonicus (assembly GCF_044704955.1). Lineage (NCBI taxonomy): Eukaryota > Metazoa > Chordata > Chondrichthyes > Pristiophoridae > Pristiophorus > Pristiophorus japonicus. The sequence continues at coordinate 69,240,122 of NC_091985.1, forward strand.
TAGCAGCTGAGCCTGTATCGATAAGCATAATCTGCTGCCGGCCCCCTTTTAAGACAACAAGGACTACTGGTCTCCCCCTGCCATCACATCGGAACCCCCCTTCCGACCAATCTTTGGGGGCCGACCCCCATCATAGGGTGGATCCTTGAAGGAGTCTCTCTAATGAGTGTGCATCGGCGATTGCATGCACCGGTAAATGATTTTGCATCCTCCCTCTGTGGCAATTTGGGTTTGTATGAGGGTTATCAACTGGTTCAGTCGTTGATCTGTCGCAGAGGGCTTGGATTTGTCCCTTAGGAGGTATCTATTCATTGCACCGTGGTCCAGTGCCTGTCTGGGTCTGTTGCAGTCTTTTGCTAGGTGGCCTACCTTCTTACAATTAAAGCACTGTCCCTTAAAGGGGTAACACCTAGATCCCTTCACTGTTGACACTGGTTTATTTGTGATGGGTGGTGACTGCACCTTTAACTGGTCTTTTACCACCTCCCAGGCTATTTGAGCACTGGTCTCTATATCTGTCCACTGATTGGTGGGCCTCATGGCTATGTCCAGGGTGGTTTTAACTAAAGAGTGGAGTTGGGTCAGGAACATCGATTTAAATTGTTCCCGATTCTTTCCAACTGTAGCATTTGCGGGTGCCTGGTTCTGAATACGCTGATAGATATCGTACAAGCGATTACTGAAGGCTCTAGGGGTCTCTTCTGGGCGCTGCTTGGTCTGATTAAGCAGAGGCACTAAGTTTAAGTTTTGGATCCGTAAATGGTTTAGGATCTTGGCCATGACTACATCAGCTGCTGTGCCAGGCTGGAGGATTGCGTCTGGCAAATTATCTTTTAGGGAAGTGGAACAGGCCAAGTGGAGGACTCGTGTTAAGTCTCTCTCTTCTAATTTGCCCACCTTCTGTTAACTCCCAGTGGGTTGTCTCCATTATTAATGGGCCCCAACTCGTGGCTACACGCCATGGCGTCAGCACCAGATATGGGCCGTGAGTCGGTATGGTTACTGGTGATGTGACCATGCGCATTTCATCATAAAGAAATGGTTACTACTGCTACTGTTGGCCTTTGTACACCACCCTCCTGGGGATTGTACTGACTGACTTCCTCTTCTCAATCTGTCTTCCACTTTTCTCCTTCTATTGTCTCTGTTATGGCTCCCCGTGTTACTGCAGATACCAGGGCCTGCTGCTCCCCTAACTTACTTTTTAGCCTCGCTATTTCTAGTTGTAACAGGGAGTGGTCTGTCTCCCTATGTGGCTTCTTAATTACTTCCCTTAATGCCCCCTTAACATCTTCTACTTCTTGCCGGAGCCCCAAGTTTGCCAATTTATATATTTTTAACTCTATTTGTTTTCATTCATTTCAACGACGGCTGCTGTGGCATTTAAATTTGAACGGCTTTATTGCTGTAGCAACAAAGCTGCCTGTTCGCCCCCTCTTTTGAATTGCCTAACACTGTGGTTTAATTGATCAATTTCTTGTCCCAAATGCTGTATTTCTTCCTCCTTTAACTGCCGAATAAGTTGAAAGTTTTCTTCCTTTAGCTTTTTCATATTTTGAATCTCTTTTTCGTTTCGTCGAACCTCTTTTACTTGCAATTCTTTAAAATCTTGTATCCCTTGCCCTTTGGTCTTTTAAATCTTGTATCTCTTTCCTTAAATTTTGAATCTCTTTTGCATCCTGCCTCATTAATTCCTCGTCTCTTTGAGCTCATTAATGTGCACAGAATGCCAAGAGACCGTTTGCCCATTTTGGCCTTATTTCTCCTTGATTTACTTTCTCATGGATAAATGCCACAAGCTCCCCAAAGGACACATGTTGGCCCTTACGGAAGTATGGTGCCTGTGCCTTTAACTCTTGTATGTCCTTTATAGATACCTTTTCGTATGCTTTCTCCTCATACACTGCCTGTATATCTTTTGCTGGCTTTCTATACATGACCAATCCCTTTATCCTGTGTCTTTTGAATTTAACTACTGCTGGGTCTCCACTTAAACAGTGCCAACTATCGAGACGACTGCTCCTTAAGACATAACTTCTCCCGATACGTTTAAAAGTTTATAGTTTACACTTCGCAACACGGCCTAGAATCACAGCTCCCAAAATTTCCAATTTTTCAAAAGAATGATCAAAAGCTGTCTCGCCAGATCCCGAATTTTGTAAGATTTCTAAATCTCTGGTATTAAATTGACAGCAAGACCGATTCTTTTAAAACAATTTGGAATAGTTTATTAAACACACACACATGCCATACACATCTATCGAACACAATAGCAGTCTATTAGTATCCTACAGACTCTACTTAATTACAACAGATACAATGATATGACAATAAAAAAGGTATACTTTACTTCCCTCTGACAAAGCACATGGCTTGCTCTTTAGTCTGTAGAGGAAGGTTCCTGCTTTGCCATGTGCTAAGAAGAAGAGAGACCCACCAATCTTTGCTTGGATTATTAAACCCCTTATGGCCATTGTTTCTCAGAAAGCCTCAGGATTGGGTATTGTTTCCAGGGCCGTTCCTGATTGGCTTCTCCTCATACATGTGCCTGTCTGGAGGGCCAGTGCCATTCTTTGATTTGGTTAATGGCTTTCCAATTAATACCTTTCCTAGTTTGGTGAGTTTCAAAGCCATGGAGACATGAACTTGGGGAAGTCATTCATTTTCTTTCTTTTGACACTGCAGCCTTTCCGTATAATCCACAGTTTTAACATATATACAGAATCAATTTTATCATTATTAAACACTTTTATTCTTATACTTTACATTAATGCACCCCTGCCACGGTTACAACATCACTGTCTCACACAATGTAAAGTCTTTGACGGAGCTGCCCCTTCTCCATGTGTTCCAGGCCATGATGTGAGTTGGTGAAGCCACCTAAAAGCTGGAGGCTCAGTTCACCAGCCGTGCCCTGTGCATTCAGGTGGTGCGGACCTTCTTGTGCCCTATTCATTCTCACCCCTCCTCACATTACCCTTTGACTCTTGATATGCGTTTGGCAAACGTCACCCTGAGCCGCAATCGCAGGAGGCTCTCACTTCCTCCCAGCCTTCCCACATGCGCTGTGCGCAGCCATGCAGATTATAATGCACATCTTACACTTCCAGACAGTAGCAGCTACTCTACTATGGAAGGCACATGTGCCACACGATGAACTGCACACTCACTCACACCTTCTTCTTGTTCTTATTGTAGGCAAAATTTGCACATAATCGCCGGGAGCTGCAGCGTACTGATCTGCAGGACCTCACTGAGGTGGAGCGGAGTGTGTCGGCCCTCTTGGACACCCCAGTTCGCGGAGTGGCTGGCGGCAAGGCAGAGTCCCCTATGGGTAGTAATGGTATGTGAATGGCGTTTGCGATTTATGTGAGCTCCTTGACCCCTGATATCAAATTGCCGACCCCCTTTACATATAGATGTCCAATGCCACCTTCCTCTTATCTCTCTGCCCCCTCCCCTGCTGCAAACCACATGTCTGTTGCTTTGTGCTTACAGATGACCAGCTGTCAACATCGGGCGACAGGGGAGATGACGAGGGAGGGGACGAGAATGTGTTCACCGAATGGGAGACGCCATCAGTCCCAACGAGTGGGGAGACCACATCGGTGGATGATCCTGATTTTGAGGGATTTGATGACTCTGATGCTCCTGGCCCGAGTGGCCTACGGCAACGCCCAGCGGGAGGGGAAGCTCAGAGGCCAGCTCCACAGAGGGCGAGTCGGCCCAGGGGTCCCACTGAGAGACAGGCAGACGTGGACCTGGACTTAGTGGCTCTGTCCAGGGAGACTACGCAAATGCACCGTGACTTCATGGCTGCATTGGATAGGGTCCCGCAGAGCATCGATGCACTTGCTGTGAGTGTGGAAGAGGCTGCCTCAAGCATTACCCATGCCTCTTAGGAGTCCAACGAGCTCATCTTTGCCCGCTCATGGAGGGAGATGGGCTCGACGCGTGATAGCGGAGTCCCAGAGGGGATGGCGCATGCCATGGTTGTCGTGGCAGCAGCAATTGCATCACAGGCCAAAGCCACGCAAGAACATTGAGATGTGATGCTGTCAGTGATTGCTGGCATGAACTCGCAGACTGCTGCGTTTCAGACTCAGTGTGTTCTGAGCCAGTCTCAGTGCAATGCCATGCAATCACTGACTACTACCATCCTCTCTGTGTTCCCCACAGTCGGTCATGGAAGTGACGGTGCCGAAGCAGGTCAGCAAGTTATGCTCACACATCGTACTCCGGATGCTGACTCTCCGCCCCGTGTGAGTGGCAGTGGGCCCTGGAAATGGAAGCTGCTGTCCTTCCTCAAGAAGTCAGCATTACTGCTTCCACCACTGCCCCTCTGCCATTGCACCGATGTGGTCTACACCCGAGCCATCACCGACTGCAGCCGCCGATGCTGAGGCTGCAGCCGGACCTTCCAGGGCCAGATCTGGTCCAGGGTGACCTGGTAGGTTCTGGACTGTCTGCCCCACACACACAGCAGCCCTCAAGCAGCCTTGCTGTGGGCACTGAAGTCACATTGAGGAGGAGCAGCAGGCGTGGGAGGGGCGAAAATGTCAGGTGAAGTCTGATTGACGACTTTGACCATGGAAACATGTACTACATGTACTATCCATTTATATCATGTAAATGATATATGTAAATACGTCATTACATTGTTGCACTTCTTTGTGCTTGTTGTGTTTTGTTTTGTTATTGGCTGTGGGGGGTGTGTTTGGATCTGTTCGTTGAGGCGACGATGATGGTGTCATAAGTAAAATGTTACTTTGACTGTTTTACATTGGCGTCTTGTGTATGATTGTGGAGTTTAATGGAGATAGCCTATTATCGTGGCACATACCGCAGTCAGTATTAGCTGCGTCCCTCAGCTTCCTTCATTCAAGAGAACCGGTCCACTGTGAGCCACTGACGTGCGGCTCTTGGTCCGGCAGCATCGCAACACTGTCTTCTCCGTGGATTGTGCTCCTCCTGGTGTGGATAGCGATTCGGGGCCTCACCAGGCTCCTGTTCCTCGTCCTCCTCCTCCTGAGGGGGAGGCTGCAATCCCTATTGGCAATGCCTGGCCCCTCACGATGGCCAAGTTGTGTAGCATGCAGCAGACAACAATGAACTCTGAGACATGTTGTGGGGAGTATTGAAGGCTGCCTCCAGAGCAGTCCAGGCATCGGAAACGCTGCTTGAGCACCCCTACTGTCTGTTTGATGATGTTACGGGTGGCCACGTAGCTCTCATTGTAGTGATGCTCCGCTTCTGTGGTGGGGTTGCGGAGGGGGGTCATTAGCCAGGTGGCGAGGCCATATCCTTTGTCCCCGAGCAGCCATCTGTGCCCATCCCTGGTGGCTGAAACAATCATGACACAGTGCTCTCACGCAGGATGAAAGCATCATGAGCATTCCCTGGATAGCGGGCATTCATTGCAAGGATGCGCTGCATGTGGCCGCACACCAGCTGCACGTTTAGGGAGTGGTATCCTTTTCGGTTTCTGAATACCTCTGCGTTGTGGAATGGTGTTCTCAAGGCCACGTGTGTCAATGGCTCCTTGAACCCTCAGGATGCCTGCAATCTGCCAAAGCCGCATGCCTGATCATTCTGGCTCGTCTTGCTCATTGAGAACATTATGAAGTCCATTCTCCAAGCATAGAGAGCCTTTGTGACATGGCGAAGACAGCGATGAGCAGCATATGGAGAGACACTGCATATGTCCCCTACTGCAGCCTGGAAGGAGCCGGAGGTACAGAAGGCCAGCACTACAGTGACCTTTAGGCAGGACAGTCCTGGTGCCGATGTCAGGCTGCAGGTCTGCCTGTACGAGATGGCATATCTCTGTCAACACTTCCTTTCGGAAGCGCAGCCTTCTCACACACTGCTCCACAGAGAGCTGGAGGTATGAGTGTTGATGCCTGTAAACCTGTGGGAGGTAAGGCCTCCTGTCCAGACGTCTTTGGCCTCTCCTCATCGGTGGCCCGACATGGCCAACGGCCCTTCTATCTTGATGCCGCCTAACAAGAGCATTGAGTAGGAGACGCTGGCGAACTAGTAAAGCCCCCATTAAATTATTTCACTGAAGTTGTGAGGAACCTGTAATGGCAGATAAATCTGGAGCTCAAATAGAGTATGAGAGGAAGCTTGCTGGGACCATAAAAACTGACTGCAAAAGCTTCTATAGATATGTGGAGAAAAAGATTAGTGACGACAAATGTAGGTCCCTTGCAGTCAGATTCAGGTGAATTTATAATGAGGAACAAAGAAATGACAGACCTGTTGGTTCTGTCTTCATGAAGGAAGGCACAAATAACCTTCCGGAAATACTAGGGGACCATAGGTCTAGTGAGAAGGAGGAACTGAAGGAAAACCTTATTAGGTGGGAAATTGTATTAGGGAAATTGATGGGATTGAAGGCCGATAAATCCCCAGGGCCTGATAGTCTGCATCCGAGGGTACTTAAGGAAGTGGCCCTAGAAACAGTAGATGCATTGGTGATCATTTTTCAACAATCTATCGACTCTGGATCAGTTCCTATGGACTGGAGGGTAGCTAAAGTAACACCATTTTTTAAGAAAGGAGGGAAAGAGAAAATGGGTAACATTAGCCTGACATCAGTAGTGGGGAAAATGTTGGAATCAATTATTAAAGATGTAATAGCAGCGCATTTGGAAAGCAGTGACAGGATCGGTCCAAGTCAGCATGGATTTATAAAAAGGAAATCATGCTTGACAAATCTTCTAGACTTTTTTGAGGCTGCAACTAGTAGAGTGGACAAGGGAGAACCAGTGGATGTGGTGTATTTGGACTTTCAAAAGGCCTTTGACAAGGTCCCACACAAGAGATTGGTGTGCAAAATTAAAGCACATGGTATTGGGGGTAATGTACTGACGTGGATAGAGAACTGGTTGGCAGACAGGAAGCAGAGAGTTGGGATTGTCAGAGAGTCAGAATGGCAGGCAGTGACTAGTGGGGTGCCGCAGAGCTCAGTGCTGGGATCCCAGCTCTTTACAATATACATTAATGATTTAGATGAAGGAATTGAGTATAATCTCTCCAAGTTTGCAGATGACACTAGCTGGGTGGCGCTGTGAGCTGTGAGGAGGGCGCTAAGAGGCTGCAGGGTGACTTGGACAGATTAGGTGAGTGGGCAAACGCATGGCAGATGCAGTATAATGTGGATAAATGTGAGGTTATCCACTTTGGTGGAAAAAACACGAAGACAGAATATTATCTGAATGGCGGCAGATTAGAAAAAGGGGAGGTGCAAAGAGAACTGGATGTCATGGTACATCAGTTATTTAAAGTTGGCATGCAGGTACAGCAGGCAGTGAAGAAGGCAAATGGTATGTTGGCCTTCATAGCTAGGGGATTTGAGTATAGGAGCAGGGAGGTCTTACTGCAGTTGTACAGGGCCTTGGTGAGGCCTCACCTGGAATATTGTGTTCAGTTTTGGGTCCCTAATCTGAGGAAGGACGTTCTTGCTATTGAGGGAGTGCAGCGAAGGTTCACCAGACTGATTCCCGGGATGGCAGGACTAACATATGAGGAGAGACTGGATCGACTGGGCCTGTATTTACTGGAGTTTAGAAGGATGAGAGGGGATCTCATAGAAACATATAAAATTCTGACGGAACTGGACAGGTTAGATACAGGAAGAATGTTCCCGATGTTGGGGAAATCCAGAACCAGGGGACATAGCCTAAGGATAAGGGGTAAGCCATTTAGGACTGAGATGAGGAGAAACTTCTTCACTCAGAGATTTGTAAACATGTGGAATTCCCTACCACAGAGAATTCTGGATGCCAGTTCATTGGATATATTCAAGAGAGAGTTAGATATGGCCCTTACGGCTAAAGGGATCAAGGGGTATGGAGAGAAAGCAGGAAAGGGGTACTGAAGGAATGATCAGCCATGACCTTATTGAATGGTGATGCAGGTTCAAAGGGCCGAATGGCCTACTCCTGCACCTATTTTCTATGTTTCTATGTTTAAAGTCGGAGGTTTATGCAGCGTGCTGTGCGCAACCATTGCAGTCTATTTGGTCATCTGATTTAAGATACTCCTCCCTCACTTTAAATACGCTGCAAATAGCGCCTACTCGACCTTGGGACCGCCTGATTTTTCAGGTATGACTTGGGGCGGATATAAACTGCGGCATTACCACCTAATTTAGCGACCGGGGCGCTAACGGGGAGACGTTGCATGATGACTGACATCATGATCTGAATGAAACTACAGCGAGACAGTAGCGTTTTGCACCGCTGCAAAACCAGCATTGGAAGCTGGCCGCCCGGGCGGTAACATTTAGGCACCCTTTACTGCCCCACCGGGACAAAAACACAGGCGCAATGCAACTGAAAATCCACCCCTTTGAGTAGAATACTACTTTAGAACTGAAAACTGAATGATAAATAGGCATTGTAGTAGAAACCCGCTCTCCTTTTTTTCTGATTCCACTAAAATACTTGTTTATCTTTCAGTGTGTTTCTTTCCAGTTAATTTATATATCTTGTAGAAAATGTTGCAATCACTTATCAGCTGAAGACACCACTTACAAAACTGACTGATCCACTATCTTTATTGGAAAGTTCTTCATTAAGGACGTGCCATTGTTGTATAATTAAAAAATCTTTATCTCGAAAATAGCTCCATTGCATTGTATTGCATAAAGCTTAAAGATGTTTACCACAACACAGGCTTGCTATTATTCCACATCCACCACCTTAAACATTCACTCCCTCCATCACTGGTGCAGTGGCTGCAGTGTGTACCATCTACAAGATGTACTGCAGCAACTCGCCAAGGCTTCTTCGACGGTGCCGCTCAAACCTGCAACCTCTGCCACCTGGAAGGACAAGGACAGCAGGCGCATGGGAGCACCATCACCTGCAAGTTCCCCTCCAAGTTGCACACCATCCTGACTTGGAAATATATCGTCGTTCCTTCATCGTCGCTGGGTCAAATTCCTGGAGCTCCCTGCCCAACAGTACTGTGCGAGTACCTTCACCTCACGCACTGCAGCGGTTCAAGAAGGCGGCTCACCACCAAGGGCAATTAGGAATGGGCAATAAATGCTGGTCTTGCCAGTGATGCCCACATCCCATGAATGAATAATTAAAATAAATTCTCGAGTAAGCTATTGTATATTTAAAAAGTGGATTTACAATGTGTATGCATCAAAATACATTGAAGTTACAAAATGGACATGGGCCCAACCGCCCCCCATCAGCGTTTTGCATGAGTAAAAGTTCAGTGAGTCAGGAGACCCTGTGAGTTCTGCGAGTCGGTTGCTCGGTGAGTCAGGAGTTCGGTGAGTCGGGAGGCCCCGTGAGTTCGGGAGGCCTGGTGGTCCGAGTGTTCGGGAGGTCAGTAGTCCAAGGAGCAGGAGGCCAGGAGGTCGGCAAGAAGTTCACTTCAGGCGAGGAGTCAGGCAGGTAAGTGTTTGGCTGTTTGATTGGTAAGTATCTCTCTTTCGAGTCAAAGGCAGCGTCTTGATTGAGGAGATCTTTGAAATGCTCCTTCCAGCGGGCCCTGACAGCCTCGGTGTTCTTGATGTATGTTCCCCCATTCTTGGCCAGCAGTAGGGTGGGGCCTTGGGTGTTTGGACCGTCGGTATCCTTGACTGCGATGAAGAATCCTTACACATCATGGCTGTCGGCCAGCAGCTGTATCTTCTGTGCTTTCTCCATCCACCACCTGTTCTTTAGGTCCCGGGTTTTTTGTTGGACCTCAGCCTTAAGCCGTCTGTAATGCTGCCTTGCTGCTCCTGAGTTGGGTTGTTGTTTAAGGCTCAGAAATGCCCTTTGCTTGCGATCTATTAACTTTTGGATCTCCTGGTCATTCTCATCAAACCAGTCCTGGTGTTTTCTGGTTGAGTGACCGAACGTCTCTTCGCAGGCACTGGTTATGGAGGCCTGGAGGGCAGACCAAGCGTTGTCGGCATTCTGCGTCTCGGCATCATCAAGGCACGCCAGGTTAGCTGTGAAGCGCTGACTGCATAGGCCTCTCTTAGCTGGTTCTTTAAGTGCCCCAGCATTGACTTTTTTGTGGCACAGCTTCCGCTGCCCCCTCCGCTTTGGGTCTATGTTGATATCAATGATGGATCGGATTAGGCAGTGGCCCGTCCAGCAGTCGTCAGCTCCTGTCATGGTACGGGTGATGCACACATCCTTGCGATCCCTGGCTCAGACAATGACATAGTCGAGCAGGTGCCAGTGTTTGGCGCGAGGGTGTTGCCACAATACCTTGTAATTGTTCCTCTGGTGGAACAAGGTGTTAGTGATAACAAGTTCATGTTCTAAACATTCTGTCAGGAGTAGGGTACCACTGGAGTTGGCTTTCCCTACCCCCTCTCTGCCAATCATGCCTCCCCAGAGGGCTGTGTCCTTGCCGACCCTGGCATTGAAGTCATTGAGGAGGATCAGTTTATCGTCCGCAGGGATGTGGGACAGAGATTTTCCGAGGGTGGAGTCAAAACCCTCTTTGGCCTCAAATGTCACATCGAGTGTTCGGACGTATGCACTGATGACTGTGGCGCATTGATTCTGGGTTTGACTCGAGTGTTCTCGATTCTATCCCGCACATGCTACCTGCCACCACCTCAGTAAGACCCCAACACTGCACGAGATAGAAAAAGCCATAAGACAGCTTAAAAACAACAAAGCTACGGGAGAGGATGGAATCCGTAGTAAATGGGTACTTTTCAGAATGGCAGGCAGTGACTAGTGGGGTACCGCAAGGTTCTGTGCTGGGGCCCCAACTGTTTACATTGTACATTAATGATTTAGATGAGGGGATTAAGTGTAGTATCTCCAAATTTGCGGATGACACTAAGCAGTGTGAGCTGCGAGGAGGATGCTATGAGGCTGCAGAGTGACTTGGATAGGTTAGGTGAGTGGGCAAATGCATGGCAGATGAAGTATAATGTGGATAAATGTGAGGTTATCCACTTTGGTGGTAAAAAAAGAGAGACAGACTATTATCTGAATGGTGACAAATTAGGAAAAGGGGAGGTGCAGCGAGACCTGGGTGTCATGGTACATCAGTCATTGAAGGTTGGCATGCAGGTACAGCAGGCGGTTAAGAAAGCAAATAGCATGTTGGCCTTCATAGCGAGGGGATTTGAGTACAGGGGCAGGGAAGTGTTACTACAGTTGTACAGGGCCTTGGTGAGGCCACACCTGGAGTATTGTGTATAGTTTTGGTCTCCTAACTTGAGGAAGGACATTCTTGCTATTGAGGGAGTGCAGCGAAGGTTCACCAGACTGATTCCCGGGATGGCGGGACTGACATATCAAGAAAGACTGGATCAACTGGGCTTGTATTCAGTAGAGTTCAGAAGAATGAGAGGAGATCTCATAGAAACGTTTAAAATTTTGATGGGTTTAGACAGGTTAGATGCAGGAAGAATGTTCCCAATGTTGGGGAAGTCCAGAACCAGGGGTCACAGTCTAAGGATAAGGGGTAAGCCATTTAGGACCGAGATGAGGGGAAACTTCTTCACCCGGAGAGTGGTGAACCTGTGGAATTCTCTACCACAGAAAGTTGTTGAGGTCAATTCACAATATATATATAAAAAGGAGTTAGATGTAGTCCTTACTACTAGGGGGATCAAAGGGTATGGCGAGAAAGCAGGAATGGGGTACTGAAGTTGCGTGTTCAGCCATGAACTCATTGAATGGCGGTGCAGGCTCGAAGGGCTGAATGGCCTACTCCTACACCTATTTTCTATGTTTCTATGTTTTCTATGAATCCCTGCGGAGGCACTGAAGTATAGCGGAGAGCACTGTTGGCGCAAATACATGACCTCATCTCCCTCGTCTGGAGGGAGGAGAGCATGCCGGGGGATCTCAGAGATTCAGTGATCGTGACCATCTTTAAAAAAGGGGACAAGTCCGACTGCAGCAACTGCAGAGGAATCTCCCTGTTATCAGCCACTGGGAAAGTCATCGTTAAAGTCCTCCTCAACCGTCTTCTCCCTGTGGCTGAGGAGCTCTTCCCGGAGTCACAGTGCGGATTTTGTCCCCTACAGGGCACAACAGACATGATCTTTGCAGCACGACAGCTGCAGGAAAAATGCAGGGAACAGCACCTCTTCTTCGACCTTACAAAGGCTTTTGACAGTCAACCGCGAGGGTCTATGGAGCGTCCTCCTCCATTTCGGATGCCCCCAAAAGTTAGTCACCATCCTCTGCCTGCTCCACGATGACATGTAGGCCGTGATCCTTACCAACAGATCCATTACAGACCCAATCGACATCTGGACTGGAGTCAAACAGGGCTGTGTCATCGCCCCAACCCTCTGCTCAATCTTCCTCGCTGCCATGCTGCACCTCACAGTCAACAAGCTCCCCGTTGGAGTGGAACTAAATTATAGAACCAGTGGGAGCCTGTTCAACCTTCGTCGACTCCAGGCCAGGTCCAAGACCACCCCAACCTCTGTCGGCAAATTACAGTACGTGGCCGATGCCTGCGACAGCGCACATACAGAGGCTGAACTCCAAGTCATAGTCAACGTATTTACTGAGGCATACGAAAGCATGGGCCTTACGCTAAACATTTGTAAAACAAAGGTCCTCTACCAGCCTGTCCTCGCCGCACAGCACTTTCCCCCCCCACCCCCCGCCCCCCCCACCCCAGTCATCAAGATCCACAGAGCGGCCCTGGACAACGTGGACCATTTCCCATACCTCAGGAACCTCTTATCAACAAGAGCAGACATTGACAATGAGACTCAGCATCGCCTCCAGTGCGCCAGCGCAGCCTTCGGCCCCCTGAGGAAGAGTGTTTGAAGATCAGGCCCTCAAATCCACCACCAAGCTCATGGTCTACAGGGCTGTAGTAATACCCGCCCTCCTTTATGGCTCAGCGACATGGATCATGTACAGTAGACACCTCATGTCGCTGGAGAAATACCACCAACGATGTCTCCGCAAGATCCTACAAATCCCCTGGGAGGACAGGCACACCAACATTAACGTCCTCGATCAGGCCAACATCCCCAGCTTGGAAAAACCTGATCAGCTCCGCTGGGCAGGCCACATCGTTTGCATACCAGACACGAGGCTCCCAAAGCAAGCACTCTACTCTGAACTCCTTCACGGCAAGTGAGCCAAAGGAGGGCAGAGGAAACGTTACAAGAACACACTCAAAGCCTCCCTGATAAAGTGCAACATCCCCTCCAACACCTGGGAGTCCCTGGCTAAAGATTGCCCTAAGTGGAGGAAGTGCATCCGGGAGGGCGCTGAGCACCTCGAGTTTCATTATCGAGAGCATGCAGAAACCAAGCACAGGCAGCGGAAAGAGCGTGCGGCAAACCAGTCCCACCCATCCTTTCCCTCAATGACTATCTGTCCCACCTGTGACAGGAACTGTGACTCTCATATTGGACTGTTCAGCCACCTACGAACTAATATTTAGAGTGGAAGCAAGTCTTCCTCGATTCCGAGGGACTGCCTATGATGATGATCTTTCTTTTTCTTTCTCTTTTTAACCAGATAAGTCTAAATAGAGGGATGGCAGTGGAGTTCAGTCTTGTGGAGTGCTTGTCAGGCGGCATGTGGGAATTCCTGGATGATTCACGTGGCCTAGACAACCATGTGTGCAAGAGGTGTCTCCAGCTTCAACTACTCGAGCTCCGCATTTCGGAGCTTGAGCAGCGGGTGGAATCACTACGGTGCATCCGCGAGGCTGAGAGGTATGTGGCTAGCACGTTTCAGGAGGTGGTCACCCCGCAGCTTAAAAGCATGCAGGTAGAGGGGAAGTGGGTGACCATCAGATGGATGAAGAAGGCTAGGCAGGTAGTGCAGGAGTCCTCTCCGAGTCCATCTCGCTTTCCGACCGATATTCTCTTTTGAATACCGGTGAAGGTGATGGTGCCTCTGAGGAGTGCAGCCAGAGCCCAATCCAAGGCACCATGGGTGGCTCAGCTGCACAGGGAGTAGGGACAAAGAATAAAAGAGCCGCAGTGGTTAGTGATTCAATAGTTGGGGAACAGCCGTAGATGTGACTCCAGGATGGTATGGTGCCTCCCTGGTGCCAGGATCAAGGATGTCACAGAGCGGACGCAGGGCATTCTGGGGGAGAGGGTAAACAGCTCAAAGTTATGATCCATATTGGGACCAATAACATAAGCAGAAAGAGGGATGAGGTCCTGCAGGCAGAATTTAGGGAGCTAGGAGGAAAATTAAAGGGTAGGACCTCAAACGCAGTAATCTCCTGGTTACTACCGGTGCCACGTGCTAGTGAGTACAAGAATAGAAAGATAGAGAGGATGGACTCGTGGCTGGAGAGTTGGTGTAGGAGGGAGGGCTTTAAATTCCTGAGGCATTGGGATCGCTTCTGGGGGAGATGGGAATTGTCATCATAGGCAGTCCCTCAAAATTGAGGAAGACATGCTTTCACTTTAAAAGTGAGTTTTCAGGTGATTGTACAGTCCAATATGGGAACGACAGTCTCTGTCACAGGTGGGGCAGACAATCGTTGAAGAAAAGGGTGGGTGGGGAGTCTGATTTGCCGCACGCTCCTTCTGCTGCCTGCACTTGTTTTCTGCATGGCCCCTGGCCTGCGAGCACCATTGGAGCAGGCCGGGGAGCGGAAGGAGCAGTGTGGCAGCATTACCACTCCAGGGAGCAGCAGGTGCTGGAGCAGGAGTGCAACGGCAATAAAAAGGGAGGTCACCAAGGTCCAGGTCGGTGATTGGAGCGTGGGCAGGTACATCAGGAGCGGCGAGGTCGGGGCGAAGGAGCAGCGAGAGACTGTAGAGGGACGTGATCGGGGCCCAGGAGAGGCGCGAGTTCAGGGCCCAGAAAAGGCGAGGACCCAGGGGCAGCACGGGCCAGCCCACACTGCGAAATGTGTGTGCACTAGGTCTGTGCAGCAGAGCAGGTCTCCAGTTGTCTTGGTTAATCCTTGCTACTGGACCAAGACCTAGCTCTGTCAAGCACGTGTGGTGGCTGGTGTGCAACGGCCACTGCACGTTAAAAAAAATCCAAGCACCGGTATCTTCCACCCTTCGAGATTTAGTTTGGAACTGAAATTTTAGGTCCATCATTGAAACATCTGTGAACTTTTTGACGTGGAAGCAAGTCATCCTCGGTTCGAGGGACTGCCTATGATGATGATGATGATGATGATTGTTTTCTGCATACTCTCGGCGATGAGGCTCTCGGCGATGAGACTCTCGTGCTCAGCATTTCCTCTGCCCACCTGGGGCTTGCTTCTTGTGTAGGAGTTCCAAATAGAGCGCTTGCTTTGTGTCGGACATGCGGACAATGTGGCCTGCTCAACCGATCTGGTCGAGTATGGTCAGTGCTTCGATGCTGGGGAAGTTGGCCTGATCGGGAACACGTTGGTGCGTCTGTCCTCCCAAGAGATTTGCAGGATCTTATGGCTACATTGTTGGTGGGATTTCTCCAGCGATTTGAGGTGTCTACTCTATATGGTCTATGTCTCTGAGCCATACAAGAGGGCAGGTATCACTACAGCCCTGTAGACCATAAGCTTGGTGCCAGATTTGAGGGCCTGATTTTCGAACACTCTCTTCCTCAGGTGACCGAAGGTTGTGTTGGCGCACTGGAGGTGGTGTTGGACCTCGTCATCGATGTCTACCCTTGCTGATAGTAGGCTCCTGAGGAATGTAAAGTGGTCCACGTTGTCCAAGGCCGTGCCATGGATTTTGATGACCAGGGGGCAGTGCTGTGTGGTGGGGTCAGGTTGGTGGAGGACCTTTGTCTTACGAATGTTTAGTGTAAGGCCCATGCTTTCGTACGCCTCAATGAAGATGTTGATGATGACTTGGAATTCAGCCTCTGAATGTGCGCAGATGCAAGCGTCATCTGTAGGTCTTGGACCTAGCCTGGAGGCGACGAAGGTTGAAATGATTCCCACTAGTTCTATATTTTAGTTCCACTCCAGCGGGGAGCTTGTTGAGCGTGAGATGGAGAATTGCAGCGAGGAAGATTGAGAAGAGCGTTGGTGCGATGACGCAGCCCTGCATGACCCCGGTCTGGATGTGGATTGGGTCTGTGGTGGATCCGTTAGTCAGGATCATGGCTTGCATGGCATCGTGGAGCAGGTGGAGGATGGTGACAAACTTTTGGGGGCAGCTGAAATGGAGGAGGACGCTCCATAGTGCCTTGAGGTTGACAGTGTCAAAGGCCTTTGTGAGGTCAAAGAAGGCCATGTATAAGGGTTGGTGCTGTTCCCTGCATTTCTCTTGCAGTTGTCAAGCCGCGAAGTGCCCCGTTGTGGATAGAATCCGCACTGTGACTCCAGGAGGAGCTCCTCAACCACAGGGAGGAGACAGTTGAGGAGGATTCTAGCAATGATTTTCCCTGTGCCCAACAACAGGGAGATTCCTCTGTAGTTGCCGCAGTCGGACCTGTCCCTTTTTTTTATATAGTTACGATTACAGCATCTCTGAGATCTCCAGGCATGCGCTCCTTCTTCCAGATGAGAGAGATGAGTTTGTGCATTCATGCCAATAGTGCCTCTCCGTCATACTTTAGTACCTCAGCGGGGATTCCATTTGCTCCTGATGCCTTGTTGTTCTTGAGCTGACGGATGCCTTTTCTACCTCGTGCATGGCTAGGGTTTTGCTGAGATTGTGGTGAGTAGCATGCTACAGGATGGAGTCAAGGACACTTGCATCAAAGGCAGAGGCTTGATTAAGGAAATCTTCGATGTGCCCCTTTCGGCGTGCCATGACCGCCTCGTTGTCCTTAATGAGTGTCTCCCCGTTCTTGACCAGCAGTGGGGTGGCGTCTTGGGTGCTTGAGCCATAGGTGGACTTGACTGCGGTGAAGAATCCTCACATGTCATGGCTCTCGACCAGCTGCTGAATCTCCTGTGCTTTCTCCACCCACCATCTATTCTTTAGCTCGTGGGTTTTTTGTTGGTCCTCGGCCTTTAGCCGTCTGTTAAGCTGCTTTGCCGCTCCCTGTTCTTGCGGCTTATTAGCTCTTGGATCTCCTGGTCACGCTCCTCAAACCAGTCCTAGTGTTTCCTGGTTGAGTGACCAAGCATCTCTTCGCAGGCACTGGTTATGGTGGCCTGGAGGGCAGACCAAGCGCTGTGGGCACTCTGCGTCTCAGCGTCATCGAGGGTCACCAGGTTAGCAGTGAGGCGCTGGCTGTATAGGGCTCTCTTAGCTGGGTCCTTGGCGCCACAGCATTGACTTTTCTGCTTCTGTCGCCGTCGTCGCTTTGGGGCTATATTAATGTTGATGATGGAACGGATTCGGTGGTGGTCCGTCCAACAATTGTCGGCTTCTGTCATGGCGCGGGTGATATGCACGACCTTGCGATCTCTCGTTCGAATGATGACGTAGTCGAGCAGGTGCTGGTGCTTGGAGCGAGGGTGTTGCCACGATGCCTTATACTTGTCCGTCTGGTGGAACAACGTGTTAGTGTTGACAAGGTCGTGTTCTAGGCATTTTGTCAGGAGCAGGGTACCGCTGGAGTTGGTTTTCCCTACCCCCTCTCTGCCGATCACGCCTCCCCAGAGGGCTGTGTCCTTACTAATTCTGGTGTTGAAGTCGCCGAGGAGGATCAGTTTGTCATCAGGAGAAGTGCGGGTCAGGGATTGTTCGAGGCTGGAATAGAATACCTCTATGGCCTCATCTGCTGCGTCAAGTGTTGGGGCGTATGCACTGATGACTGTGGCACACTGGTTCCGGGATAGGGTGAGCCGGAGAGTCATGTAACGTTCGATAATCCTGCAGGGGGAATCTCTGAGGTGATTGACCAGCTCGTTCTTGATAGCGAAACCAACTCCATTGAGGTGGCATTCTTCTTCTGGTTTGCCTTTTCAGAAGAAGGTGTAACCTCCACGTTCCTTGAGCTGGCCTTCCCCTGCCCACTGGGTCTCGCTTAGGGCGGCGAAGTCGACATCGAAGCATAGAAACATAGAAACATAGAAAATAGGTGCAGGAGTAGGCCATTCGGCCCTTCTAGCCTGCACCGCCATTCAATGAGTTCATGGCTGAACATGCAACTTCAGCACCCCATTTCTGCTTTCTTGCCATACCCCTTGATCCCCCAATAGTAAGGACTTCATCTAACTCCTTTTTGAATATATTTAGTGAATTGGCCTCAACAACTTTCTGTGGTAGAGAATTCCACAGGTTCACCACTCTCTGGGTGAAGAAGTTTCTCCTCATCTCAGTCCTAAATGGCTTACCCCTTATCCTTAGACTGTGATCCCTGGTTCTGGACTTCCCCAACATTGGGAACATTCTTCCTGCATCTAACCTGTCTAAACCCATCAGAATTTTAAACGTTTCTATGAGGTCCCCTCTCATTCTTCTGAACTCCAGTGAATACAAGCCCAGTTGATCCAGTCTTTCTTGATATGTCAGTCCCGCCATCCCGGGAATCAGTCTGGTGATCCTTTGCTGCACTCCCTCAATAGCAAGAATGTCCTTCCTCAGATTAGGAGACCAAAACTGTACACAATACTCCAGGTGTGGCCTCACCAAGGCCCTGTACAACTGTAGCAACACCTCCCTGCCCCTGTACTCAAATCTCCTCGCTATGAAGCCAACATGCCATTTGCTTTCTTAACCGCCTGCTGTACCTGCATGCCAACCTTCAATGACTGATGTACCATGACACCCAGGTCTCGTTGCACCTCCCCTTTTCCTAATCTGTCAACATTCAGATAATAGTCTGTCTCTCTGTTTTTTCCACCAAAGTGGATAACCTCACATTTATCCACATTATACTTCATCTGCCATGCATTTGCTCACTCACCTAACCTATCCAAGTCACTCTGCAGCCTCATAGCATCCTCCTCGCAGCTCACACTGCCACCCAACTTAGTGTCATCCGCAAATTTGGAGATACTACATTTAATCCCCTCGTCTAAATCATTAATGTACAGTGTAAACAGTTGGGGCCCCAGCACAGAACCTTGTGGTACCCCACTAGTCACTGCCTGCCATTCTGAAAAGTCCCTATTTACTCCTACTCTTTGTTTCCTGTCTGACAACCAGTTCTCAATCCATGTCAGCACACTACCCCCAATCCCATGTGCTTTAACTTTGCACATTAATCTCTTGTGTGGGACCTTGTCGAAAGCCTTCTGAAAGTCCAAATACACCACATCAACTGGTTCTCCCTTGTCCACTCTACTGGAAACATCCTCAAAAAATTCCAGAAGATTTGTCAAGCATTATTTCCCTTTCACAAATCCATGCTGACTTGGACCTATCATGTCACCTCTTTCCAAATGCGCTGCTATGACATCCTTAATAATTGATTCCATCATTTTACCCACTACCGATGTCAGGCTGACTGGTCTATAATTCCCTCTTATCTTTCTCTCTCCTTTTTTAAAAAGTGGGGTTACATTGTCTACCCTCCACTCGATAGGAACTGATCCAGAGTCAATGGAATGTTGGAAAATGACTGTCAATGCATCCGCTATTTCCAAGGCCACCTCCTTAAGTACTCTGGGATGCAGTCCATCAGGCCCTGGGGATTTATCGGCCTTCAATCTCATCAATTTCCCCAACACAATTTCCCGACTAATAAGGATTTCCCTCAGTTCCTCTTCCTTACTAGACCCTCTGACCCCTTTTATATCCGGAAGGTTGTTTGTGTCCTCCTTAGTGAATACCGAACCAAAGTACTTGTTCAATTGGTCCGCCATTTCTCTGTTCCCCGTTATGACTTCCCCTGATTCTGACTGCAGGGGACCAACGTTTGTCTTTACTAACCTTTTTCTCTTTACATATCTATAGAAACTTTTGCAATCCGTCTTAATGTTCCCTGCAAGCTTCTTCTCGTACTCCATTTTGCCTGCCCTAATCAAATCCTTTGTCCTCCTCTGCTGAGTTCTAAATTTCTCCCAGTCCCCGGATTCGCTGCTATTTCTGGCCAATTTGTATGCCACTTTCTTGGCTTTAATTCTATCCCTGATTTCCCTTGATAGCCACGGTTGAGCCACCTTCCCTTTTTTATTTTTACGCCAGACAGGAATGTACAATTGTTGTAGTTCATCCATGCGGTCTCTAAATGTCTGCCATTGCCCATCCGCAGTCAACCCCTTAAGTATCATTCGCCAATCTATCCTAGCCAATTCACGCCTCATACCTTCAAAGTTAGCCTTCTTTAAGTTCTGGACCATGGTCTCTGAATTAACTGTTTCATTCTCCATCCTAATGCAGAATTCCACCATATTATGGTCACTCTTCCCCAAGGGGCCTCGCACAACGAGATTGCTAATTAATCCCCTCTCATTACACAACACCCAGTCTAAGATGGCCTCCCCCCTAGTTGGTTCCTCGACATATTGGTCTAGAAAACCATCCCTTATGCACTCCAGGAAATCCTCCTCCACTGTATTGCTTCCAGTTTGGTTAGCCCAATCTATGTGCATATTAAAGTCACCCATTATAACTGCTGCACCTTTATTGCATGCACCCCTAATTTCATGTTTGATGCCCTCCCCAACATCACTACTACTGTTTGGAGGTCTGTACACAACTCCCACTAACGTTTTTTGCCCTTTGGTGTTCTGCAGCTCTACCCATATAGATTCCACATCATCCAAGCTAATGTCCTTCCTATTGCATTAATCTCCTCCTTAACCAGCAATGCTACCCCTTGCGTCTAAGATCCCAGACAACAATGGAGGTACGGTGTTGTGGTCTGTCGCTGTTGGAGTTGTCCATGAGGGTCCTGACGTTTCAGGTCCCGAACTTCATTTTGAAGGGTGGAAGATGCCTGTGCGTGAGTTCTTTTAATGTGGGCTGGCCATTGCACATCGGCTACCACATGGGCTTAGCTGAGCAAGGTCTTGATCCAGTGGCAAGGGGGTCCAAGGTGACTGGAGATCAGGCACTGCTGTATGAGCCTAGTTGCCTGTGGCAGGATGCGAGCCGTAAGCACAGCACTGAGCAGCGCCCTTCGGTGAGGTGATGAGGAAACCAAGACTTGGCTGAGGGCAGGCCTTGGGATGGTCAGAGGTCCACTTCGTGGAAGGAGGAGAGGTCGAAGAGGTTAGAGTGGCTACAGCCATTGTGCACACCATGTGCTCGATAGAGACTCCGCCACTGAGTGGGGCCAGCAGCTGGCGGGGGGCCAGGACATCGCCGGAGGAAGGAAGGCCGGGGCGTCGCCGGAAGAAGGAAGGCCAGGGCGTCGCTGGAGGAAGGAAGGCCAGGACGTCGCCGGAGGAAGGAAGGCCAGGGCGTCGCCGGAGGTAGGAAGGCCAGGACGTCGCCGGAGGTAGGAAGGCCAGGGCGTCGCTGGAGGGATGAAGTCGGGTTACATCTGAACAGCGCCAGGACCAATATCCTCGTAGGGAGTTTTGCTCGTGCTGTTGGGGAAAGTTTAAACTAGCTTAAGGGGATGTGAACCGGAGAACAAATTCAATAGGGAAGGAAGTAAAGCTGAAATTGGACAGCAAGAATGTAGAACGTGAATCTGTAAGACAGAGGAAACAAGGGTTGGTAAGTAGAAATCAAGGAGGTCTTCCTGTGCTAAATGGTATATACTTTAATGCAAGGAGTACAGCGAATAAGGCAGATGAGCTAAGAGCACGGGAGCATGACATTATAATCATTACAGGGACATGGCTGAAAGAGGGGCCGGTTTGGCAGCTCAATATTCCTGGTTACAGGATTTTTAGACAAGGCAGAGAGGGGGGGTAAAAAGGGGGGGGGGGGGGCATGGTATTGATTAAAGAAACTATTACAGCGGGAAGGAGGGATGATATGTTCGAGGAATCAAATGAGGCCATATGGGTTGAATTGAAAAATAAAAAGGGGCAATCACACTGCTGGATGTGTATTATAGACCCTCAAACAGTGGGAAGGAGATAGAAGAGCAAATATGTAGGCACATTTCACTGAAGTCCAAAACCATAGGGCAGTAATAGTCGGGGAATGTAATTATCCTAATATTGGTTGGGACAAATATAGTGCAAAGGGTATTGGGGGCTGCGGAATTTTAAAAATGCATTCAAGGGAACTTTTTTAGTCAGTATGTAACAAGCCCAACACGAGAGGGGGCGGTTTTGGATTTAGTTTTGGGGAATGAAGCTGGGCAGGTGGAAGAGGTATTAGTGGGAGAGCACTTGGGTGCCAGTGACCATAATTCAGTCAGATTCAAGGTAGTTATATATAAAGACAAGGATAGACCAGGAATAAAAGTCCCAAATTGTGGAAAAGCTAACTTTACGAAGTTAAAAAGTGATTTGGCCACAGTGGACTGGAAACAGCTATTTGTGGGTAAATCAGTGTCGGAACAGTGTGAGGCAGTCAAGGAGGAGATTCAGAGGGCTCAGGCCAAACATATGCCCTTAAAGAAAAAGGGTGGGAATAACAATTCTAGAGCCAGCTGGATGTCAGAGACTTACAGGGAAGATAAAGAAAAAAAGGAATGCTTATATCCTATACTGACGGCTAAATACTGTAGAATCTTTGGAGGAATATCGAAAGTTCAGCGGTAAAATTAAAAAGGATATTAAGAATGCTAAGAGAGGGCATAAAAAATTCTTGGCAAGCAAAATTAAGGAAAACCCAAAGATGTTCTATAAATATATTAAGAGCAAGAGGATAACTAAGGAAAGGGTAGGCCTATTAGAGACCATGAGGGTAATCACTGTGTGGAGACGGAAGATGTTGGTATGGTTCTAAATGAATACTTTGCATCTGTTTCACAAAGGAAAGGGACAATGCAGATACGAGGAGGAGTGTGAAATTCTGGATGAAATAAGCATAGTGAGAGAGGAGGTATTAAGGGGTTCAGCAGCTTTAAGAACATAAGAAATAAGAGCAGGAGAAAGCCATATGGCCCCTCGAGCCTGCTCTGCCATTCAATAAGATCATGGCTGATCTGATCAGGTCTACTTCCCTGCCCGCTCTCCATAACCCCTTATTCCCTTATCATTTAAAAAATGTCTATTTCTGTCTTAAATTTATTCAATGTGCCAGCTTCCACAGCTCTCTGAGGCAGCGAATTTCACAGATCCACAACCCTCTGAGAGAAGAAATTTCTCCTCATCTCAGTTTTAAATGGGCGGCCCCTTATTCTAAGATTATGTCCTCTAGTTCTAGTCTCCTCCATCAGTAGAAACATCCTCTCTGGAAATAGCAGAGGCCTTGACCATTATTTTCCAGTCGGCTTTGGATTTGGGCATGGTGCCGGAGAACTGCTAACGTGGTACCCTTGTTTAAGAAGGGAGAAAGGGATAGGCCGAGTAATTACAGACTGTCAGCCTAACCTCAGAGGTGGGAGAATTATTGGAAAAAATTCTGACAGACAGGATAAATCTACATTTAGAAAGGCAAAGATAAATTAGGACAGTCAGCATGGATTTGTTAAGGACAGATCGTGTTTGACTAAGCTGATTGAATTTTTTGAGAAGGTAACCAGGAGGGTCGATGAGGGTAGTGCATACAATGTATATGAACTTTAGCAAGGCTTTTGTTAAGGTCTCACATGGTAGACTGATCACGAAGGTTAAAGCCCATGGGATCCAGGGCAAAGTGGCAAGTTGGATCCAAAATTGGCTTAGAGGTAGGAAACAAAGAGTTGATGGATGTTTTAGTGACTGGAAGGATGTTTCCAGTGGGGTTCCGCAGGGCTCAGTACTGGGTCTCTTACTTTTGTGGTATACATCAGTGATCTAGATTTGAATTTAGGGAGTATGATTAAGAAGTTTGCAGATGACACTAAAATTGGCTGTGTGGTTGGTAATGAAGAGGAAAGTGATAAACTGCAGGAGGATATCAATCTACTGGTCAAATGGGCAGAACAGTGGCAAATGGAATTTAATTCAGAGAAGTGTGGGGTAATGCACTTGGGGAGGGTTAATAAGGAAAGGATATACACATTAAGCGGTAGGCCACTTAAAAGTGTAGATGAACAAAGGGACCTTGGAGTACTTGCCCACAGAACTCTGAAAGTAGCAGGCCAGGTGAATAGGTGGTTAAGAAGGCATACGGAATGCTTGCATTTATTGGTCGAGGCATAGAATACAAGAGCAGGGAGGCTATGCTTAAGTTATATAATACACTGGTTAGGCCACAGCTAGAATACTGCGTGCAGTTCTCGTCACCTAGGAAGGATGTGATTATACTAAAGAGGGTGCAGAGGAGATTTACTAGAATGCTGCCTGGAATGGAGAATATTAGTTATGAGGACACATTGGATAGGCTGGGTTTTTTCTCATTGGATCAGAGGAGGCTGAGAGGGGACCTCATTGAGGTGTATAAAATGTAGAGGGGCCTGGATATAGTGGATAGCAAGGGCTTATTTCCCTTGATGGAGGGATCAATTATGAGGGGGAATCGTTTTAAGGTGGTTGGTAGAAGGTTCAGAAGGGACTTGAGGGGGGGCTTCTTCACACAGAGGGTTGTGGGGGTCTGAAACTCACTGCCTGGAAGAGTGGTGGATGCAGAAACCAACACCGCTTTTAAAAGTTGCTTGGATGGGTATGGACCGAGAGCTGGTAAGTAGGATTGGACCGGATAACCTTTTGTTGGCCGGCGCAGATACGATGGTAAGTAATGCAGGGAATCGAATACGGCCAGGGTGATCTCCTGGACTAGTTTCGATCGCCTGGATGGGTCGGAGAGGAATTTTCCCAGATTTTTTCCCCAATTGGGCTGGGTTTTTATCTGTTTTTTTGCCTCTCCCAGGAGATTGCATGGCTCCAGTTGGGGTGGAGTGTAGAATGTTGCGGTGCAAGGGGTGTCGCAGTTGTGTAGGGCGAACTGGTTGGGTCGGATGCTCTTTACCTTTCCGCTGTTGTTCATTGTTCATAGATTTATATGTAATCTTTACGGCTGCTTACCGAGGTTCCGTGTGGCTCTTTGTCGGCCAGCGCAGACACAATGGGCTGAAATGGCCTCCTTCTGCGCTGTCGATTTCTGTTTCTATGAGCAAATCATTCTAATCACATTTACTCACTCTGTTCCCTTCAACCCTTTTTCCTTCATTCTCCTATGCAGTCTAATCTTGAATGTTGGTATCGTTTCTCAGTCTTAATCATATACCCAACAAAAGTGGAAAATGCTGTGGTTTCCACCTGGGGACACTTCAATAAGAGGCTTCAATAACAATACACCAGTTACATTAATGCAGAATCAAATAGTAAACACAAGCACTTTTAATAAACAGAGGATCAAATTTTGTGAAGGATTGAATTTTGAAACCAAAGGCTGAATTTATACAAACAGTAACCATACTTTTTGACATCTTTTATGTGTGTGACAGAAATGATTAGTAGATCAGTCTATTCAAAACACTTTATTGATCCCAGGTGAATCGGGTTACAAGCTGAAAACAAAGTTTGTGAACCCCATTCTACCACCAATGTATTCAGAGCACAACAACATGCATTGGTTACTTACTGTGTTAATGAACAGAGATTTGACTGCTGAAAATGAAATACTGATGCCGTGACCATTCCGATGGTACTCCACAGGAAGTTTGCCATTACCGTGGTCATATGTTATATATCTATACATGTTGGGGTAAAAAGAAGACTTCTCTTCTTCAAGGTGGACTCCGTAATTTAAGGAATCGACACCCCCCCAAATCCCCTCCTGTATAGCGTCCAGGGAATTACTCAGACAAAACCTCGGTTCAACCGGTCTTTATTCAAGCATGCAGGGGAAGAGTTCACGGATGAACCTTCTGAGAAGAGGTTTTACATCTACAGTTATACATTTTTCTGAGTTGTGCGACCCTGCTACAAAATCACCAATTAGCCTACTGCTATCAGCAAAGTTACATCAGACTGTCTCTGAGTGGTTCCCCCCCACCTGTCCATCTCCCATCACATGTCACCCTTCCAGAATGTGTTGTTCAGTGGTGTCAACTTTGCCTTTGTTCCTCATAACATGTGAATTAACCTTGTTTCCCAGGGTTTGCTATCTTGTTCCCAAACACTTGCTTTCTTATCCCTTTCTCAAGAGAACTCCAGTCAAAATGTTATCGTTCTCATGAGATTCAGATGCTGCTATAATCTATGTTTCTGGACTGTTGACTCCCTCCTGTCCTTGGTGGATGGTGTTCTGTATTGAATGTAAGTTTCCATCCATCTGTACCAAGGTTAACACAATGGATGGTTCATTAACCATCAAGCTTCGTTGCATAGCAAGCTTTGCTGCTTCCCCTTCTTAAAACCCATTGTAAGCGAGTGCATAAGTCTGCTTTACATACAAAAGTGAGTTTTACATACAATCTGTCAATTTACAATATATTACAATCCCTACCGTAAGGTAGAGGAAGTCTCGATTCCTCAGAACCTCCTAATACTGATAAGCCTTATAATCTGGACCATGTGTCAAATCAATTCACTACCATCAGTATCCATTTTAGTGACCATCTATCTGCCTGTCTACTTCCACTTTAGTGACCGTATTCTATCCCCTTACAATAGGAACCTACAGTAGGTGTAGCAGAGAATGATAGTAATTATATAATGAACCCTGGATGAATTACAGGAAGAACTAAAGCACCCTTCTGCAGTCATGAGAAATACTCAGGACCAGTTACTACTTACCATTTTATTTACAAGTATAGGCTTAATCACTAGGATAAGTTAAATCAGATCAAATATTTTCCCTACCACTTGATGCTTTATTTACCAGCCTGCCTTGAATTCACCCTTCTCTGCACATCACATTCAAACTTGAAGATGAGCACCAATGCTGACCCATAACTATTTGATAAGAGAAACAAACGCTCAGGGTAATTCTCTTCTATTCCCCCCTCACTGTTTCAAAGATACTATTTAGCTCTATCTTTTGATGACTCCATGACAACACATGTATTACATACAACTACAACAATTAAGCAGTTCTTTCAAGATTCAGATTCCTGGAGTCACTGGGGTGATTTTCACCGAATACTTTAGGCACTAAAGAGCCTCTGAAGTGGCCGAGATGGATCTTAAGCTGTAACACTGGTTTAGCTCGCGTTTACTGCAAAACGGCATCTTGGTAAAGGAGTTTTAGCGCGTGCCAGGAACAGCTGCCCGGAGGCTCATTATCAGCTGATTGCCACTTAAAATGCCTGCTAGCGCTCATTAAAGAGGCTGTTGGTGGCTAATGCTTCAACTAATGCCCTTCCCTAACAGTGACCAGCTGTTTGGGAGTAAACACAGCATTGATGTCGATTTCAAGCTCTACTTAAAGGGATACTCACCATTTTGTGTTCATTGCTACTGGAGTTGTGAGCAGGACCTCTGAAACACATCAGAAGATTTTCTGGGTCACTTTATTAAGACGTCACCAACACTTGAGCAACATTTATTCTGGAAATTCCCTGAGGACTTCACATAAAAAGAGTAAGTGCTATGCCTTATTAGACACCTTATTAGAAGTCACCAGGAGAAAGGGAGTGCTTGGTCACGGGCATCTTTCTAGGGTCCCCCTTGATCTGGACGAGGAATGGAAGGAGCACATGAGGCCAGGGAGAGCAGCACCAGCTGCTACAGGAGAGAGGGACAGGAGGATGAGGTGGCATCCTTCCCCTTCAGGGTACAGGACATCCCTCTTCCTCTGGACCTCCTCCACCAGGAACCTCCAATCCTGCATCCGAGAACCTGTGCCTTGGTCCCTCCCTTGGTCCCTGAGCCATCCTGCAATGTTTCGCTGTGTGCCAGCCAGAGCACTCCACACCTTCAGTGAAAGTAGGTGTGAGGAGCTCACATATACTGATCCACAAAAATTGCATCTAATCAGTTATTAAGTACTAAACCTGACAATACAAAGATGGGATGAAAAGCATGAAAAGCAATGTGTGAGGAGGACACAAAAAATCTGCAAAAGGACATAGACAGGTTAAGTGAGTGGGGAAATATTTGGCAGATGGAGTATAATGTTGGAAAGTGTGAGGTCATGCACTTTGGCAGAAAAAAAATCAAAGAGCAAGTTATTATTTAAATGGAGAAAGATTGCAAAGTGTCACAGTACAGTGGGACCTGGGGGTACTCGTGCATGAAACACAAAAGGATAGTATGCAGGTACAGCAAGTGATCAGGAAGGCCAATGGTATCTTGGCCTTTATTGCAAAGGGGATGGAGTATAAAAGCAGGGAAGTCTTGCCAAAGCTATATAAGGTATTGGTGAGGCCACACCTGGAATACTGCGTGCAGTTTTGGTTTCCATATTTACGAAAGGATATACTTGCTTTGGAGGCAGTTTAGAGAAGGTTCACTAGGTTGATTCTGGGGATGAGAGGGTTGACTTATGAGGAACGGTTGAGTAGGTTGGGCCTCTACTCATTGGAATTCAGAAGAATGAGAGGTGATCTTATCGAAATGTATAAGATTATGAGGGGGCTTGACAAGGTGGATGCAGAGAGGATGTTTTCACTGATGGGGGAGACTAGAACTAGAGGTCATGATCTTAGAATAAGGGACCGCCCATTTAAAACAGAGATGAGGAGAAATTTCTTCTCTCAGAGGGTTGTAAATCTGTGGAATTCGCTGCCTCAGAGAGCTGTGGAAGTTGGGACATGGAATAAATTTAAGAGAGAAATAGACAGTTTCTTAAACGATAAGGGGATAAGGGGTTATGGGGAGCGGGCAGGGAAGTGCTGTTGAATCCATGATCAGATCAGCCATGATCTTATTGAATGGCGGAGCAGGCTCGAGGAGCCGTATGGCCTACTCCTGTTCCTATTTCTTATGTTCTTATGTTAAACCTGCAGGTTTCTAGTATAGCACCTCCAGGCAAGTTCAATTTATAGTAATCAGCAATTCGGATCAAAATTGTGTGCTATATCCAGATTTTCAAACAAAATCATTTTATTAGTGCTGTACACATATAGGGCCCAAGTTTCCACATGATTTGCGCCTGATTTTTAGGAGCAACTGGTGGAGAACGGACTATTTTAGAAATCGCAATTCTCCACATTTTTTTTTCTGCAGTTCTCGTCAGGTAGAACAGTTCTACTTTAGAACAGAATTTTTTCTTCAAAAGGGGGCGTGTCCGGCCACTGACTCCTGATTTGAAAGTTTCCACAGTGAAAATGTACTCCAAACTAAAGTAGAATGGAGCAAGTGAAGATTTTTGTAGAACTGAAAAAACCTGTTCTACACATTAAAAAATCAGGCGCAGGTTACAAATTAGGCGTCCAGAACGAGGTGGGGGGGGAAGGGAACTCATTAAATTCGACAATAAATCCTTATTTATACATACAAATATTATACAAATAAATCCAACCTGAATAAACATTTATAAGCAAAGAAAAGATTAAATAAACCATCTTCCTACCTGTGTGAAAGTGCTTCAGGCAGCTCAGCGATGTTCCCGCGAACGGGAGGGAGGGGGGGAGGGGCAGGCAGTAACGAGGCAGCAAACAGCTTTCCACTTGAGGTGGAAGCCTTAGTCAGCTCAGCGATGTTCCCGCGAACGGGAGGGAGGGGGCAGGCAGTAACGAGGCAGCAAACAGCTTTCCACTTGAGGTGGAAGCCTTAGTCAGCTCAGCGATGTTCCCGTGAACGGGGGAGGGGCAGGCAGGCAGCCAAAGATACAGCAGCAGGCTTCGAGCTGTGAGGGGGACTGAGGCCAGACAGGGAGAGGCAGCCACATCGACAGTTTTATATTTACATTTGCAGAATGGGTGCTGCATTGTCAACACCACATATTATGCAATGGTTCGCCATCAATTCACTGCATAGGAGAGAATTGATTAGAGCTCACCGCAACAGGAACGTCGTAGCCCGTAGGTTGATGGGCAGGAGACCTTACCCACGTCGACAATATCGAACCAGGCGCTCGTACCTGGACATGAGCGAGACTGATTGTATGAAAAGGCTGCGTTTTCGCAGAGAAGTTGTCACTGAGTTGTGTTAATGGAAGATGAAACAGTTTTAATGAAAAAATATTTTATTGAAAAGTTAACGTCACTCTAATAAAATATTTGTTGTATCAAACTATACTTTTTAATATGACTCTTGAAGATCACTTAAAAACTTTAAGATCACTTATAAACTTGTAAAGTTACAAAAGTTACAAAACACTTTCTATGTGAAAAATTTTACACTCTAAGATCACTTAAACTTCAAGATCACTTTTTAGATGCAAAATTAAATAATTTACAGAATGTGCGAGCATTTACACTATAAGATCACTTGAAAACCCTGAGATCACTTATAAGTTGTAAAGTTACAAAACTTACAAAACAATTTCAATTTGAAAAATCTTACACTCTGAAGAACACTTAAACTTCAGGATCACTTTTTAGGTGCAAAATTAAATAAGATACAAAAATAAATATGAGAGCATTTACACTATAAGATCACTTAAAAACCATAAGATCCCTTATAAGTTGTAACATAACAAAACTTACAAAACAATTTCAATTTGAAAAACGCTACTACAGCTACATCAAGCACAAGAACAAAAGCAGCAAAGAAAGGCTGCAACAATCTCTCATCCACATCTCAGTGAACGTTCACTTCCTCATGGGGGTGTCATTTGATTGGCTGGGCTGTGTGCCCTTATTGCAGCAGCTACCTCAACCAGGCCCTCCCTGACGGCCTGTGCCGACACTTGCATGCCCTCCCTGACGGCCTGTGCCGTAATTTGCATGCCCTTCCTGACGGCCTGTGCCGTAGTTTGCATGCCCTCCCTGATGGCCTGTGCCGTCGATTGCACTCCCTCGGACATTCCCTCCCTAAGTTCCCGTGTCATTACTGCTATTTCTCCCGTCAGGCCCGTCAACTCTTCACCTACTGCATTGACGCCACCGATGAGTGATCGGGTAAGCTCATTGGTCTCCGTAGCCAATGCCACAACCTGAGCCGCATCTGTTGCACGCTGCATCTCAGGAGAACGTGTCTCCAATCTCCTTCTCCTCTGCCTGGGTCTGCCTCGTGGCACCACTACACTGGGAGCTGCGGGCACGGACGGTAGGATGCTCGGTGTTGCAAGCGGCACCACTACACAGGGAGGCGCAGGCTGGGACTGTGGGACGCTCTGTGTTCCAGACGGCTGAACTGGAGGGAGAGGCTCGGGCTGGAATGGTGGGATGCTCTGTGTTGCAGACGGCAGCACTCGAGTGCGAGCCATGGGCTGGGATGTTGGACGAATGGGTTTAAACTGCTCGATGATATCAGCAGCAACACTCGGACCCGAAGCGTCGGAATCGAAACCATAGCAGGTGGAACCAGAACCTATGCGAGAGGGAGGCGTAGGCTGGGACGGTAGTACAGTGACTGTAGAAAGCTGCATTATACCAGCAGCACCACTGGGACCTGCAACATCGGAAGCGAAACCATGGATGGTGGGACCAAGACCTATGCTAGGGGTTGAAACTCTGATGCCCCTTGATGGGGGCTCATAAACATTAATTGGAAGCTCCCCCCTGCAGACATTTCAGTCATCGCTGCCATCATCCAGTCTGGATCGTCCGCAGCTGGTTGTACTGGTCCTTGTTCTGTACCCTCAGGATCCTCAGGGTTGGCAACAGCATCATCATCATCATCATCATCATCATGTTCTGCAAAATACATCAGAACAGTCAAATGTTTAACAGCAAGGGAGGGGGCAGGATGGGTGACATGAGTACTCTCACACATAGCAGGCCAGGCAGCAGGTTGATTTAAAGGGCCATGATGCATTTTCAGGACTTAGCCTCTTCCTCGCGTGCGGGCCCAGCTTGTGCTGTACCGATTGCTTTACTCCATGTCCGACTCATCATAGCAGCTACCCTTTGTTCCAAGGGTGTCAGTGGATGCAGATTGGGCGTGCCTCCTCCTGTTCGAGTTGCTTCCCTTTTGTTGTGGGCCAATTTCTTCTGCAAAGAGTAAAATATAACTTTTTACAGAGTGTGTCAGTCTGCAAGGTGGGACATACAGATAGCCAGGTTACAATTACGATTAAATTAAAAATGGGAAATACTACTTACACTAACTACTTGACCAAGGTCGTGCCATTTCTTTTTACACTGACTTCCAGATCTCCTGGTATGCACCACTGCGCAGTAATCTTCTGCAACTTGGTTCCAGCGTTTCTTCATTTCTTTTGGTGGCACTTTTATGCGACCTCTGTTGCTGGTATCTAGCTCCTGCCATCTCTGCTCAAGTACATTCACTAATATCTCAACTTCCTCATGTAAGAAATTCTTTTTTCTTGGTAGAGGTTGATCCATTACAAAGTTGAATTGGCACTTTTTTTTCTCCAAACACAGTCCTTAATTTGCAGGCACAGGTACTGCAAGTTTAGCAGTGAAAAGTTGAACTCACTGATTTCAGCAGGTGATTTCTTCAGCAGTGCTGCTAAAAGCACTCCCTCACACACAGAAATATCAATAAAATTAAAATACAAGCCTTTGCAGGGGTCCAAGAACAAATCTTCACGTTTTCTGCAGCACTTTCTAAAATGGCCGAGTGCCAATGTTTTTTTCACACTGCACGTGCGCACACGCTCCAACGAGCGCGCGCAGCGTTGCCGGCAGGGAAAAAAACTAATTTAAATAGTACCCGCCCCCTCCCACTTACAAAATCGGCGCGAGTGTAGGCTCCGCCCCCTGCACGCCACGCCAGGCAGACAAGGAGCTGCAGAACGCACGAGAATCGCGATTTTTTTTTTTTTTCTTGTTGAAACTTGGGCCCTTATTGCCTGTTTTTAGGCTTTGTAATACTAAAGTTCCATGCTTGGATGAGAATTATTTTCGATAAGTTAATAGTTTATTTGGAATCAACTGTATTATACAGGATTTTTTTCTTCATACAAATGAGATAATGTTAACTGCTTAAAGCATAACCAGACATGACTGAATCCTAATCAGACATGGCTAAAGTATAGTGAAGGAGAAATTTGTGTGTTTAACGCCACATTTTAGTACCACGAGATGGCACTAAAATGCCGGTTGACACTCTACCGCCAGCTGATGGTGGTTGCAGCGCTGGACGCCATATCCGTCTTGCTGGTAGCACTGCCGCTAAACTCGATCGCCGAGGAAATTGCAATCACATCGATCTTGACGTCAGTGAGTGTGCAACGCTGACGTCATGATCAACGTGATTGCAATATCCCCGATCTCCTAACTTTGTTTTGGCCATTGAACTTACCAGCTAGAGAAAGCAACGACAGGTTGAAGTGGCATGTAGCAGCAGGAAGCAGGCTCCAACAATGCTATTTAATGGGATCATCATCAATCAGCCGCACCTGACATGATTTTGAAGTTTGAAGGCTATGTGTTACTTACCACAACTGTTTTGGCAAGTACAAAACTCCCTAATTATTTTTGAAACACTTTCATAAGAACATAAGAAAGAGGAGCAGGAGTAAGCCATTTGGCCCCTCGAGCCTGCTCCACTATTCAATAAGATCATGGTTGAACTGATCATGGGCTCAGCTCCACTTCCCTGCCTGCTCCCCATAACCATTTAGTCCCTTATCACTCAAAAATCTGTCAATCTCCCCCTTAAATATATTCAATGACCCAACCTCCCCAGCTCTCTGGGGTAGAGAATTCCATAGACTTACAACTCTCTGAGAGAAGCAATTCCTCCTCATCTCACTTTTAAATGGGCGAACCCTTATTTTAAAACTATGCCCCCTAGTTTTAGATTCTCGCATGAGCAGAAACATCCTCTCTGCATCTACCTTGTTGAGCCCCCTCATTATCTTATATATCTCAATAAGCTCACCTCTCATTCTTCTGAACTCCAATGATTACAGGCCCAACCTACTCAACATTTCTTCATAAGTCAACCCCTTCATCTCAGGAATCAACCGAGTGAACCTTCTTTGAACTGCCTCCAATGCAAGTATATCCCTCCTTAAATGAGACTAAAACTGTACACAGTACTCTAAGTGTGGCCTCACCAATACCCTGTATAGTTGTAGCAGGACTTCTCTGCTTTTATACTCCATCCCCCTTGCAATAAAGGCCATTTGCCTTTGATTACTTGCTGCATGTGTTTCATGCACAAGGATCCCTAGGTCCCTCTGTACTGCAGCATTTTGTAATTTTTCTCCATTTAAATAATAATTTGCTTTTTTATTTTTTCTGCCAAAGAGGATAACCTCACATTTTCCCACATTCTACTCCAGCTGCCAAATTTTCGCCCACTCACTTAGCCTGTCTATATCCCTTTGCAGATTTTTTGTGTCCTCCTCACAACTTGCTTTCCCACTCATCTTTGTATCATCAGCAAACTTGACTACATTACACTTGGTCCCTTCATCCAAATCATTAATATAGGTTGTAAATAGTTGAGGCCCCAGAACAGATCCTTGTGGCATCCCACTAGTTACTGTTTGCCAACTGGAAAATTACCCATTTATCCCGACTCTCCGTTTTCTGTTAGTTGGTCAATCCTCTATCCATGCTAATATATTATCCCCAACCCTGTGAACTTTCATCTTATGTAGTAACCTTTTATGTGGCATCTTATCGAATGCTTTCTGGAAATCCAAATACACAACATCCACTGGTTCCCCCTTATCCACCTTGCTCATTACATCCTCAAAGAACTCCAGTAAATTTGTCAAATATGATTTCCCTTTCATAAAACCATGCTGACTCTGCTTGACTAAATTATGCTTTACAAATGTCCTGCTACTGCTTCCTTAATAATGGACTCCAGCATTTTCCCAACGACAGATGTTAGGCTAACTGGTCTATAGTTTCCTGCTTTCTATTGCCTCCTTGCTTAAAATAATGGGGGCTGTTCTGGCAGTTGACCTCGCCCTCCAGGATCTACGGCAGATGGAGGGGAGGCAGTGAGAAAGATGGGAACATGTGCGAAGAGGGAGGAGGGCCATCAGGGCTCTCAACAGGAGGCCTCACCCTCCTAGTGTCTTCCGACATCACTTCACCTACCTTCAATTACTGAGTAGCATTGTATTAGGAGGCTTCACTTCACCAAGGAGGTGGTCACAGAACTCTGCTACCTCCTGCACCCAGACCTCCAGCCTCAGAACAGCGTGACCACAGCTCTCCCAATAGCAGTCAAGGTCATCGTGGCCCTCAATTTCTTTGCTAGCGGATCCTTTCAATCTGCAGCAGGAGACATAGCTAACATTTCGCAGTTCGCCATCCATCGCTACATCCGGGAGGACATAGATGCTCACTACAGCAGGAGAAGGGGTTACATTGGCTTGCTGATCACCAGAGAGAAGCTGGATGAATGTGCATGTGGTTTTGCCAGAATAGCGGGCTTCCCCACGGTGCAGGGTGCCATTGACTGCACCCTTGTGGCTCTGTGAGCACCGCCTAACAATCCGCAGATCTTCCGTAACTGCAATGGCTACCACTCACACAACCACACAAAGCGAATCCTCAATGTCAATGCCCACTATACTGGCAGCAGCCATGATGCATTCATCCTATGCCAGCTCTCTTCCAGCCACCACATCAAGCTCGTGGGAGGCTAAATTTCGGCCCCAAGAGCTATCCGCTCTCCACTGGCTCATGGCTCCCTCCGTAACCTCAACACTTGTGCCAAGCACTCATATAATGAGTGCCATGCTGCCACCAAGAACATCATCGAGCAGGCCATCGGGTTACTGAAGCAATGGTTCTACTACCTTGAACACTCGGGAGGAGCCCTCCAGTATTTGGCTGTGCGGGTATCACATTTTGTGGTGGTCTGCTGCATGCTCCACAACTTGGCCACCATGAAGGTGCAGCCCTTGCCACCAGAGATTGCGGGACAACCTCAGGAGGACAGCGAGGGAGAGGAGGAGGAAGAGGAGGAAGAGGACAAGGAGGAGGAGGAGGAACAGGAGGGAGGGCAGAGGCAGGAGACAGCCTTCCAGATGGCCTGCCCATGACTGGCTCATCGGACTCCGATTTGAATGAATGAAACCCCAGGTCACTAACTCACCACATCCCCATCATACCATCCCTGTCTCACATCATATCACAGCGTCCTCCTGGGTGCAAAGCTGAAATGAGAGACACCACAAAAGATTCCAAACACAATTAATACATTTATCTATAAACATATCGCATATGTTACATGAATACTAATAATTAATCATCCTTGTGCAATCCTTTAGTGCCTGTCGTTCGTGCGCCTTTTCCTATTCTAGTGCTCCCAAGCAGTGCACCCCCGTGCGGGAGACATCAGATGGCCTTGCAGGACGATCTTGACCAGCTGTGGACTGAGAAGGCCCAGCTCTAGACTCGCCTCAGCATTCCTAGTAATCTGTTGGAGCACAGATTGCTGGCCTGCTGTGACACCGTTGACGGTGGTAGTGAACTTCCACTGCAGCACTAAGACGTTGGGTTGCTTCCACTTGTGCTGCAATGGAAGCTGCAACATCACTCATCATGTGTGCCATCACGTCTGGGTTGCCACGATCTCCGTGGGAGTGTACCATCATTTCCAGACTGGAAATCCAGGGCTCCAAGCTCCGTGTCATTGCTGAGAGGCTGTCTGGCAGCCCTGCCATTGCACCTATCATTTCCCTGTGTATGCCCATCACCCTTCTCTGAAGACGTCCCCATTGAGGTGCTCATCTGAGTCTTGTGCAGCAGAACTCGCGTGCGAACTCCCCCTCCAGGGAACCAGCCCCAAGCTACCCTTTCTCCCTGGCCATTCTGCAGCGCTCTCGGTGCCTGGTGCCTCACCCTTTGCAGATCCTACTACTACACTAGCCTCTAAAGTATGTGAACTTGTGTCTGCGAGTGACAGATGCAGTGTCTTCTTTTTCCTCCTCTTCTCTCCCTAGCAGTCATCGGTGCCCTTGGTGACAGGCTGTTTGGGTGCTTGCTGATTATCTGAAAGCAGAAAGGCACAGGAGTCGGGTTATGGTGCAGGGAGGGGAGCAGGAAGGCAGAAATACGTGCATACAGCATGAATAGCTTAAGAGTGAGAAAGGATTGTGG
Organism: Pristiophorus japonicus; assembly: GCF_044704955.1. Lineage (NCBI taxonomy): Eukaryota > Metazoa > Chordata > Chondrichthyes > Pristiophoridae > Pristiophorus > Pristiophorus japonicus. The sequence continues at coordinate 69,276,928 of NC_091985.1, forward strand.
GCTGAGGGGGAAGTGGGATGTGAGAAGAAGAAGTAGGCATGAACATACCGTTGTTGTCCTCAAGGGGGTCAACGTTGCCTGTGGCCATGGTGCCGGCGAGCTGGCGCCCAATGATCTCCAGCACTCTCATCCCCAGCTAGCTCAGCTCTTCAATCTGGGCTTGCCACCCAGCCACCCTCCCTGCCTGTCCGATCCTGCTCACGTCGGTTGTGAGCCACCTTGGCTTACAAGAGAAAGGAAAGCGTGTGAGTGAGCGTGGTGCAATCTGTTTGGGTGATGTGCCTGCCATAGTTGAATAGCTGTCACTATGTGCAAGGTGTGAGATGTGGGTGTGAATGTTGCTAGGTAGAGATTTGTTGGTGGGTGAATGCTGGGGGGAGGTGGTGCATTGAGCAGTGTGCGAAGCTTGTGGTGCAGATGGTTGTATGTAGCATTTTTTGAAGCCTTCACTCATCCTGACCACCTGCGTGAGGTTGTCAAACTTCTTCCTGCACTGTGTGTGGGTCCAGGGGACCACAGTGCTGCCTGTGATGTGGTGTGCCACCTCCCTCCACATAGTGCAGCAGACTTATGGCGAGGGCCTCCTGCCAGTTGTCGGGTACAAGACTGCCTGCCTTCTCTTCACCGCAAAAAACAATATCTCCAGAGCTTCATCCGAGAACCTCCGGGTTCTCTCACTGGGGCAACGACCTGCCATCAGGATATGTAAAGAACTCTTCCTTCCCATTGTCCATCTTCTTATGGCTGTTGAGGCAGCTGCACACCCAACAATGCTGAGAATGAAGTGCGGCAGCATCAATGAACCTCCCCTTTAAGTAGTGAAAAAAACCAATGGCAGTCATGACTTGAGTTTAGACTGCTCCCGATATTGGTCCATCTTTTCAGTGTATTGTCAATGAGCTTGAGCTTTTAGACTAGAATCATGACTGCAATCACTTTAATGAGAAGTGAGCATGAATTTTGTGTGCATCCTAGACGATTTTCAAGGGGCGCAGTTTAACCCTTTTTAATCTAAACACTGCCCATTTCTTGGCTATAACGAATTTCCATCCCAACTGCCCAACCCAAAATCTCATGAATGAAAAGGGACAGAAGGCAGGGAGCAGCATGGCACAAATATTGTTTGACTAATTAGCCAGTCATATTTGTATTTCCAACTTTTAGGCCCTAATTGACCCTCCATAGCCACATTTCCACACCCTGTTTAAATGGGGGACAGCTTAGACCTCATCTTCTCCATGACTGCTATTAATATCACCATGTAATCACCAGGAGGTACGTTTCTCCGAACTGAGACTGATCCTGACAGTACTTTCTCTCTTAGTTGAAGTATAGTGCTATTAGTTCCAATATGGGTTGTCCTTTTTTAACAATTGATGTTCCAACATAGCAGAGGAGTCAGAAGTATTGAAGATAATGCTCTTGTCTCTGGACTGTCGGCTTACGGATTCAAGCTTGTATAAGGGATTCAAGCTCACACCTAATACTGATTCATCAGTGCAGTGTAAAGGGGACACTGCATTGCTGTAGGCACTCTGCTTCAGATAAGATTTTAAACCAAGGTTCTGTCTGTCCTGGTTGAATGATAAAGATCCCCTGGCTCTAATTACAAAGCGCAGGCTGTAACTTTGTTCTGGTCAATATTCTCTCAAGAAAACCCTTCCAAGTTGAGTTCCAATGACTGCTACCCCCAGGGCTCAATGTAAATGAGATGTGCAATCTCATTGGGCTACCTTGGTTAAATATCTTCAAATAAGTAAGTCTCCTGCCTGATTTCATTTGCACTGCTTGTAAGATGAAACAGAATAAAAATACTGAAGAAACAAAATTGCTGGGATTAAATCATTGAATCCTGAATTTCCTTCGCAGTTTTTGAACTATACATACTCTGCCGCATGTAATATCTGAACTATATTTTCTTGTTAATTATCAATACGTTGAGATTGATTTAAAGGAATATATATAGCTAGAGAGCAATTTTTCATTCAAATTGAATTACATGGTATTGTCAATGATCTAGAGTGAGACTTCATGAAAATTGCTGTGCATCAACACTACAGTTGTAGCGTAATGCAAACAAAATTAATGAAAAATCTTTATAAACCTTTTTTAATAGGAGCAAGAATAAATTGTGTTATTTTCTTCATGGTAATATGATATACAAGTGACACAAGTATATGTTTTAATACAATTTGAATAGTTAGAAAAACATGCAAAATGATTACATCCTCCAAGGAGAGATGAGTAAGTTGCCCATCCCAAACAGAGATAACCAAAGTAACATTGACCGAAATAAATCTTGGACAAGCTAAATGGGCTCAAAGCAATCAAATCACCAAGAATAGATGGCATTTATCCCAGAATGTTGACAGAAACTAGAGATTAAATTTGGACGGCACTGACATCCATTCTGAGGGGATCACTGGAGAGGCATCAGTGAATTGAAACTGCCCAATGTGGTGCTCATATTCAAAAAGGGAGATAAAACAGACACAGACAAGTACAGAACCTATTAGACTCATGTCCATTACCTGTATGATAATGGAATTGATTATCAGAGTAAATTCGAATATGTGTGTAAGGACAACTTAGTATAAACAGTAGTTAACATGCATTCCAACACCGCCTTCAGTGTGCCAGTGCAGCCTTCGGTCGCCTGAGGTAGTGTGTTTGAAGACCAGGACCTCAAACCCGGCATCAAGCTCATGGTCTACAGAACAGTAGTGATACCCGCCCTCCTATATGCTTCAGAGACATGGGCCATGTACAACATGCACCTCAAAACACTGGAGAAGTACCACCAACGCTGCCTCCGCAAGATCCTGCAAATCCATTGGCAGGATAGGTGCACCAATGTCAGTGTTCTCGCTCAGGCCAACATCCCCAGCATCGAAGTATTGACCACCTCGATCAGCTCTGATGGATGGGCCACATCATCTGCATGCCCGATACTAGACTCCTAAAACAAGCGCTCTACTTAGAGCTCCGACACGGCAAGCGAGCCCCAGGTGGGCAGAGGAAACACTTCAAGGACACCCTCAAAGCCTCCTTGGAAAGGTGCAACATCCCCACTGACACCTGGGAATCCCTGGCCCAAGACCATTCAAAGTGGAGAAGCATCTGGGAAGGCGCTGAACACCTCGAGTCTTTTCGCTGGGAGCATGCAGAAGTCAAGCTCAAACAGCAGAAGGAGTGCACGACAACCAAGCACCCCACCCACCCATCCCTCCAACCACCGTCTGCCCCACCTGTGACAGAAACTGTAGGTCCCGCATTGGACTCATCAGTCACCTGAGAACTCATATTAGTGTTGAAGCAAGTCATCCTCGACTCCAAGGGACTGCCTAAGAAGAGAAGAAGAAGGGGAAGATCCTGTATGACCAACCTCCTCAACATCTTTCAGAAATAACATCTGAAGTCCCAAAAATTACCGTCAGTTGGACAAAATAAGTATATGGGTTAGATCAGTGGTAGATAATATTTAATCCAGACAAGGTACTGTACATAGAGAAAAATCGAAAGTGAAAGTGAGTAACACATGAACAGTGTTGAAATTAAAAAGGATGAAATTGAGAGAGATCTAGAAGTCGTTATAGACTCAATGTGAGACATGTCCATCCAATGCAGAGCAGCAATCAACAAAGACAAATAGAACGGTGAACTACAAGTCAGTGGAGTTTGTGATCAAGCTGCAAAGTGCTGTGGTCAGACTGCATCTTGAGCACTACGACCAGTTCTGGTCACTAAGAAACATGGGACACATTCAAGCACTGGAGGAAATGCAGAGAAGAGTTATAGGGGCTGATCCATATGTTACAAGTTTGAATGATAAGGAAAGACTTGAGAAACTTGACCTCTTCAGCCTGGAAAAGTGGTGTCTGTGAGGAGATCTTCTAGAGCTATACAAGACAGTTAAGGACATGGGAAAGGTAAATCTAGAATATTACTTTGAAGTAAATTGCAAAAGTAGGATAAGGGGACACAGATTTGAACTAGTATAAGGCAAATTTATTACTGATATTTGGAGATTCTTTTTCACACAAAACGAGTAATTTTAACTTTAGGAATTGACCACCTCACTGAAAAGGACAATCAGGTGGGGTATATAATGAATGACTATTTTGATCTCAGCCATTTTACCTCATCGGTCAAAATTAAAATTGCCCCCTAAGTGTAATCGACGTATGGAATAGACTCTCAGCATAATGGAGGCAAAAACGCTGGAATCATATAAGAGACAATTAGATGCTGAAATGGGGCAATGCTTCTGCATGGATGAATTCAAATGGGCAGAATGTCCGATCTTATCCATAATTATTTTGTGATGGGCCGGAATTTTATCTTGGAGGCAGATATGGAGTGGGGGTGGGGGTGGGCGAGGGGGGGGCAGCGGTGGGGGTGGGTGCCGAATGCGGACAGGTTTCCCCCAGTTCCTGCAGAATTTAATGACAGGGCCTGATTGAATTTGTTTTTATCTGCTTCCCCCCCACAGCCAACCAGATTGAGAGGCTGGCTGGGAGTCGGGCGGGTAGACCTGGGGAGCAGAGAGGAGGAAGACCAGGATCATCGGAGAAGGAGGAAGGCCTGGATGGTTGGAGGAGGAGAAAGGCTGGGCTCTTCGGAGATGATGGAAGACCTGGACCTTCAGAGATGGTGGAAGGCAGGGATCATCGGAGTGGAAGGAAGGCTGGGATGGTTGGAGAAGGAAGGCTGGGATCTTCAGAGATGATGGAAGGCCTAGCTCTTCAGAGGTGGTGGAAGGCCAGGATTGTCCGGTGAGGAGAATGGTCAGGATCGTCGAAGGGGGTCAGGGACCAGGATTGGGATGTGTTGGAAATTAGGGGGGGAGGGGGGTGGTCGGAGGCCTCGAGGGACAGATCGGGAGGATTGGGCAGGGTGTCCGATCATGGGGCAGGCATGCTGGATCCAGCAGGTAAGTGAAAAAGCACTTTGTTAAGTATTGAATAACTCCACGAGGCTAAGTACGGTGAGCTAGTTCAGGCATGACCTTACTCCAGTTTATTTATTCTCAAAGTGAGGATTCAACATAGCTGCCAACATTATATACATGGCTTGCACGTGTCTGCCAGTGACCATTAGGACTCTGACAGTTGTGCCTTCCGGTGGCAGGTAAAACTCAGTTAACATACATAACATCATTCCCCCCAAAGTCCTTGGTACAGGTTGTATTTACAAGTTGAGACGGTCCGGGGCCTTTCGCGCCCTGGTTGATCTTCTCAGTTCGAACCTAAGCTTGGGTGTGTTAGTAGGACCATTGCTGCATTGCGGAGCAGTCAGTCTGACAGGACTGTCGGGGATGGTAGGTTCGACTTTGTGAATGACACAAGGATCAACTGATGGATGGATGTGTGTTGGTTGGTCGATGATTATGTCATCTTCAATTTGTTCTGGGTTGTCTGTGAATCGCAGTTTGGTTTGGTTAATGTGCCTCTTGCACGTTTGGCAATTTAACAGTTTGGCTACAAACACCCTGTTCCCCTCCTTGGCCAAAACAGTGCCAGCAACCCACTTTGGACCATGACCATAATTCAGGACAAACACAGGAACAGCAATGTCACATGATACGGCCGCGCGATCGTGGTACCATTGCTGCCATTGCCGTCTGGTTTTGACATGATCATTGAGATCCAGGTGTACAAGGGAGAGCCTGGTTTTGAGGCCTATAGAAACATAGAAATTAGGTGCAGGAGCAGGCCATTCAGCCCTTCGAGCCTGCACAGCCATTCAATAAGATCATGGCTGATCATTTTCAACCTCAGTACCCCCATCCTGCTTTTTTTCCATACCCCTTGATCCCTTTGGCCGTAAGGGCCATATCTAACTCCCTTTTGAATATATCTAACGAACTGGCCTCAGCAACTTTCTGCGGTAAAGAATTCCACAGGTTAACCACTTTCTGAGTGAAGAAGTTTCTCCTCATCTTGGTCCTAAGTGGCTTAGACTGTGACCTCTGGTTCTGGAACTCCCCAGCAAAGGGAACATTCTTCCTGTCTCTAACCTGTCCAGTCCTGTCAGAATTTTATATGTTTCTATGAGATCCCCTCTCATTCTTCTTAACTCCAGTGGATACAAGCCCAGTTGATCCAGTCTCTCCTCATATGTCAGTCCTGTCATCCCGGGAATCAGTCTGGTGAATCTTTGCTGTACTCCCTCAACAGCAAGAACGTCCTTCCTCAGATTAGGAGAACAAAACTGAACACAATATTCCAGGTGTGGATTCACCAAAGCTCTGTACAACTGCAGTAAGACCGCCCTGCTCCTATACTCAAATCCTCTAGCTATGAAGGCCAACATATCATTTGCCTTCTTCACCGCCTGCTGTACCTGCATGCCAACTTTCAATGACTGATGTACCATGACACCCAGGTCTCGTTGCACCTCCCCTTTTCCTAATCTGTCACCATTCAGATAATATTCTGTCTTCCTGTTTTTGCTACCAAAGTGGATAACCTCACATTTATCTGCATTATACTTATCTGCCATGCATTTGCCCACTCACCTAACCTGTCCAAGTCACCCTGCATCCTCTTAGCATTCTCCTCACAGCTCACACCACCACCCAGTTTAGTGTCATCTGCAAACTTGGAGATATTACATTCAATTCCTTCATCTAAATCATTAATTTATATTGTAAATAACTGGGGTCCTAGCACTGAACCCTGCGGACCCCACTGGTCACTGCCTGCCATTCTGAAAAGGACCCAATTATTCTGACTCTCTGCTTCCTGTCTGCCAACCAGTTCTCTATCCACATCAATACATTACCCCCAATACCATGTGCTTTAATTTTGCACACTAATTTCTTGTGTGGGACCTTGTCAAAAGCCTTTGAAAGTCCAAATACACCACATCCACTGGTTCTCCCTTGTCCATTCTACTAGTTACAGCCTCAAAAAATTCTAGAAAATTTGTCAAGCATGATTTCCCTTTTATATGCTGGTTGGTCATGCTGACTTGGACTGATCCTATCACTGCTTTCCAAATGCGCTGCTTTTCATCTTTAATAATTGATTCCAACAGTTTCCCCACCACTGATATCAGGCTAACCGGTCGATAATTCCCTGTTTTCTCTCTCCCTCCTTTTTTAAAAAGTGGTGTTACATTAGTTAGCCTCCAGTCCATAGGAACTGATCCAGAGTCAATAGGATGTTGGAAAATGATTACCAATGCATCCACTATTTCTCGGGCCAGTTCCTTCAGTAATCTGGAATGCAGCCTATCAGGCCCTGGGAATTTATCAGCCTTCGATCCCATCAATTTCCCTAACACAATTTCCTAACTAATAAGGATTTCCTTCAGTTCCTCCTTTTTGCTAGACTCTCGAACCCCTAGTATTTCTGGAAGGTTATTTGTGTCTTCCTTAGTGAAGACAGATCCAAAGTATTTGTTCAATTGGTCTGCCATTTCTTTGTTCCCCATTATAAATTCACCTGAATCCGATTGCAAGGGACCTACGTTTGTTTTCACTAATCTTTTTCTCTTCACATACCTATAGAAGCTCTTGCAGTCAGTTTTTATGTTTCCAGCAAGCTTCCTCTCATACTCTATTTTCCCCCTCCTAATAAAACCCTTTGCTGAATTCTACGTTTCTCCCAGTCCTCAGGTTTGCTGCTTTTTCTGGCCAATTTATATGCCTCTTCCTTGGCTTTAACACTATCCCTAATTTCCCTTGTTAACCACAGTTGAGCCACCTTCCCCGTTTTATTTTTATGCCAGACAAGGATGTACAATTGTTGAAGTTCACCCATGTGATCTTTAAATATCTGCCATTGCCTATCCACCGTCAACCCTTTAAGTATCATTTGCCAGTCTATCCTAGCCAATTCATACCGTCGAAGTTAACTTTCCTTAAGTTCAGGACCCTAATCTCTGAATTAACACTGTCACTCTCCATCTTAATAAAGAATTCTATCTTATTATGGTCACTCTTCCCCAGGGGGCCTCACACAACAAGATTGCTAATTAGTCCTCTCTCATTACACAACACCCAGTCTAGGATGGCCAGCTCTCTAGTTGGTTCCTTGACATATTGGTCTAGAAAGCCATCCCTAATTCACTCCAGGAAATCCTTCTCTACCCATCAATCCTCTTCATTAACAGCTCGGCAGGAGGGACCCCGGTGAGCGAGTGGGGTCTTGTCTGGTAACTGAGCAGAATGCGGGACAAGCAGGTCTGTAGGGAGCCGTGAGTCATGCGTTTTAGGCTCTGCTTAATTGTTTGGACAGCCCGCTCCGCTTGACTGTTTGACGCGGGTTTGAAAGGGTCAGACCTGACATGCTTGATACCATTACGGGTCATAAACTCGTGGAACTCCGAACTGGTGAAACACAGTCCATTGTCGCTGACAAGGACATTGGGCAGGCCATGGGTGACGAACATGGCCCGGAGACTTTCAATAGTGGCTGTGGACATGCTGGATGACATGATTATGCATTCAATCCATTTGGAGTAAGCGTCCACTACCACTAAACATTTTGCTGAGAAAGGGGCCGGCAAAGTCTATGTGGATGCTTGACCACGATTTGGATGACCATGACCACAGACTCAGCGGCGCCTCCACAGGTTCGTTACTCAGTTGCATGCCAGTGTTGCACTGATGCACGCATGACTCCATGTCTGAGGTAATGCCGGGCCACCAAACCTAAGACCTGGCAATGGCCTTCATCATGACAATGCCTGGGTGGGTACTGTGTAAATCTCACACAAATGTTTCCCTGCCTCTTTTTGCCATAACAACACGATTTGCCCATAACAGACAATCAGACTGAATAGACAATTCATCTTTGTGGCGGCTATAAGGCTTAATTTCATCCTACATTTCCCTGGGAATGGCAGACCAATTTCCATTTAGGACACACCTTTTTACACTTGACAATACAGGATCCCGGCTGGTCCAGGTCCTAATTTGGCGAGCCGTGACGGGTGACCCCTCGCTCTCGAAGGCATCCATGACCAGCTGCAAGTCTGCGGGCTGCAGCATTTCTACCCCGGTTGTGGGCAATGGTAGCCAGCTAAGCTCATCAGCACAGTTTTCAGTGCCTGGTCTGTGGCGGATGACATAATCATAAACGGATAATGTCAGTGCCCATCTTTGGATGCAGGACGAGGCATTGGTGTTTATACCTTTGCTTTCAGAAAACAATGAAATGAGTGGCTTGTGGTCTGTTTCAAGCTCAAACCGAAGCCTAAACAGGTATTGGTGCCTTTTCCTAACCCCATATATACATGCTAAAGCCTCTTTCTCTACCATACTATAGGCTCTTTCAGCCTTAGACAGACTTTTGGATGCATATGCAACTGGTTGGACTTTGCCTGATACATTGGCTTGCAGGAGCACACAACCGACCCCATATGATGAGGTGTCGCAGGCCAGCACTAACCGCTTATCTGGGTCATAGTGTTCCAGTAATTTATTGGAACATAGCAGGTTCCTGGCCTTCTCAAAGGCTCTGTCTTGAGATTTGCTCCAAACCCAGTCATTAGCCTTTCTCAGCAACATGTGCAAGGGCTCTAGCAATGCACTCAAACTAGATAGAAAGTTACCGAAATAGGTGAGAAGACCCAGGAACAAATGCAGCTCCGTCACACTCTGGGGTCCGGGTGCATTCTTGATGGCCTCTGTCTTTGAGTCTGTCGGCCTGATGCCATCTGCTGCAATCTTTCTCCCCAGGAATTCAACTTCTGGTGCCATGAAAATGTACTTGGAGCATTTTAACCTGAGTCCCACTCTGTCCAGACGACGTAGAGCCTCTTCCAGGTTGTTCAGGTGTTCGGTGGCGTTGCGACCAGTGATCAGGATGTCATCTTGGAACACGACGGTTCTCGGGACGGACTTCAGCAAACTCTCCATGTTTCTTTGAAATATGGCTGCTGCCGAGTGAATTCCGAAAGGGCATCTGTGGTATATAAACAGTCCTTTGTGCGTGTTGATGCACGTCAGTTTTTTCGAAGATTCGGCCAGCTCCTGTGTCATGTAAACGGAGGTCAGGTCCAATTTGGTGAACGACTTCCCTCCCCACTAGTGTTGCAAACAGGTCGTCAGCCTTGGGTAACGGATACTGATCTTGTATCGAGACTCGGTTGATCGTTACCTGATAGTCACCGCAGATCCTGACCGTGCCATCACTGTTCAACACTGGGACAATTGGACTGGCCCATTCACTGAACTCGACTGGTGATATGATTCCTTCCCATTGAAGTCTGTCCAGTTCGATCTTGATCTTCTCCCTCATCATGTACGGAACCGCCCAAGCCTTGTGATGGACGGGTATTGCATCCGGGCCTAGGTGCATCTGCACCTTGGCTCCTGTGAAGTTGCCGATGCCTGGTTTGAACAATGAGGGAAACTTGCTTAGCATTTGAGCACATGGAGCATCATCCACTGATAAGGCTTTAATATCGCTCCAGTTCCATTTAATTTTCTCAAGCCAATTCCTGCCGAGCAGCGTTGGGCCATTGCCTGGAACAATCCACAATGATAAATCACGCACAGCTCCATCATATGATACCTTTACTGCCACGCTGCCAATGACTGGTATGAGCTCTTTGGTGTAGGTATGCAACTTCGCATTGATTGGGCTCAGTTTGGGTCTTTTTGCCTTAGTATCCCACAGCTTTTCGAATGCTCTCTGGCTCATTATTGACTGAATCGCACCAATGTCCAATTCCATGGATTCTGGAACCTCATTTAATTTAACTTCCAGCATTATCGGAGGACTTGTGGTAAAAAAATGTACCCCATATGCTCTTTTGTCCTGTGCCTTGGGTTGAGTTGGCTGTGCCACTTGATCCATGCTGGATCGATCATCTTCAGCCATGTGGTGTGTTGCAGCACGCTTGCTAAGTTGTGGACACATTCGCTGAAGGTGCCCAATTGTTGCACAGCCTTTGCACACATATTGCTTGAATCGGCATTGATGGGCCCGATGATAGTGCCCACAATGCCAACAAGATGAGATTTGATTCACCCCCGATGGCGGACTTTAAGCAGTTACAAGTTGTACGAACACGAACGGGTAGGCCCTACCATGTGCAGCTCTGCCTGTCGACGATATTATTTTATGCACAGTACTTGCCGGTGAGTTTCAATGCTGGGAAGATATCTGTTTCAAGTTTTCGACCGTGGACATGCATGCCTGGGCCTGCTCAGATCTAGAGATTCAGCAACCAGCAGTTTTCGAAGGATGACCTCGTGGCCAATGCCAAACATGAAAAAGTCCTGCAGCATTTCCTTCAACGCAGCTCCGAAGTTGCGCAGCCCAGCGAGATGTCTCAGGTTGGCAACAAATTCCGCCACGTCCTGGCTCTCGGAGCAATTGTGCTTATAGAAACGATACCTCGCCATGATGATGCTTTTCTTCAGTTTAAACTGGTTCCGAACCAGCGTACATAATTCATCGTAAGTCTTATCCATTGGTCGAGAGTAGATTCTTGATAAGGCCATAAATCTTTGACCCGCAAACGGTGAGGAGAACCGTCCTGCCCTTAATTGAGTTATCGGTTCCTTCCAATCCGTTGGCTATGAAGTACTGGTCGAGGCGAGCAGTGAAATCCTCCCAGTCTTCCCCGAATCTCTCCAAAATTCCAACAGACATGGTTGCATGAAAGTTCATATTTTTAACTCGTCGCCAATTGTTAAGTATCGAATAACTCCACAAGGCTAAGTACGGTTAGCTCGTTCAGGCATGACCTTACTCCAATTTATTTATTCTCAAAGTGAGGATTCAACATAGCTGCCAACATTATATACACGGCTTGCACATGTCTGCCAGTGACCATTAGGACTCAGACGGTCGCGTCCGCCGGTGGCAGGTAAAACCCAGTTAAGCTGCAAAACACACTTGCCTCCTGGGTCCAGCAGTTCTCGCCTTCCTTTAGCTGGCAGTTCCAGAGAAACCCGCCCGCCCACAGTTAAATTTAAAATGGAGGGTCACCATGAGGCACGCAGCCTCATTATAATATTTAAAGTGCACCCCCGTTAAAACCAAAAGTGGACGGATTGGAGGCTGCTTCGGGTCGGGATTCACATTTTTAACACTTTACTCCCCCACCCAACCAAACCCACCCAGTTTTTGGGGGTTAAAATCCTCCCCTGCTCCCAGAGGGCAGGGGTATTGTTACTTAAAGATTAGCCAACAATGGTACAGCAAAGCAAGCGAGAATAAAGAAAGAAAGAAAGAAAGACTTGGATTTACATAGCGCCTTTCACGACCACTGAATGTCTCAAAGCGCTTTAAGAAATAGGAGCAGGAGTAGGCCATATGGCCCCTCTAGCCTGCTCTGCCATTCAATAAGATCATCGACCTTATCCACTCCACTTTACTGCCTGATCCCCATATCCCTTGATTCCACTAGACTCCAAAAATCTATCTATCTCAGCCTTGAATATATTCAGAGACTTAGCATCCACAGCACTCTGGGGCAAAGAATTCCAAAGATTTACAACCCTCTGAGTAAAGAAATTCCTCTTCATCTCTGTCTTGAATGGCCGACCCCTTATCCTGAGACTGTGCCCCCTAGTTCGAGACACTCCAGCCAGGGGAAACAACCTCTCAGTATTTATCCTATCAATCTCCTTCAGAATCCTATATGAGATCATCTCTCACTCGTCTAAACTCCAGAGAGTATAGGCCCATCCTACATAATCTCTCATCATACGACAGCCCTCTCATCCCAGTAATCAATCTAATGATCCTTTGCTACACCGCCTCCAAGGCAAGTATATCCTTCCTTAGATAAGGAGACCAAAACTGTGCACAGTATTCCAGATGTGGTCTCACCAAGGCCCTGTGCAATTGTAGCAAGACTTCCTTACTCTTATATTCCAACCCCCTTGCAATTATGGAAACATGCCATTTGCCTTCCTTATTGCTTCTGTCATCATCATCATCATAGGCAGTCCCTCGAAATCGAGGAAGACTTACTTCTACTCTAAAAATGTGTTCTCAGGTGACTACAGTCCAATACGGAAATTACAGTCTCTGTCACAGATGAGACAGACAGTTGTTGAAGGAAAGGGTGGGTGGGGAGTCTGGTTTGCCACACGCTCCTTTCGCTGCCTGTGCTTGTTTTCCTGCATGCTCTCGGCGGTGAGACTCGAGGTGCTCTGCGCCCTCGCGGATGCTTTTCTTCCACTTATGATGGTCTTGGGCCAGGGATTCCCAGGTGTCAGTGGGGATGTTGCATTTTATCAAGGAGGCTTTGAGGGTGTCCTTGAAACGTTTCCTCTGCCCACCTGGGGCTCACTTGCCGTGTAGAAGTTCCGAGTAGAGCGCTTGCTTTGGGAGTCTCATGTCGGGAAGTGAACAATGTGGCCCACCCAACAGAGCTGGTCAAGTGTGGTCAATGCTTCGATGCTGGGGATTGTGGCCTGATCGAGAACATTGACGGTGCGTCTATTCTCCCCGTGGATTTCCAGGATCTTGCAAAAGCAGTGTTGGTGGTATTTATCCAGCGCTTTGAGGTTTCTACTGTATATGGTCTCTGAGCCATATAGGAGGGCAGGTATCACTACAGCCCTGTAGACCATAAACTTGGTGCCAGATTTAAGGTCCTGGTCTTCAAACACTCTCTTCCTCAGGTGACCAAAGGCTACATTGGTGCACTGGAGGTGGTGTTGGATGTCGTCATCGATGTCTGCCCTTGCTGATAGTACGCTCCCGAGGCATGGAAATGGTCCACGTTGTCCAAGGCTACGCCGTGGATTTTGATGACCGGGGGGCAGTGCTGTGTGGCGGGGTCAGGTTGATGGAGGACCTTTGTCTTAGGGATGTTTAGTGTAAGGCCCATGCTTTTGTATGCCTCAGTGAAGATGTTGACGATGACTTGGAGTTCAGCCTCCGACCACAGGTTTGGGCTCTACCTTCACTCTTCGCCCTCACGCACGGGCCTTCACTCCTCTGGCGATGTTCGGGCCTTCACTCCTCTGCGATGTTCGGGCCTCCACCCCCCCGGCGACGTTTGAGCTTCTGTCTTCACGAAGAAAGATACAAATAACCTTCTGGAAATACAAGGGGACCGAGGGTCTGTGTAATGAGATGTGTCATGAGAAAGGACTAATCAGCAACCTTGTTGTGCGAGGCTCCTTGGGGAAGAGTGATCATAATATAGTAGAATTCTCTATTAAGATGGAGAGTGACACAGTTGATTCAGGGTCCTGAACTTAAGGAAAGGTAACTTCGATGGTATGAGACGTGAATTGGCTAGAATAGACTGGCGAATGATACTTAAAGGGTTGACGGTGGATAGGCAATGGCAGACATTTAAAGATCACATGGATGAACTTCAACAACTGTACATTCCTGTCTGGAGTAAAAATAAAACGGGGAAGGTGGCTCAACTGTGGCTAACAAGGGAAATTAAGGATAGTGTTAAATCCAAGGAAGAGGCATATAAATTGGCCAGAAAAAGCAGCAAACCTGAGGACTGGGAGAAATTTCGAATTCAGCAGAGGAGGACAAAGGGTTTAATTAGGAGGGGGAAAATAGAGTATGAGAGGAAGCTTGTGGGGAACATAAAAACTGACTGCAAAAGCTTCTATAGATATGTGAAGAGAAAAAGATGAGGGAAGACAAACATAGGTCCCTTGCAGTCAGAATCAGGTGAATTTATAATGGGGAACAAAGAAATGGCAGACCAGTTGAACAAATACTTTGGTTCTGTCTTCACGAAGGAAGACATAAATAACCTTCCGGAAATACTAGGGGACTGAGGATCGAGTGAGAAGGAGGAACTGAAGGATATCCTTATTAGGCAGGAAATTGTGTAAGGGAAATTGATGGGATTGAAGGCTGATAAATCCCCAGGGCCTGATAGTCTGCATCCCAGATGTTGTGTTCCTAACACAGATGAGGCTGCACACAGGGAGATTAAAGTAACAGTGACCTCAGTCTTTAATAAGACACTCCAGAGTGAGGAACAGGCCTTAGGGGCCTGTTTATATGCAGTGCTCCCAAGGGATGGTGGGATCCCTTGGGACTTCAGGGGATGAGCTCCCTGGTGGCAGAACATGGGAGTGAATGCTTTACAGATACACAACATCACTTCCCCCCTCCCAAAGTCAAAGTGAAAACTATTTACAAGGTGAGGCGGTCGGGAGCCTTTCTTTCCCTGGTGGACCGCCTCGGTACAAATGTCTGTGTTGGCTGTGCCCTCGCTGGGCTGGCGTGTTGTTGGCCCTGCAGGGCTGCTAGGTGAGCCTTGCCTTGCTGGGCTGTTGGGCGTGATGGGTTTGTTTTCCTGATCCGACGTGGTGTTGTTGATCCTTTGCGTGTGTGTTGTGGGCTCGAAAAAGGTGGTGTCTGCTGTGGGTTGTTCAGGGCAGTCTATGAACCACAGCCTCATTTGGTACAGGTGCTTTCTGCAAATTTGTCCATTGTCTAGTTTGACTGCAAACACCCTATTCCCTTCTTTAGCTATCACCGTGCCCGCGATCCACTTGGGACCATGTCCATAGTTTAGCACATACACAGGGTCATTCAGATCAAATTCCCGTGACACAGTGGTGCGACCATCATTTACATTTTGTTGCTGCCGCCTGCTCTCTACCTGATCATGCGAGTTGGGATGAACCAGCGAGAATCTGGTTTTAAGTGTCCTTTTCATGAGTAGCTTAGTCGGGGGCACCCCTGTGGGCAAGTGGGGTCTCGTGCAGTAGCTGAGACGTACTCGGGACAGGCGGGTTTGGAGTGAGCCTTCTGTGACTCGTTTAAGGCTCTGTTTGACGGTTTGTACTGCCCGCTCTGCTTGCCCATTGGAGGCTGCTTTAATCCCATTGCGGGTCATGAATTCTTTAAATTTGACACTGGTGAAACATGGCCCATTGTCACTGACCAGTATGTCAGGCAGGCCGTGGGTGGCAAACATAGCCCTTAGGCTTTCAATGGTGGCGGTGGCGGTGCTTCCCGACATTATTTCACATTCAATCCATTTTGAAAAAGCATCCACCGCCACCAGGAACATTTTACCGAGAAACGGGCCCACATAGTCGACATGCATTCTCGATCATGGTCTGGAGGGCCAGGACCACAAACTTAGTGGTGCCTCTCTGGGCGCGTTGCTCAACTGAGCACATATGTTGCATTGCCGTACACAGGACTCTAAGTCAGAGTCGATACCGGGCCACCACACGTGGGATCTGGCTATCACTTTCATCATTACTATACCCAGGTGTGTGCTGTGGAGATCCAAGATGAACGTCTCCCTACCCTTTTTTAGTAGCACTGCACGGTTACCTCACAACAGGCAGTCTGCCTGAATGGACAGCTCGTCCTTTCGCCGCTGGAATGGCTTGATTGGCTCTTGCATTTCAACAGCGATGCTGGCCCAGCTCCCATGCAGTACACAGTTTTTTTCTAGGGACAGCAGAGGATCTTGGCTGGTCCAAGTCCTAATCTGGCGGGCCGTGACAGGTGATTTATCATTTTCAAACGCTTCCATGACCATCAACAAGTCTGCGGGCTGCGCCACCATCAACAAGTTTGCAGGCTGCGCCATTTCCACCCCCGTGGTGGGCAATGGTAACCGACTGAGAGCATCCGTACAGTTCTCGGTGCCTGGCCTGTGGCGGATGGTATAGTTATACGCTGATAGCGCGAGTGCCCATCTTTGTATGCGGGCTGAGGCATTAGTATTTATCCCCTTATTTTCAGTGAGCAAGGATGTGAGGGGCTTGTGATCGATTTCCAGCTCAAATTTGAGGCTAAACAGGTCCTGATGCATTTTCTTTACCCCGAACACACATGCTAATGCCTCTTTCTCAATCATGCTGTAGGTCCTCTCGGCCTTAGACAAGCTCCTGGAAGCATAAGCGACAGGTTACAACTACCCCACAATGTTAGCTTGTTGTAATACACACCCGACTCCGTACGACGACGCGTCACATGCTAGCACAAGTCTTTTACACAGGTTATACAATGCAAGCAGCTTGTTGGAGCATAAAATGTTTCTGGCTTTCTCAAAAGCAATTACTTGTTTTTTTTCGCATACCCAGTTCTCACCTTTGCACAATAAGACATGTAGGGGCTGTAAAAGGGTGCTTAACCCCGGTAGGAAGTTACCAAAATAGTTGAGGAGTCCCAGGAACGGCCGCAACTCCGTGATGCTCTGTGGCCTGGGCACGTTCCTGATAGCCTCTGTCTTAGCGTCTGTGGGCCGAATGCCGTCCGCTGCGATCTTTCTCCCCAACTTGAGAAAGCAGACGTTTAACGTCTTATCCGAAAGATGGCATCTCCGAAAGTGCAGTGCTCCCTCAGCACTGCACTGGAGCGTCAGCCTAGATTTTTTTGTGCTCAACTCCTTGGAGTGGGATTTGAACCCACAACCTTCCGCCTCAGAGGCGAGAGTACTACCCACTGAACCACAGCTGACACTGTCACAATAAACAATAAGCCACAGTCAGAGGTATATAGGGTGCTTACTGGAGGCTGGAGACAATCACACAGGAAAAGGAAGAACTTGCATTTATGTAGCACCTTATCACACCACTCCCAAAGTACTTCATGGGAATTAACTTTGAAAGACCAGTCACTGTTGCTACATTTCCAAATGCTGTTATGTATGTAACCACAATGTAACACCACTGTATTACTGTATACACTCAACCTAGATGCACACCTTGACCACAAGGGGTGAACTTGTGGGAGACACTCCTTACCTGATCACACAGGTATAAAAAGGGAGGTCCCACGTAGGGTCATCTTCTTTGGAGTTCTGTGAATAAAGAGTTAAGTTCACAGAATGACCTTGTCCCCAGAATGTGCCTTGTGTGGTTTCATACTGTAGAGTAAGGACTTTATATTGGCCACGAGAAATGGGAATTCACGACCCACTATTCCAATCTGGCATTGGGATTTTCAAAGGCACTAAAGTAGTGATACACATCACCCCGGACGCCAGGCCAGTGCACTATAAAGCCAGAACGGTGCCGTAAGTGATGCGGGAAAAGATTGAGAGCGAATTGGACCGGCTGTTGAGAGAGGGCATTATCTCGCCTGTTGAATTCAGCAACTGGGCGAGTCCCATCGTTCCCGTCCTAAAAGCAGATGGCTCTGTCAGGATCTGTGGCGACTACAAGGCCACCATCAATCGGGTGTCCCTACAAGATCAATACCCGCTCCCGAGAGCGGAAGACCTCTTCGCCACGCTGGCAGGCGGCAAGCTGTTCACCAAGTTGGACCTCACTTCAGCCTATATGACCCAGGAACTGGCCGACTAGTCCAAACTACTGACCACCGTCACCACGCACAAGGGACTGTTCATTTATAACATGTGCCCGTTTGGCATTCGATCAGCAGCTGTGATTTTTCAATGAAACATGGAAAGCCTGCTTAAATCCATTCCTGGAATGATCGTATTCCAGGACGACATCCTCATCACGGGTCGAGACACCGAGGAACACCTCCACAACCTGGAGGAGGTGCTACACCGACTGGATCGGGTAGGCCTGCGACTCAAGAAGTCTAAATGTGTGTTCTTAGCTCCTGAGGTTGAGTTTCTGGGCAGGAGGGTTGCTGCAGATGGGATTTGGCCCACCGAATCCAAAACAGAGGCGATTCGACGAGCACCCAGGCCCTGCAACACATCGGAGTTGCATTCATTCCTGGGACTGTTGAACTATTTCGGGAACTTTCTGCCGAACTTGAGCACATTGTTGGAGCTGCTACACGTGCTCCTGCGTAAGGGTTGCGATTGGTTTTGGGGGGACTGTCAGGAACGGGCTTTTGATCGGGCGCGAAACCTACTTTGTTCAAACAAGTTGTTGACCCTGTACGATCCCTGTAATAAATTGGTTCTGATATGTAATGCATCGTCCTATGGGGTTGGGTGCGTGTTGCAGCAGGGTAATGCTGAGGGTCAACTACAACCTGTGGCTTATGCCTCCAGGTCGCTCTCTCAAGCAGAACAGGGATATGGGATGGTCGAGAAGGAAGCGCTTGCATGTGTCTTTGGTGTAAAAGAAAATGCATCAGTCCCTCTTTGGTAGGAAGTTTGAATTAGAGATGGACTACAAGCCATTAACATCCCTGTTGTCAGACAGCAAGGCTATCAATGCCAACGCATCAGCTCGCATACAGCGATGGGCTCTCATGCTGGCTGCTTATGACTACTCCATCCGGCACCGGCCCAGCACTGAAAATTGCACTGACGCGCTCAGCAGGTTCCCACTGGCCACCACTGAGGGGGCAGCAGAGCAAAGCGCCAAGATTGTCATGGCTGTCAATGCCTTTGACAGCGCAGGCTCCCCCATCACAGCCTGCCAGATCAAAATCTGGACAAACAGAGATCCCCTCCTATCCCTGATTAAGAAATGTGTCCTGACTGGGGATTGGGTGCCCGCATACGGAGCATGCCCTGAGGAGGTCAGACCGTTCCACAGACGGATGGATGAGCTCTCCATCCAAGCCGACTGCCTACTATGGGGCAGCCGGGTAGTTATGCCCCAGAAGGGCAGGGAGGCATTCATCAGGGAACTCCACAGCGAGCACCTAGGCATTGTGCTGATGAAGGCCATTGCCCGGTCACACGTTTGGTGGCCTGGAATTGATTCAGACCTGGAACACTCTGTTCGCAGGTGCACGACGTGTGCCCAGCTGGGTAATACCCCCAGGGAGGCCCCGTTCAGCCCGTGGCCCTGGCCCACCAGGCCACGGTCCGCATTCATTTGACTACGCGGACCCGTTCATGGGAAAGATGATCCTCATTGTGGTAGATGCGTACTCAAAATGGATCAAGTGCATCATTCTGAATTCATGCATGTCATCCACCACCGTGGAAAGCCTACGTGCGATCTTTGCAACCCATGGCTTGCCGGACATCCTGGTTAGTGATAATGGCCCATGTTTCACAAGCTACGAATTCCGAGAGTTTATGTCGGGCAATGGCACCAACCAAGTCGGCCTCCAATGGCCAGGCGGAACGTGCGGTCCAAATCATTAAGCAAGGTATGCTCAGGATTCAAGGACCCTCCCTACAATGCCACCTATCACGTCTCCTGCTGGCCTCTAGATCCCGACCGCACTTGCTCACGGCGGTCCCGCCCGCAGAGCTACTAATGAAACGGACACTCAAAACTCAGTTGTCCCTCATTCACCCAGTCCTGACCGATATAGTTGAGGGCAAGCGCAAGTCACAAAACGAGTACCATGACCGTAATTCGATGGGGAGATGTATAGAAATAAATGATCCTGTATTCGTCCTCAATCACGCCATGAGGCCCAATGGCTTGAGGGCACTGTAATTTACAAAGAGGGGAATAGGGTTATCGTGGTAAAACTCAACAATGGTCAGATATGCCGTAAGCATCTGGACCAAGTACAAAAATGGTTCAGCATCGACACTGAGGAACCTGAAGAAAACCATGAGATGGAACTCACAACACCACCAGTGAACGAACAACAAGAGCAATAAGAGAATGCACAGTCCCTGCGGTCAGCCCGGACAGGCTGGAATCACCACAGGTGACAGACACTCACGTCAGTGTCCAACAACCAGAGCCCCAACTGCGGCGCTCCACGAGGGAGCGTAGACCACCTGAAAGAATAAACCTATGATCGCAATAAGACTTTGGGGGGGGGGGGGCCCGCGGGGGAGGTGATGTCATGTATGTAACCACAATGTAACACCATTGTATAACTGTATACACTCAATCTAGATGCACACCTTGACCACAAGGGGTGAACTTGTGGGAGACACTCCTTACCTGATCACATAGGTATAAAAAGGGAGGTCCCACACAGGGTCATCATCTTTGGAGTCCTGTGAATAAAGAGTTAAGGTCACAGAGTGACCTTGCCCCCAGAATGTGCCTCATGTGGTTTCTTACTGTAGAGTAAGGACTTTACAAATGCGATAGCCAATTTGCACACTGAAAGATCCCAGAAGCAGGAAATGAAATGAACAACCAGTTAGCTGTTTTTTATTGAAGGAAGAATGTTGACCAGGACACCAGGCACATTACCCATTCATCATCAAGTACTGGCATGGAATCTTTTACACTTACATGAACAGACAGATAGGGCTTCTGTTTAACATCTCAATCCAAAAACAGCAGCTCTCAGTATTGCACCGGGATTTCAGCCTTGATTATATATTAAGTTCAAGAGTGTGGCTTACATACATAACCTTGTGGCTCAGAAGTAATAGTACTGCTAACTGAGCTAAATTGGCACTGGAAGGAAAAATTGCCCTGTGGAGGGAGTTGAGATTAATACAATGTTATTTTCTTTTCACCGAGGGGTGGTGGAAGAGACTCGCAAATGGTTAGCGTGATTTCATAGATATTTGGCATGGTATTGTTCTGGTCTTGTAACCTATTGATTACAAAAGTTTGGAAACGATTCATGGTATGGAGAGTGTTAATGCTGCTTCTTGCTTGCTTTTAACTCTGTTCTGCTTTTTTTAGACATTCAACATGAAGACAAATTGTTCAAAGAAAGTACTACAGCCGGAAGATGAATGCTGTGTCTTCATTTGAAATCATAATCACATAATTTGGTGAGACTCACAGCCATAATTACAATTTAATATATGGATCAATAAGCAATAAGGCATTTTAGACAGCTCCGTACGTTTTATTTTATCTCAGTTAACTGTAATATTAATTGAAATGGTATTAAAATTCCCACAGAAATCAGACATTGCCATTTTTCAGAAAAAGGTAATTAATTACACATATCTAGTTAAACCCTTATACCTTCGGAAACCATCATTTTCTGGCTATGTTTTGTCAGTAATGTTTCAATCGCACTTTAACACAACCTGAGCTGTGATTCCAGCTAGCAAAGTAACCGAGTCATTAAATCCATTTAAAATAGCCTCATTTGTGGAGTAATAAAATTTTTAATCATTTTATTACTAAAAGAGTATTTAATAAGTACCTAATTAAATGCCACAGGCAGGTTATCTGAGTTTAACCTTCAGAGGAAAACTATGTATCATACTTTGCCTCTGGCATTATGGGATATAAATGTCATCCTCATAATCATTGTCAGAGAACTTGCTTCTGGCATTTTCTAAAGCTATATCTAAATCATAAGATAAAATTAACAACCACTCAGATAATTTCCAGGTTGCATGTGCCTACAGTAAATTAAAATCAGCCCTATTGCATTTGAAAAGTGAGCTGCTTTAAACTCAGAACATTTTACATCATTTGGTTCACTTGGCTGGTCTAAATTTGAGAATGGATTTCATTTGAATAACACCTTTGGTTTGTTTGTCTTTAATTTTACATTTTTACTTAAATGTTTTTCAATATCTCTATTGGATCTTGGAGTAGTGATGTTGGGGTCTGTGTGCCCCATGCAAGCTAACGTGAGTTTCTTCAACTCTTGAGAGTAGGGTCTAAATCCATCCTGGACTTTTGGGATGAAACTTTCAACGCTGTTAACTATAAATGCCCTATTGGAATGAGCTTGGGCCCACCGCTATTAAAATGCTCATAATGTGTCACTAAATACGCTGGATTATTTAGCGAAGCCAAAAGTTTGGCTGGAAAATGCCACACTGGTGCAGTAGAAGGTACTCTTTAACGTTAGGGCTGAGGCGTAGCGGAGCAGAGTACAGGCAGTTTTACTTAGCATCTCATGGTGCTACACCTGATCTGGGAGCGCTTGATGCTGACAGTGAGTGTTGGCTATAAGAAAATGTTGCATTTCGCAACACTAAAACGCCTCACATTGAGAAGTGAAAATAAACTGACTAACAAAAGTAGTGTCAATGAGCAACAATCATAACTTGATACAACAAAATACTTGCAATGGAATGAAAACTGGACAGGTTCTATAACAACCAGACAATTCACTCCACCAGGTTACCGCCCATGGAGCGAAGATGAGAATTTAGCCCAATGTAATTGGATGTGTGAATACTGTACGGGAAGACTACACAAGGCTTGTTTTTAATTTATGATGTTTAGATTAGGGAATGCTTGGAAAATATCTGATAATACACACGGATTTGAAGCAGAAGAGATCTGATCAAACTGGCTAAGTTGATGTGAGTTTGGGTGTTTTGTCTGGTTCCGCAACCAAGCCTACTTTTTTTTAAATTCGTTCCTGGCATATGGGCGTTGCTGGTAAGGCCAGTATTTATTGCCCATCCCTAATTACCCTTGAGAAGGTGGTGGTGAGCCGCCTTCTTGAACTGCTGCAGTCCGTGTGGTGAAGGTACTCCTACAGTGCTGTTAGGGAGGGAGTTCTAGGATTTTGACCCAGCGACGATGAAGGAATGGCAATATACTTCCAAGTCAGGACGGTGTGTGACTTGGAGGGGAATGTGGAGGGGTGCTGTTCCATGTGCCTGCTGCCCTTATCCTTCTAGGTGGTAGAGGTCGCGAGGTTTGGGAGGTGCTGCCAAAGAAGCCTTGGCGAGTTGCTGCAGTGCACCTTGTAGATGGTACACATTGCAGCCACGGTGTGCCAGTTGTGGAGGGAGTGAATGTTCAAGGTGGTGGATGGGGTGCCAATCAAGCGGGCTGCTTTGTCCTGGATGGTGTCGAACTTCTTGAGTGTTGTTGGAGCTGCACTCATTCAGACAAGCGCCGAGTATTCCATCACACTTCTGACTTGTGTCTTGTACATGATGGAAAGGCTTTGGGGAGTCAGCAGGTGAGACACTCGCTGCAGAATAGCCATCCTCTGACCAGCTCTTGTAGCCACAGTATTTATGTGTCTGGTCCAGTTAAGTTTCTGGTCAATGGTGACCCCTGGGACGTTGATGGTGGGGTATTCGGCGATGGTAATGTCGTTGAATGTCAAGGGGCCGTGGTTAGACGCTTGCTTGTTGGAGATAATCATTGCCTGGCACTTGTGTGGCGTGAATGTTACTTGCCACTTATCAGCCTAAGCCTGAATGTCATCCAGGTTTTGCTGCATGTGTGTATCAACTGCTTCATTATCTGAGGAGTTGCAAATGGCACTGAACATTGTGTAGTCATCAGCGAACATCCCCACTTCTGGTGGAGGGAAGGTCATTGATGAAGTAGCTGAAGATGGTTGGGCCTAGTTCAATGCCCTGAGGAACTCCTGCAGCGATGTCCTGGGGCTGTGATGATTGACCTCCAACAACAACAACCATCTTCCTTTGTGCTAGGTATGACTCCAGCCAGTGGAGAGTTTCCCCCTGATTCCCATTGACTTCAATTTTACGAGGCCTCCTTGATGCCACACTCGGTCAAATGTTGCCTTGATGTCACGGGCAATCACTCTCCTTTCACCTCTGGATTTCAGCTCTTTTGTCCATGTTTGAACTAAGGCTGTAATGAGGTCTGGTCCTGGTGGAACCCAAACTGAGCATCGGTGAGCAGGTTATTGGTGAGTGCATGCCGGGTGATAGTCTGTCAATGACACCTTCCATCACTTTGCTGCTGATTGAGAGTAGATGGAGCGGTAATTGTGTGGATTGGATTTGTCCTGCTTTTTGTGGACAGGACATACCTGGGCAGTTTTCCACATTGTCGGATAGATGCCAGTGTTGTAGCTGTACTGAAACAGCTTGGCTAGAGGCGTGGCTAGTTCTGGAGCACAAGGCGCCAAAATTCAGCCTCCCAATAAGGCTTATTATTGCTGGAAAGTGACAGCCACACGGCAGTGTCGAATGGCAGCTGACTTTTTGTGGAATGGCCGCCGCTCGCGAAATTCACCACGGTGATTTTTACAGCGGCCCCCACTTCTGCCCCGCTGCTGTCGAACCTTGCTAAGTGCGTCATCAAAGCGCGCACCAACGATCTCCTACCCCGAAGCAAAATTTATCTGATAAAATCTTGTCACCGCTGCTCGGTGCCCTCGACAGTTTTTTAGTGTCGGTGCACTGTGCTTGCTGTGTGTGCAAAATGGGGGTGTGGCGGCCATTAAAGGGGAGGGCACACTGCTGCGGCTGACATCTTATGTTTTTTTGTTGGCCGACTGCCAGGTTGTCCCAACAATTATGCCCCCGGGTTCAGTCGGGCTGCCAACAGGCAGCCTGGCATCCCCTCTTGGAATCCTCCCTGGTGTCCCAGTGGACCTAACTGCAAAAGATGCAGAGCTCGCAGCGGCCCTCCCCTTTAAGTGAAGGGGAGAGACGTGGTGATGCGCCAGTGTGATGATGTCATCAGTGCTACGCTGATGACTGACAGCGCCGAACAGTCCACCCGCCCCCACTTCCGCCACTCTTATGACGGACACTCCGTCCCCGCCCCCACTTCTGCCCCCATTATGACCGACTTCCGCATCACTGGAAAAAAAAAGACAAAAAGCTGAATTTCACAGACGAGGCCACCACAGCTACTGCGGCTTTGAAAACAGGTCAAACACAGTAGGTGCACCCCGTTTCCGGTGGGGGTGAATTTCAGTCCCCAAGTATTCAGCACGACACCCGGGATATTGTCGGGGCCAATTGCCTTTGCTGTATCCAGTGTGCTCAGCTGTTTCTTGATATCATGTGGAATGCATCGAATTGGCTGAAGACTGGCTTCTGTGTTGGTGGGGACCTCAGGAGGAGACCGATATGGATCATCCACTCGGCTCTTCTGGCTGAAGATGGTTGCAAACGCTTCAGCCTTGTCTTTTGCACTCACGTGTTGGGCTGAGAATGGGGATATTCATGTAGCCTCCTCCTCCCGTTAGTTGTTTAATGGTCCATCCCCATTCACGATTGGATGTGGCAGGACTGCAGAGCTTTGATCTGATCCCTTGATTGTGGGATCGTTTAGCCCTGTTTATGTCATGCTGCTTCTGCTTTTTAGCATGCATGTAGTCCTGTGTTGTAGCTTCCCCAGGTTGGCACCTCATTTTTAGGTATTCCTGGTGCCGCTCCTGGCATGCTCTCCTGCACCCCTCATAGAACCAGGATTGGTCCCCTGACTTGATGGTAATGGTAGAGTGAGGGATACATATTGTGGTTACAAGAGGTTACAGATTGTGGTGGAATACAATGCTGCTGCTGCTGATGACCCACAGCGCCTCATGGATGCCCAGTTTTGAGCTGCTAGATCTGTTCTGAATCTATCCCATTTAGCACGGTGGTAATGCCACACAACATGATGGAGGGTGTCCTCAGTGTGAAGATGAGACTTCGTCTCCACAATGACTGTGCTGTCAATGCTATCATGGACAGATGTACCTGTGACAGGCAGATTGGTACGGATGAGGTCAAGTAGGTTTTTCTCTCACGTTGGTTCTTTCACCACCTGCCGCAGGCCCAATCCAGCAGCTATGTCCTTCAGGACTCAACCAGCTCGGTCAGTAGTGGTGCTACCAAGCCATTCTTGGTGATGGACATTGAAGTCTCCCACCCAGAGTACATTCTGAGTCCTTGCTACTCACAGTCCTTCTTCCAAGTGGTGTTCAACATGGAGGAGTACTGATTCATCAGCTTAGGTTGGGCAGTAGGTGGTAATCAGCAGGAGGTTTCCATGCCCATGCTTGACCTGAAGCCATGAGACTTCATGGGGTCCGGAGTCAATGTTGAGGACTCCCAGGACCACCCCCTCCCAACTGTATACTACTGTGCCGCTACCCCTGGTGTGTCTGTCCTACCGGTGGGACAGGACAGACCCAGTGATGGTGATGGAGGAGTCTGGGATATTGACTGAAAGGTATGATTATGTGGATATGCCTATGTCAGGCTGTTACTTGACTAGTCTGTGGGACAGCTCACCCAATTTTGGCACAAGTCGCCAGATGTTGGTGAGGAGGACATTGCAGCGTCGACTGGTCTGGATGTGCCGTTGTTGTGTCCGTAGCCGGTGCTGAGGTCAATGCTGGGTGGTCCTTCTGATTTTATTCTTCTTATTGTTTCTCATAGCAGTTTGTTACAACTGAGTGGCTTGCTAGGTCATTTCAGAGGGCAGTTAAGAGTCAACCACATTGCTGTGGGTCTGGAGTCACATATAGGCCAGACCAGGTAAGAACGGCAGATTTCCTTCCCTAAAGGACATTAGTGAACCAAGTTGGTTGATATACTTGATAGATTTTAAAGAGGAATTGCTTACAAGCATGCCCTTGTTATCCATGACCTTATCATGGATGACTGCATTGATATCATGGCACTAACGGAAACTTGGCTGAGGGATAACGACACACTTCATTTAATCGAAGCCTCCCCTCCTGGCAATGTCCTGGCTGTGATGATTGACCTCCAACTACCACAACCATCTTCCTTTGTGCTCGGAATGTGGAGAGTTTGCCCCCTGATTCTCATTGACTTCAGTTTTATTAGGGCTCCTTGATGCCCCACCCAGACCGCCATGGTGGCAGTATAGCTCTCATCACTAAATCATACTTTGGTCTGTCCCCCTACTCCTCCGGCACGTTCTCATCTTTTGAATATCACGCCTTATTCCACCCCTCTCAACTCGCATTCAAAATTGTAGCTCTTTACTGACCACCCAAATATGATAAAAACTTTATCACGGATATATCCTCACTGCTTTCCTCCCTCAGCCTATGCACTGAGCAACTTCTAATCCTCGGTGACTTCAACTTTCATCTCAATTCATCTTGCTCTCTCTCCTCTGAGTTCATTACCCTCCTGTCCCTCCTTAATCTCTCCCTCCATGTAAATTCCTCAACCCATATTCACAACCACCCTCTTGACCTTGCAATCTCTCGTGGCCTTGCTTTTCCAACTGAATCAATTAATGATAAAGCCATATCTGACCATTTCCTTTTATCACCCTCGACCCACATCCCCCTTCCCCAATCCAAACCTACTTCCTTCTGCATCCGCCCCTGGAAAAAAACTCTCTCCAAACTCTATTACAACTGCACTTATCAACTCAAAACTGTCCTACCTTTGGCCCTCTTTTAACAATGACATTTCTGCAGCCACCGATCTGCTCAACCACACCCTCACTACCATCTTTGATGCCCTAGTACCTATTAAAATGATTACTCTCTCCCACCCTGACTGTTCCCCTTGGTACAGCCCTCATCTTCACTCCCTCAAGTCAAAAGGGCGTAGACTTGAACGGATGTGGCGGACAACTGGTTTAGCCATTCACCGCCAGATCTGGCTCGAACACATAAAACACTATCGGTTCCTACTCTTGTCTACAAAAACTGCTCACTATTCCAGGATCATTCTGGATTGCAAAAATATACCCAGGCGACTATTCTCTACTGCTAACTGACTCCCTAAATCCCTCTCCCCTGTCTCCACCACACTCACCTCTAACAACAAGTGTGAGGAGCCCACGGACTTCTTTGTCTCAAAGATTGAGACCATCCGATCAGCTGCCTCTGCAAGTTCCCTTCCTTCACCTCGCCCACAGGGCCAAACTTCATCTGACGCTCCCACTTGCCCTAGCCCTAAACTCATATATTTTTCTAGTTTCTCTTTGATCTCCCCTCTTAATCTCTCCAAATTCATCTTATCCATGAGACCCACTTCCTGCTCTCTTGACCCTATTCCCACTAAACTGCTGACCACCCAACTTCCTTTTTTGGCTCCCATGTTAACCGACATTGTTAACAGTTCTTTCTCCTCAGGTACTGCCCCCTCTCCTTCAAATCTGCTCTCAAATCACCCCTCTCCTCAAAAAACAACCCTAGATCTACTTTGCTTGCTAGCTATCGCCCCATCTCCAATCTCCATTTCCTGTCCAAAGTACTTGAACGTGTTGTTGCCTCCCAAATCCGTGACCACCTTTCCATGAATTCAATGTTTGAATCCCTTCAATCTGGTTTTCACCCCTGCCACAGTACCGGAACTGCTCTCATCAAAGTCACAAATGACATCCTTTGTGACTGTGACAAAGGTAAACTATCCCTCCTTGTCCTTCTGGACCTGTCTGCACCCTTGGACACAGTTGACCACTCCATCCTCCTCCAATGCTTCTCCACCAACGTCCAGCTAGGTGAGACTGCACTCGCCTGGTTCCATTCTTATCTATCTAATTGTAGCTAGAAAATCTCCTGCAATGGCTTCTCTTCCCACTCCCGCATCATTACCTCTGGTGTCCCCCAAGGATCTGTTCTTGGCCCCTCTTATTTCTCATCTATATGCTGCCCCTTAGCGATATCATCCGAAAACATGGAATCAGTTTCCATATGTACGCTGACGACACCCAACTCTACCTCTCCACCACTTCTCTCGACCCCTCCATGGTATCTAAATTGTCAGATTGCTTGTCCGACATCCAGTACTGGATGAGCAGAAATTTTCTCCAATTATATATCGGGAAGACCGAAGCCATTATCTTTGGTCCCCGCCACAAACTGCGTTCCCTAACCACTGACTCCCTCTCCCTTGCATCAATCTGAGGATGAACAAGACTGTTTGCAACCTAGGTGCCATATTTGACCCTGAAATGAGTTTCCAGCCACATCCACGGCATAACTAAAACCGCTTTTTTCCACCTCCGTAACATTGCCCACCTCCGCCCCTGCCTCAGCTCTTCTGCTGCTGAAACCCTCATTCAAGCCTTTGTTACCTCTAGACTTGACTACTCCAACTCACTCCTGACCGGCCTCCCGCATTCCACACTACGTAAACTTGAAATCATCCAAAACTCAGCAGTCCGTGTACTATCCCGCACCAAGTCAAGATCACCCATCACCCCTGTGCTTTCTGACCTACATTGGCTCCTAGTTAAACAACGTCTCGATTTCAAAATTCTCATCCTTGTTTACAAATCGCTCCATGGCCTTGCCCCTCCCTTTTTCAGCCTCACAACCCCACAAGATGTCTGCACTTCTCAAATTCTGGCCTCTTGAACATCCCCTATTATAACTGCTGAACAATCGGTGGATATGCCTTCAGCTGCCTGGGCCCTAAGTTCTGGAACTCCTTCCCTAAACCTCTCCGCCTCTCTACCTCTCTTTCCTCCTTTAAGATGCTCCTTAAAACCTACCTCTTTAAACAAGCTTTTGGTCATCTGCCTTAATTTCTTCTTTTGTGGCTCGGTGTCAAAGTTATCTGCTTTGTCTTGTAACACTGTTATGAAGCACCGTGGGATGGTTTACTACGTTAAAGGCGCAATATAAATAAAAGTTATTATTATTATTATTACAAGTGGAAGGAAATCAGCAGAGATTATGAGCTGAGTATGGAAGAAACTTTCCAGTTTCGAAATATATCCATATACTATATATAGATTTATATTAGCAATATGCAACAAATGCATTGTTAATTTTTAATATTAAAGGGTCCTGTCTCCATGAGAAAATCTTTGACAAATCTTTTCTTTATTTTTTGTGATGGAGAAAAATCAGAGGAGCTTCATGTTATTTATATCCTAATGGAGCTCCTTCACAGCAAATGAGCCAAAGGTGAGCAGCGGAAACGTTGAAAGGACACCCTCAAAGCCTCCCTGATAAAGTGCGACATCCCCACTGACATCTGGGAGTCCCTGAACCAAGACCGCCCTAAGTGGAGGAACTGCATCTGGGAGGTCGCTGAGCACCTCGAGTCTCGTCGCCGAGAGCATACAGAAATCAAGTGCAGGCAATGGAAAGAGCGTGCGGCAAACCAGTCCCACTCACCCTTTCTCTCAATGACTATCTGTCCCACCTGTGACAGAATCTGTGGCTCTTGTATTAGACTGTTCAGCCGCCAAAGAACTCACTTCAGGAGTGGAAGCAAGTCTTCCTCGATTCTGGGGGACTGCCGATGATGATGATGATGATTCATTCATTTTGATATTTGTTACAGCATAACATTTTCCAAGTTGTAGACAATGAGAACGTTTTGTCAAAAACTTTCACTGAAGGCGATGCCTCTTTAAGTGGTATATTGCAAAATTAGACATAGATCCACAGAACATAACCTGTTTTTGATTTCTATATTTTTGGTGAATCTTTAGCTAAACTTATTTCAAATAGGACCTTTATGCCATATAGAGAGGCTTTCATCCAATTAGTTTGGGCTTAATTTAAACCAGGTGCCAGGTGTAAAATGTGTGCACTGTCCAGTCGCTCACAGAACATGTCTTCATTCATAATATTTTTTAAATGAACATTTTAAACTTACTGTCAGAAAGTCCCCATCATGTTCAGTCTGTTCTCTTGACTCAGACGAGCTTAAGGTATCTCCGATATGCTGAATTTATGTAACACAGAGAATGCAATTAATTCCTGCTATTTTACTGTGAAAAAGTATTAGAATACCCTCCTATACATTGTATGAACGCTATATTACAGATTTCAGCATCTTGCATTAGTTGATGCGAAAGTACATTTAACCAAACAAGAACAAAATTGTGCATATTGCAAAATACAACCGATGAGTTTGCAGCACCCACACACAATTTGTGAGGTCTAGATGATGTTTATGAGCATGTCAAGCTGTTCTCCTTTTTTATGACATCACCTAGACTCCTTCAATGGTTGGGCTACTTGTAACTCACTCCATCCATCTATTATTACCTCCCACTGGGAGTTAAAGCATTTGATTGACTGTGCCCTTGCCTGTCATTTTAACACATTTCAACTCTTTCCAACATCTCCCTGGTAATTTTGATTGCAGATTTTTTTCCCTCTTTGACTCAGTTTGAACTGATTAGATTTGGAAACAAGTATTCATGTTCTCTGTGGAGAAATAAGAATTTTTATAAACAATCCAGCTAAGACGACTGTTTGAGACTAAATATTATGTCCATGTGTGAATGACTGCACAGCTGCAGATTTGATAGGACTTGGTGTGCAGTTCACAATGAACTCTGGGAGGCGTAGCTCTAACACAATTGTAATTTTTTCTGTTTGTATTTTTTTCCCGGAGTCAACACACTTGTTCAGACAACGCAGTCAGGAGATTTGCCTTCAATCAAACATTTACAATTGTTTCACACAGAATCATTCTGAAGGTCAAATGAAAATGTTTCCGGTATAAAAGTGCAACTCTCTCACATCATTTTTGATAAAATTCTGGAATCTAAGGTTTTAATTGCAAGAGTAAAGCGTTTTTTTAATGTGTTGTTGGAAAATGATAGTGCTATAGTCCATGACTGTTTGTTATCAGCAGCCTTCACAGTTGACAGCAGGCTGACTGATTAATAGTGTTAGATTAACCCCTTGGGTCTCTTTAATATTCATTAGATTAACCCCCCTCTGTTACTGATGAAACACCGGTACACTGTGATAGGAAGTAACAAAAAAGGCAAAAAGAAATCAATGGTGAAATTGTCGTAAGTTATTTTATTACTCTTATTTACAATTATGCAGCATTCACAATCTTTTCATTTCAGGCTTTATACTTTGAAAAGCTATATTGTCACTGTGTGGAAGTTTTACTTTGTTCTGCTTTCTTCAGTGTAGGTGAGCAGCTCGTGGAAAGTGCAATGTATGCATGTTTTAAGCCATAACTTGTCACATTTGTTAATAATCCTCCTTTTTAAATTCCAATTACACTGGTTGGTGAGAATTGCCGAGCGCTTAATTGCCACTAAAAATGACTTAAATTTAATAGGTTTAAAATGTATTACTGTTGAGTAATTACTACTTATTTTACAAATCGCCACAAAACTGTAGTGTGACTTCCAAAACAGATGAGAATGTAAGAAAGACAATGTTTTTCCTAGAATACACCAATGACAAATATAAAGGAGCATTCGTTTCTAGCTTGGACAAGAATATATAATTTACACAAGTAGGTACTCCTAACTAGACTTGATTGTGAAGGAACAAGAAATGAAGATATTTACTCACTTAATTTACATACTTTGTTTTAAATATATAGTTAGAGTAGTGCGCCACAAATTCATGAATAATTTATAAAACTGCCATTTTGTTAATCTTTCCCCCCCACTGCAAACCAGAAGTGACACGGTGCCTGAAACCGAATCTTTGGTTAATACTATGTTAGCTGGGGACGGATATGCCACACTGTATTGGTGGGCTGAAAGTGGCAGTGTTGACACAAGGAGGCTGGGATTTTTTTTTACATTTTGTTACAAACTTCGCAGCTGTTGCTATTATATTTAAGTCTTCTAATTTTGGGGTTAAACTTGATGACTATCCCTCGAAAGATGAATTCTAAAATTAAGCCTGGAAGCATCAATGTCAGCGTACTGCAGTTCTGGCACATCACAGGCAGCCACTTGTTTGGGGCAGGAAGCACTTCATCTTCTTTCTGTACAGATGGACAGCATGCATGTAGAGTGCACCTTCAGTTGCCTGTGTCACAAGTGATTCAATGAAGTTCCGGGGGGAGGAGTCACTAAGGATGCAGCTACTGGTGCACCTCAATTGCTTTTAGTATTATATTTTATGAAGGTTGTTGTAAAAGTTTAATATTTACTTAAATAATTGTAGTTGTTCCTTCCAAAATTGTTTTTCTAAAAACTATAGTATATTTGTTCCTTACAAAGTCGTTTTGCTGATTAAGCCTGAAGTTTTCTGATTTCATCTTTGGCCTGAGAAAACACAAATTTGCACACAGTTGATTTCACCGAAATGCTTGATCCAAATTCATGAGGAAATAAAAGTCAAACATCAGATGACCCTTTATATTGCAATTTTTGTGTCAATGAAATGCAATTTTCATATTGCATTTATGAAAAACTACAGCATAACTGGAGAGTGAAATCACAGTCTGATGGTGCTTTCAAGTCTGGCTAGTGTTGGTCATTTCAAGGAGGCAAGTGCACACTTTGGGCTTTATACTGGCTGTAATATGGTTGAAACTGGTGTGTAGCTACCTTTTCTCTTGCCTATTTTCTTATCTCTCCTCCTCTAGTAACTACTAGCTTGTATATATTTCCATTGATGTGTTAGTTGGAGAAATACAATGAATACAGTTTACATTGACTTTCAGACAGACTCTGACAAGATACCACACAGGAAACTATTGGAGCAGATTAAGCAGAATGGAATTAGGTGGATTGTAGCAAAGTGTATGAAAAGCTAGTAAGAAGGGAGGAATTAAGGTCAGTTTCTCAAAGTGGTTGGATATGGGTAGTGGTGGTCAGAGACCATTTCTGTTCACTGTGTACATCAGTGACTTGGAAATAGAGTTAGAGGGAGTTGTGTCCAAATTTGCAGCCGATACTACAATAGAAGACACAGTTAATCACTCTGAGAACAAAAAAAAGCTTAAAGGGGATATTGGTGAAATGGCCAAAAAATGTTAGATGAAATTCAATATCAATAAATGTGAGGTAGTACATTTTGGTAAAAAAATAAAAGTAACAATTATACTATGAATGGAGAAAGCTAGATGATGTGAATGGACTGAGAGATTTGGGGATTTGGGATGCCAATATATTAAAAGCAGCACCTCAATTGAAAAAGCCCATAATAAAAAAACTAATGAAATACTGGGTTGTATGGCAAGAGGTATCGACTACGAAAGTCAAGATGCAAAGGTGAATCTGCATCAAACCTTATTAAGACCACAGTTGGAGTACTTTGTGCAGTTTTGAACTCCATGCTGTGAGAAAGATGGTGAGGCAATAGAGAGGGTATAGCTCAAACTAACAAGGATGCTGCTTGATATGAAAAAATACAAATACTAAGAAAAACTTATGGGGGAAATTTTGGACAGAGAACAGGACAAACTTTTTTACACTAAAGACTATGACAGAGGGTTGTGAGGCTGTGGAATACACTATCCGAGTTAATGATTGAAGCAGGGACCATGTCAACATTTAAGAACAGGTTAGGTAGGTGCCTGAATGAATGAGGAATATAGGGAAATGGGAACATATAGGGTACATAGGACTCGGACAATAGGTTTTAATTATTTTGCTTTCCAATCACTGTGACTACTGAATTGATATTGGCCTCGAGTTTGCGGTTGACGGCTTCCTGCAGGGAACCACAAATGAAATACCCATGTACCTGGTGGTCCGGGAAGTACGGAGATTGTGGTCCTGGGGCTTTCTGGGTACCCGTGGGAAGAGGTCCATGTATCTCGGGCGCTCGCGGTTCGCAAGTGTCCCTGGGATCACGTGTAGGTCTGCCTAACAAATGAAGGAAGGGAATCCCCATTCATGCTTATAGGGGTTCCATATGTTCAGAAACCCCATAAGCATGAATGGGAATGCCCCAAATAAAACATTTTTAAAAATCACATATTTAAAGTTAATTAAATATTTGAAACATAAATTTAATTTTTTGAAAAATGTATTTACATGTTTTAAAGGGGCTAAAAAATAAAACTACCTTATTTCACAGATTTTTAAATGTATAAATTATTGATAAAATGTTATTTTTCTGTTTCTTAAAACTCTTACACTGGTAAAAGCAAGCCTTATGCCTTGCTTTTACCAGCGTAAGAATTTCATGGACATTCGCTGGGCAGACATTGAGCAAATAGCCCAACCCTCCGCCCATGGATGCCCTTTTCCCGGAGATGTGGAGGATCTGCCAAGAAAATTCTTGACAGGTTGCAAGTTCCAGGTTTTAGTACAGCGCATGCCTAAACTCAGAACTTGTGCGGCCCATATGGACGCGTGCACACCTTGTAGGGGTCGCAAATTCCGGTCCATTCTGGGATTGTACTTGTGAAGGTAAGCTCTCTTAAAGGGAAATTGTAGGAAATATATTAAAGTATCTCAATAATTGTCAATCATTCTTTCCATACTGAAGTGAAAAAATAAAAATGTAAAATTGTAGAAAAGATTACTTTAAAACAGGTTAATGGTGCGAGTATGTTAGTTTGTTATTTTAATGCATGGGAAAGAGAAAGAAAAGCTTTAGGTGAAACAACAATGTATAGATCTGAGTCTCTCTGAGGAAATACTGATTCTTGTTTGAACTCATTAAGTGATAACAGCACTCACAAAAATACATGCTACATGAAAAATGGCAGCTCCCTGTATGGAAGAAAGGGATTATTCCATTTGTGAGGAACTGATTGGTTTCATATTTAAAACATTGGTAGATACATATGCAACATTCAGGATGGCAGTGGTTTCAGCTAAGTTTTAATAATACAGTATCAACTTTGAGTTATTTTCTTGAGTTTCACTACGAGGGAAATTGGGTGCATTTGCACCTCCTTTTAGCCCCTAATAGAATGCAAATGACTTTACGACCGGGCGCGGCGCCGTTAACAATGCTCGCTAAATTCGGTGGGAGTTTAGTGCTGGCACTACGGCATTGCACCCCGATCTCCTGCGCCCTGAGTTCGTGACCCCATCGCCGTGCGCATCGCCCCACTAGTGCCCTGGCACCAAAACTGAGGTTTGCCCCCTGAAGCTGCACCGGGCGATAACAGCGACAGCTTCAGAGGACACGTACCCGGCGGCCGGCTGCTACCGGGATGAAATTTAAAGAGGAGGTGACTGGCTGCTGTTGAAAAAAAAGTCTTGTTTCGCTTCCCGCTCCAGTGGCCGCGGGGTCGGTGCAGCGATCGCTCAGCCGGGCACCCAGCTCCCCCAGTGGTCCAGGTAGGTGGTATGCAGCTTGGGTCCTTTCCTTTAATACAGGGAACAGCCCCTCATATGCGGCAGTGCCACATGGCCCAGTGCATTGCGCTGCTGAGCCATGTGCCCCACTCCCGCCCTATGAAGGAAGTGGATTTAGCGCTCCACTTCCTTTCGGGGATGGTAACCCCCCCCCCCCCCCAATTTATCGTGAGGAGTGAGATTTCCGCACCTGGCACAAAGTCTCGCGCCTCACGAGTCTTACAGCCCCCATTTCTAGACTCTTATTACTTGTTTTTGATTTTTCTTAATTAACCCATTGGGCCAGATTTTGCTCTGAGCAGTGAATGAACGGTGGTAGCCATTCATTAAACTTGCATTTGCCCATAGGTTTTCTACGGGCTTTTGCACAGCATGTTGCTATCAGCCAACCATCCAAAAAAATGTGGCATCACCTACGGGGCATCTGTAATCTGTATGAACAGAGTGAGCAACTGTATATCTTCTTAACCAATCAGATTGAAGAATCATTAATAAGCAGTGCAAAGTCTGAACCAAGAAATGCTAGAATAGTGAATTCAATGTCAAATCAGTTATAGAAAGCAAAATAAAGAGAGAGACAGAAACATTTATTCAATTTTTTGTAAAATCTCCAACAATAATTAAAAGCTGAAGGAATGAGATTACACACTTGAAAAGGTTAATTTTCAGCACCAGATAGGTTGTTTGTCAGTAATTAAAACTTATCATGCCATTAAAAGGGTACTTAGACTGGAATGAACAAGCCCTAACTTTTTTTGGCATGGTTAGTCCATATCTAAAAGGTAAGTACAGGAACTTCACGTTGTTCGATATATTTGAATGGTGAGTCAGACGGCGGGATGCCGTTTTCATGCAGCTTTTGGAGGAGCAGGTTGCCGGAGGTGTATGTCCAATTTCCATGTAAATAACAGTGACAGCGGTTAGTCTCACCATTATTTTTACAGCAAAATCTGTCCCATTATGTATTTAGTTATATTTAGCATATGAGACCCAAATTTATTGTGCTGGGACATTAATGATATATTTGCATAGGGATGGAAGGTCTGTGGATGAAATTTGATCCTGTCTACATCTGAAGACAGGAGACATGTAATTAACTTGAGTAGTACACTTACACACTGAGTCATCATGTGCAGTGCCTTGTTGGTTTGGAGGCAGGATTACTGCTGAGAGAATGTCCTATGCATAAACTGTGAGAATTTCAGGATTTAAATACTAAACAAGTCCAAGTTGTTTTGAATTTCTTTAATATTGTTTCTACAATGTAACTCCAACATTAAAAGGTTAAACTCCCGTATGTTTTATATGTAAGAGAGAAAATAATTTTGAGAAAGTGTGAATACTAAAAATAAAACTAATTTTTTGAGTTGAGTGAGAAAGACATCTTTTTTGTGCTATTATTTTTATACTTGCAATTACCTTCCATCTAAGGGTGCCACCTCAGACACCTAACTGTCCTTTGGATGACGATGGCACTGGCAGGGCAGGGAGGCGTGAGTTCCACACCTCAAAATGTAATTGCTGTATTACCATTTGCCAGCAAGAAGCACAATTCCACCAGGTCTTGCTGATCTATGTCAGCTTTTTTCTCCCCCCCCCCACCATCCCTCCCCCCCACCCCCCCTCCCGCTCGTCACCTCATTAAGTGACATATCCTCGATCTCTGTTTAATGCTTCATCTAGCTGGCCCAGCTGAGAACTGACAAAATTCACCCATCCAAGGTAGGTGAATTGGAGTGATAGGTAGCTCTGGGATTGTAAAAGGTTGGGAGGCAAGCCATTCATGAGTGCATTTTTAAAATAGATTTTTAAGAGAAAGTTAAGTAAGACAATTTTTTAAAAATGGTGCTTTTCTAAGACATTTTGAAAAAACAACACAAATCAATTATTCCTTTTTTGAATTCATGAAATCAAAGATAGGGAAAGGAAAAAGTATTTTAAAGAGGTAGAATTGGCTGAGCTGGGTTGTAGAAGTGTTACAAAATTGATAAGAAAGGATGAAAGGATTAATTCAAGGGACAGGGCTGTTCATGTGCTAAAGTTTAAATGGGACTAATGAGAGGGTAATTCACACCAAAGCCGGGGAGAACAGCTTTACATATGTTTGCATATTTAATTTTGGCTGCTTGTGATGCTTGATTCTGACAAAGTTATTGAATAATTTGAACTATATGTACAGGAAATAGTTTGAGGTGTGGATTTCTATGGCATTATGCGATTGAATTGTTTTTAAAAAAAATCTTTCTCTGAAAGAAAAAAATCTTGCATTTAACATAGTACCTTATCAAATCTTAGAATATCCCAAAACCAGCAAATTACTATAATAAAAACAGAAAATGCTGGAAATACTCAGCAGGTCAGGCAGCATCTGTGGAGAGAGAAACAGAGTTGATGTTTCAGTTCGCTGACCCTTCATCACAACTGGGCAAATTACTAGGCAATGACCAGCAAATTACTTATGGATTGTAGTCAGTGTTCTTGTGTAGTCAAATGCAATAGCTAATTTGCACACAGCATGGTCCCATCTATGGCAAGTGAGCTGCTAATCTGTTTTGGGTGGTTTTGGTTGAGAGAAGAATGCCAGGAGAAGTCGTTGCTCTTCTTCAAATACTTCCATAAGATTTTTTTACATCCACTTGAACAAGCAGATTGGACTTTGATTTAAAAGGATTCCTCTGTAGCGCTCCCTCAATACTGCAAAATTCTATGATTCCATAAGGTATCAACTCAGAGGCTTATGGCAAATGTAATAGCATATGGAAATAAAAGGCACGTGGCCACATGGATATTGAAGCGAAATGGGAGCACAAATAGAAAAGGTCATAAAAAGGCAAATTTGAATCCTTGCTTTTATACCTAGAAATGTAAAATAAAAATGCAAGGAGGTATTGTTGAACTTGTACAAAACCTCAGAAAAGGTACTATATAAAAGTATTCAACTATTTATACACATTATAAAGGTTAGGATTATAGCCCCCTGAACCTGCTCTGCCGGTTTAGCCCTCAGAGAACTTCCTTATATGGCTAGAAAAAGTAAAATGAGGGACCAAATTTGCAACTGTACACTCAGTTATCCCCAGGCCCCTTCAGGAAAGCTTTGCTAGTAAAAAAAGGCCAGCACCCCTTAGTCGATCGATCTCCTATCAAACTTTGTCATTGTAGCCACACCAATGATGTGGAGTACCTCCAAATGTTTCCATCCCTATGTTCATGATAAAGACAGTCATTTCCTAAACCAGCTTGAGAAAGTTTGGACCTAAGTCACGGAGAAATCACTAATGTTCCTTTGAGACAACAGAAGGTACATCATTCATTATTCTCCTGGGTATGGCACCTCCATCTTAAAGTATTTTCATTCAGTTACTCCTGAGTCATCTGGAATATCATTGATCAAAATTAAGAATTAACCCTCATTTTACTGTTGCTGTGAGCCTTTCCCCTGCAGAAATGTAAAACATCTCTCACAATATACTATAACCATCTATGATGGTCATGCTAAGGGTTAATTCCAACACTCCACATACCTGAATTTTTTTTGCTTTTCTTAAAACCTTAACATCAACATTCTAACTAGGTCACTAAAGATGCAGCATAGCTAAGAGGGAAAGTATCTGCGAGCAAATTGCTTTATTCATGTATAGGATACACTTTGGTGTTTTTTACCACAAATTAATTAAAAGTGAAAGTGAAGGTTCTATGTGGACTTGGGTTAATGGTGCAAAATTACACTATTACTTAGCCATTTACCAATGACTGTTTATCACTAGTAAATGATGGTAGAAAGGTGTTAGTTTTAAAATTCTCTGGCTGAAATTAAACTTTCTGTACAAAGCATAATGAGAAAATGGAAATAGGATCATAAAGGTTAAACTATAAAGCCATTTTTGTGTCTTTGAAACTAAGCGATGCTGGTGGATCTCTAACTCAGGCAGATAAAGAGTTATTACCCATTCATTCTTAGTGGTGAGTAATTATCAATTTCAAAGCACTAGGAGAACCTGCAGTTCTGAAATAAAATGCTTTCTGGCAATCCTAGGCTATTTGTGTAGCTCCTTAATGATCTAGTGACATTAATCTAGGCAGGTTGTTTCCATTTCACTTGACGTTTGTGCCTCAGAACCAAAGCTGTCTTATAGCAATAATTGACAAGGGAACACTGCTACTTTGCGCTGTCATAAATAGAGTGGGGGTATGAAGTTTTCCATTTGATTGTACAGGAATGGAGTTAATTATATTTTGTGCTGGTGTGTCTTTCTCTGTCTTTATTTCTTTCTTTCTTGCTCACTAGCTTTTTTGTCTTAGTATCTATATCCAAAATCCCCTAAAGCTGTAACCCAAGCCACCAGTCTATAAGCTATTTGGGTGGGCAACTCAATTCGATGGGCCAGTGAGAGAGCCAAAATAGTTTGCACCTTATTAAGAGAGCGCTGATAAGGTCAGCAGCAAGCGGCAGATACCACCCAAGAACAATTTTAATTTTAATAGCTTTTACTATGTATTTCATAAGCGTGCCCATTGAAATTGAGTCATCAAAGCTGCAAGTTCTTCAAGACAGATTTTAGCCCGAGAGCTAGGAGTAATTATCCCAGTGGATGTTACCCTGTGTAGCTATTTCAACCTCGTTTATCATTTCAAACAGCTACATACTCTGCCTGCTAATTTCATCAGATGGATTAGCTTCCCTCACTTGTCCATCTTTTTTTTATTTCTCGGGGTGAAATATTGCCTCCTTTCCCTGTTTTAATAAGCTGAGCAGGCATGCACCGCTGCACTGCTCCTGACTCCTATTTTCTTCGGCTCCTTAGGTTGATCATTTGGGGAGAAGAGCTGCGAGTAAATGTGAAGGTGAAAACTTGGCCACTCTTACCTGGAGGGTGGAACCAGCTGCTTTCGCTTTGCATACAAATTTCCAGCGTGAGCCTTCATATATCTTGATGGAGGTTCTGTCCCAAGCACCCAGCCCACTGAATAAGCCTGCAAGATTTCTTCACTGGAGGTGAAAGCACAATATGGGAGACAGAGATACAAAAGAGCTTCTGTGAGAGCAGATTTAGCCCATTTACATAATGAAGAAAGAATAGAAATATTGGAGCTAAGATATCATAAAATATTATGCAATTTAATTACATTTCAAGATGAAAAATAAATGGGTGTTTTTTTACACATACATATGCATAGTGCATCAGCATTACTTTGATATTCTCTACAAATCAGCATTTTTACAGGGTCCCACTTTAAATGATCAACATTATATTAGCTAGCTTAAGTCAGACTTCCAGATTGTACCTTATATCTATATATGTGAACTGTTTGTAGCACATCAAAGTGTTTATCTGTATAACAGATGTGGCTGTGAATTTTTATAATACATATCATCTCAGTGTACTTAAAGTCTCATTGAGAAAAGGCAATGGGGGAGAAA
This sequence comes from Pristiophorus japonicus, assembly GCF_044704955.1. NCBI lineage: Eukaryota > Metazoa > Chordata > Chondrichthyes > Pristiophoridae > Pristiophorus > Pristiophorus japonicus. Next base: position 69,318,699 of record NC_091985.1, read on the forward strand.
TTCGGTCGCGTCTCATTTGGGGCGGTAACCCAGGCGGAACAGTAATTTTAGCGCCTTGATAAAGTTTGCGCTCTCCGCCCAGAAATTCATCAGAATCGATCGAAGAGCTGACAGGGGCTCTAAATCAGCTGTTGCACACCAGAGCTGGGGGGACGCTAACAAAAATACCGATGCTAAATTTAACCGAGTCATTGTGCATGCGCCAAACTGCGATTCAGATCCCGGGAAAGGCACAGCATAGTAATGCACCTTTTCTCAAGCTGAACTCTTATTTCTGTCTGCCGCTGCAAACTCGGAGGCTCACCACTGTGCTGTTGCACTGATTGTGACCTCCGACGGAAGCGCGTCCTCATCCCTATAAGTAGCCACCAGTTAACGACTCTGCAAGCCTGTACCGACTGTTTTTCCAGACGTTGTTCTTGGCGGACGCTAAATGAGGCAGCCGCACCTAATTTTCCAACTGGGATGCAAATGGGGCGTTGCACCAGGAATACGTCATGATCGGAGTGATCGTCAGCAGCCAGGCGCTACTGGTTTGAACCCCCGATGAGCCTCGAATGAATTTTTGGTCAGGGCACTAAACGCTGCGCTCCCAGTCGGTAACCTCTTGCTCTCATTACCGGCCCCTCTGGCCGCTGACTGAGGCATTCGACAACCGAAAATCCAGCTCGATGTGTTTCTGCATGTCTAAATTCAAGACAGAATATGAATGTATGTTAAACTAGAAACAATTCAGGCATATTTTGACTTTGACCAAGCCTCAGATTCCATTGCAGATACATATAGGTTACATTTGCATGGGCAGGCGATGTCCTCTTTATGCTAAATTTGTATTAATTTTTTTAATTGTAATTGGGCAGCATCACATGAGCACACACACGTAATGTCATTTTGACATCATTAATTTATGCACAATCCTAATGTAAAGAAAGATAGAAAGATTTGGATTTATATAACGCCTTTTATGACCTCAGACATCCCAAAGCGCTTCACAACCAATGATATACTTTTGAAGTGTAATCATTATTGCAATGAAGGAAAGGCGGCAGCCTATTTGCATACAGCTAGGTTCCTCAAAGAGCAATGAGCAATAATGGCCATATCATCTTTTTTTTGGTGATGTTGGTTGAAGGATAGATATTGGCCAGGGGAGAACTCCCCTGCTCTTCTTTGAAATAGCGCCGTGTGATCTTTTACGTCCACCTGACAACGCAAACATCTGAAAGGCGCCACTTCCGACAGTGTAGCACTCCCTCAATACTGTACTAAAGTGTCAGCCTAGATTATGTGCTTAAGTCTCTGGAGTGGGGCTTGAACCCATGACCTTCTGACTCTGAGGCGAGAGTGCCTTTCAACAGGAAATTGGATAAGTACCTGAAGAGAAAAAAAATTGCAGGGCTTCGTGGAAAGGACGGGGGAGTGGGACTAGCTGAAGTGCTATTGCAGAGAGCTGGCATGGGCTCGACAGGCTGAGTACCCTCCTTCTATGCTGTAACCATTCTATGATTCTACCATTGAGCCAAGACTGACGTCTAATGTAACCATTGGCACACACTGTGCCTGATGTTCATCATCTCCTGAATGCCCATATGTGTATTATCAATGAGCACAGAGCCTAGAATGTAGTATAAAAGGCCATTTGTGAGTAACTTTATTTTGTGTAACACTGGTTTTTCAATTATTGGCTTTGTGCATTAAAGATCTGGATGTTCTGTGTATTTGGCCAGTGATAGAATTCTGTCAGAACAGGAAACCAGCAAGATAAAGATGACTATATTTTACACAATATTATCAGGTCTCCTGTGATGTTGCTCATCTTGAGTTGGAGGATCTGCTGCCTTATAACAGTATCTTTGTTATTACATGGAGTGGACAATGTATTATTCAGGGCTACTGATTCATAGGGGGAATTTTTCAGAGGGTCAGTCGGCGCGTTCAGTGTTGGATTGTGTGGGAATTTCATTTTTTCTGACAACGGTTCGGGAACTGTCATCCCGCCGCCACGCTACTTTCTCAGATGTGGGGTCAGTCAAGGCTGAACACACCCAATACACAGCAACGGGGAGGCAATTTAGGTCATTATGACCTAGTTAACAGCCCATTAAACAGTATTTTGAGATCATCTTACCATTTTTCGAGGTCACACATGAGGACTCCACTGCTCGGGGATCATGTCAGGTAAGGAGGTCAGGAGTTGTGTGGCCATGAAATCATTTGTTTACTTGAGAGCTGCAATTGTGCTATAAAAGCTCCCATCTCACAGCTGTTCATTTTCCAAGCTCAGAAGCTGTTGCTTACTGCATTTAGAAGACAGATTGAGCTTTATGCAGGTTGCAAGTGTTTGGAATAAATGCCCTATCTAGTGTCACCTCAGTGGAACAATCTCTCTCACCATTGACAGATCGCTTCTGTCATCTCAAGTTCACCTGCCATCTATTACAGCAGCATCGGTGCTCTTGAAACTATTTCACCTTGGCCCTCAGAATCCCACCACAATCAGCCCTAACACCAGCAGCACCAACAACAGCAGCAACCTTCTCTGCAATCACCTGATGCTGCACAGGACAGTGGGCATCAGCACCCGACCACATTGCTGCCTGGGAGACTAGGGATGGCCTCACCATGGCCAGATTTAGTTCACTTGACGCTGTACAACCTGGCTGCCACATGATGTGCCAGGTTGGCACTACTTCACACCAACACCATAAAGCATCCCTGCGATGTCCAAGCCATTCCTTTCATACTCATCACCATTGCAGGGGCGGCTGGGGGGGGGAGTACCCTTACGTCTCACCATTAACGGCAATTAAAATATTTCTAAAGATGCACACTAATCTGTCCAAGAATGCAAAATGTTGAAAATAAAAATTTCAATGTTTGACACCACTTTAACAGAAATGTCACATGGACATTGCATAAAACACCCATGTGCCTACCCTTGTGTTTTGATAGTTGATATGATTGGACTAGGATGAGGGTGAGTGTGAAGGGTGGCTAGTGAAATGGGGAAGTGATCATGTAGCTAGAGAGGGATGGGTGGAGGTACAATGTAAATTGGTGTGAGTAAAGATGTGCGGGAGTAGGGTATGGAAGGCAGAGTAATGGGGATGTGATGAGTGGCACAGCAGGGTGAGGTTGAGTGTGGCTTTGTAGTAACATCTCGTGATTGATTGGGAGGGAAGAGAACCTCTCTACATGCTGTGACTCCACTGATAACCATAAGCACTACTCGGAACTCCTTCACGGCAAACGAGCCAAAGGTGGGTAGTGGAAACATTACAAGGACACTCTCAAAGCCTCCCTAATAAAATGCAACATCCCCATTGACACCTGGGAGACCCTGGCCAAAGACTGCCCTAAGTGGAGGAAGTGCATCCCGGAGGGCGCCGAGCACCTCGAGTCTCATCGCCCAGAGTATGTAGAAATCAAGCGCAGGCAGCGGAAAGAGCATGCAGCAAACCAATCCCATCCACCCTTTCCCTCAACGACTATCTGTCCCACCTGTGACAGGGGCTGTGGTTCTCATATTGGCTTGTTCAGTCACCTAAGAACTCATGCTTAGACTGGAAGCAAGTCTTCCTCGATTCCGAGGGACTGCCTATGATGATGAACCATAAGCATATGGAGGGAGTCATGGGAGAGCCTGGATGCAGCTGTGCACCTTTGTGCAGTGTTTGTCAGTGTTTGCAGCACTTCAATGCTGTAGAACATTGACAATACAACTTTCAAAGTTAATTTGTGCATGGTTCCTTTAAGGAAATAGCTGATGACTTATCATCAAATGATGTCATCAGACCCACTTCCTTCAATTGGCCGGGCTTAATAAGCCCAATCAACGTAAAATCCTTCTAGTGGGTTGGAGCCAGCAGCAAGGTTAGGACTCGCCACTGACCTCAACCGCATTGGACCCACCAAGATAGGGGAAAATGCAGCCATTTTGCTTGAATAAGTCTGTTTTTATTACATGCTAATCGGGTCTTTTTACCAATGCACTGGGGATCAAATTCTGCAACTCTGTCTATTATTAGGTGAAATCATAAATGACTGCGATTATATTTTGTATATTCCTTCACCAATGCCTTTAATTTTGCCCCTTGCTGTGTTTTTTTAAAGCTGAGAACAAACAGTAAGATGATATTCAAGATGTACCAGTTGGAGATAAGTACCTGATATTTAGCAGCACTGAGGAGTGGCTTGGTGTTCAGCTACATTGGCAGGCAATCCTGGGTGTTGATGGCACTAGGGATATAGTGCCAGGCATTGATAGCATTCAGGGCAATGGTCCTGGAGTTTGATAGAACTGGGGTCGGGTTGCTGGTGTTTGGCAGTGTTGAGGTGGGAATGCTGGGGTTTGGCAGCATGGTGGGTCCCTGTGGTCTGGCATCATACCATTGGCAGGTGAAACCTGAAGTTTGGTAGACTTAGGAGTGTCGAATGCGATTGTTGCTTTTCTTATGGATTATTTGGGTGGGGAGGGAAATGACAATTTTCAACTGCTAGATGCCTCTGCTCAACTGAAAAGGAATGAGCAACTCCTGCTCCTCTTGGCTCACAAGGAAACAGAAAAATAATTTTTTTTTAAATACCCAGCTTTCTGCTAGGTTGGCAGCAGTGACCCAGATTATTCTCATGTGCCCCACAAAAATAATATCATACTTACGTCAGCTGGGCCTCTTTGGGTCTATCGTGCTCCGACCATTTCCAACCTAAACTGGTGCCTAGGACCACAATTTGTATATTGAAATGGATTGGAGGGTGGGGGGAAACCTTTGTTATGGCGGCATCTTAAATCCTGCAGAGGTTTGAAGGGTACATATTGTGTTCCTAATACAGATGAGACTGCACACAGGGAGGTTAAAGTAACAGTGACCTCAGTCTTTAAGAAGACACTCCAGAGTGAGGAACAGGTCTTAGGGGGGCCGGCTTATATACAGTGCTCCCAAGGGATGCTGGGGTCCCTTGGGACTTCAGGGGATGCACTCCCTGGTGGCGGAACATGGGAGTGCATGCTTTACAGGTACACAGGCAGAAATTTTACTCATTTCAAGAGAGTACTGAAGGAGAAGCAGCCATCAACTTGGACCATTGGAAGAGAATCCAACTTTGTTAGCAATAGAATCAATCAAGGGACAAGAACATATGAAAGTCAAGGCACTGTCAAAGTGCTGGTCAGTCAATCTTTCCAATGGCGATCTGGAGGTGCATCTTCAACAGATGCATCTGTGTGTGCTCAGACCTTTGAAGTCCACTGTAAAAGACATGTGGAGGGAAGAAGCATTGGCAGTTAGTGCCACCTCTCTGATCCCAAGACAGCGGTCCAATGCCGAAAGAAGTTTAATGGTCTGACAAGGGAAGCCACGGTAATAGAGCATGTCCTTTTTTCAGAATGTTCTCTCCTGCCATGTGTACCTGTCCCTAATCCTTATCTTCATAATGTACAGAGATGACTGAAGTGACACCACTGTTCCTTGGTATGCTCATTTACCCATGTTTAACCTGCAAATCGACCTTCCTGCACAGTCTCACATGCATGTTGACCCTTTGAAGTCACATTTCACATTGCCTTACCTTCTATCAGCAATTTTAGCACCTATTATTATACTCAGGCATGACATAGAAAGCAAGTATAACAAATAGGCAGTGTGTACCAGAAGCAAGACTTTTAATAACCAATTACATTTATTTAAATATATCTATAAAACACTGAAGAAACATTTATTTGTCAGTAAAAATTAAGATGTAGGTAGAAAATTTAAGGTATGAAAATTAGGTTTTAATCAAGGATCCATTTTAAAAGTACCAAGCATGACCAGTGATATATGAACAATATGCTCAGAGCTGTTATGGAATCCTCAATAAACTCATTAACTTGGAAAATACTCTGTAAAATTATCATTCAGAAACATTTGCATCACATTCGTTTGTCTGTTATTTTAATGGAGGCATTTTATCCATTTAAAATAAAAAGATTAATGCCTCCATTAAAATAATGGACAGAGAAATACGAATGTATTAACTGTTCATTTGATCGAATTGCATTCAATAATTTCAAAGGCTGTAGTTTTATTATTCTGTAACATTCTGTAGAAAAGCTGCAGATGTGAATGGAGTCACAGATAGCCATGAAGAGATAAGTTATAAAAAATACTGATAATCAAATAAAAATGTGGTCTGAGAAGTATTTGATTATCTAGCTTCTAGCACTTGTAGCCCATTTGAACAATGGACTTTACTTTCTGATATGATAGTCTTTGTTATACCAAAACCCATAATGAATGCACAGTTCTTTTTCATCATTCAGTCGGTCATCATAAACAGATTGACATCGATGCACAGGACCTCACCATTGTGCTCTTCCTTCAGACAGATCCCACAGCAGACAGCTGTTGGCATTCAAGTCTTCCATTCAAGTCTTAACACAATCCAAAAATTCCTCATTTAAAAATCCCATTTAGCAGTCTAATAATCTTTCTAAAATATAATCCATTGGTTGTAAAACATTTGTGACTTTTTTGAGTTTGTGAAAAGGTGCAGTGTAAATACACGTTCTTTCTTTATACTGGATTGTTTAGTGGCCAAATGCCAAGCAGAGGTTTCCTGGTATGGAGGTAGCTTGCAACAAACAAAGAATCATCCTTCACATCCTCAGCAGGCTGCTGCTACTGCACCTTGGGAGTGGTGCAACTGTATACTCTGGTGTGGGGAAAGCAGTAGGTGAGTGTCATGTGAATCTGGTGCTGTCTCACCAGCCTAGCTCCCCTTAGAGAAAGTAAAGAGAAAGGGGAATTATGAATCAGAAACCTATTGTACCCTGCCTAAAGGGCAGGGGGTGTGGGTGTTGCAACTCTACAGCAAGTGGCAGAAAAGCAGATGGTTACGCTGGCAGGAAGAAGAAAAAGAAGGAAGACAGACTTGCATTTATATAGCACCTTTCACGACCATGGGACGTCCCAAAGCACTTTACAGCCAAGGAAGTACTTTTTGGAGTGTAGTCACTGTTGTAATGTAGGAAACGCGGCAGCCAATTTGCACATAGCAAGCTCCCGCAAACAGCAATGTGATAATGACCAGATAATCTGTTTTAGTGATGTTGATTGAGAGATAAATATTGGCCAGGACACCAGGGATAACTCCCCTGCTCTTTTTTGAAATAGTGTTATGGGATCTTTTACGTCCACCTGAGAGAGTAGATGGGGCCTCGGTTTAACGTCTCATCCAAAAGACGGCACTATCGACAGTGCAGCACTCCCTCAGTACAGCACTGGAGTGTCAGCATAGATTTTTGTGCTCAAGTCTCTGGACTGGAACTTGAACCCACAACCTTCCGACTCAGAGGTAAGGGTGCTACCAACAGAGCCACTGGCTGACACTAACAACACAAACAAAATTCCAAAATTGATGGAGAAATAAGGATTCTGTAAAGATCTATGATTTCTATATTTGGCTCCTAAATTTACTTATAACCTTTCTCCCAATATTTAACAACCCCAGATTCCCATTCTTTGTAGGTGTGATTGCTACTAAGCATAAATGAGATGGTAATGAACTGGGGAAACATTTGTTATTTAAAGTTCATAATGCTCTTGTACTGTTATTACTGACATAGAAAAGTACTCTTGTAAAATTTCTGGGGGTGGAAATTCATAACAGCTTACAGCATTCATTCTCCTTCAGCCTCTGTCCTCCAAAAATACCAATCGCATCCTAGTCCTCCACAGTATGTACACACCCTGATCCCTGCCAGACACAAAGACCCCTTTCTTCAATCATCCCTGACCCTCACAGTGCGAGTGAACCTTATAATCAGCACCCCTAATCTCACATCCTGTGACCATTATCCCCTCCCATTAGTCCCACACCCATACAACCCCTTTCCAAATGCCCTCAGAGATCAGTATCACAACTCTTGCTCCCACACCCCACTATTCTTTTTTCACAGACCACTGACACATCTGTCACACTTCCTACCTCCCGGTATGCCAGCACACAGCAGTCTCCCATCCGCAATGATCCCATGCTTGCCATTGCCATGCCATTGCTCCAACACCTCAAGACCATATTTCCATCACTGCCAGACCTAGTACTCCATTGTATAACTTTCACACTCTGAATACACCACTCCCAGCTCTTTGAACCTCCTCCCACTCCTTTGAGTCCTGAGGAACCCCCTTTTAAATGCCCTCATACCTCAACATACCCATTGGACTACCCTACAACACCAGAAAACCACATCTAGCAGCACTCCACCCCACCCCACCCCCAGTACTTGGAAACATCCCCTACCTACCCACAACCTGTAATGTCTTCCCTACTATTGTCCTCTGGATCTTGGACTTGTAAGAAAATGTAAGGTATAAAATTGAGTATATAGTTAAACAAACATATAAATCATATAAACCAATTTATAATTTCTTAAAATGTGGACATGATCACTTAATTTGAACCTGAAAATACCACTAATATTTCCATAATATGTTGCAATAAAGCATCATTTCATTTATTCCATCTTTCTAAATAAATGGCTTTAATAATATATTGTACATTACATGGCTTAAAACAACATATCCTCCAACTCACCATGAATAACAAAATGGCAGATTACGAATAGCTATTTGTTATATATCTGTTATGTGAGTTTCACACAACATTTCATCTCAAAATCCATTGAAACCTTCTATTTCAGGTCTCATTAATGGGAAGCCCCATTTTGAAAGTGACCTACAGTGCCAATTATGCTTTTAGCTGGTGGTGTGATTGGCCTTTATATAGATGCCTGTCACATAACATTAAGTGTAAAGCCATCCACACAGTACCGTGTTTTGGCAGTCAGCTCCAGTGCAAATATAGAGAGTTTAAGATTACATATAAAAATTCACCTTTGAAACCCAAAGTTATTATTATCCTCACTAGGCCTCCCAAAGGAGCAGAAATATAGAAACATAGAAACATAGAAAATAGGTGCAGGAGTAGGCCATTCGGCCCTTCGAGCCTGCACCACCATTCAATGAGTTCATGGCTGAACATGCAACTTCAGTACCCCATTCCTGCTTTCTCGCCATACCCCTTGATCCCCCTAGTAGTAAGGACTTCATCTAACTCCTTTTTGAATATATTTAGAGAATTGGCCTCAACAATTTTCTGTGGTAAAGAATTCCACAGGTTCACCACTCTCCGGGTGAAGAAGTTTCTCCTCATCTCGGTCCTAAATGGCTTACCCCTTATCCTTAGACTGTGACCCCTGGTTCTGGACTTCCCCAACATTTGGGAACATTCTTCCTGCATCTAACCTGTCTGAACCCATCAGAATTTTAAACGTTTCTATGAGGTCCCCTCTCATTCTTCTGAACTCCAGTGAATACAAGCCCAGTTGATCCAGTCTTTCTTGATAGGTCAGTCCCGCCATCCCGTGAATCAGTCTGGTGAACCTTCGCTGCACTCCCTCAATAGCAAGAATGTCCTTCCTCAAGTTAGGAGACCAAAACTGTACACAATACTCCAGATGTGGCCTCACCAAGGCCCTGTACAACTGTAGCAACACCTCCCTGCCCCTGTACTCAAATCCCCTCGCTATGAAGGCCAACATGCCATTTGCTTTCTTAACCGCTTGCTGTACCTGCATGCCAACCTTCAATGACTGATGTACCATGACACCCAGGTCTCGTTGCACCTCCCCTTTTCCTAATCTGTCACCATTCAGATAATAGTCTGTCTCTCTGTTTTTACCACCAAAGTGGATAACCTCACATTTATCCACATTATACTTCATCTGCCATGCATTTGCCCACTCACCTAACCTATCCAAGTCGCTCTGCAGCCTCATAGCATCCTCCTCGCAGCTCACACTGCCACCCAACTTAGTGTCATCCGCAAATTTGGAGATACTACATTTAATCCCCTCGTCTAAATCATTAATGTACAGTGTAAACAGCTGGGGCCCAAGCACAGAACCTTGCGGTACCCCACTAGTCACTGCCTGCCATTCTGAAAAGTACCCATTTACTCCTACTCTTTGCTTCCTGTCTGACAACAAGTTCTCAATCCATGTCAGCACACTACCCCCAATCTCATTTGCTTTAACTTTGCACATTAATCTCTTGTGTGGGACCTTGTCAAAAACCTTCTGAAAGTCCAAATATACCACATCAACTGGTTCTCCCTTGTCCACTCTACTGGAAACATCCTCAAAAAATTCCAGATTTGTCAAGCATGATTTCCCTTTCACAAATTCATGCTGACTTGGACCTATCATGTCACCTCTTTCCAAATGCACTGCTATGACATCCTTAATAATTGATTCCATCATTTTACCCACTACTGAGGTCAGGCTGACCGGTCTATAATTCCCTGTTTTCTCTTTCCCTCCTTTTTTAAAAAGTGGGGTTACATTGGCTACCCTCCACTCCATAGGAACTGATCCAGAGTCAATGGAATGTTGGAAAATGACTGTCAATGCATCCGCTATTTCCAAGGCCACCTCCTTAAGTACTCTGGGATGCAGTCCATCAGGCCCTGGGGATTTATCGGCCTTCAATCCCATCAAATTCCCCAACACAATTTCCCGACTAATAAGGATTTCCCTCAGTTCCTCATCCTTACTAGACCCTCTGACCCCTTTTATATCCGGAAGGTTGTTTGTGTCCTCCTTAGTGAATACCGAACCAAAGTACTTGTTCAATTGGTCTGCCATTTCTTTGTTCCCCGTTATGACATCCCCTGATTCTGACTGCAGGGGACCTACGTTTGTCTTTACTAACCTTTTTCTCTTTACATGTCTATAGAAGTTTTTGCAGTCCATTTTAATGTTCCCTGCAAGCTTCCTCTCATACTCTATTTCCCCTGCCCTAATCAAACCCTTTGTCCTCCTCTGCTGAGTTCTAAATTTCTGCCAGTCCCCAGGTTCGCTGCTATTTCTGGCCAATTTGTATGCCACTTCCTTGGCTTTAATACTATCCCTGATTTCCCTTGATAGCCACGGTTGAGCCACCTTCCCTTTTTTATTTTTACGCCAGACAGGAATGTACAATTGTTGTAGTTCATCCATGCGGTCTCTAAATGTCTGCCATTGCCCATCCACAGTCAACCCTTTAAGTATCATTCGCCAATCTATCCTAGCCAATTCACGCCTCATACCTACAAAGTTACCCTTCTTTAAGTTCTGGACCATGGTCTCTGAATTAACTGTTTCATTCTCCATCCTAATGCAGAATTCCACCATATTATGGTCACTCTTCCCCAAGGGGCCTCGCACAACGAGATTGCTAATTAATCCTCTCTCATTACACAGCACCCAGTCTAAGATGGCCTCCCCCCTAGTTGGTTCCTCGACATATTGGTCTAGAAAACCATCCCTTATGCACTCCAGGAAATCCTCCTCCACCGTATTGCTTCCAGTTTGGTTAGCCCAATCTATGTGCATATTAAAGTCACCCATTATAACTGCTGCACCTTTATTGCATGCACCCCTAATTTCCTGTTTGCTGCCCTCCCCAACATCACTACTACTGTTTGGAGGTCTGTACGCAACTCCCACTAACGTTTTTTGCCTTTTGGTGTTCTGCAGCTCTACCCATATAGATTCCACATCATCCAAGCTAATATCCTTCCTCACTATTACATTAATCTCCTCCTTAACCAGCAATGCTACCCCACCTGCTTTTCCTTTTATTCTATCCTTCCTGAATGTTGAATACCCCTGGATGTTGAGTTCCCAGCCCTGATCATCCTGGAGCCACGTCTCTGTAATCCCAATCACATCATATTTGTTAACATCTATTTGCACAGTTAATTCAGCCACCTTATTACGGATACTCCTTGTATTAAGACACAAAGCCTTCAGGCTTGTTTTTTTAACACCCTTTGTCCTTTTAGAATTTTGCTGTACAGTGGCCCTTTTTGTTCTTTGCCTTGTGTTTCTCTACCCTCCACTTTTCCTCATCTCCTTTCTGTCTTTTGCTTTTGTCTCCTTTTTGTTTCCCTCTGTCTCCCTGCATTGGTTCCCATCCCCCTGCCATATTAGTTTAACTCCTCCCCAACAGCACTAGCAAACACTTCCCCTGGGACATTCGTTCCGGTCCTGCCCAGGTGCAGACCGTCCGGTTTGTACTGGTCCCACCTCCCCCAGAACCGGTTCCAATGCCCCAGGAATTTGAATCCCTCCCTGCTGCACCACTGCTCAAGCCATGTATTCATCTGCGCTATCCTGCGATTCCTACTCTGACTAGCACGTGGCACTGGTAGCAATCCCGAGATTACTACTTTTGAGGTCCTACTTTTTAATTTAGCTCCTAGCTCCTTAAATTCATTTCGTAGGACCTCATCCTTTTTTTACCTATGTCGTTGGTACCAATGTGCACCACGACAACTGGCTGTTCTCCCTCCATTTTTAGAATGACCTGCACCCGCTCCGAGACATCCTTGACCCTTGCACCAGGGAGGCAACATACCATCCTGGAGTCTCGGTTGCGGCCGCAGAAACGCCTATCTATTCCCCTTACAATTGAATCCCCTATCACTATCGCTCTCTCACTCTTTTTCCTGCCCTCCGGTGCAACAGAACCAGCCACGGTGCCATGAACTTGGCTGCTGCTGCCCTCCCCTGATGAGTCATCCCCCTCAACAGTACTCAAAGCAGTGTATTTGTTTTACAGGGGGATGACCACAGGGGACCCCTGCACTACCTTCCTTGCACTACTCGTCCTGCTGGTCTTCCATTCCCTAGCTGGCTGTGGACCCTTCTCTTGCGGTAAGACCAACTCACTACACGTGCTACTCACATCATTCTCAGCATCGTGGATGCTCCAGAGTGAATCCACCCTCAGCTCCAATTCCGCAACGCGGCCCGTCAGGAGCTGGAGGTGGATACACTTCCCGCAGATGTAGTCATCAGGGACACCGGAAGTGTCCCCGAGTTCCCACATGGTACAGGAGGAGCATAACACCCAACCGAGCTCTCCTGCCATGACTTAACCCTTAGATACACTTAAATTGGTGACAACACTGTTAACAGGTTACTTACTGATATAAAAAAGAAAAAGAAAAACTACTTACCAATCACCAGCCAATCACTTACCCCTTTGGCTGTGACGTCACCTTTTGATTCCTTTCTACTTCTTTTCTGCTTTTTCTCCCGGCTGGAGCTGCACAAGCTGGGCCTTTATTGGCCTCTCCACGCACCTCGAGCTCCCGCCTCCAATCTGCCGCCGCCTTTCGCAGCCGCTGGGCCATTTATAGGCCTCACCACGCACCTCGAGCTCCCGCCTCCGATGGGCAGTAAATTCTGTCTCCACCCCTCATTCCATTCCCCTACATCACAAAAACTCTGGGCCAGTGAACATCAAACCTACCATCACCAATGGAGCAAAAATAGGGGTGGGGAATACAATTGTCCCCTCCCTACTGAACAGAATCTGTGGCTTGAGAGTACAGTAAAGCATTCACCATAAACCCCTCCCCATTGATAATAAATCCAGGACCTGAAAATAAATGAATTCCCTCCCCCTCAGCTGAGCTGAACACCATTCCAGCAGGGATTCCCACCCTTGACCAGCAGGTCAGGGTTCAGGAGCGCCAACTTTCTCCAACTGAACAGGAATTTTGGATCACGGAGTATTGCAACCTCCTCCTCCTCCTTTCCGCATTGTTCCGAAAGTATGTGCTTGTCATTATGGAAAATTTACTTCCACATCTTAGAGGAAAAAATTGAGCCCAGGGAGCAATCCAAATTAGCCACAACAGAGAATTTTCTGCTTTGCCTTTCCCGCACCCCCATCTCCTCCCTGCTCGACCTTCTCCTCCAACCCTGTCCTTCTCCTATTCCCCTTTTAATTACCCTGCCCACTCTCTCTCCCCAATCCCATCCTCATCCCATCCACATTCTCCATCCCTATCCCCATCCATATTCTCCTTCCCCATTCTCATCCTTCTCCTCTCTCCTTCCCATTCCTCTCACTCTCTCCTCTTCTCCCCTTCTCTTCTTTCCCCTCCCTTTCACTCTAGCCTTCTCCCTCCTTTCCCTCTGACCCCACCTCCTCCCTTATACCCTTCCCCCTCTCGGGCCCAATTATCCCTGCACTCTAACCTTGCTTGACTGAAATACTGCACTAGTCATTGACTCTTGTGTGCAATACCATTGAAGATCAACTAGTGATATATTAAAAGATGTAAGTATAGTATGCACTTCCTGTAAGTCTCACACTTCCTGACACAATTACTTCTTGTTATACGTACTTCCTATTACATCCCTGCCATAGCAGAATTTAACATGTTCAAAGTAAAACAGCAAGTCAGAAATAAAAAGGTAGGGAATGCATTGCCATGATAGTTAGTATATGATGCATTGCATGGCTTAATGCACCTATTATAATACAGTATATCCTCTGACTCAACATGAGCAATTTCACAGAAGATCTGCTAGTGATGTATTAAAAGTCTTGCATCTAATGCAGGAACACCCTGTTTGCCACATTTATGTCCTGTAAGATCACACTTTTACTATCACACTTTTTAATTTGCTCAATGTAATACAACAGCAAATCAGAGTTAATGAGATAGAGGGTAGAATTTCTGCAGGACTTCTCCTAATCTTCCACGACAATTACAGCAGAAGATCATCAGAGCCCTGCAGAAACAATTATTCATCTCATCTCTCCTTGAAGTCTTTGAACGTCTTGTCATCTCCCAAATCCGTGCCCATCTTTCCCGCAACTCCATGTTTGAAAACCTGCAATCAGGTTTCCGTGCCTGCCACAGTACCGAAACGGCTCTCATCAAAGCCACCAATGACATCCTTTGTGTCTGTGACAAAGGCAAACTATCCCTCCTCATCCTTCTTGACCTGTTTGCAGACTTTGACACGGTTGACCACTCCATCCTCCTCCAACGCCTCTCCACCGTCGTCCAGCTGGGTGGGACTGCACTCGCCTGGTTCCATTCTTATCTATCTAATCGTAGCCAGAGAATCACTTGCAACAGCTTCTATTCCCGTCCCTGCATCGTTACCTTTGGTGTCCCCCAAGGATCTATCCTTGACCCTCCTATTTCTCACCTACATGCTGCCCTTTGGCGACATCATCCGAAAACACAGCATCAGTTTCCACATGTTTGCTGATTACACCCAGCATACCTCACTACCACTTCTCTCAACCCCTTCACAGTCTCTACATTTTCAGATTGCTTGTCCGACATCCAGTACTGGATGAGCAGAAATATTCTCCAATAAAATAATGGAAAGACTGAAGCCATTATTTTCGGTCCCCACCACAAACTCCATTCCCTAGCCACTGACTCCATCCCTCTCCCTAACATCTGTCTGAGGCTGAACCACACTGTTCGCAACCTTGGTGTCATACGTGACCCTGAAATGAGCTTCCGACCACTTATCTGCAGCATAACTAAGACCGCCCATTTCCACCTCCATAACATTGCCTGTCTCCGTCCTTGCCTCAGCTCATCTGCTGTTGAAACCCTCATCCATGCCTTGTTACCTGTAGACTTGACTATTCCAACGCACACCTGGCTGGTTTCCCACATTCTACCCTACATAAACTTGAGGTCATCCAAAACTCAGATGCCCGTGTCCTAACTCACACCAGCTCCTGTTCACCCATTACCCCTGTGCTCACTGACCTATATGGCTCCCAGTTAAGCAACGCCTCGATTTCAAAATTCTCATCCTTGTGATCAAATCCCTCCATGGCCTCGCCCCTCCCTATCTCTGGAAGCTCCTCCAGTCCCACAACCCTCCGAGATATCTGCTCTCCTCTAATTCTGCCCTCTTGAGCATCCCTGATTATAATCGCTCAACCATTGGTGATTGTGCCTTCTGTTGCCTAGGCTCTAAGCTCTGGAACTCCCTGCCTAAACCTCTCTGCCTCTCCACTTCTCTCTCCTGCTTTAAGACGCACCTTAAAACTCACCTCTTTGATCAAGCTTTTGGTCAGCTGCCCTCATTTCTCCTTATGTCGCTTGGTGTCAAACCTTTTGTCTTATAACACTCCTGTGAAGCGCCTTGGGATGTTTTACTACGTTAAAGAAGCTATATAAATATAAGTTGTTGTTGTTTCTCTGGGGTTTCTGCCGATCTTCCACCAAAGTCACAGTAGGTGATCAGGAGAACCCCCATGGAAGTTTTACTCTAAGATATATATGAATTAAAAGTGAGATGGTTGGCTATAAAAACCGCCAGTGGGCAACTACCAAGGACTTATGAAAATAATCAATCCTCAATTACCTGTCAGCAGAAAGTATCAAGAAAATAAATAATGAACCAATTGAACCACTCCAAGATATTTTTTGAAAAATGATTCTCAGTAATTGAAATTTCACATGTCCTAAAAAAGAGGATATTTTCCCCCAGAACAACATAAGTTAAATTACTAACCACATCCAAGCGTTCTGAGCATGTGCAGTTTGCAGAAGTTCCCAGTATGCATCAGCAGCTTTCTCTGGTTTGTGAGTTATTTTTCCAACCTGGATATTGAATTCTCAAAACTTTAATTCAGGCCAGTTTCATATTCACAATATTAAGAACTGCACTATTAGGAACTGCTCAATTTAACCTCACAAACATCCAGTCAAAACCTGTCTTTTCTTTTGTTGATATTTTGAAAGGAATATAAAGATTTTTTTTCACAGTAGAATAGTTGAAGAGGATTTCAGTTTTCCCAAGTGATTTAAACCTGGCTGGAAGATAATTTATATTATTGGTTTCCTCCAGATTGACTGCTGTCCATGTTATCACAGGAATTCCCTCAGCCTCTTAATTTTGCTTCCAAATTTAATTAAATAATTTTCTTGTCTGAGAAAGAAGCAAACCACCTTTGGGATGTAAAGATAATTTTTCTTTGTATAGAACTTGTAAAGTACATTAAACAATGAACGTTTGAACATTTCATAATCTTGGGGTAAAAGGAAGACTTCTCTCCCTCGAGGCAGACTACCTGATATAGGTAATCGACACCTCGCCCTTCGCCCTCCGTATAACGACCACAGAATCAAACAAACAAAACCTTAGGTTCAACCGACTTTATTTCGAGGAAATGTTCAATCGTGGAACCTTCAAAATACAAGAAGTTTCAAGTATAATTTATACAGGTTTTGGGGAGGAGCTGCCCTCCTACAAAATCATCGATAGGCCTATTGCTATCAGCGAAGTTACATTGATTTGTCGTCTCTTATCAGACTGGCTCTGAGTGGTACATGCAATTGCCCATCTCCATCATATGTTAATTGTTTTGTTCCGTGATTTGCACTTTGCCATAGTCTATATGACGCTTGAAGTAACTGTTCCAAAATATTGGTATTCTTATCTCTTCCTCAGAGACTTCTAATCAAAATTGTAACTACTGACTTTGGCTGTTTTGTTATGTGTTACTAAGGTTAAGGATGAATTACCCATACAGTTTTAATTTGTTATAAATGTGTTATACCTACATAAGCAAGTGTTACATACAATAGGCAATTATAATCCATACCATCACCGATTCCTCAGACCCTCCTAATACTGATTAGTTCACTACCTTCAGCATTGTGTTCTGACCACCTATCTGTCTGTTCTTTGCCTGCTACAACTGTATATCCCTTACACATAAGGTAACATTTTTAACAAAGGTTTGTGGCATGCACTACCAGAATTAATGATTGAAGCAGAAACCATGTCAACATTTAATAATAGGTTAGATAAGTGGTTGAAAGAAAAGGGAATCAAGGAATTTGAGAATATGTTGGGCACACGGGATTAGGATTAATGCTCATGTGGAGCAAAAACACAAACCTGGATTGGTTGTGCCAAACAGCCTGTTTTTGTGTTGTAAGACCTATGTCACTCTTCTATGTTATGGAACTTTAAGTGGGAGGGGAGGGGATCTTTTTGCCATTTCAGGCATACTTAAAATGGAGGAATAGTGTAGATAACTTTTTGGGCTGAGGAAATTTGTATGGGAGCCATTTTTGATTGGAATGAGTTTATACAAAATTAGATGGAACGTTTCATTCCAGCGGGGTTGGCATGGAATGGGATTCTGTCATGGCATATCGCTATTCCAGTTTCAACTTCAGGATAGTTCTTTTTTATTTTGAAGCTGCTGTTGTGACGAGCTGCACCCTTCTTTTCACTGATTACCCCGCAGGGTACTAATAATATAGTACTATAGGCAACTTCAGGCTTATATATTACAATTCATTTCACTCAGTATGGTTAGTTGGTTTATAAACAAGGCATGAAATTAAATTATACCTTTAGAAGGTTAAGCTTATCTTAATCGTGCCCCCCAAAATCTTGGGAGATTCAAATCCTAGATGAGCTCCCAATAAATGTAAGAACACTAGGATATCTACCCTGCCAAGAATATTTATCAAGAGCACCAGATGAATCTTTGAACCACTCACCTTAATTCCTTTTCAGGAATTATCTGGGGTTTACCACCCAGGTTATGCCTAGGAGTGAATGATGCCTAAATATGGTTCATCGAAACTGTTTTACATCAACCAATTCAGATTATATTAGTATTTAAATTAACAAGCCCCCATCAGGATCTGCAAAAAAAACACTGAGTGAACAAATCAAACCTTTCTGGCCAATTATCAAAGAAGTCAGACAACAAAATCATGAACGAGCAATTGTTTATTAACCTTAAAAACTTAGTTTGCCTCACTAAAGTTTAAATATTGACCAAATAGGGTTAATTGCCAAAATAAATAACAAAAGTGACAAAGGCAGTTCAGTTATGTCACAGTAACTCAACATTAACTACTTGCTGATTATAAACATACATTTGAGGTTCGTGTCTGAGACTGATATGAATTGATGAGATTAATTTAAGATTATCCTTTATTATCCTGATATGCACCTGTGGGGAGCAAAACAATTTTTTGTCTGGGCTGAGGGGAGGGGAGGGGGTGCTACCGGCTCCCGTGAAATTGCGCAGGAAATAGCAGAGACGCTGAGACAGTAGTGTCATGCCCCGCCGGTAGCACCGCGGGCCGCCAAGGAACTGCCGATGACATCATCGCTGTGCGTGACAACCCCTTAGTGCCGCACGGCGAACCCTTTCCGCACCGTGGCGGAAATTGGCTAGTGTCCCGCGAGGCTACCGTTTCAGCGCTAGCCTCACGGGTTGCAAACCAGGCCAACATCCGCTACTGGGGCGGAAGTTAAAGGGAAGGTGGGGAGTGCCGTGCCACGCCATAGGTTTGCCCGACTCACCGGTCGGCCTGTCTTGGTCCTCTGTTGCATGGTCTGAGCCGCCATCGTATAGCCTGGCACTCCGTTTGGATGTTGGGCTGCGGCCTCGGCACCATGCTGCCCTGGTGGCCCAGTGGAGGCCATCAGAGGCCATGCAGCTGCCCTCCACTTTAATGGAAGGGGAGGGGCATTTAAACGCATCAGCGCTGGCGAAAGTACCCGAGTAGCACCCCCGAACCCACCCCAACAGGAAGTGGAGTGTTCCACTTCCTGTGAGGGGCGGTAACTGCAATTTCGTGGCTGGGGCGGGACTTCCCCGCCGAGCGCAGGAAGTCCTGCCTAGGTTTGGTTACTGCCCTAAAACGGGTCGCCAGAAAATTTCACCCCCCTTGTATAGCTGACAAGTTAACGTCATACAGCCAGTCTACTGAATAAAGTCTATACACTTGTAATTAGTATTGTTTCCAGTGCTTAACCTTAAGATGGTGTGAATGAACTGACTATTTTTTGGGAAGATCATGTTAGCCATCTGAGATATCAAAGTTATGAACCTCCATTCATCCTGGATCCTCTGCTCCTGGGTCACTTCACACTGGTAACTGTATTTGGTCTGCCTGGCTTAAATCTCAATTCTTTTGATCTCAGGGAAACTTGCACACTTAATTGACATACTTGTATCTGGCTGTTATAGCCATACAATCTAACAATAATTTTCTCTCCTTCTCCATCTCCATCTGTTGGAGATACAGTTCTGATTTTGCAGAGACATTCTTTTTCATATAGTAGACAAAGTATTACTTAAATAACTTGAACCAAACTAAGGATTGGAGACTGTTCTTCTGAGTCAAAAACAACATTTTATATATCCTTAATTTCCAAAGAAACCTCCCCAGTTCTATTGACCGTTTAAAATTCTGACGAGTTTAGACAGGTTAGCTGTAGGAAGAATGTTCCCAATATTGGGAAAGTCCAGAACCAGGGGTCACAGTCTAAGGATAAGGGGTAAGCCATTTAGGACCGAGATGAGGAGAAACTTCTTCACCCAGAGAGTGGTGAACCTGTGGAATTCTCTACCACAGAAAGTTGTTGAGGCCAATTCACTAAATATATTCAAAAAGGAGTTAGATGTAGTCCTTACTACTAGAGGGATCAAGGGGTATGGCAAGAAAGCAGGAATGGGGTACTGAAGTTGCATGTTCAGCCATGAACTCATTGAATGGTGGTGCAGGCTTGAAGGGCCAAATGGCCTACTCCTGCACCTATTTTCTATGTTTCTATGACCATCTGAGTGACACATGTGTCACACAGCTGTGTTGGTACCATTGATGACCTTCAAATCAGTAAAGCACCGGAACCTAGACTTGTTTACTCCATAGCTTCAGGTCTGTGCTAAAATAGGCCTCACATAGGTTTAGACTAGGAATAACATTTATATCCTCTTAATAAGCCATCTCCTGCTGTCTTGATGGCTTGTCTTCTGTCGCTGGTAAGAAATGTTTTGTTTGTCTAAATCTTCATGGATTTACTTAAAAGCCTTTTCCTTTTCTAGCACACAGTCTGACTACTGACTCCATTTTGAGGATATTTCTCCTGCAACTGATAGGGTACTTTGTTATTCATGGATGTTAGTCATACAGGAAAGGGTGCATTCATTTTAAGCCAATTTATTTATTCAGCGAACAATTAGTGGCATTGTCGTGTTGGGACAAAGAGTGCTGATGTGCTGTTAAGTGGTAGGATTGGTAGTGGATCGAAATGACCCTGATCCAAAAAGGCCTGGGCCCAGACATTTCTGGGTAAATGGCCCTATCTGCTTCGGAGCCAGAAGTACATGGAGGAGAGATTGTGATGACCTTCATTCAGAGGACTTCTCAGTGACTGCTGCTGGAGGCATTGGAGTAAATCTCATCACTGAAGTCTTCTATTGAACACAATCAATCTTTGACACCATTGCCTTCCCTCCTTTTCCCCACCTTCAAATAAAGGGCTGATCACCAGTACCAGTACCCATCATTATCGCAGAAGGTGATTAACTACTCCTGTGCTACCAAAGGCTCACGGGAGTGACGTGGTCCTCCTCTTTGGGCAGCTTGCTCCTGGGTGAGAGCTACTGCTGGCTGCATCTCTGCACCTTGTACCCAGACAGCCTGGCATTACCTCTTGTGAGCCACTGACACGATAGTCTGAGGGGGAAGGCTGGAGCCTTAGCATGTGCTGTTGTCCTGAAAGATAATAGCCACAGAAAGATCTGTTCCACCTGTCTCCCATTCCAATGGCACCTGGATCTGTGGTCCCCACTAATCAGTGGGCTGACTGGTCCAAGGACAGCTATCGATTCCAGAAAGCCCTCAAAGATAACATCTGACCACCAGAGTATGGAAGCTGGTACCTGGGTGATGTCTACTTATATCATATACTGCCACCAGGGCAAAGGAGGCTGGATGCTGGCTGCTTCTTAGGTGGGGATCTGCTGCAGATTACAAGCAAGATGCCATGAAAACAAAGCATTGCTGATGTCTGTAACAAAGTTGTGATATTGCTTGAACATCCTTTTTTTGAAGGTAAATATCCTTGAATTCTGGATCCCCAAAATAAGATGCTATGGGCAATGTTCTCCTTGGCCTCTGCTGGGAGGCTGGCACATCCTCACCCACTTCCCACTTTTCTGGCTTCCTTGTCCGTTGCAAATCACCCAGCGCCACATCTTCACTAACATTCCCCTGAGTATAAGTATATAAAGTGGTGCATGAGAGTGAAGCAGCCATTGGCAGGGGGTGGTAAGATTGTGGTGGTTGGCTCAGGTAAACATGGGGATGGATGCTAGTCCAAGGGCTCATGGGTGGGTGTAACAGTGACACCTTTCCCTCTTCATCATCATCCTTATCTTCATTTTCCTTTGGAAAGGAAAAGCAGATGAGGTGTAAAACGGCCACCTATTTTAGCCCTCATAAATCAAAATATTGATGAATATTTAAACGTTTAGGTTAAAACAGCAGCCCATGACCTGGTTTATTTGCTTAATTTATGTAATACATGTCAAATATGTTTGATTTTTATTATATATCTATGACTTTTTGCTGGTTTAATATTGTAGCTGGCAATGGTAGGTTGGCAGTGGTACGCTGGCAGTGGTAAACAGGCCTTTATAAAATCACCTCTTGCTTTTCCTACATTAAAGGTGCTATATAAATGCAAGTTGTTGTTGCTTTGCTACTGATTTCTGATCGTGACAACATTGCATCCTCTGAATGCCAATAGAACAATTTGCTGTTAAAGTACTACTCCACATGACTGGCAGCTCTTCGAAACAGCAGTGTGCACACTTGTTACTGTAATTAAGCAATAATATATGAGTGAGTGTATATTATGACAGATTGGTGGTAGTTGATAAGACTGAAGATAAGCTGTCAGTGTCATTTTTGTTATTCAGTCATTTCCCTTCCATTTTCTTTTCATAAAGTCATATTCTTGACTGTCAGTTGCTGCTGAGTAAATGGTGGCTCTAATTGAGCATTGTGCATTTGCATTTTATGAAATGTGTACTCAAACAATGTGGGTCTTAAATGTGCTACTAGCAAATATGTAAACAGGGTAATTCACATGCTGTTGTTGATGACTGTTATTATTGTGCTGTTACTTGGAAACCCAATAAAAGAAAGACTCGCCAATCCATTATCACTTAGGCATGAACAAAGAATGAATTAATTTGCCTCTAATGTGTTAATAAAGATGTATTTAGTGCACATAACTATAAGAAGACAGAAAGAATAAAGTAATATGTCCCCTTCAAATCTGATTCTCAACAGCTGCATTGATATCATTGAAATAAATTGTCGCAGAATTGTGATACATTTATTGATTAAATTAAATTGATGATTAACCTCCACAAATGTACAACCATATAGACATGAGCATCGAACACTAAGTTCTGAGATATTTTACTTTTTCATGTATTCTTATCACTTTGCACACTCTAGCCTTCCATTCAATTCAAGACAATGCTAACATTCAGTTAAAAGTTTTAAACACTTCAGCATTATGGCTAGACTGTGGAATCCATTCCCTTCTTCATCTGTTTCATTCCATTGCAGCATAAACAGGGTACCAGAATCAGCCGAATGAATTTGAATGGCCCAGTTCAGATAATGTCTGATTTCAAAGTGATACACAAACTCATCCTATATTTAGCAGTAGCAACTTCCCATGTTAAATACTGGAGTCCTAGGGTTCACTGTAACTCATCCACTAGTCAGTTTCAAGAATAAGCCTGATTTCTTCTTGCTTATGTCATCTTGGTAGAAGTATAAAAAAATACACTCATCAGCTCATCTTGCTGTGAGATCATCTCTTGCTGGCCAATTGTAATGGCAGTCTTGGAAAAATCCATTATGCCCCGATTCTCCGGCTCTCTTGAAGAAGGTTGCCTGGCAGTCAGCACCTCCGGTTAGAAAACACAAGGCCAAACTGGAATGAAAACAAAGCAAAACATAAACAAAGGTAAGTTTTTTGAGTTAACTGAACACAGAGATTCTTAGATTTTGGAATTCAAAATGATCCATACATAGAAGTTAAATGAGCCTCTTGCGTGGATGGAAATTTGTCAGTCTCTCGTGTATTAACTGGTTTATTCTAAAGGACTGGGTGTCTGGTGTTCCATTTGGTGCCTGTAGGTGGCACATGTGTGACACATGTTAAATAAGAGTCAGTTTCCGTTGTGAAACCATCCATCAAATCCATAGGATGAAAGGTAGATCAATCTACATATAAGAGAGCGATGAGAAAGTCCCATACAACCCATCTAGTTCACTTTCTCATTTGGGTCCATGTTCAGGGTCTGCTGAGATAGAAACAATGATAGATGTAAAATCTCTGTCTGGTACTTGAGCTGACTTTTTTTGAGGAAACTACACAGACCATTTTGACTTCTGGAATTATGATCTGAAGCTTCGACTTTGATGGTTCTGAATAATAGTCTGGATAGGCCAATGTCTCTTTAAATATGACACTTGAGAAATATTCAAGTGTACATTCAGTAAACTCAGTGCCATTCATTCTGTCATTCATCTGATTGATGCAAGGTGGAACAGGGCAAAGAAAGGCAACTTGTTTATCCCCTGCCCCTGAGCAACAGACCAAATCTCTGCTGTTACATCCTCTGACCATACAGTAACCTGTATCAAAGTGATTGATGAAAAATTCAATCAGGTTTGAGCGGTTACCAATGTCAGCACGCAAAAAACATCCAAACCACTCTGTGATTCAGGCCATCAGTGTATGTTAAAGTGGAGGCACTCTTCTTCTCGGTCTTACAATCTGTAAAATGCTTTAATTTTCTTTCAAGATGAACAAGATAAAAGAGTGTCTACATCTTACCTCAAAATTTGAAGGAGGAAAGACGTTAAAGAACAGGGTAGGAAAAACAAGTCCCCTATTGTCAGGATCAATGCTCCAAGAAAAATATCAACAGAAAGACAGCAATGAAGAATATTGAAATGTATGATCATTCTTTATATTTCTAAATAAGAAATATTAATGGTAGTGATAGTAGTTTTTTAAGCAAATAGCCTGGTTACTTCAACACGTGGTTTCCAACATTACAACAGTGACTACACTTCAAAAGTACTTTGTTGGCTATACAGCACTTTGGGATGTCATGAGGTTATGAAAGGCGCTATATAAATGCAAGTCTTTTTTCTTTCTTTCTTCACATGTTGCCTAGAAACACTCTAGTCACTGAGACATGAAGGTCTGGTTTCTATAAAATAGAATGAAGAATTATAATATTGAAGTCTTGGAAAATAAATAAGTAAATCACTTTATACTTTATTAACTTTAAATATACCAAGGAGTCCTTCAGAAGGAAAGGGATATTTTCTTCATACCCTAAAAAATTTTCATAATCTTACTCTCCCATTTATTTAAAATAGTACTTAGTATATCATTTACATAATCCATTTTCTTTTTTGCTTTTTAGGATATTGCCCAAGAGGTAAGAACAGAAGTGGGAGGAAAAGGCAAAATGGTGAGTTACTGGTAGCTACGTGATGCACTTACAGATAGAATGGAGGTAAATGACAAGTAGCTGCCTAGTTAGCATTTGGTTTCCCTAATGTAGAGGAGATCACACTATGAGCAGTGAATACAGTTTACTAGATTAGAGGAAGTACATGTAAATTACCATGGGCTGAATTTTAGGCTTTTCTGTTTTCGGGGAGAAAACAGAGGCGGGGCAGGAAAGTTACTGTCTGGGAATAGTTTGCGCCTTAGTATGGAAGTTTTGGCATCTGGGTCCTGTGTCAGGAGGCACAACACCAAGGGAGGCATTGTACACTTTTTGTGGCACAAGGATGGGAAACTCGGGAACTAAAGTGCCGGGGTGTGTGCGCTCCGAGAGATGCCTGGGGTAGGGGGGTGAACCTTAAAAAAAAACCCTACAAAAACATTCCCAAAACATTGCCCACACTACCACAACACAAATCCCTAAAAAAATTAAAAGAACAAACACTCGCACTTACTTTTGGAGTACTCTGACTTCCTCTGCGCCGCTGGCTATGCTGGACCGCACTGATTTCCCAAGCGGTCATTGTGGTCGCACTTCCAGGCGGATGGATCGGGCAAAGTCCGCACACCTGAGGTGTTGCACACCTGGCACAGCTCTTCCCGGTGGTGCTGCTCAGCGCTGCCGCAAAACTGGACCGGAGGATCGTGACGTGGTGCAGAAGACCTGAACTCCGCCTCTCACGCCGCTTCGGGGCAAAACCTGGAGCGCAAAGGACCAGAAAATGCAGCCCTATGTCTTTTGTTTCAAATTTCCAGCATCTATAGTATTTTGCTTTATAGCTTAAGGAAAATGGTAACAATGTATCAGTCCCGCTCTTTCAACACAGACAAAAGCCTTAAAAAATAACATTGTTCATGTACTTAACAGATGAAAACTAAAAACTTAATCTTTGCATATCTGCAGCTCCCTTTTATTACAAATATAGGATCGTTTGGATACAGATAGTGTAAGGTGATGGAAAATTCAGATTCTTCTCAAATACTTGGGTTCAGATTCACTTCAGAGTCTCAGTCTATCCCAACAACTTTCACATCCATTTGGATGTCAAACTAAAACATCTTTTCTGTGCCACAATTTCATGTAAGGTACCCAGTAAGAAAAATGAATGAAATGTTTGTAGACAGAACGTGCCTTTGACTTTTTGTGTCTGTTTCCTGAAATGAAAGTTGGACACGACTTGCGACCATGCGCAAAATTGAACCATTCTTGCTGGTCCCTAGGATCCGAGAAATGTATATGATAATGTTGTGCTAACGAGATACCCACCCACCATCATTCATTTTCTGAGTTACCCATGCAAGGAATAGTTAAAAGGTTCTTCTTGTTTTAGATCATTTAGAAATCACATGTATTGTTGTAAAAAAAAAAGCTGTATTTCCCATCACAAACTACAAGATTTTAGGTTTTATTTTGCATAGAAAAAATCCATGCCTGTGCTAATTGTAGACAATCTATGGAAGAAGTAGTCTTAATGGGCGGAATGGTCTTGTCTAATTCCTCACTTTCTCATTCTCGTGAAGTATGTTAGCCCTATCTAGTTCAGTGATCTTAATTGGACAGAACTAAGTCTAGGAGCAATCCAAACAAGTTGTTTGCTGACATTTTGTTTTGTTCATAACTAGTTAGAATAATTATATATCAAATTTGATAACATTGCAAACTCAGAAATATGATCTTGGGAAGCAGAAATTATCTGGCTATGTTATAAATGCATTCTAAAATAATGTTTTTACAGTGTCACTATACATAGGGATCAGAGCGATTCTTC
Source organism: Pristiophorus japonicus (assembly GCF_044704955.1). NCBI lineage: Eukaryota > Metazoa > Chordata > Chondrichthyes > Pristiophoridae > Pristiophorus > Pristiophorus japonicus. Next base: position 69,345,708 of record NC_091985.1, read on the forward strand.
TTGTGAGCAAATTCAATTGCTGTGATTTCTGTGGTTGCCGTATTTCTATGCTCAGTAACAGTTTAATGTGGACATGATATCTACTTGACAATGTTTGACAACCTGAACAGAAAGAGAAGAAGCCGGGCAATTATTGTGCAGGACCGGAGAAAGGATATTGGGCGGAGATTGTGAGGATCTGATTGGAAGTGTCTGGATGGCTACACAATGTGGAAAGGTGGGTAAAGAAACTGGGGAGGGATTGTGACAAGGGAGAGATTAGATGAGATTGCAATGGTGGAGTGGAAAGGAGATTGGTTTATTCAGTAATAAAATCTCTCACGATTTAGTTAGGAAGATTTAAAAATAATTATAGTTTTTTTCTAGAATCATGAAAATTGAGATCACCATGAAAAGAATTATGGTAGGTCTAAGTCACGATAATATATTTTAATTAATTTAATGTTCTGAAATTTGGAGTAGCAATTTGCTGTCAAATTGAGAATAATTTCATACCAAAAACAAGAAGGGGGAAATTTATAAGGCCTGTGGATACATCAATGCCATTATCTGGGTGGACAGGGCCAGAATTTGGGGCAAGGCCTGGTCATGTCAATCTCTGCCTTTTTTTGTTGGAGTTTCCAAATTTCGCTGGTAGTGGGGGCAGAACTATGTAAGGGCGGTCCTTTGAAGCTGGATAATGGAAGGAAGGTGTTGGAGGAGGATGGTATGGTCAGCTCTATTGAATACTGTGAAAAGATCGAGGAGGAGATTATGTAATTTGGGACTTTGACGAGGGACATTTTGGTGTTACGAGAAGGACGGAGGCCTGACTGGAGAATTGTAGGAGGGATGGTCATGCAACTGGGAGGCAACATGTTCAAATAACCTAGAGAGAAAAGTAACATTGGAGTTGGGGCAGTAGTTAGAGGGGACAAATGGGTCGAGATGGGGTGATGAGCAGTATTGAATGATAGAGGGACAGACGATGTCTAAGGAAAGGGACGCATTGATCATTTTAGCTAGAATGGGAGCCAGGAGGCAGCTGCAAGTATGTTCTCAATCTAGAAGGTGAAGATGTCCATTAACTCCTAGCAAGAGTAGAGGGGGTGGGGAAGGGAGGTCCAAGGAAGCAATTGGTCATGAAAAAATGGTGCTGAGTATTGTCCTTCTCTTCAAGCGGATCTATAAGTAATAAGCAGTTTAGGCTAAGGAGAGTGAAATTGGATAGTGCTTAACATAGTCAAGCAAGATCTGACAATTGCTGATTGGGCCAGTTACATGCCAGGTTTCGCAGTTTTGCACTCCCTGACATGGAGGTGTGAATACAAGGACTGTATTAGGGGAAGTGACGGGTATGGGATACAGTGATTGATTTGCTGGGGACAAGAGGATTGAAGTTAGAGGCAAGAAAGCTGCAGAGGAGTTGTGACAAGTAGAGCATCAAAGGTGAACAAGTTGTGAATTAATTTGTGAGGGGGCTTTTTCCGTGGGCAAATGGGGAGAAAAGTGTGATTAGAAGAGGGTGGTAAGGGGGACAAGGAATGGATCAACACCTGGCAACTGCACTTCCAAATACTAGGATAAGTCAGCTAAATCTTGATTCTTTCACTGAAACAAACTTGAATAGAGAACACATTCTTTAGGAACAGCATTGAGCAGGAAGGCTATTGCCCTTTTGTTGTATGTGTGCAATTAATAACATTTCACAGCTGTATGACATTTTACAAGAGAGAGAGAGAGGGGATTATAAATGAAATAAATCTACTTAATTGAAGATTGATCATTTTTATTTTGCCTAAACAAAGCTCGATCCAATAACATATAAAAGCAGACATAAAACACAAGGCCAGTGAAGTCCAGCATCTGGAACTGACGCCAGCATTTGCAAACTTCTCGTAGATGCCTTGAGGTTCCTGCTCCACAGTGAGCTTGTTGCTATTTTCATATCAGTCCAGCAGATGCTGCACTTTACTGTTTAAGAGTTTTAGCTTCTCAATCACCGACCCCCCCCCCCCAACCGCCCCCGTCACCATCCCCCCCCCTCAACACACACACACGCCACTCCAACCTCTACTAACAATATGCAAATTACAAAGCCTGGCATCTCCCACAGAGTCACTCGACAATCACATAATACTCAAACATAAATGTATATTGTCATTTACAGATTTATAATATTTGCACCACTCTTGAAAGAACTGCAGTACTGGAAAATGTAATGCCACGTAAAATAGATCCCTAATTACACGTGGTTTGATGAGCTAATGCAATACAAAATGTTCTTTGTATTTCTAAATTCTTCCTAACATTTTCTCATTTTCTGTCATGCTTTCTAAATGGGATTTAATTCCTTTTAACTGTGCAGTTCCATAACTAGGAATAGGAAGCAAGGACTGAAATGACAGGCACTATTGTCTATAATTTGTATAGAGATGCATTTTCTTTTAATCCTTTCTAGGTTGCTTTTCATGTTTCAATTTGGATATCATGATGGGTCTGGAATTCTGACAGATGGTTTTAACAGCATTGTGACCTTCCTCATATGATATTTTATTTTATGATTATTTGCCTGTATAACACTTTATTCTCTACAGGTAATTAAATAAATGATACAATGTGGGCTAACAATTTTGATCACAAGTGTAGGTGCAAATGTCACTCTTCACACTAATATAGTAACCTGAATAATCAACCCTGCTGGTGATTTGTAAAGAGATATTTATAAAATGCTTCTGAAAATCTCTTATTGCCATCTAGGTTCTGTCACATAATGGTCTGAGTTTCAGTTCCTACATCACAATCAATAATGTTCTGGGACCTGGGCCCTATGTCATACTGCCTCAGACTCCTAGCCAACAACCCAAGATTGCACTGCTGGAACATTAATAATAATATATACTACATAACAAATAGCTGGTAATGAATTGAAAACTGTAATTCAGTCATTAATCTATGATGATGCTCCTGAATAACAATCCTCACAATTTATGATGCCTTCTGAACTCCAGCTCACTCTCAGGTTTCTGTTACTCAAGATTTGTTAGACAGATTCAGCGCCTGTATTGATATAGTCCTGCGGTACTGTTCTCAGTCCAATAAAAATATCAGTGATAACCATTAGAGATGAGCTTCAAGGTCCTTTTTGAATACATAACAAGCATATGTACATCCACTTAGCCATTTTCCAGAATCTGCCCTGTATCCACACTCTGCAGACCAACTTTTACCTTTATAAGTAAGTGGAGGCGCAGGTTCTTTATCACGAAATACCTAAACCTGCTAATAAGAACAAATTACACAGTAATAGAGTTCAAATATGAAGGATTCCTCTACCATCCGAACAACAATATTCTAATTCTATATGTGAATTCAAAGATCATATTTATGGCGGTCTCCCATTTTTTGACCCCTATTAAATATGACACATTGTGATATTAAAACCCAATACTGTGGAATTCAAACATTTCAGGGATAACAAAGCCTTTGCTTTAGACTAACAATCACATAAAACAGAAGGAGAAAAGAGAATGCAAAGCATCAAACTTCAGGTTTTTACTCCTGAAACGGTGTCAATCGCTGAGCCAAAGTTAAAAAATTACGTGACCTTTGCACTCATCGTATGTGGAAATCCATGGCTAACTGTATTATCCATTTTTTATTTTACATGCTAGTGAAAAGTACCAGGGTTCACCAGACAGGTCCTCACTTTGCTCTAATGTCCTCGATTATTATCATTAGTATTATTAATATTATTCGTGTGGGTGATCTTTTATAAGTCTTAAAAATGTAAATGTAAAAGTTAGTCAGTGGCCCAGTTTAAGTGTGCTTGCATTTTGTGGAAAATGAACTTGCTGCCATTTTTCACTTGTGAAATATCCATTGTTCACTGCAAGGCAACAGCAACATAGGAGAATGAAAATAATACTTAGGAACATTGAATAGAAGAGACTAATCCCAACAAGCATGAACAGGAAACTCAATATTTATATATCCTAAAAATGGTGGGAAATATATATTACTTCAGTGATTAAACAGTCTTACAAAATTAGGTAAGGGATGGTCTATATATTTAGTTATTGTCACAAAAATACTTTGGGACGGGAAAGAGTTCATTTCTATCTATATAAAATGATCAATTCATCATTTCTTGGCATGTTTGTGAAATATAGAGATAAGGAATGATTTTACTCTTATGAAAAAGATGAAAATTATGAATGGCCCCCTACAGTTTTTAGTAATTCATGATTATTTGATTTACAATGCTTTTCATGCTCCGTATTAATTCAACTAGTTTAACCCTCATACATAAAACCTACGTGCAGTGTTCAGCTCTTTTAAATCAACAATCAAGAACCCTGGGAATCATAGAAAATGCTCTCCCTATCATCTAGTCAGAGACTCTGAAACCCCAACTGGGGATGGATGGTTACTTTGTACCTGCACTCATTAATTAATTCTACAAGTGAAGTAAATTCCTAGCTTTTCACTATGAATAAGGATGAAAGACTCAAGGCTATATTTTCACAAGATGTGTGGCTCCACAAAGCCCTTTGTGGAATGCATTTCTATCACACATACAGCCTGCGGATGTTTTATTATTTTTCCATAGTCTAATTCTTAGCACTCGGGGCTGTGGGGCTCAGAGCCAACACATCCCACTGCTGTAAGGAAATGTCGCAAATCATTATTGTTATGATATAATTCTTAAAACTTTACTTAATATGGAGACCTTACTCTTGACCTCCACGGAGAACCTGAGGCCAATCCAGGGGCAACAATAAAAAAAAACTTGATGAAATCACCTCCGTCACTTCCACAACTTGCTGTTCTTTTCCAGTGACCTCCTGCTGGTCCATAGATGCTGCATAGTTTGCATTAATTTCTTGGGTGGGGAAGGGATTTTAAAGTCTTTGGGCTGGATTTTCCACGTTTTTTGCATGCTTAACGCCTCCCTAACATGCATTTTACCGCTGAAATAACATATAACGCCCATATATCGCCCATTTAGCCACAAAATGGAAACTGACAGGCATTTTTCGGAAACTTATCGGCAGGCATTACTTTCCCCATGTGCGTAGTGCTGGGAAAAAATAATATCGCCCGCCCACTTTTTTGGGGCGGAATCATCAGAATGGGCGAAATCAATGCCCATAATATCACCCAGCATTACTTTCCGCACGGAATTAACGCCGAGATTCAATAATACTGCCCCTCCTTTTTTTTGTCGTAAAGAGCACATTTGCCGAAACTAACGCCCAGGAGATCGCCCAACGTCACTTTCACCACCTCGCACACATATCGGCCACAATATCGCTCGCCCCAAAAAATGCCCAGATAAAGTGGAACTGTTCTGAAGAAAAGCCAGCGGTGTGAATACCATTTTTAAAACGTAGATCACTTCATTCAAAAGGCTGCTTCAACTTCAGAGGAGTTTAAATTGATTCTGGTGTTCTTCTCAGGTGAAGTGATCATCTCAACAGACATATTTTCAGACTCTGGACTATTGGGGGTTTACTGCAGGTGTATTTTAGTGAGGAAATTATTGCTTCTGATCAATCGCTATTATATTTTCATTGCAATGGGGCCAGCCATTTCTCAGCCTGCATCGATTAATACACAGATGCTGCAGAGTGCAGATGGCTCAATGTGTGATGCCCATCATTATGTCCCCAATTTAAGACATGCAAGAATGAGGAGGAGGGCCAGACCATACATACCCCGTACATACAGGGAAAAGAGGTCTTACCTCGACGTGTCCGACCACACCTGCCTTCGAGACTGCGCTTCCACAAGGTGGTGATCAATGAAATATGTGAGCTCATCAGCCCACATATGCAGCCTGCCATCAGGACATCAGTGTCGGTCGAGATCAAGGTCACCGCGGCATTGTCTTTCTACGCGTCCAGTTCTGTTCGGGCCTCTGCAGTCGAGATTTGCCCTCTGTTTCACTATGTCACCCATCGCTGCATTAGACAGGTCATGAAGGCCCTGTACACGAGAAGGATGGACTTCCCCATGACAACGGAGGCTCAGACTGACAGGGCTGGAGCATTCTACTGCATTGCTAAGTTCCCCAGGGTACAAGGAGCAATACAGTGCATTCACATCGCCCTGCGGCTACCTTCTCAGGACACGGAGCTTTTTCGTAACAGAAAAGATTTCACTCCCTGAAGGTCCAACTAGTTGTCGACCACAACCAGATCATAATGGCAGTGAATGCCAAATGTCCGGCCAGCTTCGATGAGGCTCACATCCTGCATGAGACCACAAGGACAATGCTAGATGTTTGGTGATAACCGATATGGTCTAGCCACCTGGCTGATGACCCCCTGCGTGACACCCACACCGAGGCCGAGAAGTGATACACCAGAGCCACAGAGACACACACAATGTGGTCCACAAAACAATAACTGTGCTCAAGCAGTGCTTCAAATGTCTGGACCACTCAGGAGGGGAGCTACAATACAACTCTGAGCTAGTAGGTAAACTCGTGGTCGTGTGCTCCATGCTGCACAACCTGGCTATCAGGAGAAGACAAGAATTGCCAGAAGGGACTGATGCTCCACCTCATGAGAGAGAGGAAGAGGACGATGAGGGGCTGGATGCTGAGCTCGGGCCAGACAATCAGACTGGCTATGCAACCATGCCCACGACCCCCTCCAGACCGCAGGAAAGGGCCCATGGTGGCTACATAGCTGCAAGACTCTTACGTCAGGAGTTCATATCTGAACGATTTGCCAGAAAGAATATTGCTGTGAGTGACAACGCTGACACATTGCTGTGTGTGTGCAGCTCAGATATCAATGGTGGCCATCACCTTGGTGCCAGTTAAAGTTTACGTTGATTGAAGTTAAGTTTTATTTAACCCTTTCATGTTAAGGAATCACCAGTGTGTAATTGTCTCAGATAGCTGGACCATGTGCAACAAGGTTATGTTCAATAAAAACATTTTTATACCAACATTGGTCAGAACTCATCAGTATCACGGGAAAAAACACCCAACTACCACACCTCACTTTTTCCACCATTGACATCAATCAAATGTTCAACATGTCCAGCAACACAGAATACAAAGGCAAAGCAGGAGGGTGGTCCCCTCCCCCCAAACATTACAACAAATTGCAGACACCCAGATGGAGATATAACACAACCATCACCTGCGCACATGCACCTCACTTTCATTCCCCCCTTCCCTTCTGCTCCCCACCTCTACCCCTTCCCATCCTCGCTCAACGGCACCTGGTCGAGAAGCTCCTCAGGCGCCTCTTTGGGGGGGATGAAGGCAGAGGTGGTAGTTGCATGGGTACGGGAGTGGGGGGTGCTGAGGGGGCAACATTCTCTGATGCAGAAGCAGGATCTTGGTCCTTGCTCTCATCTGTCGTTCGCAGTGGTGGTGCAGAACCTAGGGGTGGAGTGCCGCGGTCTGGGACCACTGGGAGGCCTGTGGCAGCAGTGTTCCTGGCTATCGCATCCAGGGCCTCCATCATCCATGGAACGTACTCAGTCATGGTGGCCAGCTATCGGGATATGTCCCCCAATGCTTCGATGAGCTGGTCACCAATGTCTACAGTCCTCCTGGACAACTGTACCATCGCTCTGCTCTCATGTGGCACTCGTGGACCAGACCTGCCATGTCCAAGAAACCTCTGCGGGCTCGGCACCGTCCTGGGGACAAATGGGGTGCCCTGTGGCGAGGTGCTTGGGGCCGGTACCTCCAAAGTGGAGACAGGAATGACCGGAGGACTACTAGATGGCCTTGGGGTGGAATGGGTTCTGGAGCCTGGCGATGCAGGTTCCTCGAAGTCTACGCCCTCCTCTGTAGAGAACAGACCCAGTGGATTGACGGGCGAGAATCGGAGCTCCTCAGCACCAGATGTAGGATCGTCCGGAGAGTCGGGCCCCGCGTGCCCACCTTCTGGCCTCTGTGATCGTGCCTGGGGTCGCGCTGCTGGTTCAGCTGCAAAACACAAATGAGGTTATTAAAAGAGAAGGTGACAAGGGTGAGTCCAGCGCCACACACAGCATATGCACGACAAAAGCACCACCATTATCAAAATTATCATAGACATCACATTTCATGACCATCAACACATTTGCATTGCAATGATTTTCATTAGGCCAGCATTATTTCTATGACAATTTTAGAAATCATCTATCATATATGATTGTTTGGATATGAGTGGGTGTGGCATCTATTGACTTTACATCACGCAATGGTGTAAACTTTACGCACGTGGCATCACTTCAGGGTCTGCAGATGCTTCCGTGGCTGTCCGGGTGTGCTTCCCCACAAGTGCAAGCACCAACCCCTCCATCTCAGTGATGTCGCTGGGGACTGGTGGCCCCCCACCCGTTCTTCTCTGCACGGACCCCATTGTCGATAGCTTCTTCTGTAAAAGGTGACAGGATGACATCGCATGAGTTCATTGCGTGATATCATTGCTAGGTACTGTCACAGAAACTGATGCAACACATAACCGACAGATGTAATCATGATTATTATGATAATTATCATTTTTTACCTAAAGACTTGCACTGTGACCACAGGCTTTGAGTAAAACATTCCCAGTAAAAGTGAAGCATAGAAACATAGAGACATGGAAAATAGGTGCAGGAGTAGGCCATTCAACCCTTCGAGCCTGCACCACCATTCAATATGATCATGGTTGATCATGCAACTTCAGTACCCCATTCCTACTTTCTCTCCATTCCCCTTGATCCCTTTAACCATAAGGGCCACATCTAACTCCCTTTTGAATATATTTAACGAACTGACCTCAATAACTTTCTGTGGTAGAGAATTCCACAGGTTCACAATTCTCTGAATGAAGAAGTTTCTCCTCATCTCGGTCCTAAATGGCTTACCCCTTATCCTTAGACTGTGACCCCTGGTTCTGGACTTCCCCAACATCGGGAACATTCTTCCTGCATCTTACCTGTTCAATCCCGTCAGAATTTTATATGTTATGAGATCCCCTCTCATTCTTCTAATTCCAGTGAACACCTCACATCTGCTGATAGTCACACATGACTATTACAAATCAAATCATATAAATACGTAAGTACATGTAAATAAACGTAATACTTATTCTTGCACAAGTCGTTCCATCGTTTGCGGCATTGGTTGCCCTCACGCACCTCGTTGGTTGCCGATGAGACCACCCCTGCTATCTCGGTCCATATCTTCTGGAGGCATTTGCCTCGTCCGAGAACCTCCTCGCTCTTTGTGCCCTCCAATGTGCTCCTCCCCCACCTCACTGCTCTCACCAGCATCAGTCTCCACAGCGTGCGGCAATGCCTCCTCCTTTCCCTCCATTGTAGGCCAAATTCAGGCAAATATGTGGCTGGTAACAGCTAATTTTTGTTTCCCTTTTTGCTCTAAAGCTCTAAACTCTCCTTCTTTCCTCCCAAAGCAGTCACACCATACCCACACACGCCTTCAGTCCCTCTCAGCTCCCTCTCTCTCTGTCTCCTCTTCTGCGCATGTCATGATGACCCTTGACCTCCTAAATCGCAGGAATCAAGCGTTGCCATGCCATTGCTAAGGACAGCGACACTTTACAGCAGAAGGTCAGCGAGATTTAACACTACCATCCATTTCATATCGCTCGCAGTCACGCCCAATTTCAAAAATGGAGACTAGGTGCTTTGAGAATGGGCGAGAAGCCGGTGATCTGAAAACCTATTTTTACCACCCACGCCGGAAATAACACCCATTTTGGGGCGATATGCAGAAAAGTGTAAAATCTAGCCCTATGTTTATCAGTGTGAGGGACAACAGGATTAGGGAATAGACCATATTCTATTTTTTGCACCCAGTGTCAGCATCAAGCACTCCCAGGTCAGGTAAAACATGGATTAGAGACTGAACAAAGGCTCTTTTGCATCACCACACACTGGGTAAGGTGAGTGGCAGATGATGGTATTGGGAGCTGGTAAATTGGGAATAAGCTCTGTTTCCCAGAGTTTTCCCCTCCTACTAGTACCTGGCAGGTTAATGTCTAGGTAGCTAATGTCAAGTTAACTACTGTTGAGCGAACAGACAGGCAATGCGGCATCCGATTTTTGGCATCCATCACAGTGCATTCAACAGAAAGACTATGTAGCCTTCTTTGGTTGTGGATCATCTTTTATACAATGGAATTCCAGAACACCAGTGCATATTGCCCTGGTCTAATATTCTTCAGGACATATTGATAGACAGGGGACGATGCTCATCCATAGCATTCATGTGATTGGACAGCAGTCACATGTTGCGGAATCTATTTTATTTCAAGCCTCTGATGACCAAATGACAACAGCACCTTGAGAACTAAAGATAGAACTTTAAGTCACAGTTTGTGAATAACGTAATAACTTTGTGGATCCAAGACATTAGGGGGAATTTTAAATCTCTTCACCCAGCAGAAACCAGATGAGAAGAACGTTGAAATCCAGTAATACACTTATCGCTTGTTTTCCATCCCGTAGCTAATTTAATGCCACTGTTTTCTTAGGTGGCTGTGGCGCCCATCTGATTCAGGTACGAGCCTCAAAAGTATATGCAAATTGGGGTCCTATTGCTTAGATAGGACCCTGATGCAATTTAAATTTTAAAATAGGAATGCTCCTCTGGGCCTCACAAAGAATGTTAAGGCCACTGCACCCCTGGGCTCCCCCCCACCCCTTCCCACCCACAAATCCCTCATGACCCACTCGTGACTTACCTGATTGGCAGCCTGATGGCCTCTGGACCTCTTGATCCTCATAGAGTGATCTGTTCCAGCAAGTTACCATCCCCAGTGGCGAATTTGAAAATTACACCCATGTCTATTTTCTACCAACACTAAAATTTAATCAAATGTACTTTAGCCTCAGAAGACAGCCCCTTCCTACACTAATGGGATGCTCCCATTTCCCATAGCAACCATCCTTGTGGCTTCTGTTGATGAGAGTTTTTTTTATTGAGAAATCAAGGTGAAGGATAAAAGCCCATATGGCAGAACAGCACTAAGGTTGAACAGAATAACATAGATGTGATAAATCAGGAAGTTATAATTAGCTGATGCTAAGCTTGTGGAAGGAAGCAGAGATTAAAGCCGAAATTTTGTGCTGTGCACCTGTCAGCCTGCGATTTTCCTATCCATTAAAACGAATGGGAGAAATGGTGAGCTGGTGAGTGCATAGATGGAAAACACTGACCAAAAATCTCCAGTTTTGAGGTAACTGAGGAACGAAAAGGGGGGTGAGAAATAAAAGTTAAGAGTGTGATTTTAAGAATGAGACAAAGAAGGGGAAGGATGAGAATTAAGAAATCCATGATAATAGGCTCTCAGGAGACTTGAATATACTTGCAGGACTTAGCAATGTCTATGAAAGGTGGATATGATGCTCTCCTTGGCATTCAAAAAGGAACTACCACCTAGCCAGATTGCTAGAAGTGGCAATTTACATTGGGTTATTGGTAGTTTCATGCTAATGGACTTGTACCCACTTAAAACTGGGCTGAGACTGCATCAAATTCATTTTACTTAGAATCCAGAGAGATAAAGAGAAAATGCACCTCATCAATCTGGTTGGATTTAAGCCCAAGTCAATGGGTTGAAAAGAAAGTGTTCTATCCCACTGTGTCACCCAGTTCCTCATTTAAGTCTAATTAACATTGATTAATTCCATAGGGATACAAAGGTTGCTCTAACATCACAAGTCCACTAAAAATAACACACTTCCTGTTTTTTTCAACATATGAATTAATGTTGCTTTTTCTTTTAAGGAAAAAAACAGGATTTATTAAGTTCCAGCCTTACCTAACTCATAAATTGAGCATATAGGCTGAACCATGTCTAATTTGGGTTAGTACACCCTTCTACCTAAGGTGAGCCAAAATAACTTGGATTCTTGAGAGAAATTCTACAGAGCAGGCAGAAATTAAGAATAGCCTGGGAGAGCGAACATCCTCTGTCAAGTGACCCAGAACTGCAGGTGGAGGTCATGGAGGTGGAGGATTTAGAAACAGCTGCATGTTATCCCAAAGGATACTATGAACGGTAGAACGCTTTGTGTCTATAATAAAACAAGGAAAAAAGAACATGATTTGTATAGTTGCTGATTTTATAAAATAAAGAAACTAAATCTAAGATCATTTCATAATGATTATTTCAAGCAAGTTTTCCTTTGGGGCTGGTTTTGAAGTTTGCTCAGTTTTGCATTTTTCGACAGTCTATTACTGAATTAAATATCATAGCTGTACAGCTTTCAATAAAGTGCTGAATAAATACCTCAAGAGAATAGCTCAAATGTTCATTCAAATAAATAAAACTTTAAAAGCTAATATACAGATTTAACTCCAGTATATTTCTCCAGTCTTACTCATTTTAAGGGAGTTTCAAAATGTAACCTATTTTAATGTACATCTGCCTAAACTATGAAAATAGCTCAATATATGGTTCAAATAGATTTGAAATTTGTGTCACTCTTTTCAATTATTTATCTCAATCCAAACATTTCTTTTATGTCTACAGCTCTGCATTCGCCAGAATGGAGCGTCATACTAATCATTCTCTAGTAAACCTGCGCATTCAACTGAATTGGCAATGGAACAGGCCTCATCATCCTGGATCCCTTTTCAAAGTCATTTACAAAATATTCTCCTCAGCTTTAACTTCCTTTTCTTTTGTTGCCTTCTGTCTATTTCTGATGATGATCTATGTTTATTTTAAGGATTTTGTTCCTTGCTGTTATGCAGGGAACAGGGGCATGGAATTGTGTATTAATACAGTTCCTCTGGAGCCATCAGCTGCGTCTGAAAAATTGTACCACGCATGTGATCTAAGGTGCAGTGGGTTAGTTATTTTTGTAACCTGGAAGTAATATCAATGATGTCACAAACTGGATCACATGGGGGTCATGACCTTCAGTTTTTCTTTAACATTCCATTTATTAAAGTTATCAGATTAATTTATTTTCATACATAAAACAAGACAAACTAGACAGATACATACATATATATATATTCAAAATTCATGACTCATTAAACAAGCCCTCCCAAAAATCCCCCAAGAATGCATTATGCATTACCAGTCTTTTAGGAACACATTACATTCAATGGGACGTGTCAATGAGTCCATGCATTTCTGTTAAACATTACTCCTTGCATGTGGCAGAGGCTTTCCGTCTGTACACATTACATCCTCAAAATCTTAATTGTAAAATGTTAGTGGGCTCTTTTATTACAAGAACGTATGGTACAAATAGAGTTGCTGAGTTCAAAGCAATGGGGTATTGAATTTGGATGGTGCAAAGTGTGTGGCTCACACGTTCATCCTTATATATTTCCACTGAACCTTGTTGATAGTTTTGTACATGTTTATAACCCTTTTATACATTTTTACTCCATTTAATTATGTGTTTACACCCCATTGCACAACTTGTAGCAACGCTTGAATGTGTTCAGACTAAGGGCCATTTAAATTATGGGGTATCAATGGTAATTGAGACATTTTCTGGTCCTTACGGGTCAACAATGCCAATAAATCCTACTGCTAGCTTGTTTGAGAGATTTTAGTGTTCAGCCTTGCAGTAGCCAGCAACAATGGTGACCATTGGGTATCCAGTGTCAGCAGACATTTACCTTCATCATTGGTTGCATTGTACTTCTGGATGAGCTTAGGAAAACCAATTCCTGAGGCTGCTCTGAAGGTAGCAGTGCACCCATTTATATTCAAGTGCTGCTGCAAAGTGAGAGCTGACATGAGTGGTAACATAGGAGCTGGAGCGGAGGTGCGGCGAGTGTTTTGTGGCGGAGGAGCGGTGAGAGATCGCGGCGGAGATGCAGCGAATGTTTGTGACGGAGGAGCGGCGAGAGTTTGTGGTGGAGGTGCGGCAAATGAGAGTAGGGGCCCAGAAGAGCTGAGGGCCCGGGGCGGCATGAACCAGCCCACACTGCGATATGTGTGCACATTAGGTCCGTGCAGCAGAGCAGGTCTCCAGTCGTCCTGGTTAACCCTTGCCACTGGATAAAGGCTGAGCTCTGTCAAGCCAGTGTGGTGGCTGATATGCAACGGCCACCACACGTTAAAAAAATCCATGCACAGGCATCTTCCACCCTTTCAATTGGAGTTCAGGACTGGAACATCGGGTCCTTCATTGAAACATCTGTGAACTCATATGGAAGCAAGTCATCCTCGTTCGAGTGACCGCCTATGATGATGATGAACATAGAGGTATTGGATAGCATGTAGGACCTCTGATCCATACTGATGATGATGGCACACAGATGCAGTAGAGTGGAATTGCTGGTATTATATAATTAATTTGATATTATTTAGAATAGTGTCCAATTTTAGTCTCCTCACATAATGGATGATATAGAGGCTTTCCAGTGGTGGTTAGCTGATCCAAGACCATTAGGAAAGTTTGAAAAAATAGACCACGTGATCATAGAAATTTATAGTGACCAAAACCAGATAGGAATAGCATTATGAAAAATTAGATTAAGGAAAGACATTTGTTCAAAGTGAAAAGAGTGAACAAGTGGGATTAATAATAAAAGAAACTTCACAATGGACTGGCACTAGTGCAATTTCTAATTTTTTTTTACTGTCAACCACAATGACAGCAACATAGCTGACAGCAGATTACATACATTACTCAATGTTTACAACAATATCTTCCATTTAGAACTGGGGATGTAGGTGCCCCGTCATTAAACTTACTATCCACCTCCTCCACAATCGGCACACCATGACAGAAATATGCATTGCTACAGGATGCACTGCAGAAGCTCACCAAGTTTACTTCATCAGCAACTCCCAGACCAATGACCTCTACCACTGCGAAGGACAAGAGGGGCAAGATCATGGGAATATCACAACCTCCAGGTTCTCCTCCAAACAACACAGCTTCCTGGCTATCGCTGACTGTCTCTCGATCAATATCCTGGAGTTCCCTATCTAACACCATCATGGGAGCATCATCAGCACAAGGACTGCAGTGGTTCAAGGCAAAGGCCCACCACTATGTTCTTTGAACAACTAGGGGTGGGCAATGTGCAGTATTGTCAGTGTCACCCACGCCCCAAGAATAAATAAAATAATGATTAGCAGCATCTACAGACAAAATATTAGAGCTGCTTAAATTCTTTAGGGCTACAGGAGCCATTTGTAAAGCTAGGTTTGAACATTATTTCTGTTGAAATAGAATCTCTTTTCAATTCACTTGTCCTTCTCCTGATTGTTATCAAGTGAGTCCTGCTGGAAAGTCTATAGTTGAACAGCCTGCTGACACACATTATCTAAGTTTGCATATGAAAAATGGTCATTTAGGTGAAGTACTGGAGGGCTGCCAGAGGCCTGTGGAATGGTACACCAGCAAAAAAAAAAAGAAAAGGAGGGGGAGAAAAGAGAAGAAATTGGTGGAAAAACACCTCACCACTAGTGCTATCAGTAGGAACACAGCTAATAATCATATAAGGACACTCTTTTGATGGAATCGAATACTTATGCTAACACGTTCATCCAAAATTCCTCCCTCCATTATTTTACTGGAAGCATTAATCTACTTAAAATAGCAGAGAGGAATGTCTGCTAAAATCTTCACTAGAATTTTCATTAATATAATGGCAAGAGCAGCTTCAGACAAATGTGATAGTGTTTGCCCCTAGTATCCCACAGCATAATTTCAAGCCCATAGAGATTCCACTGGCAGATTTATCAAAAAGTAGAGATAACATGAAGTCTTCCAATCCAACCTGAACACATCAGCGGTGACCTTGAACTAAGGTTCAGTGCATATAAGGTTATAATATCATACTGGACACAGTATCCCTGTAACGGCTACAATTTATTTGTAAACCTCTGGTAACAATATCACAAAAACTTTTAATACCCATCTCTGAATGTCAGACTGGATTATACTCAGCTGTCAGTTTACCACAGAAATTCACTGGAGACTAAAAGAAAATTATTTCAAAACCAGTATAGGGTTCAGCGATGAGGAAATGTGCTGTGTGGTATTGTATTGAGCTATACCAACACAAAAGGCTCTACATTTGACTCCTGGTCTCTGTTGAGATAGCTGATCTTAGCCAGGGTGGCAATGGGGGCACAACATTTACTCGCCGTGTCCTTGGGCTTAGAGAGGTGAAAAATTAGTCAGAGATTCCACTCGCTATTTTGTGAACCCTGATGTAAATGTCCATGTGCATGTTGGATATGGTAATATTTGGGCTTGGCTATCATGCATCCATAGTCAAACAGCCTACCAACACACTGATGACGAATGGCATACTGGGTGAGGTGCAGAGGCCTACAGGTGCCTGTGGAACCATATATCAGCACGAGTTAACCCCTTCAGAAGAGAAGGAAGAAAAATATAGCAAAAAAATAAATACCTTTGCTTCTCATTTGTCACTATTACTAATGAAGGCTATTTTTTATCAATAGGAGACCCACAATATGCTAGAGAAAGTTACTTACACCATGAAAAATATTCACAGATTTCTGAATTCAAACAGTTTTCTAAAATATAGAGGCAGAAATGGGAAGACCAACAAAATTAGTAACATTTGTCCTTCAAACAGGGTAATTAATAGTTATAACAGAAAGTGATTTTAAGTCTATTATCTACTCCCAGGTCTCACATGACAGGGAGAAACTACCTGAGCTTCAATCTCATGTTTTATTATGTCACCTGACCCCTTTATAAGGTTACAACCCTGCAGCTATGGCCTGCCATTTATCTTGATAATGTTCTCCATTAATTATCCACCAGTTGGAGTTTCTGATTACATCTACAGTCCGAAAAAACAGTTAAACATTTCTTTGCCTGGGAGGAAATTGTTCACACATTAATTTCACCTTGGAGATAAATCAACTTCAGACAAAGACTTGATCTGAGCATGGAAAGCCCCTATACCAATTTACTTCCCATTCACGTCCATTCACCAACTTACTTTCCATTGATGAAATTCTCGGGTACCAAATTACTTCCATTTACTGGAATTCCCATACACCAAACTACTTCTGATTACCAAAATTCCAGGGTTCCAGTTTCATTCATACCAAAAAATTCCTAATAAGAGAATAATACTGTGTGAAATACAAATCAAAACTTTTAATTATCAGCAAATATTTGCGTTTTGAAAGTTCAATGCATCCAGTAATCTTCATCCATTGACTGACTTCATGTAAAGACAAAAATCCCTCTTCAAAGTCTAATCTTTTGCACATTGAACACTCTGGTGCTACTATGGGGTTGATGACATTATTTTTGTCTGAAATTAATTGAAATTCCAATTTGGAAAACCATTATTTCATCCGTCCGTTGTGTTCTGCCCTAGGTCCTAACTCATGAGCGACTTACTAGGAAAGAGTAGCTGAGGTGGCTTCGCGTTGCCTTTCTCAAGGATTTTATTTTTGATGTACCTTCTCCTAGATAGCCTGCAACCAAGGCTAAAGAGCCCCATCTATCCTTTACAGCAGGAGTCCCACTCACACCCGTTGTACACAAGTGCACTTATTGGACGTCAACCCGATATTCAGAGACAGTCTCTGCTCACCAGGGCTGTCTGGAGTGGGATCCAAACCCAACCATTCTGATTCGGAGGTGGAAATACTATCACTGAGACAGTGGTTAGTACATCTGGGTATGAGTACATCATTGGATGTCAAGCTAGTATTTAGAGACCTTTATCTAATCTCGACTTGCCAGGATTATCGGGAGTGAGGCTCCAACCCTTCTCTTTCTGATTCTGAGGTGGAAATGCTAACACTAAGCCAAAGGTCCTGACCAATTATTAGATGTAAATATTTCAAATCGATCATGTAAGCTCTTGAACTCAGGAAACCAAGCATATATTACTTGGCAAGATACTTACAAATTTTTTTTTAAATTCTATAAGTGCTTTATATGCATGCATTGACAACAAGCTGCGTTACAGTCTACTATGATTCATAGACATTAACAACAATTTCTTTAAATCAGGGCTGAAATCATCCTGTCTATAGTAATGTTTTGTACCATTAAGACACAGCAAAGTTTGTTTTCTGGACATATTTACCACATTAGGCATTGTGAATTAATGATAGATGCAGAGCTCAACTGTGAAATCACTAATTAAACATATAAGTAAGGGAGAAAACAGACTAAAATTTAGCTCAGCAATATTTGTGGCACTTTGTGAGCATAAATATGTGCAATTATGGCTCATTTCAAATTGGGTTTGATTATTTTCTTTGGTAAGAAAATTCCTTAGTCACAAATCTGCCACTTACCTTTTGATATGGATGAAAAACTTGTAATCTAATAACAATTACTATGATGCAATCACATAGAAGTCTTAGGATTTGTAAACAATATATGACTTTTACAAGCTAGTTACAATGATTGAAGAGTATTACGTGATATGCTTGAATGGATAATAACAAATATTACATAGCAGGAAATTGTAATACTTTAACA
This sequence comes from Pristiophorus japonicus, assembly GCF_044704955.1. Lineage (NCBI taxonomy): Eukaryota > Metazoa > Chordata > Chondrichthyes > Pristiophoridae > Pristiophorus > Pristiophorus japonicus. The sequence continues at coordinate 69,364,128 of NC_091985.1, forward strand.
AGATTCAGCATCAATGCATAACACGTTTTCCAGAACACTTCAGGAAGTGCAAGTGTAGCACACAGAGCAACCTTACAGCACCACCTCCACAACATCAAAATATTTTCAACCCTATTTTACGATATTAAGGGAAAAGTGATTTATCAGTTGGTAAGGCTTCAGTCAATAAAGGTGAGCAAACATTCTTTATGTATTACATACTTTTAAAATCAAAGTGTTAATTGTTAATTTTACTGCAGCTGATCCTTGCAGAATTATGGACATACTTTGGTAATGGCCATCAATTAAGGTCCTCCACAGGGTCAGGCTCTGAAAGAAGTAACACATCAGCCAAGTGGATGTTTAAGATTGCCCAAGAAATCCCACTGGGTTGACAATCGGAGGATCCAAAGGAGGTCAGAATGGTGCCATCCCTGAGCTGGGTGTTTGAGAGTAGCAGATGGTAGTTTAGTATAATAGCAAATTAATGAGGGAGCCAATTTTCTTGGCTATCTGTACCAAGCCAAATTGTGTACTACAATATGACCAGGTCAATTTGTTCACGTCAAGAAGTGGAAAAGGCTGTGCCAGTGCATATTCTCAGCAACGGTTCCAATAGTACCTGGACAAGTAACCTTAGCAATGGCAAAGTAAAGAGATATTTTAAAAAACAATAGGACAATGTTTGTTAGTACCTGCATGCCACATAAATAAGAACTTTTCCCCTTCTTTGCATCACAACAGAAAAGCAATACACCATGGCAAACCAGAAAGAACTGCAAAACGTGATGCAAATAAAATAAAATCTTGTACTGTTCAAGGATTAGTAACTATAACCCAGCTCTCCTAATTAAATTAACTGTCTGTCCAAAAATATATCATTTTTTTTAAATGACAGAAATTGCTTAAATAAAAAGTGAAAATAATAAGGTTATTAATATTCCTCTGTAACCATTTTTGTTTCAAATAGATACTGATGTAATTTAAAGCTAAATTACTCTCCATTCTCTTCTATGGTTTTCTGTTCTATAAAATTAATCACTTTAGGGTTTTTTGTGTCGCTTTGCAGTGCACAATCCATTCTCACCATTGGTGGTGCTAATATATTAGATTGTTCATTATCTACTTGTGACCTGTTTGTATAAGTATCACACTGTAAGCTGTTTTATTCTGAATATTAAAATTCTTAGGGCTAGAAATTCCACAAAATCCACCGCTGCCAGATTGCCACCCAAAAAAACAGTAAGATTATTAAATTAACGCCGGCGAAAAATTGGTGAAAAAATTCCGCCCGGCGGGATAAATGAGTCTTACATGCGGATTCTCGGTGGATTCTTGGTGGTAAACATGATCCTGGGCAAATTGGGCGGTACTTATTCAAAATTTAGACCGAGGCTGTGGATTGGGCCTAGGGAGGGGGGAAAACACAAAAAATAGTTTTCCAAAAAATAAAAACATCGGAAAACATTCTCAGGACCCTTTTCCACTTAATCGCTGTAAAAGAATTAAAAAAAACTTTAACTTACCTTTTTTGCAGGGCTTCATACCTACCGCCCAGCTCCGGCTGGTTTCTCGTGGGCATTTTGTTTCTGCTCACCTATGGGTCACTGCTGTGACCAAACTTGGACGGTGACGTTTTTTTCAGCGGTGCACGTGAAGGTCTGCTCCCCAGCGGTATTTCGAGACCACTTGTGGAACTCTTAGATGAAATTCCCGCTGGGTGGTTTTCCGCTGAAAACGAAGAAAGCTGCCGAGAAACGGGGCGGAAATGGTGCTGAAATTCTAGCCCTTCGTTCAGAATAAAGTAGGATTGAGTTACTACAGTGCAGATCTTTTTTGTGTGCATTTCTAAATGATGTATGTAAAATAGAGGTAAATGAATTGTATATTTAATGTTAGTAAACACATACCACAGACACCAGTCCAAATATCTTGTAAGTGCCATAGTCTAAGTGTGTTACAGGATCCATATCGCAAGTCATTCCCAACTGCTGGAGAAGCCTATTTTCTGTTCCTACCACTAACATTATATGTAAAAAAAAAACTTAAATCCCAATCAGAATGATACACCATTGATATACATCATTGCATATAAACTGTTTAAAATAACAACCTCAGGCTGTTTGAGTGTGTCAGGGGACGTCAGCGATGAAAAAGCATCACATCAGTAGAGAATTATCAAATGTCTTATCGTACTCAGTAGCAATATAATGAACCTATGTAAGTCCTTCTACAGCAGTGTTATCTTTACATGAGTTTCATTTAGCAAGGTTTAAAATGTATGGAAGGAAGAGGAAAACATAGGGTGGGTGAGGGGTAGTGTTGCTGGTAAGGGAGGATGTGACAGTTATTGAAATAGTTGATTTAACCTCAGATGAGGGGAGGTCTGAGTCAATTTAAGTGGAAAACTGCGACAGCAAGGGAAGCAAATTAATAATTGGGAATTGCTATAGACCACCAGGGCAAAAGGAAAAAAAAGATATGGAATTATTCAAGCAAATAAAGAGTGCAACAGAGAAAGGGAGGATACTAATTCTAGATGATTTTAATTACTCGAAATTAAAGCAGGATGAGGGTGGGCATTCTTCAAAAGGAGGAAGCAAATTTATTGAGTTAATACAGGACTGCTTCTTGATGAAGCAGGTTAAAAGGGGAATGAGAGAAGAAGACATGCTTGATTTAGTATTTAGGAGTGAGCTTGAGATAGTGGCAAATTTGTAGGCTGGAGAAAACTGTGTATCAGCGATTATAATGTCATTAGGTTTGATATTGTGGTATGGACTAGAGCAAGGATTAATTGAGAGCCAATTTTAAAGCACTGAAAAAAGAACTGAGGAGTTAACATTGGTAAATAGTACTAGGGAAGAAAATATTTCAAAAATTAAATACTTTACATGCATGTGATGCAGTGAGTGCAAATGGAATATGTGCCGTACGGAAGCATTATCTAAACATCAACAATCAGAATCAATTAGTTATTAAGGGAGAACAAAACAAATGTAAAGAAAAATCAAACAAATTATAGACAAAGAGAAAAATATATAAGAAAAATATACAAGAATAAGAGATGTTAAAAAATAATATGGATGAAAATAAAAATATGTAACTATACCAGCACTGGGGAAGCAGTGGAAGCTTCTATCTGCTGTTGTTCCATCACTCTAGTGTTGTAATATTTATATAACTCTCCCTCCCAACTCTTGACTTTAATATCATCATCATCATAGGCAGTCCCTCGAAGCGAGGATGACTTGATTCCACGCCAAAAAGGAATGAATTCACAGGTGTTTCAATGAAGGACCTAATATTCCAGATTCCGAACTACATCTTGGAGGGTGGAAGATGCCTGTGCGTGGATTTTTTTAACGTGTGGTGGCCGTTGCACACCAGCCACCACACGGGCTTGACAGAGCTAGGTCTTGGTCCAGTGGCAAGGATTACTCAAGACGACAGGAGACCAACTCTACTGCACAGACCGAGCCCGCACAACTATAGCAGTGTGGGCTGGCTCGTGCTGCCCCTGGGCCCTCGCCTCTTCTGGGCCCCAGACTCACGCATGCCTCTACAAACTCTTGCCCCTTCTTTGCCCCTCCTGCGGTGCCTGCCTGCACTGCAATCAGTGACCTGACTTCGCAGCCGCCGCACGCTGCTCCCTCTAATGCAGGCTCCAACTGCAAACACACCTGCAGAATAAATACAGAGAGAAGAGGTTTAAAATCAGCACTGTGAGCCAGGGCTGGAGTTGCTATTTAAATACCACAGAACTGGAGTAGAGTGTATATAACCTAAGAACTTGTACCTGTACTGCAATAAAAGCAAAATACTGTGAATGCTGGAAATCTGAAATAAAAACAGAAAATGCTGGAAACACTCCACAGCACCTGTGGAGAAAGAAACTGTGTTAACGTTTCAGGTCGAAGACCTTTAATCAGATCTGTCCTGATGAAAGGCTATTGACCTGAAACATTGGCCGCGATTTCGCCAAAGGGTGTGAGTTGGGTGTGGGTGACATTGGTAGTGTGTGGGGTACACATCATCAGCCGGTTTCCTTAAAGGGACCATGACCAACTATTTTTTGACAGTTCATCGGTCAGTCTTTTTCAGCATTGAGCTACTGCAAACACTAACAAACACTGCACAAAGGTGCACAGCTCCACCCAGGCTCTCCCATGACTCCCTCCAGATGCTTATGGAGGGAGTCACAGCATGCAGGGAGGTTCTCTTCCATTCCAATGGATGGAAGCGACCTCCCCAGGAGATCAATGCAGCCTGGTTGCACATTTCACAGGAAGGCACAAGTAAGGATGTCATCAGGAGGATCAGGCTGCAGTGGCGCAAACCTTTCAATGATCTCAGTAGATCACAAAGCATTATTGCAAAGCCACATTCAACCTCATCCTGTTGTGCCACTCATCATATCCCCATCTCCCTGCCTTCCCTACCCTACCCCTGCACATCCTCACTCACACCAACTTACCTTGTACCTTCACCCATCCCTCTCTCTCTCTATCTTCATTATCAGTTCCCCATTTCAATAGCCACCCCTCACACTCACCCTCATCCTTGTCAAAATTATACCAACTAGCAACACACAAGGGTAGGCACTGGGTCCTTTAGCTAATGTTCATGTATAGTTAACGTTGATGTGTTGTCAAACATTGAAATCTTTATTTTCAAAACTTTTTGTTCTTGGACAGATTTGTGAGCACCTTTGGAAGTGGCTTAGTGAATTGTAGTGAATGGTGAGTTATAAGGGTACCCTGCACAATGGTGGTGAGTGTGAAAGGAATGGGTTGGACATTGCAGAGATGCTTTATGGACCTGGTGTGGGGTGGTGTCAACCTGGTGCATCATGTGGTAGTCAGTATCAAGTGAAGTAAATGTGGCCATGGTGAGGCCATCACTGGGCAGCAATGTGGTCAGGTCCTGATGCCCAGTGTACTGTTCAGCATCAGGTGATTGCGGAGAAAGTTGATGTTGTTGGTGATGCAAGTGTGCCTGGTGATGTTGGTGGGATTCTGAGGACCAAGGTGAGGTTTTTTCAAGGACACCGATGCTGCTGGAATAGATGGCAGGTGATGTTGAGATGACAGATGCGCCCTCTCTATAGTGAGAGAGGTCACTCCAAGGAGGTGACAGTGAATAGAGAGTTCACTGCAAACACTTCCAAAGTGCATACAGCTCAAAAATCTCTTCCAAAACCTGAAGGCTTCAGCTTCTGACATTGGAAAGTGAACAGTTGTGAAATGGTAGCTTTTATACCACTTCTGTAGCTGTCAACTAACCAATGCAATAGCGCATCACTGAGAACCTGACTCCACTTACCTGGCGTGAAACCGGCACGGACACGATGGCCGAAATGGCCTCCTTCCGTGCTGTAAATTTCTAAATTTCTATGAAACTCGAGGGACGGCAAAGGTTGGTAAAATTGTAAGTGCCTGCTTTTAAGCCTCTTAACGGGCATTTAAGTACCTTTTCATGATGTTAGTTACCTGTCCCGCCGCTTGCTGTCGGGTCTGCTATCCGAACACAGATCTGACAGCTGAGAAACTCACACGGAGGCGGGTTCAGAGTGGGATCCCGACCCGCTGTCAATCAGGGCCAATTTGACAGCGGGCCCGCCTCCAAACTGCACTCGCAGGGCTGGGAAGATTCTGGCCATTAACGCTGTTTCTCTCTCCACAGATGCTACCTGGCCTGCTAAGTGTTTCCAACATTTTGTGTTTTTATAACTTTACCTGTAATTTTACTCCCACACATGCAGGTATTTGCAAGAATGTGCATTAATCCCTGCAGGTAATTGTTTTACACCCAAGACCCACATAATTCCATGTGAACCAGAAGTGTGAAGTTATATCTTTGCCTCTCTCTGATTAGGAAAAACAGAGTTCTGAATATGAATGCCTACTGACATGTAAAGCCTCATGTTACAGCACCCAAATATTGGTGACAAAGATGAAGCTGCTTGCTGAAATTTGTGGTGTCATCAATGCTTACTAATTATACCAGTTATTGCATTCACTGGTTATATTAGAAAGGAAAGAGTACATTTATATAGTGCCTTTTGTGATCTCAGGACATCCCAAAGTGCTTTACAGCCAATTATTTACTTTTTGAATTTTAGTCATTGTTGTAATGTAGGCTAGTTATGCTATGGTTATAGTATTACTAATTATACTCTGGTTATTGCATTTATTAGTTATACAACTGTTATTGAACTCATTGCTTGCACTATGGGGATTGCACTCGCATTACAGTTTTTCAATGTGACGGAAGAATGCATTGAATCAACACAAGAACTATCAGTAGCATATGCTGCATTTGCAGCCCAATCGTTAAAGTTGCTAAGGACACATTTTAGTTACTGCAGAAAAGAGCAATTAGGAATAAAATGGTTAAGAAAAAATTGCATTTATATAATGCCTTTCTTTCATGAGCTCAAGACGGCCCAAAGCACTATACAGCCAAGGAAGTCGTTTTTAAAGTCTAGTTACTGTTGTAATGCAGGAAACGCAGCAGCCAATTTTCACACAGCAAGGTCCCATAAACAGCAATATGGTAATGACCAGATCATTTGTTTTTAGGTGTTGGTTAGGGGATAAATATTGGTTAGGACACCAGGGAGAACGCTCCTGTTCTTTGAAATAGTGCCTTGGGATCTTTTAGGTTCACCCGACAGGAGTGGACTTTGGGCCTCAGATTAACGTTTCATCCAAAAGGCGGCACCTTCAGCAGCGCAGCAATTCCTCAGTACTGCACTGGAGTGTCAGGCTAAATGTTGTGCTCAAGCCCTTTGAGTGGGACTCGAATACACAACCTTCTGACTCAGAAGTGAGAGTGATACCCACTGAGTCACGGCTGAAACTTTCTGAACAATTTGAAGAATGTTAAGAATGTTAGAACTAGTTAGATTAAACTAAAAATACTAAAATAAATTAAACTGTTGTTGTGGAAATGTTGCTAAATGTATCTATTACATTTCTGACAACTAATGATTTTTCTTGGCTTGGACATTGATAGTGCAAAACAAAATGCAGGCAGTAATTTTAAGTCAGCATTTATTATGAAAGGCAAGTCATGGCTAAAGAGCATATCATTGAGTTCATGAATGAATTAACTTTAAGAAAGCAATGGATAAGGTCTGCCAGAGGATACTTATGGCTGAAGTGAAGTGTCATGGGATCTAAACATAAAATTGTAACTTTTATTAATTGTCTGGATAAAAGATAGTGTGATTTAGTTATCAGTTTAATAGTTTGAACTGGGTAACTGTATAGTTTTCTAAAGATTGGTCCAGGGAGCCTCACCATAAAATGTATTAATGATCCCGAATAATGTAAGTCTTTTTTGTTTACAAGTTATGTGGGAAAGAAGGGTGTACCAGGTGACTGATATCATTCAAAATGACCTATCGAGACTTAGGAAATAGGCAGTTAAATGACAAATGGCATAATATTGTGAACTATAAAATAAGGTATATCAGTACTAACAATAGTAAGTATAATTACATAATAAAGGGCTGGTTATTAAGTAAAGTGAAGCAGCAAACACATTTGGATCAGCAAGTTAACTAAATGTGGAAAGTCTCCTTATAGTGACTGAATGATTGTTAAGGCAGATAAAATGTTGGGGAAGCTCAAACAGCGCAAATTGAAGAAAGTGATATTGACACAATGAAGCATTGATTGCATCGCACATGGAGTACTGATTCCAGTTTTGCTCATTATACTTCTGAAAAGACATTGAAAAGGCTTCAAAGTGAGGCAAAAATGAAAGTGCTAGGTCTTAGCTCATTGTGTTATTATTTATAGACAAAAAAAAAACTTTAGACTGAATTGGGATGGCATTTGATGCAAGTTTTTTTTTTAAATGATGTGGGGGTCAAATAAAGTGATGGGGGAAAATCCTTTCTGTGGAACTAGCACAGGACAGAAAAGGTACAGAGCCATATGTAGAATTATATATTTGTGGAACAGATTGCTATCTTGAACAGTGAATGTTGAAACATTTAAAAAGAAAAAGAACAGATTCCTTGCTCAGCTGGAAGCAGAGGAAAATGAATTTGGCACCAAGGCAGGAGAGGAGTCATGTAAAAATGACCTGTCAGGATCATAGATGATTGAATAAGCTGGGTGAGTTGAACAACTTTTTCACGTGCCTACTTTTTTACATTGGCCCAACTTATAAGATTTAATTCAGTACAGGATTTTTTTAAGGCTACATTTTGTCATTCTTCAAGTGATGAACTGGAAATAATCTTGAATATACATGTAATGAATAAGTACGGCATCACCTGCCAAATCTCTAAGTCTAAAGGAATACAATAGCCCTTCCTGCTAACACTGTCTGATATACAGTGACCATTAATATCGCACATATTGTTGATGACTTCTTCATTAACAGAGAAACCATATAAAGCACCCTTCTAATAGCATCTCTCTCACTTTTTGTGCAGCTTGCAATGATGGTATTAGAGATAGGTGACTGCATTTAGTGACGAGAGTTAACTGCATTGGGGTAAGAAATCTGCTTCATTTTTATATCTGGTCGTGCCACTAAGCATTGTGGAGTAGTTATAATAAGCCCCTTGAAATGCAGCCTAAAGCCCAACCTTAAACAGGACATGTCCTTTAAACCAATAATAATCTGTTTTTTAAATTTTATTTTCCATCCTGAGCTCGATTAAAAGGCCCTGAAAATTAATAAGGCATGTTATAGTGAGAGTTACACAAAATATTTTACATTTTAAGATTACAGCATTTTAATTTTTCATTAAACTTGAATTATAACTTGCACCAGTTTGTTAGGGCAATAATTGCAGCATTTATTGGATTCTTTGTCTTCTTTAATGACCTCGCAAAACCAGGACCTTGGGCTATAAACACTATAGCGTCCTTTTAAAATGATTTTGCTGTTATATTTAAAATGGACACATCTTGCCACTTACCTTCATTGCTTTACTCTCCTACTTAAAAAATGAAATGTTCATGTCACTCTGTCAGATATAAAGTAATATAACTGAAAAAGATAAACATGTTTCTTGTTTCTTAGTTGCAACAGCTGCATTTCAAGGCCATGAAAAATATCAGGAGGTGTGGCTAATAAGGCAATGTTCTTTGAAAGGGAAACTTTGCCTGATTTTTAAAAATAGCAAATACCCCAATAGTTTATACATAGACAAAATCTGCGTGGTTTACAAAATCAAGTTTATCATTGCACTCTTCTGTCTAAATGGGGGTGGAGGATTATTGCTATTCCTTTTTACATTGTATATTGGATCAAACAATATGCCTGAAACTGCTAACTCTGAAAGAAACAAAAAACTTACTTTATTTCTCAATCGACATTCTATGTCAAGTTATTATGTCGTACAGCTACAAATCATAAACAGGCCACATTATCCCAAACTGCACAACAGAAAGACAAAGCAGTGAAATTCCTCTTGATGGTAAAAACATTCATTGTTACAAGGTAGACGTCCTGCACAACATATGTAGCAGAATACATGCAAAGGACTTTCTTGCGAGGACTAATGAAATTTGTTGTTTGATTAATTGAGTGCAGTTTTTCTTAATGCAACAGCACCTGGCATGTGATATATACTTCTTCAGCAACAAAATCTCTACTGCAGCCGATTGTTTCAGGCACACACAGGAGTTCAGTCTTTGGGAATGCTCAGGAATATCCTTACTGTTGTCTTCTGATTGTAAATGTTGCCAAAGGAGAGAGGTGGCAGCACTCCTTCCTCGGTGCACTAAATGGAATTGTCATAATTATGTGCAAAAATTTTATTCCTCTAAGAGACATTAACCAGAAATCCATAAAAACCATATTTGACTGTTTATTTTTTTTAAATCTAATAAACATAAGTTTCTCCCTCCCATTGAAAAGGTCCTATTTATAATCTCATCAATAATATTGACAAATCTGCTGGAATGCAATATGTTGTAGTGCCCTGATTCTGCCTTTCCTGTACTCCAGCCTTGTACACACCACTGCTTCTAAATCAGGGGTACAATTGGTTTCAGTTCATGCACTTTGCAGCCCTCTATTTATCATCTTTCCAAGAGAGCAGATCTTTGTGAGTTTCACACTTTATCTAGTGCACTGCCTGAACTGTCGTTGTTTACTTTAGTGGTATTGGCGGTATCTATAAATGAGGGAATCCAAACAGGACTAGTAAAGGAACTTCTCTCACTTTAATCAATCGTTGGGTTGTAGATAAACTGCAGCCAGTATGCAGTACCTCCTTGAGGTAGTCTCAAACCATTTGATGTTTTGTATCAATACTGAGCCAGTAGTATCACCTTTATTTGACAATGTTGGACTTATGATTGCTTTGTAGCTTCTAAATATTTGGGTGGATTTCTTTTCTAGGGGTCTATGGCCCTCTTCTACTGGTATGGTTTGGTATGGTTTTATTATAATCCATTGAAAGGGTAATAAGACAGGCTTTGTTCACATGTGCATAATATGAATAATTTAATTATCATTTTTGTATGTACAATTCCTTTTTTGTAATTTTGGAATATCAGTGTAATATTTTTTGTCAGTGTACAGCACTATTTTGGTGTATGTGTGTGTGTGTGTGGGGGGGGGGGCAGGAAGGAGGTACATCTTCTGAAGGAGAGCTATGCTATTAAGTCATGATTTATTTACTTCAATTAGGATCTTGCTATTAAAATTCACTTATTAAACTTTCATTTCAGAACAGATATTACATTTACAGGTTCTTTTAAATTCCATGTCAGTTTACCTTCTCATAATACATTTATGAAACGTTTACATCCTTTTTCAAATGCATTGCTCCCTGTTATGTGTGTGTGTGTTCAAATTCATCCATCTTCCTCTGTTCTAATGTACATATGAACACTTTCACTTGCAGTATATGGGTATATATAATCTCGCTTTCCAGGCCAAAAGTTTGTTTTACATCTTTGCTTGACCTATACAGAGAATCAACAGGAAATGAAAATGGCCCAGTTCATCCGGTTTTGCACGTATAAACATACTTTATTTAAAATAAGTTTCTCACAGATCTGTAACCATTAAAGAAAGTGCCCAAAAGTGGAACATTCGCCTTGCTGGATGCTGCAACTCCGCGCCTATACAACCGAACTTAGGGAAGATGAAGTGATGGAGCGTCCATTTCAATACTTGCCATTATATTGAAGTATCTCTAGGCACGTGGCTGATGCAAATTTCAATAATGTTGGGGCACTGCATTATTGAAGAGCAAAAGGATGAATTAATTTGCCTATCGTGCAAAATATGCATTGTAACCTCGAATGGGGGGGAGAAATCAAATTATAACAGTAATGACGCTTCGCTGTTAGTTGTACCCAACCTTTATCAGCCACAATGAACAAACTATGCTTTTCTCCAAGGAGCCTTTCCCACGCGTCTTGTTCGTGGGCAGAACCAATTCACGTCGTTTAAAATGTTTACAATCGTCCTGAATTAGTCAAATCCAAAGACACGAATTGAAAAGTAAAATGACTTCTGCTGTTTTAACCATATTCCTTTAGCGATCCACTTTACCTGCACCTTGCGCCACAAATAACTGGGTTCTTTTATTTCGATCATGTGTGTTTTATATATATATATATATAATTTAGTGGCCCACTAAACAAATTACAGAATTCTCTCGATGCAGTCTGAATACAGCTTGCATACTTGCAGATTCTTAACCTCCAAAAGATTTTTGTGTGTGTGTGCGCGCGTGTTGCCAGTTCTCATTTGCATGCGGAGATTTAATTTGCCTCACTAAATATGACGAATTACATAGATTTTCTGCAGTTAATGCCGTTAACAGCTCCCAATAAACTTCATTAATCAGTATAGCTCTTGGCCCGATGTGCACACTGGAACAGCTCATTTGGCTGATTAGCTGGTGACTTAGCAAATAACCAGGTGGATCATCTGAAAGCTTTAAGGCTTTAATTACACCCTAATCAGTTCAGTGGCTGGCTGCAGAGGCAGCCACAAGCACACTTTCTCCACCCAGCCCGCTGCAACACATATTCTTTCTGTCACTTTAGCCCCACTGACAAATCACTTCAAGGGCAGTCTAACTTTGAAGGACAAGACAAAGCTTTAACATATGGCACATTCCCCAGATGTTCCTTTTTAAAGACGGCCAGTTTCGAAACCGGCGGTGATTGTGAAAACTTATAGCCAACTATCAGCCATTATTGTTCCTTTTTATAGCTTCCCAAAAGGGGAAAGCCAAACCATCAGCGATTTGCTGAAACATTTAGCTGTAAATGGGTAATTCCGCCATGCACATTCATCATTTGTTAAAATAATTCCAGTGCAGACACATACATATTTTTTTTAATAAAGTGGGAAGTCAGCGAAGGAAATGTTAACATTGTTTATTAAATTGCAGTTTGCACAATTTGACCACCTGACTATAATAATTTCCTATCAACACGTACACAAATTAACCTGGTTATCTCGCGTTCAGACTATATTGTATTTCCTATGCTTTCAAACTGTAAGCCCGACTTTCATTATTTGCATGTTTTTTTTATAACTAACCTGTATAATTTCAAATAATAAATTTTGGCTACTGACAAACTGAGGAAACTGACTTGTCTGCAATTACCTGATGGCTCGTGTCATTACAGATCAACAAATCAACATCAACTAATCAGATATGGGGAGGGGTTTTGACATTGGCTTTAAATGTGATCAAGAGCCCTTTCCTAATTTATATCATATACCTGTACGTGACAGGCTCGTGTTTTTACATTTATTTACCAGGTACGCTGATATTCTATGCGCCTCAATCTTGCTTCAATCGTTCTTAGTATACAATGTTTTAAAATAATTTCTGAAAACTTTCCCGAATTAATTGGGTGATGGATCGCATTGCTAATATCATCCGAGATCAAACGAAATTTACTGGAAAGACTATTAACCCTTTGCGCAGCGCGACCTCAAATCAACCAGCAACCCCCCCAAGCTTTCAATGTTTCACTTCATTTGAGGGAGAACTTCGATGTATTTTGCTACGTCGTGTTCTAATATCCAAGATTCGAACTTGGCAGAAATTATTTTTCTACCCGTTATGTGTCAGAGAATGCGACGAGATAAAAAACTACAAAGGGAATTCGTTTATTAATCAAATCGCTAAAAGGATAATTCTCATTTAAAAAGTGGCCACATTACATGTACCAGATTCTTGAGCTCTACAAAGTCCAGGTTGTGCGTCGGTAACATTTCAGGATTCAGGACATTAAAGTACAGTATTTATCTGTTGACGTTAGCATTGTCAACGTGGTGACCAAAAGAAACGTGCGTGTATTTATATAAATGATCTCGTCGAGTGCAAAAAAAAGAGGCACCAAACTGGCCCAGAGCAAGACAAAAGCACAGAACCACATGTATAGAGGGCTCGGGTACAGCACTCAATCATAACCTGTCATAGGTGCAGCCACTATGCATTATCCCGCCGTGATTGATAGACTGCAGTGAGCAGGCTGGGGAGCTGGGCACAGCTCAGGGGGAGCCTCGACGTTCAGTCTGCATCACACAGAAACACACACATACACGTGTTCACTGCTTTCAATACTTCTAATTTACCGTATAAAAATATTGCATGCAACAATTCAACATTGCACAAATATAGTAAGGTGAAGACCGCTAGATCACACGGATGAACTTGTATTCTTACCTGTAAATATTTTAGTTTGGAATGCTAGGTTCATGTGGTACAGCGTTTCCAAAATCTGAGTGACACTTGGGGGAGAAAAAATAGTCACTGTGGAGATTTTGGGCTAGACGGTTGCTGGGATAGTCTAGAATAGCCTGCTCTGAGAACGGGTTTGAATTTACTTTTGGGAAGAATTGTTCTAATTGCTATGTGTAGCCATATAGTAAGCACGTCCTTTTCGAATGTATTCATAATATTGGCTCCGCATTGTGACCGGGGTAATTCCTCCCCCATATTAGTTGCTCTAAACGATCTAACCCAGAAAGCCACCGTACAATACTTGCGCATCACAATATTCGGTGTGTTTTTGTGGGCACAGTATTACATCTTTAAACATACTTTTCATTTTCTTTCATGAGGACTCAGTCAACGATGTAAATGATATGTCGCGGAGGATGAATTGCACCACACACAATTTATCAAATTACATCAATGTGCCTTTAAATACAAAATTAGTGCCAAGAATTAGTGATAGGGATAATTCTGTGTTGCATACATAAGTTGGTGTGTGTTATGAGGCAGTAACACATCGAATGGTTCAGATGTCATCATAATCCACAAACACAAACCTCAAATAGTTTATAAGTGTCACCTGAACCCCAAGATGTGTTATTTCCTCAAAACAAACTGCAACTTGTGCTATTCTATATTATAGTATATATAAAGTTTCTCTACCTCTCTTTCCTCCTTCAAGATGCTCCTTAAAACATATCTCTTTGACCAAGCTTTTGCTTTCCTGCGCTAATTTCTACTTACGCGGCACGGTGTCATTTTTTAAAAATCTCATAATACTCCTGTGAATACAAGTTGTTGTTGTAGGTGATTTTATTCTGTTATCAGCAAGTTTATTTGGCTGGTGCCTTAGAGGATAGTAGAACAGGAATCTGCAAAAAAAAATCACATAACTGGTATTGGGTATTGGGTACTGAATGTTAGCATAAGTACAGGAGACAGTAATACTGTGGAGCACCATGGTACAGTACCATTGAGAAGAGAAGCTTGGACAACAACAACTTGCATTTATATAGCACCTTTAACATAGTGAAAAGTTCCAAGGTGCTTCACAGGAGCGTTATCAAACAAAATTTGGCATCAAGCCACATGAGATATTAGGGGTGGGTTTTAAGGAGCATCTTAAAGGAGAAAGAGGTAGAAAGGCGGAGAAGTTTAGAGAGGGGCCATCAATGTATTACTCTTCTGAATTCCTGATCTCACCTGTGTTGTACTGAGATATGCTGAGCAGAGGCTAAGTATCTAGTTATTTGTGGTGAGGAGGGGGGCTTAAACAGAAGGACAGAGGGCACTTCATTTCTGTGCCCCTCAGCTGTAGTTAGCTGTAGTGAGATCAGAGAAACAAAATCTTAAAAAAGAAAATATAAATTTTTGTGTATAATAGCAAAGTACAAAACCCCAAGATGAATTGAATATTCATCGTAAATAAGCAATTTTCTTGAATTCCATAATCTGAACAATGCATTGTGCTGTGCGACTACCTTCCTTGAAAACCTTCTAGGTTGAGAAGGGGTTTGATTCAGATGAGAGCAGGTGCCAGGGGCATCACAGGCTCTGCAATGCAGCAGTGTATAACTGCTGACATCACAGAACTCTATAGGAATTGTAAACTTTAAATGATTTAAATTAGGCTACTTCAGTATGATTCACAAATTCCTAAATTTATACCTAATTTGGCCATGTTGGTTTTAGAAGGCCCGTCCTTAAAGAAATTGCAGCGTAGATACACAGTAGGACAGAATGTATATTTATACTTAACATCGATCGCGCTAATGTTTCCCAATCAGAGTTAATTCTGGCAAGGGGCTGCCACCTATGACTGGAACCAATGTCAAGGATAAAGCTTTCATTTTTATGTTTCAAAATTGACATATCTAAGTGTAGTGGAGAGGGGGTTATGTATTTGTCTAGCCACTCACAATCTCGTGGCAAGAAGATATGTGCTTTCATTGTGGGTAAGCATCCATCTGATTCCTGGTAGTCTAATGGACGGGAAATGTTTATGTATTTGTTATGAGTAAGAGTTTATCTGATCTTGGTAATTTAGTGGGTAAGCTAGGTATCTTTATGTGATCTTGTGATAGGTGAGTATCTGCCTGATCCTTGGGGATGGCGACGAGAGATGGCTGCATGCTGAGTGTGTGTCCATACAATCCCAAGTAGTCTAAAGGAAGTGAGTGGTCATCTATCCAATTACACAGAAGGGAGAAGCTGAACGATGGCAGTAAACAGGTCATATCTAACCTTTTCAACACAGGGGAAGCTGCTCTATAATCTGTATGGTTAAGGACTTCAACCATTTTGATTTATGTATTGGAATTTTTGAAATTAAGATTTCAATTTTGAGGTACATGAAGTTCAGACTTTCTGAAATGTAAAGTCTGAATTAACAGCAAGACTCATTTGTAGAAACTGATGGCTGTAGATGTGTCACATTTATAGCCATCTGTTATTTATGTTTCTCCTCTAGAAGCTGTGTTCCTGTTGGAACAGGAAAAGTGATTACATATAGGAGCTATACACAAGAACACAAGAAATAGGAGCAGGAGTAGGCCATTTGCCCCTTTTGAGCCTGCTCTGCCATTTAATAAGATCATGGCTGATCTGATCATGGACTCAGTTCCACTTTCCTGCCCATTCCCCAATCTTAACTTAAGATAGAACACATAATTCGCTTGGTGGGTTTTATCTTTGCAATCAGATTTAGGTTTGGATGGTTTGAAATCCAGGTTCTCTGATTCTGACTTTTTAATCTGAGTCTATGAATCAGACAAGTGACTGGACCACAGCCCCTCACTGAGGATTTGGACATATAGCAGATGTATTGGTCCAAATGCTGGTAATTCTTGCAAACACGTCTGAGTGCAGGAGGAATTGATCTGTGGTTTATAGAATATTTTTACCTACACTAAAGAGCAGAGTAAGCATATCTGTCATTTGGATTAGCATACTCCTTATCATTGAGCTCCATCAGAGCCATTTTCACCTATGTTAAACAGCTTGGATGATAATCGGAACAGATGTATATTAACTACTAAATATACATCTTTATCATATGTATATAGACCAAAGTAGCAGGAAAAAAAACAAATGCTGGAACTCTGAAGTAAAAGCAGAAAATGCTTGAATTGCACTGCAGTTTAGCCATCATCTGAGAGTGAAAAGACAGGCAAACATCTTGGATCAAATCCTTTGTCAGAATTCAAGTTTTAATGAAAGGTTCTATCCAAAACATTGACTTATCTTTTTTAGATTCCAACTAATCTGCTGTGACATTTCCAGCATTTTCATTTTTTACCACAACGTAGCATATGTCCATTCCAACTAGACTAGAAAGAATTAGTTGGGTAAAACTGGCACCTGATATGATACCAATCCAAATAGATTAGAAGGTCCAGACCACTGCTGGAAAGAGCATGTATGTGGACGTTGTGGAAGGATAGGATTGTGCTCAGATCTGAGGTCTTCCATGGTAGATTAACATGCTGATGTTTAATATCTTGGCTCACACATGAAGATGAGAAAGGGCTGCTGAGGCCCATAGAACTATACCACAGAAAGAGTCGATGTCTTCAACAATAACAACAACTTGCATTTATATAGCGCCTTTAATGTAGTAAAACATCCCAAGACGCATCCATAGGAACATTATCAAACAAAATTTAACACCGAGCTACATAAGGAGATATTAGAACACGCGACCAAAAGCTTGGTCAAAGAGGTAGGTATTAAGGAGCGTCTTAAAAGGAGGAGAGAGAGGTAGAGAAGCGGAGAGGTTTAGGAAGGGAATTTCAGAGTTTAGGGCCTAGACAGTTGAAGGTATGGCCATCAATGATGGAGCGATTAAAATCATGGGGCCAGAATTGGAGCAATGCAGAGTTCTCAGAGGGTTGTCGAGTCGGAGGAGGTTACAGTGATAGGGAGAGGAGGAAATTTGAAAAAAGTAAGAGAAAATTAATTGAACCCAAGTCACCAAATGGTCACATAACCCCCCTCTCAACAAACTACTACCAATTGGATAGACTATGGCCTTGAATTTCCTTTGAGCTGCTCCTGTTCCACCACCGAAACTTTGCCACAAATAGTTTTTGCGCTTAAAGGAGATTTCCTTTGCTCTTCCAGCAAAGTTATAGCGGCAGAGTGGGAGCAGTTTTGATGATTATATCTATTATGTCGGAGACCTGCATCTCTACAAGAGTCAGGGATTATAGATGCATACTGCAAGGCTGCATATCACCTTTGTTAAAAATAAACAGGCAAACATGCACACATTTGAAGTACAAGTTGGGACAAGCTCCGTTGCTTTGGCACACTAATGCAATTTAACTGAACCTGAGTCTC
Source organism: Pristiophorus japonicus (assembly GCF_044704955.1). Classification (NCBI taxonomy): domain Eukaryota; kingdom Metazoa; phylum Chordata; class Chondrichthyes; family Pristiophoridae; genus Pristiophorus; species Pristiophorus japonicus. The sequence continues at coordinate 69,382,180 of NC_091985.1, forward strand.
ATTCAGGTTCAAATTGAGTTAGATTCATCCATTTACACCATTCTGTACAGCACTTTTAGTGGCTTTCAGCTCAATAGCAGTCAGAATAAAACAGGAGTGGTTCGAACAGAAATCAATAAACAAAAGATCCCAATGACTGGAGTTTCATCAATCTGCTTCTTTCATTGTGTGGTGTCATTTTACATCATATCATCAAGCAAAACATTTTCCACCACCCAAAATATTGAATAGATTGTCAAGGTTAGCAGCAGTGCCTACCAACGTAGCTTGGAACAGAGCAAATCAAGCACTTCACATCATAAGTGGTCTTTCCTGCAACAAACCATAGTATAAAGAAACTCCATCCACAGACAAAAATTTGGAACCTCGGCCTGCACTTGCTTTACAGATTCAAGGAGATGACTAACAAATCCAGCAGCGCCAACAGACACCATGATTGATACTGACATTAATTTTATTTAATCCTGTCATAGACTTCTGTTGCAGTCTATAAATATACAAACATAATTATACTTTCCATCAGAGATACCAGTCTAAGTTCACTAGTTCCAGTGAATCTGGGTCAGTGGTTTTTGTTGACAAGGTTCACTTGGATACCAGTCCGAAAACTGCCGAACTGTTCCCAGCAGTTTGAGAAAAATAGATCAGTGTATTTTCTAAATGGTGAGAACTGTGGAGGAGCAGAGCGATTTAGGGCTCCAAGCACAGAAATCACTAAAAGCTAGTGGACAGGTACAAAAAATAACTTAAAAGGTTACTGGAATGTTAGCATTCATCACAAGGGGTCTGGAATACAAAGCGGTGGAAGTTATGCTACAGTTGTACAAAGCTCTGGTAAGACCGCATCTGGAGTATTGCACCTCAGGAAGGATATATTGGCCTTAAAGGAGGTGCAGCGCTAAAAGGGTTAAATCAGCTGGGGCTAAAAAGGTTAAATTATGAGGACGGGTTATCATAGATTAGGCTTGTATTCTCTTGAGTATATAAGATTAAGGGGCGATTTAATTGAGGTGTTTAAGATGATTAAAGGATTTGATAGTGCAGATGGAGAGAAACGATGTCCTCTGGTGGGGGAGTTCAGAACAAGGGGCTATAACCTTAAAATTAGAGCTAGGCCATTCAAGAGTGATGTCATGAAGCACTTCTTCACACAAAGGGTATTGGAAATCTGGAACCCTTTCTCCCATAAATCTGTTGAGGTTAGGTCAACTGAAAATTTCATAACTGAGATTGATAGATTTTCTTTAGATAAGTGTACATAGAAACATAGAAAATAGAAAGTAGGTGCAGGAATAGGCCATTCGGCCCTTCGAGCCTGCACCACCATTCAATAAGATCATGGCTGATCATTCATCTCAGTACCTCTTTCCTGCTTTCTCTCCATGCCCCTTGATCCCTTTAGCTGTAAGGGCCATATCCAACTCCCTCTTTAATATATTTAACGAACTGGCCTCAACAACTCTTTGCAGAAGAGAATTCCACAGGTTAACAACTCTCTGAGTGAAGAAGTTTCTCCTCATCTCGGTCCTAAATGGCTTACCCCTTATCCTTAGACTGTGACCCCTGGTTCTGGACTCCCCCAACAGTGGGAACATTCTTCCTGCATCTAACCTGTCCAGTCACGTCAGAATTTTATGTTTCTATGAGATCCCCTCTCATTCTTCTAAACTCCAGTGAATACAGGCCCAGTCAATCCAGTCTCTCCTCATATGTCAGGGTATTAAGGATATGGAACCAAGGAGTAAATGGAGTTGAGATACAGATCAGTCATGATCTAATTGAATGGCGGAACAGGCTTGTGGGGCTGAATGGCCTACTCCTGTTCTATGTTCCTATGTAGCACAGCCTCAGGCCAAATCTGGAGAATTTATAGCATTTAGTTTTCACGCAGCATTAGTGTCCCCTGCAGGAGTTTATACCAAATGTCCATATATCTTGCTCAGTTTGACTTTGCACATAACTAACATGGAGTTGTAGGTGAGGGCATATGTTCTGCTTTTATACTGCACTTTTGCTGCATGTGCAGCATTTGCTAAGGTGCCAAAATGTGCTGTATAAAATCCAAATGTGCATTGGTTCACTTTTTGCCTATCTGGAAAGGTAGTCTCGCACTCGTAACAATGTACATTGGCTGTAGTATAAAAGCACCTGATGCAAAGCTCTGCCAAATGAAGGTTACAGATTAAAGTTAAAAACAAACTTCCATAGCCCACTCTGCCACCATTGATGTTTTAATGATTAAAAAAGAGTTGATTGCCTCATCAGGATTTTCAGTGATTAAAATCACACTGGTAGTCAAAAGCTAGCTAATAGCACTTTGTGCAATGTTTGAGTACACATGTGCAGTCTTCCTCAACTCCATAGTGATACCAGCAGGCAGTGAAAATATGGCTTCCATAACCACTGTATACCACTGTGAAAATAGAACAAAACTTTGCACCCTTTGTTATAGTATCAAAGTGGTAATAGATCGTAAGGTAGCATGACTCTCACCAAAGGTTTAGAATATTTATTCCTTGAGGAAGCCCTAACTTCACAGCTAACAGTGTTTGAGTTCACAAATGGTTATAAATAGAGACTGTGTCATTCCTGGCAGTGAGATATGATAAATATCTCTACTCTTGAGGCTGATCAGATAACTCATGATTGGAGAAGTCACAAATGAATTATGGTCAGCCTCATGAGTGGAGATATTCATCATATCTCACTGCTGACCACAACATAATCTATCTATGACACAGTTACGTTTTTGACTTAAAAATGAAAACAATTTTTAAAGGAATTTTAGTCGTTTTTTACCTGCAGAAAATCGAACAAGTCTGCCTGCTGATAGCACTACCATTGGGAAGTCATGCCAGTGGAGATCTGATCTTTATTTTTCCACAAAAGTGCTATGAATATTACAAACCAACTGCTGGGTTCATGGATACTGCTCATACCATAAGTATAATACTGTATTAAGAACTGGGTTTGTGCCTGCCATTTTGCACAGATACAAATCTTGACTGCGTCTTCACTGGAAGGATGGGAAAGAGCATGCCCTGAAATTCTCATTTACACAGTGGTTGGCTCATGGGTATAATGTGAGGTGATGTCTGAGAGCAAAATAATATATTAGCAAACAGGAATAGAGTGGGAGGAAATAGCTTCCATAGGAGGAAGATTTCCACTGCTGGCTATTGTGAAATTATAACTGCATTCCTTATACATCTGTTTCTGATTTCACTATAATTAGGAAATACTGGAAATATTCAACCAAATGAGGAAATTTTTTTTTAAGTGGGAAAAATTTAAATGCAGTGAAATTAGCTCTAATTTACTTATGCAAAAGATGGAATGGTTGCTGCAAATAATGCTTGTAGCACAGTTATTGTACTGGTGTTGTATCTTCACCAGAGGCATTGTGCACTTGACATAAATACAATGATACATCACTTACATTGAATTTCCCCCCAATCTTTCCCATTGTTTCTTTGCCTTTCATCTGGGTTCCACACACTATATTTGATTGAAGGAGTAGCCATGCATATGTCTCCAGGCCGATGCACATACCTGTCTGTAATAGCCACTGAATGTGTGAGCATGTCAGCAGTTGATTGGCTTCTAGTTTTTTCTCTCTCTCTCTCTCTCTCTCTCTCTCTCTCTCTCTCGGGAAGTGGCTTACATTTTATGGACACATATCCCCAAATGGAAGATCAGGGCTTTTCCATGAGAGGAATTGCAGGGCAGAACCTACAACCTATGCCAAGCTGTGCCGTGGCACATTAATCACTGTGCCACTATAGTAATGGAAATTCTTGCTTGTTCAAGTTGGCATTTGGTACAACTAGACTTGACTATTCCAATGCTGTCCTGGCCAACCTCCCATCTTCCACTCTCCATAAACTTAAGCTCAACCAAAATTCTGCTGCCCGTGTCCTAACTCGCAACAAGTCCCGTTCACCCATCACCTCTGTGCTTGCTGACCTACATTGACTCTGAACTGGCAATGCCTCATCTTTAAAATTCTCATCCTTGTTTTCAAATCCTTCCATGGCCTCGCCACTCCCTATCTCTATAACCTCCTCCAGCCCCAAAACCACCCCGAGATCTCTGCGCCTTTTGCGCATCCCCGATTTTAATCGCTCCACCAATGGCGGCCGTGCCTTCAGCTGCCTAGACCCTAAGTTCTGGAATTCGCTCCCTAAACCCCTCCACCTCTGTACTGCTCTCTGCTCCTTTAAGACCTACCTCTCATCTGTCTTAGTACCTCCTTATGTGGCTCAGTGTCAAATTTTGTTTGATAACATTTCTGTGAAGTGCCTTAGGACATTTTACTATATTAAAGGTGTTATATAAATGCAAGTTGTTGTTGTTGTTGTTGTGGAAAGGGTTAAGAACCAACTAACTGATAGTTTCTTGACTCATGTGCCTAACAATAGTGTACAACTTAAAGAGAAGACAAGAACGAGTATTAAACTGTACCATTCAAACACTTCTTAATATAATTATTCTCTAGGTCCTTTGGCTATTTTAATATTGCACCAGCTATCTACATTTTGCTTGAATAGCTAAGAATAATTCTGTTTCTGCCTCTTTAGAAAACACCTAAATACTCTGAGATGTATACTAGCCTTATGAAATCTGTAAAAATGTTATTTGCGAACAGGTTTAGAAATGAATGTACAGAGGAAAATATCAGGGTTAATGTGACACAACTTGCCATACAGAATATATTACAGGCTTTCAGGTTAATCACTGTACCTATATATTCACAAACCCTGCAAAATCCGTGACCTAAATCAACAACGCTACAGATCAGAACTATCTTCGGCTATCCTTAACAGGGGAAAAAAAAGTTTTTTTTTTCATGGGCAGAACTTTTATTTAGCTGGTTTGCAGAATCATTTTGTCACTGCTCTCCTTCATCTCCCAGTAGGCCAAGCTGCCTGGTTGATCCGTCCAGGGGGACGGGTGTCAGACCAGTGCAGGTGTCAGTGGCTGCTGGTGAGTGATTGCGCCATCAGCCTCCCACTGTGATCTATCATGCGGGCCAGGCCGGTGAAGAATCACAGCTACAGCAAGGTGCTGAGCCCAGCAACATATCATTAAACAAGGTTACAAGGAGCAGATTTGTTCCTATGATCAATCTGGTCAACAATGGTTCCACTTTACTGTTTTTCAGCAAAGCGTAAACAGGTATTGTGAGCAAAACTTGGGCTTAACCCTTTCACTGACTTCACCTATTTTGTGGTGCCATTTCTCTGTATGGGCTGTGAACATGTGTTTGAATTCAACTTTTGGTTTCTTGCACGTATAATAACTGATACTTTGGAACGCCTTCCAGAGGCATGATGCAATTGAAGGGATTTGATAATGTCTTAAACAACCAAAGAAAAATGCAAGCAGTTATAGAATGTTATCTTAATCCCAAGATTTTGTTACATCTTTTAAGCACAAACTTCAGTACTTTAAATTTAATATAAATACATAAAAGACTTACCGGGATTTAAAAATTGCTTTGCTGAGGTTGCCGTAGTGGGAAATTTGAATGAAGGACTAACTGGTAAGTAAGAATTGACAATGGAATGAGCAAAAGTTGACGGCACCCTGAGTGTGATAATATGGGAGCAGATTGGCTGTCATTGTAATTGTAGTGTTCTATCTAAAGTGATATGATGTGACGTGATTCTTACCCGGGCATTGCACATTTTGATTGTGCAGATTGATACTGCGGAGTTTTTAGCACTACTATGTTTTGTGGCTTAAATGTGTTAACCCTTACTGCACCATGGATGAACTATATTGTCCAATTGGCTGCTGATGAGATACCTTGTTTGTTGGATCCCCTCCTGACCTCATGCATTTAAAAAAATCTATGACAAGGTCAGGTCAGGCTTTACATTTTTAACATTTGGTGAACTGAAAAAAAAACAATCTTTGGGGTCAGTTTTCAGCCAAAGAGCATTTTTTTTAACAAGTTGCTCCCACTTTCAAAATGCATGCTGGGGGCCAGGAGGAAGAAGAACACTGGTCAGAAAAGTGTTTTAAAATGGCTTTCTTTTAGAGAAAGAAGGTATCAAATAGATTAGGTTAGATTAGATACAATAAATAAAAGTAATCTTATACTAATAAAAATAGGAGAGATAGAAAATGAAGAAGAATTAAATAAAATGGTGAATAAAGTGAAAGACTGAGTGAGCAGCAAAGACTTTACATTTGTACTTAAAATTGTATTTGAAATGTTTTATAGTTCAGCATCATATTGCAGTAGCAAGCTTCTTTAGACATTAGAGTGACTTTATTACTGTAATAATTAGTGTTTGTTTCAGCAACACAGTGTGTTAACTGAAACTGAAAATTGCTGGTCAAAGCAAACTACAATTTCCTGGACCTGCTGACAGTCTAAGAGTTAAGGACCAACTGCTGAAAACAAAGGAAAAAAAGGAACATCTGAAAATTTATTTCAAATACAAAAATGCAGGAAGATCCTCTCCACAAAGTAAATGACTTTAAGTTAAACTCAAACTTTAAATACAGCGTCGACAAATAAATATATTACCTTGTCAAAATGTTCCTGAACCTTGTAGATCCTTGGATTCCTGAGAGAGCCCACCCACCTTATGCAAGAACAAGTAGAGGGAGAACTAACCATTTTGGAAAGCAGTGATAAGTCACGGCTGTGTTACAGTCCCATGAATTTCAAAAGTGAATTAAGTGGAAATTCCTTCATATGGTAAGAGAGATTCATGGAACTGCCCGTGCTGCTCTATTCTAAGATTTACTGACTTTTTTTTTTAGAGGTTCCAGGATTTTACAAGAGAAAAGCTTTTTATTTAATGGTGTCGTTAGGGTTAGCTTGCATCTCCTTTGCTTGCAAGTTCCTCTATAGAATGCACACAGATATTGTATCATATTCATTAGCTGCACATGCATAAAACTAAGCAGTCAGCAATGCAAGGTGAAAGATAGGATGATACCATTGACCTGGAATTTTGTTAAATTAAACGATAATTTCTTTTTGTCTTGAGTATGTGCAGCAATAAATGCCCCTGCATTTTGATTAACCACCTTGGCCTGCGGCCTTCGCATTTAATCAGCACAGAAGCTGTTTATTGCCTCATACTTTCCAGACAAATGAAATTTATTAGTATTATGCTACATTTACTAAGAGCTGGACTGAAAAATTTGAGAAAAAATGTTAATTTATATTAGGATTTAATTGTGTTGTAGCCGCTGTGACACACACAGGCAAATAATTGCCAAAACATCTTATCCGTCTGGATGATGTTTTGCTAATGTTTCACTGCCCTCCTCCCAAATAATATTCTTCTTAGTCTTTAGCTTTTAACTACAGGAAGTTCTGCAAATGATGTAATCAGCAATCAACTTAACACGCCATGGATCTAAGAATGTCTTATGGCCAGAGTTTATTCAATGATATACCCTAGTGACTGCCAATACCCAATCGCAACACTCAATGATACACCCGAGTGACTGCCAATACCCAATCATAACACTCACTGATACACCCGAGTGACTGCCAATACCCAATCACAACACTCAGTGATACACCCTAATGAATCCCAATACCTAATCACAACACTCAATGATACACCCTAGCGACTGCCAATACCCAATCACAACACTCACTCATACACCCTAGTGACTGCCAATATTCAATCACAACACTCAGTGATACACCCTAGTGAATCCCAATTACCAGTCACAATGCTCAGTGATACCAGGGTATATCTGTGAGCATTGTGATTGATGGATGACATTCACTGGGATGGACCAGATGATATTCTCACCTCCATTATTATAGATTATTTACTTGACCATTGCATCATATTCAGGGGGCTGCTGACCTTCCATGATAATAAATAGCTCCCATATGCTGAATAAACAACACTACGGCATGAGTTTAATATCATACATAAGCAGTTTTTGCTGCATAAACTCAGTTACAAATGTATTTTTATTTTCGGCTTTTTAAGTTTTTTTCAAATTAGTTTTGTGTTATTTTTACATACCATTGCAATGATTTGGGTATGTAGTTTTTAACCAGTGGTAGATGTAGAAAATAATAAAAATTCCGTCTGTGATAAAATTTGAAAGGATTGTTTTACCTCTATGATGCCTCCTCAAAAGAATGATGATTGGATAGGTGTCATATCATGAGATATTTACATTTGATTAATCAATATCGTGCAGTATTAGAACATCTTTGGTGAAACTATTGTTAAAATATTTCTGCTTGGCTATGACCTAGTTTATATATTATAATTGTATTTAACCTCTTGATGCCATCCTTAGCTGATAATGGATTATCATTGCGAAACTTTTTAAAGTCAGTTTTTACACTAATTATAATTCAACAGTTATAAAAACAGCCCAAATTCACACCAACAAAAATATTATAAATAGATAGGGATGAGCAAAATTCATCCCATTCTTCACAATTTAGTTGCCGGATTACAGGATAAGTCTTCTGTAGGTTGAAATTCCTCTGTACGCTATTTTTAGCATAGTGCTTAATACATTTGTGTCAAATTTCTGAGTGCGCTGTGTGGATGAAGCTGGTCTTTTGCTCAAAATAAATGGGATAACTGTTAAAATAGCACTCAGGAAATTTAGCGCAAACACATTAGCAGTGTTCTAAAAATAGCAGAGGATTTTCAACTGAATGTAGCTTATTCTTCAATCACATTGGCCGTTTGTACCTGTCCAAATATTATTATCTTTGTTAAAATTGGATCTCTTTGTCCTGCTTTTATGTATAATAAACACAAATCTCTTGGGGATTGAAATTATGCTGTGGAATGAATACTTAACATATTGCTTGGAAATTCCTCTCTGGTATTAATCTGTTTAAAATAAGAGAAGACTTTCAAATACATGCAAATTATCCCACAACATAATTTCATGGCCTTGATAAAATGCAACCAGAAAGGCCAATTATGATAGTCTGGCTGATATTGTGACATGGTAGTCTGGTTGTTTGCAAAAATGTGGAGCCCTCTTTTACAAATTGTGTAAAAAAAATTCAGAAAAAAACAAAGTTTAAACAGCAACTTTTTAAACAGCTTCTGGTCTTTATATCCAGTCCACGTCTATAGTCAAGGCACTGTTACTTGTGTTTATACAGATGGGTGCTTGGAATGAAGTCATAAGTTCTTCTATCACTGCCATTTTACAATTATTTATGTAACACCACTAGCATAAATTTGTTGTTACTGCTTTTTGTCCCTACTTCTACTGCTCAGTGTCACTGGTGTTTGTGGAGGTCAGTAATTATCCTGTCCCTCCTAGTCTCTTTGTACCATTGTTGCACTGTTCATCTAAGCAGAGATCTGTCCCTCCTGGTTTATTCTTGTGGAATTCTCTATCACAGAAAGTTGTTGAGGCCAGTTCGTTAGATATATTCAAAAGGGATTAATTATAATTATAATAAGAATTATAATTAGTCCTGCGATAGTTGGAACTGGTGCTCACCACTCTCCCGTCCTGTGACAGTTGGAACTGGTGCTCTCCACTCTCTCTCCTGCGACAGTTGGAGCTGGTGCTCTCCACTCTCTCTCCTGTGACAGTTGGAGCTGGTGCTCTCCACTCTCTCTCCTGCGACAGTTGGAGCTGGTGCTCTCCACTCTCTCTCCTGCGACAGTTGGAACTGGTGCTCTCCACTCTCTCTCCTGCGATAGTTGGAACTGGTGCTCTCCACTCTCTCTCCTGTGACAGTTGGTGCTGGTGCTCTCCACTCTCTCTCCTGCGACAGTTGGTGCTGGTGCTCTCCACTCTCTCGTCCTGCGACAGTTGGAACTGGTGCTCTCCACTCTCTCGTCCTGCGACAGTTGGAGCTGGTGCTCTCCTCTCTCTCCTGCGACAGTTGGAACTGGTGCTCTCCACTCTCTCGTCCTGTGACAGTTGGAGCTGGTGCTCTCCACTCTCTCTGCTGTGACAGTTGGAACTGGGGCTCTCCACTCTCTCGTCCTGAGACAGTTGGAGCTGGTGCTCTCCACTCTCTCTCCTGTGACAGTTGGAACTGGGGCTCTCCACCCTCTCGTCCTGAGACAGTTGGAACTGGTGCTCTCCACTCTCTCTCCTGTGACAGTTGGAACTGGTGCTCTCCACTCTCTCTCCTGTGACAGTTGGAGCTGGTGCTCTCCTCTCTCTCCTGCGACAGTTGGAACTGGTGCTCTCCACTCTCTCTCCTGTGACAGTTGGAGCTGGTGCTCTCCACTCTCTCTCCTGTGACAGTTGGAACTGGGGCTCTCCACTCTCTCGTCCTGAGACAGTTGGAGCTGGTGCTCTCCACTCTCTCTCCTGCGACAGTTGGAACTGGTGCTCTCCACTCTCTCGTCCTGTGACAGTTGGAACTGGTGCTCTCCACTCTCTCTCCTGCGACGTTGGAACTGGTGCTCTCCACTCTCTGTCCTGTGACAGTTGGAACTGGTGCTCTCCACTCTCTCTCCTGTGACAGTTGGAACTGGTGCTCTCCACTCTCTCTCCTGTGACAGTTGGAACTGGTGCTCTCCACTCTCTCTCCTGTGACAGTTGGAACTGGTGCTCTCCAGTCTCTCTCCTGTGACAGTTGGAACTGGTGCTCTCCACTCTCTCTCCTGTGACAGTTGGAACTGGTGCTCTCCACTCCCCCGTCCTGTGACAGTTGGAACTGGTGCTCTCCACTCTCTGTCCTGTGACAGTTGGAACTGGTGCTCTCCACTCTCTCTCCTGTGACAGTTGGAACTGGTGCTCTCCACTCTCCCGTCCTGTGACAGTTGGAACTGGTGCTCTCCACTCTCTCGTTGGTGTAGGAGGGAGGGCTTTAGTTTCCTGAACAATTGGGACCGCTTCTGGGGAAGGTGGGACCTGTACAAGTCGGACAGGTTACACCTCAACAGAGATGAGACCAATGTTCTCACGGGTGGTTTTGATAGTGCGGTTGGGAGGGCTTTAAACTAGCTTGGCAAGGGGATGGGAACCCAGGAGAGGGCTCTGAGCTAGTTAGAGTGGGTGAGAGCTCAGATGAACAGAACCCCAAGAAAGAATGCAAAAGGCAGGAGGCAACAGAGCAGAGTAGCACTGGGGTAAGTGTAAACCACAAGGTGATAGGAAGGGACAATATGTATGAATATAAAGGGGCTGCAGGAGGGGTCAAAACTAAAAATCATGGTTTAAAAACTAGTATTAAAACACTCTACCTAAACGCACGCAGCATTCGAAATAAAGTAAATGAGTTGATGGCACAAATCATTACAAATGGGTATGATTTAGTGGCCATTACAGAAACGTGGTTGCAGGGTGGCCAAGACTGGGAATTAAACATACAGGGGTATCTGACAATTCGGAAAGATAGACAAGAAGGGAAAGGAGGTGGGGTAGCTCTGTTAATAAAGGATGATATCAGGGCAGTTGTGAGAGACGATATTGGCTCTAATGAAAAAAATGTTGAATCATTGTGGGTGGAGATTAGAGATAGTAAGGGGAAAAAGTCACTGGTGGGCGTAGTTTATAGGCCCCCAAAAAATAACTTCATGGTGGGGCAGACAATAATCAAGGGAATAATGGATGCATGTGAAAAAGAAACGGCAGTAATCATGGGGAATTTTAACCTACATATCGATTGGTCAAATCAAATCGCATGGGGTAGCCTGGAGGAGGAATTCATAGAATGTATACGGGATTGTTTCTTAGAACAGTATGTTACAGAACCTACAAGGGAGCAAGCTATCTTAGATCTGGTCCTGTGTAATGAGACAGGAATAATAAATGATCTCCTAGTAAAAGATCCTCTCGGAATGAGTGATCACAGTATGATTGAATTTGTAATACAGATTGAGGGTGAGGAAGTAGTGTCTCAAACGAGTGTTCAATGCCTAAACAAAGGAGACTAAATTGGGATGAGGGCAGAGTTGGCTAAAGTAGACTGGGAACACAGACTAAATGGTGGCACAATTGAGGAACAGTGGAGGACTTTTAAGGAGCTCTTTCATAGTGCTCAACAAAAATATATTCCAGTGAAAAAGAAGGGCGGTAAGAGAAGGGATAACCAGCCGTGGATAACCAAGGAAATAAAAGAGAGTATCAAATTAAAAGCCAATGCGTATAAGGTGGCCAAGGTTAGTGGGAAACTAGAAGATTGGGAAAATTTTAAACGACAGCAAAGAATGACTAAGAAAGCAATAAAGAAGGGGAAGATAGATTACGAATGTAAACTTGCGCAAAACATAAAAACTGATAATAAAAGCTTTTACCGATATATAAAATGGAAAAGAGTGACTAAAGTAAATGTTGGTCCCTTAGAAGATGAGAAAGGGGATTTAATAATGGGAAATGTGGAAATGGCTGAGATCTTAAACAATTATTTTGCTTCCGTCTTCACAGTGGAAGACACAAAAACCATGCCAAAAATTGCTGGTCACGGGAAGGGAGGACCTTGTGACAATCACTATCACTAGTGGGGTAGTGCTGGACAGGTTAATGGGACTCAAGGTAGACAAGTCTCCTGGTCCTGATGAAACGCATCCCAGGGTATTAAATGAGATGGCGGAAGTTATAGCAGAAGCATTCGTTATAATCTACCAAAATTCTCTGGACTCTGGGGAGGTGCCATCGGATTGGAAAGCAGCTAATGTAACGCCTCTGTTTAAAAAAGGGGGCAGACAAAAGGCAGGTAACTATAGGCCGGTTAGTTTAACATCTGTAGTGGGGAAAATGCTTGAAGCTATCATTAAGGAAGAAATACCGGGACATCTAGATAGGAATGGTGCAATCAAGCAGACGCAACATGGATTCATGAAGGGGAAATCATGTTTGACTAATTTACTGGAATTCTTTGAGGATATAACGAGCATGGTGGATAGAGGTGTACCGATGGATGTGGTGTATTTAGATTTCCAAAAGGCATTCGATAAGGTGCCACACAAAAGGTTACTGCAGAAGATAAAGGTTCGCGGAGTCAGAGGAAATGTATTAGCATGGATAGAGAATTGGCTGGCTAACAGAAAGCAGAGAGTCGGGATAAATGGGTCCTTTTCGGGTTGGAAATCGGTGGTTAGTGGTGTGCCACAGGGATCGGTGCTGGGACCACAACTGTTTACAATATACATAGATGACCTGGAAGAGGGGACAGAGTGTAGTGTAACAAAATTTGCAGATGGCACAAAGATTAGTGGGAATGCGGGTTGTGTAGAGGACACAGAGAGGCTGCAAAGAGATTTAGATAGGTTAAGCGAATGGGCTAAGAATTGGCAGATAGAATACAATGTCGGAAAATGTGAGATCATCCAGCTTGGGAAAAAAAAATGTAAAAGAGAATATTATTTGAATGGGGAGAAATTACAACATGCTGCAGTGCAGAGGGACCTGGGGGTCCTTGTGCATGAAACTCTTTTTGGAGTTCACCTGCAAAAACATAAAACATTAAACGGTGCCACCCGACCTGGGTGACACTCCAGACATTTACAAGGCCCTTTTTTTTTCCCCCTTTTTTTTTGTGTTTTTCTTTTTTTTGTTTTTTTTTGGGGCACTAAAATCACAATTTTCCCCAGTGCCCCCTATAAAAGGGAAGGGGGACACTAAAAGCACCGGCAATTAAAACAAATGAAACTTAAAAACGTAAAATCAAATTAAAGTTTGGTTGCCGGGCGTGATGATGCACTCCAGTCCCTCCGGTGCCCACCTCTCGCGGAAGGCCGCGAGCGTACCGGTGGACACCGCGTGCTCCATCTCCAAGGACACCCTGGACCGGATGTAAGAGCGGAAGAGAGGCAGGCAGTCAGGTTGAACGACCCCCTCGACCGCCCGCTGCCTGGACCGGCTGATGGCACCCTTGGCCGTGCCCAGGAGCAGTCCTACGAGGAGGCCTTCGGACCTACCCGCTCCCCTCCGCACAGGGTGCACAAAGATCAGGAGAGTGGGACTGAAGTGCAGCCAGAATTTTAGGAGCAGCCCCTTCAAATAGTGGAACAGGGGCTGCAACCTTGTGCACTCCATAAAAACATGGAACACGGACTCCTCCAGACCGCAGAAATTGCAGGCGGCCTGGGAGTCCGTGAACCGGCTTAAAAATTTGTTGCACGGCACTGCTCCGTGCACCACCCTCCAGGCCAAGTCCCCGATGAATAGTGGGAGGACCCCTGCGTAGAGTGCCCTCCATCGGGGACCCCCGCCTCCTCCGGACGGCAAGATGGTACGCCATGGCGTGTCCGGACGGCCGGCGAGGATGGCAAAGTTGAGGGTGTGCAGGAGCAGCCCGTACAGGAAACCCCTCCGCGCGGAACTGAAAGGCACGGAGGGGATTTCCCCGAGGCGGCTCAAGTTGTGAGGCGCCGGTCCCCGAGGGAGGTTCCGGGGTTTGGCGCCGATGAGGAATTCCGTCCGGACGGGGGTCAGTTCGGACGGGATCTCCCCACGTGCTTGAGCCTCCTCGATGCACCTAACGGAGTCAGGGCCCAGAGCTGTTTTTAGCGACTCGATGGCATCGGCCGCGTGGCGGACGTTGGCAGAATTTAGGCGCCGCGCCAGCGTGTCTGGCGCCATCCAGCCCGCTCCTCCGCCATCGAGCAGGTCCCTGACCCTGGTCACCTCACCAGCCACAGCCCTCTCTTCCGACCGCCACATAAAGCCTCGGCCGTGGAGGTACGGATTCCCGAGCAGCGGTTCCTGCAGGACGGCCGCCACTCCAGCCGGCGGAGAGCTGCGCTTGGTGGAGACTTTGTTCCAGACCCTGATGAGTTCCCTGTAAAAGACAGGCAGCTCCCGGAGGGCGGTCCTGGCACCCCCCAAGTTCACAAACAGGAGCTGCGTGTCATAATTGAGGTCGAGCTGCTGGCGGAAGAAATACCTCGCCAGAGCGCACCACCTAGGAGGGGGCTCGACGTAAAGGTATCTCTGCAGGGTCTGAAGACGGAAAGTCGCGAGCTGGGCGCTGACGCACACCAACGACTGACCGCCCTCCTCAAGCGGGAGACTCAAGACCGCGGCAGAGACCCAGTGCTTCCTGTTGTTCCAGAAGAAGTCCACCAGCTTCTTCTGTATCTTGGCGACAAACGCAGGGGGAGGGGTCAAAGTGACCAGCCGGTACCACAGCATTGCGGCCACCAGCTGGTTTATGACTAGCGCTCGACCCCTGTAGGACAGCACTCGGAGCAGTCCTGTCCAGCGCCCTAGGCGAGCGGCGACCTTGGCCTCCAGCTCCTGCCAGTTCGCCGGCCAGGCTCCCTCGTCGGGGCTAAGGTAGACTCCCAGATAGAGGAGATGGGTCGTGCTCCAGGCAAAAGGCCTGAGCTCCTCCGGCAGGGAGTCCACCCGCCACTGACCCACCAGGAGTCCGGAACATTTCTCCCAGTTGATCCTGGCGGAGGACGCGGCCGAGTAAATCTCCTGGCACTCACGCATCCTCCGCAGGTCAGCGGGATCCTCTACCGCGAGGAGCACGTCATCGGCGTAAGCCGAGAGGACGACCTCCACGCCCGGCCCTTGCAGAGCCAGTCCCGTCAACCTCGTCCGCAAGAGGCGCAGGAAAGGCTCCACGCAAACGGCGTATAATCCTTGTGCATGAATCCCAAAAAGTTAGTTTGCAGGTGCAGCAGGTAATCAGGAAGGCGAATGGAATGTTGGCCTTCATTGTGAGAGGGATGGAGTACAAAAGCAGGGAGGTCTGCTGCAACTGTACAAGGTATTGATGAGGCCGCACAGGAGTACTGCGTGCAGTTTTGGTCACCTTACTTAAGGAAGGATATACTAGCTTTGGAAGGGGTACAGAGACGATTCACAATGCTGATTCCGGAGATGAGGGGGTTACCTTATGATGATAGATTGAGTAGACTGGGTCTTTACTCGTTGGAGTTCAGAAGGATGAGGGGTGATCTTACAGAAACATTTAAAATAATGAAGGGGATAGACAGGATGGAATTCTCTACCACAGAAAGTTGTTGAGGCCAATTCACTAAATATATTCAAAAAGGAGTTAGATGAGGTCCTTACTACTAGGGGGATCAAGGGATATGGCGAGAAAGCAGGAATGGGGTACTGAAGTTGAATGTTCAGCCATGAACTCATTGAATGGCGGTGCAGGCTAGAAGGGGCGAATGGCCTACTCCTGCACCTATTTTCTATGTTTCTATGTTTCTATAACAACCTGTCCCAAAACAACATCATTCATCTTAATTTGTCCAATTAAAAAGAAAAATAAGCCGTTGAATTGGATTGACTGTGAGACCATACTCATGCTTTAATGTTGGAGGAAGCTGCACGAGTCTGCGCCTGATGAATCAGGTGTTTAGAATGATCATTTGCAGCAGTCAGATCACAGCACTGGAATTTTTCTTTTTTTTAAATTTTAATTAGGTGGCGTGAACACAGAGTACTGGTGAAGACAACTGTCACAAGGACAGATGTCCCAGACTTGACCGTGGTGATTGCTGGGAATACAAAGGGCTTGGAAAAATTCTACTGGAGTACCAATAGAGAAGGCCCAGCTTTCCCATAGCCTAATGCACATTTAAATAACTAGTTCAGCAAGTGATCACAGTCATTTAAACATGCATTTTTAATTTTAAACAAGTCGCTGAAGAAATACCACCAACGATGTCTCCGCAAGATCCTATAAATCCCTTGGGAGGACAAACGCACCAATATTAGCGTTCTCCGCCAGGCCAACATCCCCAGCATCGAAGCACTGACCACACTTGATCAGCTCCACTGGGCAGGCCACATAGTTCGCATGCCAGACATGAGACTCCCAAAGCAAGCGCTCTACTTGGAACTCCTTCACGGCAAACGAGCCAAAGGTGGGCAGCGGAAATGTTTCAAGGATACCCTCAAAGCCTTCCTGATAAAGTGCAACAACACTGACACCTGGAAGACCCTGGCCAAAGACCGCCCTAAATGGAGGAAGCGCATCTGGGAGGGCGCTGAGCACCTTGAGTTTCATCGCCGAGAGCGTGCAGAAATCAAGCGCAGGCAGCGGAAAGAGCATGCGACAAACCAGTCCCACCCACCCTTTCCCTCAACGACTATCTGCCCCATCGGTGACAGAGACTGTGGTTCTCATATTGGACTGTACAGCCACCTAAGAACTCATGTTAAGAGTGGAAGCAAGTCTTCCTCGATTTCGAGGGACTGCCTATGATGAGGCTGTGGGAAATTCTGCACACAAAGGACAGGCCACTAAAGAATTCCAAAATGGGAAAAGGTACCACAAGGAGATGAGATGTGTGAAGCTTCACAACTGGTATTCCTTTTAGATTGACACAGGACATTCTTGTTTTAATTGTATAATGCACATTGTACTATGAGAGTAGAATAGTCCTGACACTTTATAGAAAAACTTGACAGCACCTTCATCATTAGGTAGGTTATCCTTACTTTTACCCAATTATGTCCACTTTGCAGGTCAATCATATAACTCCTCTTCCAGGTATGAGGTTTGGAAATTGAAACTGTAGACATCTCTATGACAACGTTGATCCAGGATTAACACGGGTTAAGCAGATTGAGACAAGAAATAACCATTTTGCTACCCCTAAGATGGAAGACATTTGCCTAGATTTTTCTTTCCACTGAATTTAGCACCAATCTAGTGCCAAGATTGTATTTGCACCAGTATTACTGATTCCATTGTGAACCAGTCCAATGTTTCTGGGCCCAACCCCTAGCACAATTATGGATTGGTTTACAGCACTATTACAACCTGCTCTTGGTAGTAAGCCTTGGGTGGGAGGGAAATTGGTGCAGTTGCAATATTTAAGTGGCTGTGTATTAGGAAGATGCCCCAGGGCATCCATCTTGACAGAAGGAAAGTTGTTAAAAAGAAGAAAGAGCAATAGATGTCACCGGCTGAATGATCGGGTTATAGGCCACCCAATTTCATGGAGTCCTCAGCGGAGGTGCTGTTGCCTGGAATAAGTAGAAGGTTTGTTTGGCAGACAGTGCAGGAAACCAACATGGTCTACTGTACAAGCCCAGTAGAATGAGATGGCAGAGGCAGTGAATACCACTCTAGAACCCTGTGGACAGCAAGTCCATGCAGAAAAAAAGTTTATTGACCTCACAAGGTCAGCCAAGATAAGAGTACTAACATTTACTTTCTGTAGCTAAATTCAATGTGTGAGTACCAGTGCCACCCACATTGCCCTCCTCTGTTCCTCACTATATCTTACTTGCTTCAGCTGGCCCCAAGCTAGTTCAAGACCCTTCAAGCCCTATTCCTTTCCCTGTAAACATTCCTTAAATAGAAAGTTTAATTGATGTCTTTCACCTTCTAATTGCCCAAATTAAGGAAAACTCACAAACCCCTAGGTTGCATTCTGAGTGAATGGCAAGCAAGGCACATTCATACTTTCTATATTCCTCTTGAAGGAGAACACTACATATAAAGCCAGGGTAAAGAATACAACATAGGTAAGAACTCCCATGGGAGCTGGCTCTCTCCCCTTCCAGGAAGAAGTCTGGAGATGCTGTGCAGATAGATAGGTGAACCCGTGGAAGAAGAGAGGATGTGGCATCTACAGCTAAGTTATTGCTGTCATAGCTGTCCAAAGGGGTAGAAGACACCTGTCCTCAGTTGAGGACCCATGGGACCTGGATCTCAGAGATCCTGCATTTCCAAGAAGGATTATTGCTGATAATCTAACCTATGAGGTGTCCAAGATTGTGAATACGATGGTGGCCCAGATGGAATAGTCTACCAGCTGCATTTGTCGCATCTTGATAAATGTTTGCATGGGTTTGTAATTAAGTCTGAAGCATGTGGCAATGTCAGTAGCAACTGCACAGAGGGCCCTGGTGTAGAGGATGCACAGACAGTCATAACTGTAGGCATGGCAGCCACAACTGTTGCTGTTGAGGCACTAGATGCAAGAGAACTCTTTCTTCTGGTCTCTGTCTGGGCTGGAATCCAGACAGCTCCCTCTCTCTCTCTCTCTTTCACAAGGCTGCCAATATACTGTGCTGAGACAGTTTCTGCAATAAATACTTCTTGATTAGAATGATTTAGTCTGCTTTCCCAATTATCAGTGGCCATTCAAATCCAGTGCTAGTGGCCTGGCAGGTGTGTACAAGCAGAAGAACACTTTCCCAGAAGACAGCTGGATGTACATGCCCTCGCACCATCCTCTAAAATGTCTGACTGAATATGTTGGTGAAAATGGCCAGGGCGTATGTGAATATGCCTTCAACAAGTCCTTCTGTGGCCTTTGCCACACTGAGATGAGGGCCCATCAGTTGCACGCATTCACCAAATCCAAAGTAAAGAACTTTGGGCACAATCATTATTTTTGTAACATTTTGCTTATTTTTGCAGAGTTACTGCCCAATGGGTATTGTGCAGATTTCTGAATCTCTATATGTTAATTTACCAACAATGAACATTTAAGCCAGTCAATGTAATGTAAGAAGTGGTAATACAAACTAAATAGTTTTAAATACTGAATGACGCATTTGACCTTCTGACTTCTGATTTCATTTCTATCAATGATAACTGAAGTAAAATAGCTTCCCAAACTTGAGGAAGATATAAGGCTGCCAATATACTGTGCTGAGACAGTTTCTGCAGTAAGTACTTCTCAGCAGGAGCTAAAACACATTGCTTAACACTTTTTTAACCACATATTACATTGCAGGAGGTGTGAAGCCGCAGCAGGGCAAGCAGGCAGCCCATGGGGGTCATGCATTGCTGTGCTCTAGAATTGGAATTGTCTTCAGGGTTAGATTGTCATTTTTGGACTGATTTGCATCAATGCAAAAGTGGCAGTATAGCTGCAGCCTGAGACACATCTTGGGGCGTATTAACTTCATGTTTCAGTGAACAAATTAATTAAAGGAAATAAAAAATTATAGACTGAAAAATGCCAGCTTTTTACAGCACAGGCTAAAATTAATCCAAATGTTAGTCTAATTTTATAAAGCAAATGAGACACAGAGGGCAACAGAAAGCACATCAATTACTTAAAATGGGTGGAAAGGATGCAGATGGGTCTTTAATACATGTTAATAAGAGTGAAGATCAGATATCCATTGAGGCCTCAGAGCCTGATATCATTGTAACCCATTTTTGAGGCGTTAAATCAAAGTTTGGGGACGAATTTTGGGTGCAATCTCAGCTGATAGGTGTAAGAAGTGGCATTTCCCCTGATGTTGAAGAGGAACACAGGGTAGTGCACGTTCACTTTGGAAAGAATCTCGCCTTCTGTGAAAGGAAGAAGTTTAAACAAATGGGCGTGGAGTGGTGCCTATCAGCAGGAGTGAATGTGTGCGCCTCAGTCTACAGTTAGCAAAAGGTCTTAGTCCCTGGAAAAGATGATGCACCGTCCAATGCTTATAGTGGGCATGAACAACAACACGCCCATTATAAGCGGTAGGGACTGTAGTTCTATAAATCACAGCTGTTTTACAAGTAACAAAATAGACATGGGAGATAAGTTAAAAGATTGGAAGCCAGAAATCCCATTTCAACTGCGCCTGGTTGAACATAACTTCAGCCTACAAACAGTTGGTCTACTTAAATCTCATTGCCCAATAATTGTTTTTATTGATACCTTAGTGTGGTAAAATACTACCATCATTTTTAATCAACTGTGGAAAATGTGAGACTGCAGTAATTATACCAAAGGCAGGGTTACTCCCAAGATAACGGCTGGAATTTCCTTTACCTGGGCAGGTCGGTTGTGGGCAGTCGGTGTGGCGGATCGCGACCCCGTTCTTGTTTCCATCCCACTGCAGAAATCGCCTTTGCACTAATGGGGCCTATTAAGCCCACCCAGCACACTACCCAAACTTATTAAGTGGTGCGGGTCTGATGAGGTCATCCTTGACGCACTTTTAGCCGTGATATTTAAATGAGCCATGGCCACATTGCATTTGAAGGTTCATCTAGAGGAGTGTGCAGTCACTGCATTGGAGGCTTTGATTGTTCCAAACACTTGGAGACATGACTGCACAGAGGCAGAGGACTGCACCCAGGTTCTCTGATGAATCCTTCCATATGATTCTGTAGGGAATCAGAGAACGCAGGGAGATCCTTTTCCCATTCAAATAGGCGGAAGAGACCTCCCCAGGAGACAAAAAGAGCCTGGCTCCAAATTACAGAGGTGGTGAACAGCAGGGATATGGCCAGGAGGACTTGGGTGCAGTGCTGCAAACATTTCAATGATCTCACTAGATCAGGAAAGGTGAGTACAAAGCCACACTCAACTTCATCCTGCTTTGCCTCTCATCACAACCCCATCGTTATGCCTTCCCAACCCTACTCCTGCACATCCTTATTCACACCATCTTACCTTGCATGTCCACCTATCTTACTACCCACCCCTCACATTCACCCTCATCCGAATGCAATCATACCAACTAACAACACACAAGGCCACTTGGCATTGCCACCCCAATCCATCATAGTCTCCTCTAAAGATGGAACCCATCCATTCCTTACATTCATTCCATCACTGTCACTCAACCATCTCTTTTTTTCCCTCCTTGCATGAAAAGAGATCCCACAATAAGAGAGAGAGGGAGAGAATTGGTGGTGGGTCTCCATCATTTGCCACCCTCACAACAGCAGAGGAGACTGCATTAGAAGTATTTGGAGTGGCCGAGCAGCTGGAGGTGGGAAATGGAGTGAGGGAGACATCTCAACAACCTGGTGACAGAATTACATACCATGCAGCTAGCTACATGGCATACATCAGTCACTCATATGGGGACTGATGTCAGCAGCCAATGAATGGTCATCATGTGCATAATGGTATCTGTACTCAATTTTCACATAACATATGTAACTCATCTCTTTATTCTCCCACAGGTCCATCAAGAGCTCCCTCCCCCCCCCCATGCTCAATGTCCAGGAGGAAGAGGAAGACGACTCCTCAGAGGAACCTCCAGCCTCTGAGGGTGCAGCGTCACCAGACATAAGCGCACCTAGCACCAGCGCAGAGATGCACACCTTGGTGGGTCCTACGCGAGATAGAGTAGTGTTGTCACCTGGTCTATCACAACTCACAAGTGAGCAAAAGCAAATGGTGGAGACAGGGACAGCAGTGGAGAGTCCTGGCTGGAGGGCACAGGATGCTCCCAGCTCTATTCATCTGCATGCAGATGTTGAGCCTTGAGGGCCAACCAGAAAGAGAGCGATCCTGGAGGTGCAGCAAAAGTGCAGGGGGCTCTGACAGGTTTTGCAATCACGATGTCTGCAAATGTGCAGAGAATGGAGGAGTCCATCTCCAACATGAGCACCACCATGTTGCAGGCGATGGCAACTGTAGGCTCCTCCATGCATAGGATAGCCACTTGCATGGAGCAGCTAATGCGGCACTCACAGGAGCACATGGTACCTATGGAGAATAGATGGCTATCTATGGAGAATAGATCGCAGATGCTCATAGACCTCATATCTCGGAGGGATGTCAGCATAGACATGGGTCCTCATGGCCCCACTGATATGCAGCAAGGTGCTCTCCAGCTTCTTGCTAGCAGGAAAGTGGGGGTGGCCCATGAGAGGGATGATGGTGATAAGGGACATGGAAGTGTGGGCTCCTCTCAAAGTGCTTATACATCCCCCTTATTGCAGTCGCAGGAGGAGCAGACTTTGGTGGGACCATCACAGGCTCCAGAACCCAGAGGACGTCCGCCAAGAGTAAGCAGTCACAGCAAGGAAGTGAGCAGGCTGCCTCTACGTTTGCTGAAGCCACAGGAATAGCACCTCATAGAAGCACGCATAAGAGAAAGATGAAACACAAGTAGATTCACAAGGGCAGCCACTTGGGTGTTTTATTCAATGTTAATGTCAAGTTTCCATTAATGTGGTGTCAACCACAAAAATCTTTATTTTCAACACTTTATGGTCTTGGACAAATTTGTGTGTACCTTTGGAAGTGGCTTAATGAGTTGGAGTGAATAGTGAGACATAACACTACCTCCAGCAATGGTGGTCAGTGTGAAAGGAATAGCTTGGTCATTGTAGGGATGGTTTATGGTGTTGGTGTGGGGTGGTACCAAACTGGCGCAGCATGTGGCAGCCATATGGGTGTATTGCGTAAAGTTAAGTAAATCTAGCCATGATGAGACCATTCCTGGCTTCCCGGGCAGCAATGTGCTCAGATGCTGGTGAGACCTGGGCCGCAGGTTCCTCCAATTCCAGCTCCTCCTCGTCTTGCAGCTGATGCTTCTCCTCCTCCTCCTCCTCCTCCTCCTCCTCCTCCTCTGTAGAGGCTGTGCATTCAGTGCCTTGCTCCTCATGCAACATTAATCCTCGCTGCTGCACTATGTGGTGCAGGGCACAGCAGACTACAATGATTCTGGAAGCCCTTGTGGTTGACAAAGACTCCTTTATGATGGGGTGTCCAGATTGCCACATGTGTGCAGTCGATGACGGCCTGCTGGTGTTGGGGCTCTGTGGTCTGATTCTGAGGACCAAGATGAGACAGTATAAATGGCATCCACACTGATGGAATTGATGGCAGGTCAAGTAGAGATGAGAGAAGCAATCTGTCAATGGAGTGATGGTTGTAGCAATGAGGTGAGACTGGACGGCGACTTTGCTGCAAACATTTGCAGCCTGTAGAAAGCTAAATCTGTGCTGGGAATGCAGTCAGCAACAGCTTCTGCCTGAGGAAAGTATTCAGCTGCGAGGTGGGAGCTTTTATAGCACAGTTCATACTTTCATCTAATCAGCTGGAGCAATGGCCACTCAATTCGCGTCTCAGCTTGACGGACGTGGTCTCTGAGCTGTGCGAATCCTGTGGTCATCCAGGGAAATTTGAAATTTAGGCTAAAAACGGCCCTTAAGGGTCTCACAACAAGGTGATAATGATTTGAATTAGGTTGGCCGCCTTTACCGTTTGGGTCGCTGCTGCACTGGCAAATGTGCCCGAGGAAAAGGCATGTGGGGGCAGGATGGCAGCGGGTCCCAGACCCGCTCCAACTTATATCAAATTTCCCACCCAACCTGCCTCTAATTGTGCCTGCACGGACCCCAGAAAGTTCCATTCAATGATTCTACATAGGTGGTAACCAGCTGGTAACATTGGGGCCGATTTTGATGTGACTTCTTTAATGGGACGAGAGGCTATTGCCAGCCCGCCACCACCACACCATCTCCCCCCCGCCCCTCCCCCCCCGGTGCCCACCTGATGAGCATGGTTGGAAGCCTGAACAGTTTTGTTGGTTGACCCTTATTACTATATTTGCAGTAAGCTGCCTGTATGTTCAGAGTGGCCCACCAATCAGGGAGAGTGGGGAAGTCCAACAGAGCTGAGCTCATCAATTTAAGTTAAAGAGGGGGGGTGACCCAGGGGGCGGGCCACGAAGCCGCGCATTGTGTGGGTTGATTTTTGTGGGGCCAGAAGGAGAATTCATTAAATTGCTAAATTCCTATCTGCCCCATTTTTGGAGCAGTCTCCAGCGCCCCCTTTAAGATTAAGGCCACTCTACGTCCAGGCCCAACTTAATTTGAGAATTGCATCTAGGTCTTAATGACATCATAGGCCCTAATTGCATTGTGTACTGAGACTGCTGTCCACTTCGGCCAGGAGCATTGGTCGCTTACCTGAATCAAAATGGTTGTGGGCAGAATGGGGTGGCAAATTCCACATTCCAGTTATGAGCATGTTACCGCACCTTTTCTGCCCAAAAACATGGAAAATGTTCTCCATTAAATGAATAGGACAAATCCATCCTCTGTCCTTGCAAAATATACTCCCATATTTCAATGTTGAATTCTCGGTGGGGAGCTCAGGGCCGAATCTGTGCATTCACCGCACGTATTGTGGAATCAGGCAGGTAGACCAGCAGGACTTCCAATTGCCCAACATAAAAATCTTACAGGATTTGGAGGGCACATTGAGAGTTTGCCAGAGATATTATACCCCCGAATTTAATGGAAGTGAAGTCAAATAGATCCCACAAAGAATTCCCTATGTTTTCGAGCCTCTTCACATTTGGGAAACTGCTTGCCTGCATAAAATGGGTGTTCCTCAGTTTTGGTGCTGCTTCCATGGAATTCTCATCTACAATGTGCAGATACCCAAATCACTGTCATTAAGGCAATGAGTAATCATGAGAGGAGATGGATTCAATCTGTTCGGAGAGGGATTCAGAGAGAAACCAATGAATGGTATTGAAGAGTAGGGGAAAAGGGACAATGGGGAGCACCTGGAAATAGATAGGAGTAAAGGAGTGAGGGATGGAGGGAGCAGCTGGGAGTGGTGCTTTAGGGTCGGAGAGTAAAGAAGTGTGGCAGCATTAACTGGGGGAGAGAGGCAAGAAGAAGAGTTCCATTTTAAGCTCATGGGGTTAAGGGCAGGAACATTTTTGACAGTATGAACTGGAGGAAGAAGAGAGCCAGCTTGAATTGGAGGGTGATGAGATGGCAGAATAGGCCTAGTTGAACTGGGTGGGAGGGAGCGAAACATGCTGGTTAAATTGCAGAAGGGGAACAATGCCATCTTGAATAGGGAATCTTGGATAAAGAATGGCAGGTTGAATTGAGGGGGAAGAGGGAAAAACATGCAAGTGTGAACTAGGATGTTTGGAGGAGAGAGTCTCTATGAATAGGTGAGGAGTTGGATGTGGTATTGTGATTCTATGAACTGAGTCTGGAAGGGGTAGAGTGAACTGGGGCAGCTATTGTGGCTGAATGTCAGGGAGTGACTTTTGAGGTAACCTTTTAGTAAGTGATTGTCTGATTGTTTTGTTGAAAGTCCCAACATTAGTTTATTTTCTATTATTTTAGATTAAAAATCTATCAATTCTTAAGCAAAAAGTGCTTAAAATGAACAAGAATGCTTAACTTTTAACGTAGAATTTTAAATTTTCCATGTGACCATGCTCCCAGAATCCACCCCCAGTAATGCAGTTTTGTACCTTGCAAATTTCAAATTTTTCTTTCAGAATTATGTTTTTTCCCCCTCCAATACAAGGGAAGAAATATTCTTATACCTACAGCTTAAGGTACGAAACCCTGTGGAACTATTTGTTTTCACATGTCATCAGTTTATAATCAGGGCCTTTGTTGAGGTGTCAGTTTTTTTGAAACTGCTGGTCAGTTTTGCTGGTTTTCCAGATTGACATGTGCACTTCTCACAATAAATCTATGTGGTACATTCCATAGAAGGTGCAACCAGTTTGTTTCCCACTCAAGTTCTGTATCTCTTATTCCATGATCACTTCCCTAGTGCTTGGCTTAGATGAGAGTGTAGGATGTTGTTTACTTCCTAGGACTAAAAACTAAGTATTGTCCTGTTTGGGGCGATATCTTTTGTGGGAGGGCAAAAGTATTGCCGGGCACTACCCAATTCTGGCAAACACGAACTTCTGGTTTGGCGCTCCAGGAGGGAAGTGGAGCACTAAACCAGGCAAGAGGGGCGGTAGCGGCAGAGCAATGCACAATGTCCGGTGCAGCACTGCTGGAATCAGAGGCTCCTTCCTTCCGTTAAAGGGAAGGGCCATTGCTGTGGGCGCTGCAAAGAAACTAATGGACTGCCCGGTGACAGCACCTGCAATCCGCAACGATCAGCCCCAAACAATCTTAATAGCAGTAGAAACATTTTAAAACGAGCACAGAGGGTTGGAAATTCTTTTTCCGCCTACCACATCACCAATCCCTTTAACTACCACTCCCCAAGCAGCCGGTCAACCTCACAGCACCTCCTGCAGCTGCCGGAGTTGAGGCCCGGCGATGCTGTAGGAGGTGGAAGCGAAGGTAGCATCCAGGGCAATGATGTTACCATCTCCGGGGCGCAGGAGATCGCGGCGTTAAGGTTTACTGCCAGCATTAACCTGCAAGGGAAGTTCACGGGCATACTGGTACTTTTGCCATGCCTGGTGGGAATGCCGTTGGGGCTCCGTTATTGCTCCCTGGAGGCACTAATGGAAGATGCAAAGGAAGCCAATTTCTCCCCCCCCCTAGTCTTTTACGGGAGAAACACGGGTGATGGTAGGCTGCTGCTCCTCAATACGGTCCTCAGGACTCTGCTGTTGCATTTCATCTTTTTGTCCTGGGTTTTGAAACTGCCAGCACTTTGGCTTCTAAGCCAGCTGTCCAATACCTGTCTATTTTGCAGTCCTCCTAAGGTGGGGGGGGGGGGGGGGCTGTGGGGAGGGGAGGGCTGTCTGGGTTTGACTATTGTGTCCCTGAGCGGTATGTACTTGAATCCATGGGCCAGAACCTCCACTATTTTTGCCTGCTTAACACCCACTTAACACCCATTTTACCACTGAAATGACGTATAATGCCCATATAGGCACAAAATGGAAACTGACAGACTTTTTTAGGAGATTTATCGCCGAGCATTATTTTCCCAATGGGCTTAACGTCGAGAAAAAATAATACCACTTGCCCACTTTTTTTTAGGCGGAATCAGCTGAATGGGCAATTGCAACGCCCATATTATCGCCCAGCGTTATTTTCCTCACGGACATAACGCCAAGATTCAATAATAATGCCTGCCGACTTTTTTTTGTCGTAAAGAGCATATTTACTCAAACTAGCGGCCATGGAGATCGCCCACTGTCAATTTCACCACCTCGCACACATATCGCCCAGAATATCGCCCGCTCAAAAAAACGCCCACAAAAAGTGGAACTAACCGGGACGGATATGAGCGGTGTGGTTGGCATTTATTAAATTCCACTCTTACATGAGGAGCAAATATCTGAACGATTTGCCTGAAAGAGCGCTGATGTGAGTGACAACGTTGACACACTGCTGTGTGTGTGCAGCTCAGAATCAATGGTGCCCATCACATTGGTGCCAGTTAACATTTACGTTGATTGATGTTAAGTTGTAGTTAACCCTTTCATGGTAAGGAATCGCCATTGTGTAATGGTCCAGCTATTGAGACAATGCGCAACAAGGTTATGTTCAACAACAAAAGTTTAATACCAACATTGGTCTGAAATCATAAGTACCACAGCCAATAACACCCAACCCCCGCCCACATTCCACTTTTTCCACCATTGACATAAATCACATGTTCAACATGTCCAGCAACACAGAATACAAAGGCAAAGCAGGAGCATGGTCCCCAGCCCCCATACATTGCAACAAATTGCATACATCCAGATGGAGATATAACAAAGCCATCACCTGTGGACATGCATCTCACTTTCCTTCCCCCCTCCCCTTCTTCTCCCCACCTCGACCCCTTCCCCTCCTCGCTCCTCAGAGCCTGACTGGTGGTGCATCAATGGGGGTGGGGAGGGGGGTATGAAGGCAGATGCATTGGTTGGACGGGTACGGAAGCAGGGGGCAACATTCTTTGATGCAGGAGCAGGATCTTGGTCCTTGTTCTCATCTGTTGTTCGCAGTGGTAGTGCGGGACCTAGCGGTGGAGTGCCGCGCTCGGGGACCACTGGGAGGGCTGTGGCAGCAGTGTTCCTGGCTATCGCATCCAGGGACTCCGCCATGAGCGGAATGTACTTGGTCATGGTGGCCAGGTGTCGGGATATGCCCCCCAAAGCTTCGATGAGCTGGTCACCAATGTCTACAGTCCTCCTGGACAACTGTACCATCTCTCCACTGTCATGCCGCGCTCATGGAACAGACCTGCCACGTCCGGGTGGCCTCCGCGGGGTCGTCACCCTCCCTGTGGACAAATGGGGTGCCCTGTGGAGAGGTGCTTGGGGCCGGCAGCTCCAGAGTGGAGGTGGGAATGACTGGAGGATCAATAGATGGCCTTGGGATGGAATGGGTTCTGGAGCGTGGCGATGCAGGTTCTTCGAAGTCTGCGTTCTCATCCGTCGAGAACAGACCCAGCAGATTGACGGGTGACAATTGGAGCTCCTAAGCACCAGATGTAGTAAGATTGTCCGCTGACTCCTGCCCCGCGCCCCCACCTTCTGGTCTCTGTGGTCTTACCTGGGGCCGCGCTGCTGGATGAGCTGCAAGACATAAATAAGGTTGTTAGAGGAGAAGGGGGTGCTAGGGTGACAAGGTGAGTCCAGCGCTACACACAGCATATGCACGACAAAAGCACCACTGCTCTCAAAATCATCGCAGACATCACATTTCATGACCATCAACACATTGTGCATTGCAATGATTTTCATTCGGCCAGCATTGTTTCTATGACACTTTTAGAAATCATCTATCATATATGATTGGTCGGATATGAGTTGGTGTGGCATCTATTGACTTTACATCACGCAATGGTGCAAGCTTTACTCACGTGGCATCACTTCAGGGTCTGCAGATGCCTCCATGGCTGTACGGGGGTGCTTCCCCACGAGTGCTAGCACTCGCACCTGCATGTCAGTGATGTCGCTGGGGACTGGTGGCCCCCCACCCATTCGCCTCTGCACGGACCTCATCGTCGATAGCTTCTTCTGTAAAAGGTGACAGGACGACATGGCATGATATCATTGTGTGCTATCATTGCTAGGTACTGTCACAGAGACTGATACAACACATAACCAACAGATGTAATCATGATTATTATGATTATTATCATTCTTTACCTAAAGACCTACACCATGACTGCAAGCTTTGAGTAAAACATTCCCGGTAAAAGTACAAGACCTCATCTCTGCTGATAGTCACTCATGACTGTTACAAATCAAATTATATAAATACATAAGTACATGTCAATAAATGTAATACTTACTCTTGCGGATCCCACAAGGTCGTTCCATCGTTTGCGGCATTGGTTGCCCTCACACACCTCGTTGGTCGCCGATGAGACCACCTCTGCTATCTCGGTCCATATCCTCTGGTAGACCTTTGGGGTGGGCTTCCCACGCCGTCCCTGTGTCAAATCACTCCAGTGTGACTCGACCTCCTGCAGGAGGGAGGCATTTGCCTCATCAGAGAACCTCCTGGCTCTTTTGCAGCCACCAATGTGCTCCTCTCCCACCTCACTGCTCTCTCCAGCATCAGTCTCCACAGCGTGCTGTGATGCTTCCTCCTCTCTTATAGGGCAAATTCAGGTAAATATGTGGCTGTTAACTGCTACTTTTTGTTTGCCTACTTGCTGTAAAGCTCTAAAGTCTCCCTCCTTCCTCCCAAAGCAACCACACCACACCCTGCCACGCCTTCAGTCCCTCTGAGCTCCCTCTCGTTCTCTGTCTCCTCTTCTGCGCATGTCATGATGACCCTTGACCTCCTGAATTGCGGGAATCAAGCATTGCCATGCCGTTGCTAAGAACGGCCACACTTTACGGCAGAAGGTCAAAAAAATTTAAAGCTACCACCCATTTGATATCGCTCACGGTAACACCCATTTTCAAAAATATAAACTAGGTGTTTTGAGAATGGGCGAGAAGCCGGCGATCTGAAAACCCTTTTTTACCGCCCACGCCAGAAATAACGCCCATTTTTGGGTGATAAGCTCAAAAGTGGAGGTTCTAGCCCAATGTCTTTTTCTGCCATGCCCTAGCTGCTAGGTGCCCCTTCCAGATGATCAGGAATTCTAGAGAGGACTGACACTTGACCCTTCCCACTGAGGAGTGTGAAGCCTGCCATCAGGTCCTCTTAAACCAATCCTCTCGAGGCCACAAGTGAAAGCCTCTGGTAAATGAGAGCCCAGGTCTCAACAGCAGTAGACACAGTGTTGGCTAACAAAACTGCATCTATACCTGGGGTTTCAGTCCTCGGGGCTCCTCTGTAGGTCACACTGGAGTTGCCACTGGCTCCACGGTGGATGCAGTCTTCCAAAACCCTCTTGCATGTCTGTACAAATGTTAGAGCTGCTAATCTGCCATTGCATGCATGTAGCTCTGAAGATTCTCAAAGAATTGCATGAAGCTTTTTCGCTGATTTAGTTCTGCATGTAGCCCCTGTAAGGTACAAATCTTTTGGTCCAGCAACAGCTGCACACCTGTCACTCGTCCACCTTTCTTCTTGTTGCTGCTGGTCTGCTGCCATGTTCTCCTCACTCGTGTTGGGTGCCTCACCAGATGATACCTCCTGACCCTCTCCTTCAGATTCCCCTGCGGTGGATGTATGTGCGCTGGTGCTTGTGACGTCTGGTGTGCTTGATGTTGTAAAGTCCCTGCTTCCTGCCCATCTTTTTGGGAAGACCATCTTTTTTTGGAGGACTCTATGCTGAGAGAAGAGGAACACGTGTTAGCATGGGGTATACGGGACAAAGCTTGGCACACTGTAGCAAGGTCAATGTGGTGTACTGCTACTGCTGGTTCGAGGTCCCACTGCGTTACTGAATGAAGGAGCTTGATGGGCAAGCAAGAAGCTGAAGACAACACTATCTTTGTTGGTGTGGCACAAAGCCACCAAGCTCTCCCTCGCTCTCTTTATCTATAACCTTCACTGCTATAATTTACAGGGCAACCTCCTCATGCCATGTCGTGTGAGGTGACGCAGGCTCACCACCATTGTGGGTTGTCTCTCTCTGATTTTGGGCAGCCTTTTCTGTTAAAATCAGTCAAAACAGACGGCTTCAACATTTGGATGTAACATGAGGTGCAACTCAATATCCAGCCTACATCCCATGGGATGCAAGTAGTTTAGGATGTGGCATGGACTTGGTGTCAAACTATGCAATAGTGATGTGATGCAGTGGAAACCTTTCCCTTTGGCAGCAACTACAAGTTGCAACTACAACTATACAGACATGGGGCGCAATGTAGAAACATAGAAACATAGAAAGATGGGGCTAGATTTTCCATTATTTTTGCATGCATACCGCCCACTTAACGTCCATTTTAACGCTGAAATGTGGTATACCGCCCATATATCGCCCATTTTGCCACAAAACGGAAACGAACGACCATTTTTCAGTCACTTATCGGTGAGCGTTACTTTCGGCATGTACGTAATGGCGATAAAAAATAATACCGCTCGCCCACTTTTTTTGGGCGGAAAGATCAGAATGGGCGAAACCAATTTCCATAATATCGCTCAGCGTTACCTTCAGCATGTAATTAACACCGAGATTTAATAATACTGCCCGGCCACTGTTTTTTGTCGTAAAGATCACATTTGCCGAAACTAACGCCCAGAAAATCGCCCAGAGCATTACTTTCGGCATTTTGCACACATCCCGCCGACAATATCGCTCGCTGAACAAATTGCTGTGAGAAAGTTGCTCTCACCTGAACTAATCACAGCTGTATGGATGCCATTTTCTAAATCACAAGTCGCTTCATTTAAAAGGCTGCTCTGCTTCAACTTCGGGGGAGTTTGGATGTACTCTGGAGGTCTTTTAAGTTGATGTGAACATCTGAACAAACATCTGATCACACTGTGGACAATTGGAATTTACTTTAGGTGTCTTAGTGGGGACATTTATTGTTTGTGAACAATCGGTGTAATACTGATAATTATTAGAATGGGGCCTGTCATTTTGCAGCCTGTCTTGGTGAGTATGCACATGCTGCAGATGAGAGATAGCAGAAGATATATTCGACAGCATTATGTGGCCAATCTAAGACGTGCCATTCTGATGAGGAGGACCAGATCTTGCAGCCCCCATACTTAAAGGGAGAAGTGGTCTTACCTCAACTTGTCCGACAACACCTGCTTAGGAGACTGCGTTTCCAGAAGGAGGTTATCAGTGAGATATGCCAGCTCATCAGGAGAGATCTGCAGCCTGCCAGCACCATCAGGACCGCACTGTCCATTGAGGTCAAGGTTACCGTGGCACTTTCGTTCTGGGTTCCTTTCAGGCCTCAGCTGGCGACATTTGCGCTATAGCTCAGCATGCCACACATTGCTGCATTAGACAGGTCACTGAAGCCCTTTACGCATACAGGATGGAATTTTTCAGCTTCCCCATGACCAGGAAGGCTCAGACTGAGAGGGCTTCAGGATTCTGTACACACATCACGATGCGGACACCTTTTCAGGATGCAGAGGTTTTTCGGAACCGCAAGAGATTCCACTCCCTGAAGTCTAACTTGTTGTCGACCACCAGCAAATAATTATGGCAGTGAATGCCAAATTTCCGGGCAACATCCATGATGCTCACATCCTGCGTGAGAGCGCTGTATCTGGTATCTGACATGGATGCTTGGTGACAAAGGATATGGCCTCGCCATCTTGCTGATGACCCCCCTGCGTGATACCCACACCGAAGCCGAGAAGCAGTACAACAAGAGCCACAGAGCCACTCGCAATATCATCGAGAAAACCATTGGAGTGCTTAAGCAGTGCTTTAGATTTTTTTTTATTTATTTTTTTTTTTTATTTTAAATTTTTCGTTGCCAATCTTTCCAATTCTTTGTCAAATCACAAACGCCAGAGGTCACCTTGCACACATCAAGGATCACTCTGCACCAATGCTCTTAGCCAAAAGGCCGAGAGCCACTGCACCGTTCCTGGAAGTACTGCAATACCAGGTTCGTGCCATGGAGGTGGATAGGTCAGGCCCCCCACACACCTCCGTGGAGGTGGATGGGTCAAGCCACCCCACCCACCTCCTATTTCCAAAAAGCATAGGAGAACCACCTTCCTGATCCAGGGAGAACCACTTTGGGGTCATGGTTACTCCCCTGTCAGGTCAGTTACGCATGATCTTAGCCAAAAGGCCGAGAAGCAGTGCTTTAGATGCCTGGATCACACAGGAGGAGAGCTCCAATACCACCCTGAGCAGGTAGCTCAATTTGTAGTAGTGTGCTCAATGCTGCACAACTTAGCTATCAGGAGGGGACAAGAATTGCCAGAAGTGACTTCCAGTCCACCTCAGGAGAGAGAGGAAGAGGAGGATGAGGAAGTGGATGCGGACATCGGGCCAGACAATCAGGCTGAGGCTGAAACCGTGCCCCTGCCCCCCTCTAGACTGCAGGAAAGGGCCCGTGGTGGCTACATAGCTGCAAGACTCTTATGTCAGCAGATCATAAATGAATGCTTTGCTTGAAAGAATGTTGTTGTTATTGATAAAGCTGCAACACTGCTGGGTGTGCAGGTCATACATCAATGGTGTGCATCACCTTGGTGACAGTTAAAGTTTAAGTTGATTCAAGTTAAGTATAATTATACTCTTTCATGTTAAGGAATTACCAGTGTGTAACGGTGCAGCTATCTGAGACAATGCGCAACAAGGTTATGTTAAATAAAAAACATTTAATCCGACCATTTGTGTGAAATCATAATTATAACTGTAAAAACACTCCACCCCACCGCTGCCCCACAACAAATTTATCACATTTACATCATTTGATTAGTCACCATTTTCAGCAATACATAACACAAATGCAAACCAGCAATGTAGCCCCCGACCCTCCCACCCAAATAGTACCAACGACATAAAAATATGCGGCCATGCACCTCACTTTCTTTTTGTTGCGTATGCAATAACTCAATAGGCTTAGTACTGTGAACTCAATATGGTGCGACCTGACTCTACTTTATTAGCTCTCAAAGTGAGTATTAAACATGGAGGCTTTCTTTATATACAAGGGCTGCACGTACCCATTGGTATTGATACCTCTATGCTCTGAAAACAAAGATATAAGCGGCTTGTGATTGGTTTCAAGCTCGAAACGAAGCCCAAACAGATACTGGTGCATCTTTTTAACTCCATATACGCAGGCTAAAGCTTCTTTCTCTACCATGCCGTAGGCTCTTTCCGCTTTAGACATGTTCCTCGACGCGTATGCAATGGGTTGTCGTTTGCCCGCAACCAACCCCATCTGATGAAGCATCACAGGCCAATACTAAACGCTTGCACAG
Source organism: Pristiophorus japonicus (assembly GCF_044704955.1). Lineage (NCBI taxonomy): Eukaryota > Metazoa > Chordata > Chondrichthyes > Pristiophoridae > Pristiophorus > Pristiophorus japonicus. The sequence continues at coordinate 69,416,783 of NC_091985.1, forward strand.
GTCATAATGTACCAACAATTTGTTGGAACAAAGCAGATTTCTAGCCTTCTCGAAGGCCCTGTCTTGAGATACACCCCAAACCCAGTTGTCGCCTTTTTTGAGCAGCATGTGCAGTGACTCTAATAATGTGCTCAACTTAGGTAAGAAATTACTGAAGTAGTTGAGAAGACCAAGGAACGAACGCAGCTCCGTCACATTCTGGGGTCTGGGTGCATTTTGGATGGCCTCTGTTTTCGAGTCCACAGCTTTGATGCCGTCTGCAACAATCTTCCTTCCCAGGAATTCGACTTCCAATGCCATAAAGACGCAATTTGAACGTTTCAATCTGAGCCTCACTTTGTCCAGATGACATAAAACCTCTTCCAGGCTGTGCAGGTGTTCGGCAGTGTCACGATGTGTGACCAGAATGTCGTCTTGGAACACCATGGTTTTAGAGACGGACTTCAGTAAACTCTCCATGTTTCTCTGAAATATGGTTGCAGCCGAGCGAATTCCGAAAGGACACCTGTTATAAATGAACAGCCTTTTATGCATATTGATGCACGTAAGTTTCTTCATTGATTCGACAAGCTCCTGTGTCATATAGGCCAACGTCAGATCCAATTTGGTGAACAACTTTCTCCCGGCTAGCATTGCAAACAGGTCATCAGCCTTTGGTAACGGGTACTGATCCTGTTTCAAAACTTGGTTGATCGTAACCTTGTAATCTCCACAAATCCTGACAGTGCCATCACTTTTCAGCGCAGGAAAAATGGGACTAGTGCATTCATTAAATTCGACTGGTGAAATGACCCCCTCACTTTGGAGTCTGTCCAGTTCGATTTCGACCTTCTCCCTTATCATGTACGGGACCGCCCGGGCTTTGTGATGGATGGGTCTTGCATCTGAGTCCAGGTGGATCTGCACCTTGGCTCCCGTGAAGTTGCCGATGCCCGGTTCAAACGGCGAGGGAAATTTGTTCAGCACTTGAGCACATGAAGTGTCATCCACCGATGACAAAGCTTTAATATCATTCCAGTTCCACTTTATTTTTTCGAGCCAACTCCTGCCGAACAACGTTGGAATATTGCCTGAAACGAACCGCAGCGATAGAACAAGAACCACCCCATCGTACGACACCTTGACTGCTGCACTGCCAATCACTGGTATGAGCTCTTTGGTGTGTAGGTATGCAATTTTTTATTTACTGGACTCAGCTTGGGTTTCACGGCCTTGATGTCCCGCAGCTTTTCGAAAGTCCTCTAGCTCATAATTGACTGACTCACACCCGTGTCTAATTCCATAGATACCGGCATACCATTCAATTTTACTTCAATCATTATCGGTTGGCTCTTTGCCAGGAACGAATGTACACTATACACTTCCTCCTTGGCTATCTCGGGTTGCATTGCTGGATCCGCTCTGGATCGGTCATCATCATCCACGTGGTGTGTCGCAGCACGTTTGCTGAGTTGCGGACACATCCTCTGAAGTTGCCCCATTTTCGCACAGCCTCTACAAATATACTGCCTGAAATGGCACTGATGAGGCCAATGATTGCCCCTACAACTCCAACAGGGTGAAATCGGATTCATGGCCAATGGCAGACTTCGAGTTGTTACAGGTTTTGCAAACACAGTCAGGTAGACCCTGCCAGGTGCAACTCTGCCAACCGACGACACAATCTGGTGCACAGTACTTGCAGTGGAGTTCCGACACTGCGAGGATATCTGCTTTGCACTATCAACCGTGGTCAGGCAAGCCTGGGCGATCATGATGGCCCTGCTCAGATCCAGCGACTCTGCAGCCAGCAGCTTCCGCAGGACCACCTCGTGGTTCATGCCTATTACAATGACGTCGCGCAGCATGTCTTCCAACGCAGTTCCAAACTTACATGGCCCAGCAAGACGTGTCTCAGTTCGGCAACAAATTCCGCCACGTCCTGGCCCTCAGACCAAACATGCTAGTAAAAGCAATATCTCGAGATAATGATGCCTTCTTTAGGTTTGAGATGGTCCTGAATCAGAGCACACAATTCCTATAGGTCTTTTCCGTTGGACGTGCAGATGAGAGCAGATTCTTTGAGGCTATAGATTTTTGGATCACAAACCGTGAGGAAAACTGTCCTGCACCTAACTGCGTCAGCGTCTTCATCCATCTGGTTGGCCATGAAATACTGGTCGAGGCAATCTGTAAAATCCTCCCAGTCTTCTCCCTCCACGAATCGCTCCAGGATTCCAATGGTGCTCATTTTTTTTTGTGTGTGTGTGAAAGTTCGTATTGTGCCTTGTTGCCAAATGTTTCGTATGCAATAACTCAATAGGCTTAGTATCGTGAACTCAATCAGGTGCGACCTGACTCTACTTTATTAGATCTCAAAATGAGGATTAAACATGGAGGCTTTCTTTATATACAAGGGCTGCACGTGTGTGTCTGTGGCCCAATGACCTCCGACGGTCGCTCCCCCTGGTGGCAGATAAACCCAGACACACATATATTACACCTTCCCCCCCCCCCCCGCCCCCTTCCTGCCGCTTCTCCTCCTCACTTCTACCCTTTCCCCTTCCCCTCCTGACTCCAAGCCGTCTGACCGAGGAGTTCCTCAGGCGCTGCTTCATTGGGGGGAATGACGGCAGAACCGCTGCTTGGACAGATACGGGAGAGGAGGGTCCCGAGGTGGGAACATCTTCCAGGCCCGAAGCAAGATCTTCCTTCTGGCTCTCATGTGTCGTTGGCAATGGGGGTGCAGCACCTTGGGGTGCAGTGCCGTGCTCGGGACCCCCCCACTGGGTGGCCTCTACCACCAGTGTTCCTGGCAATCAGCTCCAAGGCCTCCGCCATTCGCGGCACGCACTCCGTCATGGTGGTGGACATGCTGGCCAGCTGGAGGGATATGCCCCCCATTGTCTTTTGGATCTGCTGACCAATGTCAACACTCCTCCTGGACAAGTGTACCATGTCCCCACTCAGATCTGCCGCTTGTGGAGCAGACCTGCCGCGTTGAACCAACCTGCGCTTGGTCGGTGCCATCCTGGAGACACCTGGGGTGCCCTGCGGCAATGTCCTTGGGCCTGGTACCTCCACGGTGGATGTGGGAATGGCTGCAGGAGCACTAGATGTCATCGGTGTCGAATGGATTATGGATCTTGGCGATGCAGGCTCCTCAAAGTCGGCACTGTCATCTGTTGAGAATGGACCCAGCAGATGCACAGGCGAGAATTGGAGCTCCTCAGCACCAGATGGAGGAGAGTCCGGCGAGTCCGTCCCTGCGCCCCTGGCTTCTGGGCTCGGTGTTCTTGCCTTGGGCCGCGCTGCTGGCTGAGCTGCAAAATATAAATGAGGTTATTAGAGGAGAAGCGGGTGCCTGGGTCAGAAGGTGAGTTCAGCGCTGCACACAGCATATGCACAACAAAAGCAACACCGCTATCAAGATCATCACAGACATCACGTTTCATGACCATCACCAAATTCTGTATTGCAATGATTCTTTTGAGGACATAATTATTGAGAGACGAATTTTAAGATTCATCTATCATATAATATTGGTCGGATATGAGTGGGTGTAGCATCTATTGACTACATCACACAATGGTGTATACTTTACTCATGTGGCATCACATCAGGCTCTGCTGCTGCTTGCGTGGCCGACTGGGGGTGGGTCCCCACTAGTGCCAGCACCCACTCCTCGATGTCGGTGAGGTCGATGGTGACTGGTGGCCCCCCACCTGTTCGCCTCTGCTCGGTCCTATTCCTCAAAAGGTTCTTCTGTAAAAGGTAACAACAGCATGACACGGCATGAGATAATTGCGTGATATCTTTGCTAGGTACTGTCACAGAGACTGATACAACACATAACTGACAGATGTAATCATCATTCTTTACCTAAAGACGTACATCGTGACCGCAGGCTTTGAGTACAACCTTCCCGGCATAAGTGCTCATTACACTTACAATTCCAATTATATAAATATATAAGTACATATAAATAAATGTAATTCTTACTCTGGCAAATCTGACATGGTCGTTCCATCGTTTGTGGCATTGGTTGCCCTCACGCAACTCGTTGGTCGTCGATGAGACCATCTCAGCTATCTCGGCCCATATCTTCTGTTAGGCTTTTGGGGTGGGCTTCCCACGCCTCCCTGGGTCAATTGACCCCAGCGTGACTCGACCTCCTGCATGAGGGAGGCTTTTGCCTCATTCGAGAACCTCCTTGCTCTTTTGCAAATTCCCAAGTGTTCCTCTCCCAGCTCACTGCTTTTGCCAGCGTCCTCATCTCCACTGCGTGCAGGGTCGCCTCCTCCATCCCTGCCATGTTAAATATGGAGGAAGACACAAATAACCTTCCGGAAATACTAGGGGACCGAGTGTCTAGTGAGAAGGAGGAACTGAAGGAAATCCTTATTAGGCGGGAAATTGTATTGGGGAAATTAATGGGATTGAAGGCCGATAAATCCCTGGGGCTTAATAGTCTGCATCCCCGAGTACTTAAGAAAGTAGCCCTAGAAATAGTGGATGCATTGGTGATCATTTTCCAACAGTCTATTGACTCTGGATCAGTTCCTATGGACTGGAGGGTAGCTAATGTAACACCACTTTTTAAAAAAGGAGGGAGAGAAAATGGGGAATTATCGACGGTTAGCCTGACATCAGTAGTGGGGAAAATGTTGGAATCAATTTTTAAAGATGAAAAAGCAGCGCATTTGGAAAGCTGTGACAGGATCGGTCCAAGTCAGCATGGATTTATGAAGGGGAAATCGTGCTTGACAAATCTTCTAGAATTTTTTGAGGATGTAACTAGTAGAGTGGACAAGGGAGAACCAGTGGATGTGGTGTATTTGGACTTTCAAAAGGTTTTTGACAAGGTCCCACACAAAAGATTGGCATGCAAAATTAAAGCACATGGTATTGGGGGTAATGTATTGATGAGGATAGAGAACTGGTTGGCAGACAGGAAGCAGAGAGTCGGCATAAACGGGTCCTTTTCAGAATGGCAGGCAGTGACTAGTGGGGTGCCACAGGGCTCAGTGCTGGGACCCCAGCTATTTACAATATACATCAATGATTTAGATGAAGGAATTGAGTGTAATATCTCCAAGTTTGCAGATGACACTAAACTGGGTGGCAGTGTGAGATGTGAGGAGGATGCTAAGAGGCTGCAGGGTGACTTGGTCAGGTAAGGTGAGTGGGCAAATGCATGGCAGATGCAGTATAATGTGAATAAATGTGAGGTTATCCACTTTGGTGGCAAAAACACGAAGGCAGAATATTATCTGAATGGTGGCAGATTAGGAAAAGGGGAGGTGGAACGTGACCTTGGCGTCATGGTACATCAGTCATTGAAAGTTGGCAGGCAGGTACAGCAGGCGGTGAAGAAGGCAAATGGTATGTTGGCGTTCATAGCGAGGGGTCTTGAGTATAGGAGCAGGGAGGTCTTACTGCAGTTGTACAGGGCCTTGGTGAGGCCTCACCTGGAATATTGTGTTCAGTTTTGGTCTCCTAATCCAAGGAAGGACGTTCTTGTTATTGAGGGAGTGCAGTGAAGGTTCACCAGACCGGGATGGCAGGACTGACATATGAGGAGAGACTGGATTGACTGGGCCTGTATTCACTGGAGTTTCGAAGGATGAGAGGGGATCTCAGAGAAACATATAAAATTCTGTCGAGACTGGACTGGACAGGTTAGATGCAGGATGAATGTTCCCGATGTTGGGGAAGTCCAGAACCAGGGGACATAGTCTAAGGATAAGGGTTAAGCCATTTAGGACTGAGATGAGGAGAAACTTCTTCACTCTGAGCTGTTAACCTGTGGAATTCTTTACCGCAGAGAGTTGCTGATGCCAGTTCATTAGATATATTCAAGAGGGAGTTAGGTATGGCCTTTACGGCTAAAGGGATCAAGGGGTATGGGGAGAAAGCAGGAAAGGGATACGGAGGTGAATGAACAGCCATGATCTTATTGAATGGTGGTGCAGGCTCGATGGGCTGAATGGCCTGCTCCTGCACCTATTTTTTATGTTTCTATGTTTCTATCCAGGTGATCAAAAATAGATCCAGGAGATCACTCTGGCTGTATTAGATTCCACGATGTTCTTACCATTGTGTCTGCGCCATCCAACAAGAGATTATCTAGTCTAATCCCACTTACCAGTTCTAGGTCCTTAACTCTGCAGGTTACGGCACTTCAAGTTCACATCCAAGCACCTTTTAAATGTGGAGAGGGTTTCTGCCTCCACCACTCTTCCAGGCAGTGAGTTCCAGACCCCACAACCCTCTGCGTGAAGAAGCTTCCCCTCAAATCCCCTCTAAACCTTCCACCAACCACCCTAAATCTATGCCCCCTCATAATTGATCCCTCCACCAAGGGAAATAGGCCTTTGCTATCCACTATATCCAGGCCCCTCAAAATTTTGTACACCTCAATGAGGTCTCCCCTCAGCCTCCTCTGTTCCAAGGAGAACAAACCGAGCATATCCAATCTGTCCTCATAGCTAAGATTCTCTATTCTAGGCAGCATCCTAGTAAATCTCCTCTGCACCCTGCCTAGTGCAGTCACGTCCTTCCTATAATACGGCGACCAGAACTGCACGCAGTATTCCAGATGCAGCCTAACCAGTGTATTATACAATTTGAGCATAACCTCCCTGCTCTTGTATTCTGTGCCTAGGCCAATAAAGGCAAGCATTCCGCATGCCTTCTTAACCATCTTATCCACCTGACCTGCTATTTTCAGAGATTTGTGGACAAGCACTCCAAGGTCCCTTCATTCATCTACAGTTCTAAGAGGCCTACCATTTAATGTGTATACCCTTTCCTTATTAGCCCTCCCCAAGTGCATTATCTCACACTTCTCCTAATTAAATGTGATGTGGTGGGGCCAGTGCTTTCACGTGGGCTTAGTGAATGCATTCATTTCATTCGAGCTGGTAAACTTGGCACTCTTCCTCAAGCTAAAGAACTAAGTACTTATTTGTTCTCATGACCTTTGGACTTAGGAGACTGCACTCATTCTGCTGACTGCCTCCTACCATGGACCTTGTGTGGATGTTTCCTTCTAAAGTAGACACCTTCATCAACGTCCAGAGTGTTCTTAGCAAAGGAGGGCAGTTTTGCACTTGCCCCTGGGCACATAGGCATTTTCTTCACCACAGTCTGTCACAACAGCAGCAATATAAAAGCCCTTTAAGAACGGCTGCACGCCAGATTCCCTGCCCACATGTCACAGTGCTTCATATGCATGGGGAAAACACACAGAGAGTATATTACAGTCAGTTAAATAAGCTGACCTCATTGAATCTGATGAGGTCAGCTCACCCACTCCACCAACAGAAGTGTACTTGCCCTTATATGCTGTCATCCATTTTATTCCCAGTTAAATGAACCATAATGGTTTAATGCAATCCTGCACATTCCTATGTTACCACGTTCCTAACACTCTGTATTTAATATTCTGCATTGTCTCTATTGAAATAAGTGGAGAGAAAGACAAGACCCAGCACCTTCAGCCTGAAGTGATGCTTGTGATTGTGAGAGGGCACTTGTGTTAATGACACAAAGGGGGAGTCTTAGTTGATCTAATTATTAACTTTCTTTTGCCATTTATTTTCAGAGAAAGTGTTGTGATTAACCCTGGCAATCTTCTGCAGTGCTATAGACAATTTAATGGCCTGATTTAAAAAAAAACTTTTGCCCTCATCAGAATCAAAAACATTTTACTTTTAAGTGAATTTTTTTTAGTTACAAAAAGTCATTCTGTAAGGAATTTGAGTTAAATACTATTATCTCGCCAACATGGCTGAAGCAAGATGATGAATACATTTATGAATGAATTAACGGTTTTCTCTGAAATATAATGTTGAATCATTAGAACAACAGAATAACAAGTCAGGAATGGATAGGCTTCTCTGCACCATCCCACCCCACACCTTGCTTGTCCATTGTTCTTTCCAAGATCCATTAGTGGACAGCAGTTACCTACTCCGTCCTCTCCCAGCCCGAGTTTCAGAACACGGGGAAAATATGAATTAACAGCGAACTTTTCAAACTTATTTTTAGCATTAAATCAATGAAACTTTTGCAATTGTCTTAAGTAATAATGACAGAGAACCACACTCAGGCTCTATTGTATCCTTAGTATCTTGGGTTAAGAATAGGTACCATGGGCCCAAGTTTCCACCCCCTGTAAAATCGGCGTGCCTCCATGAGGTGCGGCGACTTTCCAGAATAAAAAGGGCGCCGAAAAGTTACTTTGTAATTCTCCGAGCTCCTCAGGACGTCTTCGGCCTCAGCGTAGTGCAGCACAAAGGGTGGGGGGCAGAGCCAGGTCCCGGCGCTGAAAACAGAGCTGGGACCTCTGCACATGCGCACTAGAGTGTGTGCGCATGTGCAGTAGCTCCTCGCAGCCCGAATCTCTGCGACGCTGCGTGGGAGGGGCCCAAAGCACGCCGCCCCTAGCCCTGGCCAAATGGGCTCCCCGGACATTGAAGATGTGCTGAGTTATCGGGACTCGGGCTTCCTAGAAACACCCACACCCAGCATTTTAGCACTCTATCTAGAAATAACATCAGCTCAGAATTTTAAATTTATGGAGAGCATATATTCAAGAACTTTGTGCTAGTGTTTCATTGTCGCTGGGATGATCCGATTAACTGGGAGCCCAAAAAGCAACGTCTGCCTGAGATGTATGGGAGGGAAATCGCTGGTTTCATTGACAGACCGACTGACAAATCACCCGATGGGAAGTAAGTTGGAGGGAGAGCCCACTCACTTGCTGTTGTTGGGAGTTACACAAGCCCATGTTCGGAGTCAGTCTGTGCTCTGTTCAGAAGATGGGCGCTCAGGCCACAGACGACTCTGAGCTGGACTCGGGATCCACGTCTTTGAACATTCTCTAACAACCACAGATTTCGGCAAAGTTAGGAGATGACACTTCAAGACCGCATCCGCAGGAGCGTGCCTAGACTGGGGGAGAAAACGCCCTGCCTTTATTCTGGATTGGTTGGATTTCTAAAAGTGGAATCTTGCAATCTGGAAGCACCAAATTAATAAACACCTAAATTAATAAGCGTCTAGGTACAAAGTACGCCAATTCCGGTGCGTGCTCCAGTCGGCAAGGTAGGACTTCTAATTTTTATTACTTGATTTAATGTCATTTATTGTTATTTAAAAATTTTGATGATTTCTATGCATCTTTATGGTTAAAAGTGAAATGTTTAATGCTTTGTAAAATCCCCCAAATTCCATCTAACTTCCCTTCCCCCCCATCTCTCGCTGCCTGCGCCTAATTTATAAAGTGTAGGCAAGGTTTTTCTGAGCGTTCAAAAATCTACACTTACTCCATTCTAAGTTAGTTTGGAGAAAGTTTTCGCTGCCTAAACTTGCAAAACAGGCGTAAGTGGCTGGTCATGCCCCCTTTTGAAAAAAAAAACTGTTCTAAAATGAAACTATTCTAACTAAATTGGAGCAAACTAAATGTTGAGAATTGCAATTTCTAAGATACTCCATACTAAGCTAGTTGCTCCAAAAAAATAGGAGCAACTCGAGCCGAAGCTTGAGCCCCATAGAACTAATATACAAAATATTTCATGATCTGTGACCTCTAATAGAGCAGGCTGTGCTTGTGTATTTGTAAATTTACTCACAGGCAGCATCTCTCTAATCCTGTTGAATCAGGGACAGGCACATGTCTCAGTACAATGATATGCAGTACCCTGGTATATCCACTACTGCATATAAATAGTCTAATCATTTAACATAAAAGGCAATAACCATTCCAACAAGGAGAAAATATACTGGCATTCTTCCACAACTAAGGTATAGATATAGCCCTCATATAAGAAACCACTTAACCTTCACTGAGCCTGAAAAATTCGATTGGTTGGCGAAATGTTCTATATTTCCTATCAATCCAAACAAAGTGCTGCAACATTTTCTTTCATAAAGGCCCCTTCTCCCTCCCTCCGTCAATACGTCAACAAGGCCATTCACAAAGGCTTACCTCTGGAATGCAGACACCACCTTCTTGAGGTACATAATCCCATCGCAGACTTTCCCCACCACATATCACCATCCACTTCCTTATTCTGTCCCTGCACCTTACACACATCATAACCAGAGGATTCTGTCCTGGAATGGTATGAGGATGAAGTGCAGCATCAGTGGCCATCCCCCACACTAGGATAGTAAAGCTGAACCCAATGCTTGCTGATTCACTTCGACTCTCAGCCAATCTTACATTAGAATTAACTATCTCTCCATCCCACAATCCCAATTAACCTTAGTAAAGGTTTAGGAACATAGGAATAGAAGTAGGTCATTGAGCCCCTCGAGCCTGTTCTGCCATTCAATTGGATCATGGCTGATCTATATCTTAACTCCGTTTACCCGCCTTTTTAACTCCGTTGCCGAACAAAAAGCTATCTATCTCAGTTTTGACATTTTCAATTGACCTAGCTTCAACTCCTTTTTTGGAAAAGAGAGTTCCAGATTCGTACTAACCCTTGTGTGAAGAAGTGTTTCCTGACATCAACCCTGAACAGACTAGCTCTAATTTTAAGGTTATGTCTTGTTGTTCGGGACTCCCCCACCAGAGGAAATTGTTTCTCTCTATCTACCCCATCAAATCATTTAATCATCATAAACACCTTAATTATATCACTCCTTAGTGTTCTATACTCATGGGAATACAACCCTACTCTATACAGCCTGTCCACATAACTTAACCCTTTTAGCCCCGGTATCATTCTGGCGAATCTGAGCAATACCCTCTCCAAGGCTAATGTATCCTCCTGAGATATGGTCCACAGCACTGAACGCAGTACTCCAGATGTGGTCTAACCAGAGCTTTATACAACGGTAGCATAACTTCCACCTAATGTTCCCTCTTATTTTTTTGGGTGCGTGGCCCCTTTAAGGGACTGCGTGGCCAATCACAGTTTCATGCATGTGCAAAACGTTACATTGGAAAGTCGGCCGTGGGCTGCATGGGACCACCAGAGAGGTGTGTGGCCATGTGGGACGTTGCTTCCACCCCTTGAAATGAATGCTAACATTCCGTTTTTAGTGATTTCTGTACATGGACCCCTAAGTCTCTCTGCTCCTCCACAATTCCTAGCTTCTCACCATTTAGAAAATTCTATAATCTACCTTTCTTAGGTACAAAGTGGATGACCTTACACTTCCCCATGTTAAACTCCATCTGCCACAATTTTTCCCACTCACTTAATCTATCAATTTCCCATTGCAACTTTCTTCTCCCATCTACATTATTTCCTGTGCCACCTAACTTGGTTCCATCAGCAAACTTGGATATATGGCTCTCATCATCTAAGTTATTTACAAATATAGTGAAAAGCTGAGGTCCTGGTACAGATCCTTGCGGATCCTGCCAATTGGAGTACATAATCCATTATCCCTACTCTTTGTCTTCTCAACAATTCCCTACCCAAAAGGTTGCCTCCAATTCCATGCACTTCCAGTTTTCCTAACAGTCTCTTGTGTGGAACCTTTTCGAATGCCTTCTGGAAGCCCATATAAATAACATCCATAAACACTCCCATATCTACCATAAAACATTAAAAAAAATAAGAATTAGGAGCAGGAGTAGGCCATATGGCCCCAGAGCCTGCTCCGCGATTCCAATTAGATTATAGCTGATCTTTAACCTCAACTCCACTTTCCTGTCCGATGCCCATATCCCTTAATTCCTCTGGGGTCCAAAAATCTATCTATCTCAGCCTTGAATGTACTCAATGACTCAGCATCCACAGCACTTTGGGGCAATTTGGGGGAATTCCAAAGATTCACAACCCTCTGAGTCAAGAAAATCCTCCTCATTTCAGTCTTAAAAGGCCGGCACCTTATCCTGAGACTACGCCCCTTAGTTCTAGACTCGACAGCCCAGGATAACCCTGTCAATCTCCCTCAGAAGCATATGGGGCCAAAATTGCCCTCCACCCCAAATCGTACGCACAATTCGAATTAAATGATTATTGTCCGCCACAATCCATGGGGCAGAGAATAGAAAGATTTTGCCCTCTTTTCCTCTGAGATTTAGTTGGGGCGGTGTTTCGGGCGGTTGTGGAATGGAAGTGGGTCAGGAGCGGGGTGGAAGGCAGGCGGTGTCATCAACGCGACACGGATGGGCCGCATCGCGCTGATACGTAGCAACGTCCCTTCCATTCAGTTAAAGGGGAGGACTGCTGCGAGCTCTGCAGCCACTTTAGTGGTGCTCACTGGGCCACCAGGGAGGTCCTCGGCCGGGCCAGCGGTCCGGTACCCAAGAGGGGGTGCCGGGCTGCCTGTTGGCGCCCGGCCGAACCCATGGCCGCCATTGTTGGGCCGACTTCAGAGTCGGTTGACAATGAAAATTAAATGGTGGCCATGGCTGAGTGCCCTCCCTTTAAGGGCGGATGCGCCACCCAGCCACTGGCAGCTTCCCGCTGGAAAAAGCTGCCAGGAGCACCGAGCGACGGCTACTCTGCTCTCGTGGACAATTTCCCTCACGGGGCAGAAAGGGTTCACGGCGGATGGTAATCCACCTTCCCCCAGTCAGAAAGGCCTTACCACCCCATTACCGCCTCTTGGACCTTAAGGAGGGGGGCAATTTTGGCCCCTATATATTTCAATGAGATCACCTCTCATTCTTCTAAACTCCAGAGAGTATAGGCCCAATCTACTCAATCTCTTCTCAGAACAACCCCCTCATCCCTGGGATCAATCTAGTGAACCTTTGTTGCACATCCTCTTCAGCAAGTTTATCCTTCTTAAATAAGGAGGCCAAAATTGTGCACGGTAATCCAGGTATGGTCTCACCAGAGCCCTCTACAATTGTAGCAAGACTTCCTTACTCGTGTACTCCAACCCTCTAGCAATAAAGGCCAACAAGCCATTTGCCTTTCTAATTGCTTTCTGTACCTGCATGCTAACTCTCTGGGTTGGAACTTCGGTCATGCCTCAGTTGGGGAGGTGTCCTGGGCGGAGCGATAAATCTTGCACTGGCAAATGGTTTGTGTCTGCCACTGCAAAATTCATCAGCTGGGTCTGGAGTTTGCAGCAGGGCACTAAGGGAGGTGTTGCACCGCACTTTTAGGGCACAAGGCCAGCTGAGCAAAGGAAAATCCTAAGCTAAACAAACAGTAGTGGGGAGCTCGGAGCTCAGTGCGCCATAACAGAGGCCTGAGAGGAAAAGAAAACCTAAAAAGAACCCACCAAAAACATTCCCAATTCATTACTCATGCCACCACAACATAAATCGCAAAAAAAAAAGCAATCACACTTACCTCAGGTTGGCATTACTTACCTCACTGCAGCCGCTACAGCTTGAAATGCCAGCTTTCACAGGCATTCCCACCAGGGCGGGCTACGGGGCACGCTATGGGGCGCTCCGGGTCGGGCGGCAACCAAAAATCGAGCCGGTGTTACAACCAGGGTCGTTGCATACCGGTTCACCTCTCCCGGGCGGTACAGGTCTAATCCCATCAATACCGGCACCAAATGCCCCGGCGGGGTGCTGGAAGCTGGCTGCCCAGGCGCAACTGCTTTCCGCTGCCATTGCTGCCCCTCCGGGACACCAAGAGGAGTGGCAGAAGACTGAATTTCCAGCCCGTGTTTCTTGTACTAGCTCACCCAAATCTCTCTGAACACCAACATTTTATAGTTTCTCACCATATAAAAAATATTCTGTTTTTCTATTTTTCCTACCGAAGTGAATAACCTCACATTTCCCCACATTATACTCCATCTACCACCTTACTGCCCACTCACTTAACCTGTCCATACCTCTTTGTAGGCTCTTTGTGTTTACCTCACATCTTACTTTTCCACCTAGCTTTGTATCATCAGCAAACTTGGATACATTACACTCGGTCCCTTCATCTAAGTCATTAATATAGATTATAAATAGCTGAGGCCCCAGCACTGGTCCTTGCAGCACCGCACTAGTTACAGCCTGCCAACCCAAAAATGTCTCGTTCATCCCTATTCTCTGTTTTCTGTTTGTTAACCAATCTTTTATTCATACTAATACATTACCCCCAACCCCATGTGCCCTTATCTTGTTTAACAACCTTTTATTTGGCACCTTATTGAAAACCCTTTGGAAATCCAAATATACTACATCCACTGGTTCCCCTTTATCTACCCTGCTAGTTACATCCTCAAAAAACTCTAATAAATTTGTCAAACATGATTTCCCTTTCATAAAGCCATGTTGACTCTACCAATCATATTATGATTTTCTAAGTAACTTGTTACCACTTCCTTAGTAATGGATTCCAGCATTTTCCCGACGACTGATGTCAGGCTAACTGGCCTGTAGTTCCTGCTTTTCTCTCTCTCTCCTTTCCTGAATAGCAGGATTACATTTGCTACCTTCCAATCCACTGGAACCTTTCGTGAATCTAGGGAATTTTGGGACATCAAAAAATTCAACTAGGTTAGTTAGATATGACTTTACGTATCCAAATTTGCAACATAGGCCGCGATTTCACCTACCGAGGCAGGATCAGTGTGGCTGAGGTAAGTGGCGAACTGTAATCCCGCTCTTGGCTCCATGCTGACTTCCCCCATGCCTTTCCCGAATTGGGCTTGTTAAGCCCGCCCAGTGAGGTTCTCGGCCAATTAAAAGGAAGCAGGTCTGATGACGTCATTTGATGACGCGTCATCAGTCAGTTTTCTTAAAGGGACCATGCGCAAATTTATTTTGACAATTGTGCTGTCAGTGTTCTGCGGCATTGTTCTGCAACCACTGACAAGCACGGCATAAAGGCGCATGGCTGCAACCAGACTCTCCCGTGACCCCCTCCATATGCTTATGAAGAGAGTCACAGCACGTAGGAAGGTTCCCTTCCCTTCCAATGGGCGGAAGAGACCTCCCCAGGAGACCAACACACCCTGGTTGCACATTGCAGAGGAGGGCACAAGCAGGGACGTCGTCAGGAGGACCTGGGTGCAGTGTCGCAAATGTTTCAATGATCTCAGTAGATCACGAAAGGTTACTGCAATGCCACACTCAACATCATCCTGCTGTGTCTCTCATCACATCCTCATCACTCTGCCTTCCCTACCCAGTCCTGCACATCCTTACTCACACCAACTTATCTTGCACCTCCCTCTCTCCCTATCTATATTATCACATTTCCATCTCACCAACCACTCCTCACAATTACCCTCATCCTTATCCAATCATACCGCCTAACCTGTGTCCTGTGCAGCATCAGGTGATTGCAGAGAAGTTTGGTATTGTTGTTGGTGCTGGTGATGCTGGCATGCCTGGTTATGTTGGTGTTGGGGCTGATCGTGGTGAGATTCTGAGGACCAAGGTAAGATTTTTTCAAGGGCACCGATGCTGCTGGAAGAGATGGCAGCTGAAGTTGAGATGACAGATGCGATCTGTGAATGGTGAGAGAGGTTGTTCCAAGGAGGTGACACTGGATAGAGAGTTTACTCCAAACACTTCCAAACTGCATAAAGCTCAAAAGTGTCTTTGAAATCCTGAAGGCTCCAGCTTCTATGATTGGAAAGTGAACAGCCGGGAAATGGTAGCTTTTCTACCATTTTTTCAGTTGTCACCTGTTCAAAACAATGGAGAGTCATTGAAAGCCCAACATACTTACCTAACGTGATCCCCAAGTGTCAGGAATCTGGTGAAAAAGCTGTAAAAATGATAAAATGCTGTTTAAGTACCTTTAAACACCCTCAACGATGTCAATTGGCTTCCCCACCACTTGGTGTCGGGACTGTAAAGCACAGGCAGACCCAGCACTTGGGAAACTGACGCGGGAGTGGGTTCACAGCTAGCTGTAGATCTGCTGACAATCTTTCATATTTTGACAGCGGACCCATCTCCGAACCCACCCTCTGAGTGCTGGCAAAATCCAGGCCACGGAGTCCATTGGAGTGATTCTCAACTGCAGGCCTTCTGTTTCTCGCCTGAAAAACAGGCACCTGACAGTTGAAAATTGGTGGTCAGGCCTCCTCAGCCGTCCCATTGACACCCAAGGCCCAATTTTCAGGTGGACCTGTAAATGAGCAATCAGCCTGTTTCAGGCAGGAAGCTGCTTAATTATGGAAACCAGTATCCTATGCCGGTGGTGGGACATGGTTTGCAATTTTTCTACATATCCACTATATTGTAATTCCATTTGTACCAGACAGTGAATAATCTAACAAGTGGTCCTTAAAATCTCCCCCCACTACCTCTGATCGGAAAATGCTTGATGATGGCATGGTTTTAAAATGTGGAAAGGTGTTCCATTTCCCAGAATTTATATCCCTCACTTTAAGGAGCACAAATATTCACTAAAATTAGGAGCGAACAGAGCAAAATCACATTACATACATTGCAACCCCTCTTGGCAATGGTGTCCAAGCAGTCATCAAATGCTGCTTTTATTAATGCTGCAAGAATAACACTTGTATTTGATATCTCGTGCTCAGTAGAATAATCACATAAAGCGGAAAATACTGGTGCATGCAAAATAGGATTGCTGGCTGTGTTAAAAGCAGCTCCTAAGTGCCCAAGGCTGGATTATTATCTTAAACACTAATGCCTATTTATTAACTACTTTATTACTATTTGATATTGTTTGGTGAAATTGATGAAAATGTCAGTTTTGAGGAACAAAATATTTTTCCACTTCTCGCACTCAGTGTTGGCATCTACCACTTCCAGAATAGCAATGGTAAGAATGCTCCCTCTGTTGTACCACAAACATGTGCCTTAAAGCTATCCTCATGACCTGTGTTAGTGAAATTACCAGTTTATTATCAAAGTAGGGGTGGCCAGTCTGTGCTATGGATCTGCATACTCTAGGAACTAGATTGAGAAATCACTTCACATAGGAACCTAAAAAGGGAGAGGAGGCTCTCATTCCATAATTTTTGGCATGATTCAAGCACAGGTCCAGGTGAAAGAACATTATGCACCACCACATTGAATCATCCAACTCCAATATTTGTTATTCTGTCCAGCCTGGGGTCCACAGATTGTTTCCTATGATTCCTATGATTCTGCAATGCCATGGATATGTAGGGGACAGTACAAATGATGTGACAAAGCTGGAAAGGGAAATGGAGGTAAAGATGATAGTGTTGTGGAGGATGAAACTGTGTGACATCATATAATTGGTACTTTGTACTCTGTTTCACGATTTCCCCCTCCTGTAAGAAATTAGCAGGAGAATTATATATATTATGAACATAAAGGCATGAGTAAAGATATATGTGGTATTGCATCTATTTCCATCTATTTTCTTCTTTGTATGACTCCTATTCCAGCTTTTACAGGGAACTTTTGTTATCACAGTTCCATGGAAAGCTGCAATTTCAGATACCAAAATCAATTTGTATCAGTAAGGAAATAACAAGCTTTCATTTCTCAGTTTTTCTCATATTATTAGTCCTAAAATTATTCCCTCAAGTTGCTACTAAATCAGCTTCCATTTAACATCAACTGTATTTGTTACATAGAATAGCATACAATATACAGCACAGAAACAGGCCATTCAGCCCAACTGGTCCATTCCGGTGTTCATGTTCCATAGGTGCCTCCTCCCACCCCTCGACATCTAACCCTATCAGAATAACCTTCTATTCCTTTATCCCTCGTGTGTTTATTTAGCTTCCACTTAAAGACATCTATGCTTCACCTCAACTTGTTAAAATAGCACCAATTTCTTTTAATTATTGAAATGCACTTTCTGTATTTTCAAGTTTGTGGCATTTGTTCATTTTTCAGGCTGCTGTCACGATGGTCTTTTGACTTTATTCATACCCACAAAGCTGACTTACTGCTTGCTAGGTAAACAAATACAACTGACTTCAATTTATGGATGTTTCAGTAATTAAAAGGAACTGTGGCATCATTCTTCTCACACTCAGTTCATTTGGGGTAATACTTTATTTTAAAAAATAAAAATCACCACATTTTCAATTTACTATTTAAATAATGTGAAATATTTTTTTATTTGAAGTGTTTGCCTCTTGAATAGTTTAATAGAAATAATTATTTATCGTTTATGAGATTAACTAGCATTCCACTTGAGGTTAATGTTATTCAGTTGGTGACATTGAGAAGCCATAATCCACCAAGCTCACGGGACATATCTTCATGCTGTACCTCTGTCAGGTATATTGCAGAATCCCACCTCTTCCCATTGGCCATTCCTGCATTGAACACTACTCCCTTTACCTCCAGACATTTCATATAATAGTGATAAAAAAAGCAGAAAATGCATAGCCTATCAGCATATGTTTCTTACCTTAGCAAATCGTAAATATAATTAATTTCAAATCAGTACAAATTTTGAATCAAAATATTCTAATGTTCAGTGTTTATCTGTGCTCATTGACTTTACATTCCTTTGACATCAATGTTTTTGTCCAGATCTTTCATCATAACACAGCAGAATACATAAGATCAGAAGCTATAATTTCCTCTTTTACTGATGATGTTTGATGAAAAAGTTATTTTTCTGTTAACTACCCAATGCCTCTCGTGATGATAAATTAACTATTTTTACTGCAGTTTTTATAACAGATATAAGCTTAAAAATTAACTGTGCATGTTTGTTTCAAATTTCTCTGTCTACTATTTCAACTACTGAGCCAGCTATTTAAAAATGTATATGTTTCAGTTAAAACAATGGACAGAGGAATTTGTAATTTCTAGGCTATATGTACTTTTTTTTAACAATTTTGCTCAAGAGCCTGCACATTACTCTGTAGAAATCAATGTTCAGCAGACATTGCCGATAAGTGAATACAAACTTGTAAGAATCAATTTGTGACAATCTGTCTATGGAGTTCAGTGAAGTACCCTGTACTCAGAAACTATTTTCATTTAGATACAAGTTTCTTTCTTCCTCAAATGTAATATAGTTTTTACCAAACTTGTAAAGGCAGGTATCAGCATTATTCATTGATGGTAACAGTTTTAGTTGGATGTTTGGAGAGATTATACCTCCTTTGAATAGATTGTGTTCCTGACAAAATATTTCCTGAAAATGTAGTGTTTCAGTTTTGTAACCTGAGTATAGCATTTACTGTGAACAATGTTACTATCTGAATGCTTCACATGTTTGTGTTAAATTCCTCTCTACCTTAACAGAGGCATTAAGCTATTTATTTTAAATGGGATAAAGCCTCTGCTTAAACAGTAGAGAAGGCAAGTGGCTATGAATCGTTAAGTGTTCATACTATACCATCATTAATCATAATTTCTACCCTCTTCTATTTCTCTGGATTAAAAGATATGATTTTTGCACTTCAAATTCTAACATGACATTGAAAATCATTTTTCTCTCTCTCTATTTAAATTCTAAACAGATTATGTAGCTGTGTCATACATTTTCACCATGACCGTGACCTTTATTCCAGGTGGCATCTGTGTAAAGTCCTATTTACATCAATGGGGGAAGCATTTCATGACTGAGATTCAGGACCAGTTTAAACAGAAGACCTTCTACCAAGATCTTAGCATTATATTACATGACAGATGTTATGACAATATATGCCAAAGGAAATTGAGAAAAACAAAGCCTAAAAAGTTTTCCAGAGATTAGCCAAGAGCGTGCACAGATCAACCTGCCAGATTTCTTTACAGCCAAATACTGATCTACCAAACTTGAAAACTCTGCTTGGAAAAAATAATGGAACAGGTTGTCAGTTCTGATTTAAGCAAATACGGACAATTTCATAGACCAGCTTTCTGGCCTGAAGCAGTCAGACATGCAGATAGACATCCGATGTCAATTGCATGTCCTTGAAGAGATCAGGTATAACGAATGGCTGGGAATTGCCACTACCAGTGCGTTCAGTGAAAAAAATATTCTGCTCAGTTCAGGGACATGCGTAAGTAATGTGTTACCGTCTCTGCTCCCTCTTCAGCTCCTTGACAAAATGTTAATCTAATTGTGATACTATCACTTTGATGACAATATGACAAGACAGACAAATTTGATTTTATTCTCAACAGAGCCAGCATATGCTGCGTGCGAGACTTTGACAGAGAGAAGGGCACAAAACAAATGAAGCTCATGAATATACAATTTTTATTGTACACAATAGTGACATATAAACTTCTGAGAGAAGGTGGGATAGAATCATTGTACTTTACAATTTCGGTTAATGGTTTTGCAAAAAAAAATGTCATTGGAGAATAGGACGGCCTAATACATCTAGGTATAGAAGAACAATTTTGCCACAAGATAAATGGGGGTCAGAGACTATGAATATATTAACAATTTTTTTTGTTTCTGATAGGATTTAATGTAAAGGCTTATAACTATATTCCTCACCCCCCGCCCCCCACCCCCCAGAAACAAAATACTTCATTTGATCTTAAAAAAAGAGTAAATATGAATTTGCAACTAGCCACTCTACGAAATTACTGGTTCAGAAGTTTACCTTTCTTTTTGGACAAGATTTAGAATGAAAAAATACCATCAAGGAAATAGTGGCTAAAATTATCTTCAATTATTTCTGAGTAGTATTTTTTCTCAGTGTATTTTTAAATAATGAAGATTTGAAATACCATTAAAGGCATTTTTCACAGTTGATAAAACTGATCATTTGATACCAGTTTTCAACAAACAATTTAACCGCATAAAGAAAATTGAAAGGTGTAAAAGAATGTATACAACAGTTTTCAGAATTAGATCACAGTCCAAGTAATTGTTGTTAATTGGGATAAGTAATTAAAAAAATGAATCTCAAATTTTACAATGCATCTCCTCAGTGTCATTTTTCCCTTTGCTGCAGTAGCAAGTTTTTATTTTTCAAAAAACAATTTCATTTAACTAGCATTGCTATTATTTACATTGATGGGACAGATCAGCTGTTAAACTAACATTGAGGTGTTTGGTGCATGTCTTCTTCCATCCTGGAATACAGAGTTACTGCAGATACTTCAGAGTAACAGGCCTTGGCCCAATACTAGTGCTGTCAATAACCCTGCTCATGCTACAGGAAGACCAGGAAATAGCTCGCACTACATGATTGACACTTGTGCAAAGGCAAGCAGTCTTTAAAAAAAGTGGAAGTGACACTTTTCATGCAGCAGGAATTCAAAAGTGGATGTGCCTCCATCCCAGGCCAGTGTCCCTGCACATGTTCGGTGTTGGTACATTCACTACTGGTCCCACTGTATGTAGAGTTTGTTTCAGTTGATTTATGGTTTTACCCCTTGTTCTGTAGACCAAAGCTCTTATTTTATTAGCTTCTTATGTTGCTCCTTTGTAATAAGCACACATTGCAAATTGTGACAAAATGTATCAGTTAGAAAAGGTATTCATATTTGTTAATTTGAGCATGGTGTAATTTTAACAGAAATCTTCATAGTGAAGTTTTCTATATTGAACATAAATCTAGTAGTTCAAAATGCATTTTCTGGAGCTTATAGATATGATTTCAAATCAATTCAGGAATGTTGTGGAGGGGAGAGAATTGTCTGGGAATTTTCTTTGAAAGGTTAATGAAATAAAAGATTGCATTTCGTGGCAAAATTATTTTTAAATTAAGGGCATTTTTCCACATTGCCAAAAAGGCAGTCGCCATAGACCTGTTCCTAAATTTGTGCAAATTGCTCCTGGATGCTCTTTAGCTACATTTTGTTTTAAGCTTTATATTTTCTGTTTGTCACAGAAACTCAAATAAAAGGTGAGGGGCTGGCTTTTCAGTTTTGATGTTTTTGGGGCGATAATGGCGCTGGGGCGGGAAAGTTAGCGGCCGGGAATAGTTTGCACCTCAGTGGGTAAGTTTGGGCAGCTGGGCCCTGCGTCAGGGGGCACAGCGCTAAGGGAGGTGTTGTCCACCTCTCTTGGAACTGGGATGGGAAACTCCCGAACTAAAGAGATGGGCCAGGAGCATTCTGAGAGAGGCCTGGAGGGCCGGGGGGGGGGGGGGGGAAAGCCTAACAAACCCCCCCCAAAAACATTCACAAAACATTGGCCATGCCACCACAACACAAATCGCAAAAAAAATGAAAAGAAAAAACAATCACACTTACCTTAGGAGTCCATTACACACCTCTTCACTAACAGGATGGTTGGACCGCCCTGATTTCCCAGGCGGTCAGTGCGAGGCGCACTTCCAGGCGGACGAGTCAGGCAGGAGTTCAAACTCGTGCCGGTGTCGCAACCAGGGGCGTTGTACACCAGCGAGCTCTTCCCGGCGGTGCTGCTCCGCGCTGCAGCAAAACCGGACCCGAGGATCGCTGCGGGGCGCTGGAGGCTGACCGCCCGGCCAAGACACCTCACTCACCGCCATTGCCGCCACTCCGGGGTAAAAAATGGAGTGGAGAAGACCCAAAAATCCTGCCCTTAATATTTGTACATATTGTTTTTCCTGTGCCTCCACATAATCTAATAAACACAGATTGTACAACATTATGAAAATAAAGTCAGTCATGGTATCATAGAAATTTACAGCATGGAAGGAGGCCATTTTGGCCCATCGTGCCCGCACTGGCCGACCAAGAGCTATCCAGCCTAATCCAAGTTTCCTGCTCTTGGTGCATAGTAGGTTACGGCACGTTAAGTGCACATCCAAGTATCTTTTAAATGTGGTGAGGGTTTCTGCCTCGACCACCCTTTCAGGCAGTGAGTTCCAGACCCCCACCACCCTTTGGGTGAAGAAATTTCCCCTCATATCCCCTCTAAACCTCCCCCCAATTACTTTATACCCCATGGTTGTTGACCCCTCTGCCAAGGGAAACAGGTCCTTCCTATCCACTCTATCCCTCATAATTTTATTAACATCAATCAGGTCTCCCCTTAGCCTCCTCTGTTCCAGAATTTTCCCAGATTTTTTTTCCCCAATTGGCCTGGGTTTTTATCTGTTTTTTTGCCTCTCCCAGGAGATCACATGGCACCGGTTGGGGTGGAGTGTAGAATGTTGCGGTGCAAGGGGTATCGCAGTTGTGTGGGGCGGTCTGGTTGGGCTGGATGCTCTTTACCTTTCCGCCATTGTTCATTGTCCGTAGGTTTATATGTAACCTTCAGGGCTGCTGATCGATGGCAGTGTGGCCCTTTGTCGGCCAGCGCGGACACGATGGACTGAAATGGCCTCCTTCTGCACTGTAGATTTCCATGTTTCTATGTTTCTAAAACAGACCCAGCATCTCCAATCTTTCCTCATAGCCAAAATTCTCCATTCCAGGCAACATTCTTGTAAATCTCCTCTGCACCCTTTCCAGTGCAATCACACTTTTCCTGTATTGTAGTAACCAGAACTACACACAGTACTCCAGCTGCGGCCTAACCAGTGTTTCATACAGTTCAAGCATAACCTCCTTGCTCTTGTATTCCATGCCTCTACTTATTCCATATGCCTTCTTAACCACCTTATCTACCTGGCCTGCTACCTTCAGGGATCTGTATACCTGCACTCCAAGGTCACTTTGTTCCACTACACTTTTCAGTGTCGTATCATTTAATGTGTATTCCCTCGCCTTGTTAGGCCTCCCCAAATGCATTACCTCACACTTATCTGGATTGAATTCCATTTGCCACTATTCTGCCCACCTGACCAGTTCATTGACATCTTCCTGTAGTCCGCAGCTTTCTTCTTCATTATCAACCACACAGCCTATTTTAGTTTAATCTGCAAACTTCTTAATCATACCCCCAACATTTATGTCCAAGTCATTGATATATACCACAAAAAGCAGGAACCCAGGCAGCAAGACTAGTTCCTAAATAGGAGCAACAGAGTTTGGGGGGAAAACTTATTTTTATACTCTCATGGAATTGCCATAGAAATTTATATTACAGTATTTTGGGGGGAGGAACTTCACTGTTAATTTTTTTTGGTTATATTATCAGTTGTATTTTGCCTTTATCAACAGAGCTTGCATCCAATCTTGTTTCAAATGTTGCGGTATTACAGAAACTGTTTCAGTATTTACATCTGTAAGTGATGACTTCTTCGGCCCCAATTTTCCCCTAAATAAAACAGGTGGGTTTGGAGCGTGGGGGCAATTAAAGTGTTGAAAATGGGATTCCCGACCTGATGCCACCTGCAACCCGGTTTTGCCAGAAGCGGGACAGGAACAGGCAACCAACCTGTTTCCAGAGGGCGTTACCTCAATTTAAATATAGTAATGAGGGAATCCGAAGCCTCGCATTCAAATCAGGCCCTGCCATTAAAGTCAGCAGGGTCCATGGGAAATCCAGCCTCCCGGGTTTCCCGCCCGCCTCAGAGGCCCTCCACCACCAACCCGCTTCCCTTGAGAAAATTCCGGGCCTGTAGGTGTCAGCTTGCTTTTTTCTATTTTGACTCTTCTTAATCATTCGTTTCTTTTCTTATTTCCTTCCGTCTGACTCACCAGACACACCCCAACATGGATTTGCCCCAGCAGTCAAATGTGGATTGCTCTGATCATTTATTTCCTTCCCTTTTCTCTTCCACTCCTGAAGGCAGTGATTTGATAGGAGTCAGCACCTGTCCAACACCATGGTAAGTCTACGGCCACACTAGTCTGAAAATGCCCGATCTCGTCTGATCTCTGAAGCCAAGCAGAGTGAGGCCTGGTTAGTACTTGGATGGGAGACCGCCTGGGAATACCAGGTGCAGTAGGCTTTTATCGTGGCGAGTATCCCTGCCTGTCATGTGGGTGACCGGGGTTCAATTCCCCGACAGGGAGGCAGTTGTTTCAAAATGTAGTACACAATTCTTTTATGTTCATTCTGATGTGCCAGCCATCCTGAGGATAGAAACATCTGAACGTTATAGCAGGAGGGTCAAAGATCATTCTAGATCTAATAGGTGAACATAGAAAGCATTTTTATGATATTGTTTTTCTCTATGTTTTAACAAGCTCCTTATTGTCTAATTAATGGCAATCTCAGTGCAGGTTGCGCAAATAAGAAGATTTCATTCAGGAGCCATTCCTTCATAATATCATTTAAAGATATACCATGTTTTTTGATCCAGTATGAATGGTGAAGAGGCAAAATCACACTCCTCACCATTGAGTTTATCCAGCAAGAATCCAGGATAGGATTGATCTCCGATTTTTACAGTTAGCTGATCTCAGCCAGGGTGACAGAAACAACTTTACAATTGGAGGAGGAAAATCAGCCAGTGATCCCGCTCTTGATAACATTTCTGTGACCTCTGCTGGAAATGTGTGCATGTGAGGACAGGGTCAGCTTCGGCTGTGATGGCTCACTGTTGAATAGTCCACCAGCATTCACTGAATGAGGACTACAGGAGCAAGGTATTGCAGGACAACAACTGTACTCCAGCAAGAGGTCAATGCATTGAGAAGAGGAAAAGATGGGCAAAAATTGATGAGAAAAAATGGTAATGGCAAAATGCTAACAGAGCCACCCACCTTGGTTGAGAAGCATTTTCTGTAACAATATTCTTCTTATTCCTGAGAGAAAATGACAGAGACTTGCTGCTTTGCCAGGAGCTCTAACACTTTAATTCAGCTTCTTTCACAATGCCCAACCACAAATAAAGGCCAACAGCAGGGCAGAAAATCAAGCATTTACAGCTATGAACATAATTAAAACCAAGAGAAAAAATAGTCAAAATAAATAAAAGGTATTCATTTCGAAGATTGTACCTGTAGCTGGAAATAAGCAGAAGTTTCCAGTCCTTGTTAAGTCAAGTACTGCCAACATAAAATTAACTGAATGTGACACCAAAAATCACAAAACATGATTTTCTGCCAACAAGCAAATGAGCTACTTCAGATGACGCTTTTCAAAAAGAGAACATTCTTGCCTTGTCTCTTTGCATTGTGACCGAGGGGGGAAACTGCCAGTTCAGGAATGTTAGTGAGGATGAAGAGGCCCCTTGTGCCTCTGACATGCTGTCCACTCGTTTCATTTGCAGACGATCTCACCTCAGCAAAATAAGCTACCATAAATCCTGAGGCTATCACTTGATGCTCTTGCAGCTGTTTCAAGCACAAACTCAGTTTTCTCTTTATCGTGCTGTTCTGGCCTCATTAGAAAAGACGGTGTCAGACTAATTTGGGATTTTTAACTTTAGTCTGTTTCTTTTGATTTAAACAGACAGTATTCCCTTCGGTGGCTTACACATGCTGGATGTCATAGGACTGAAAGGGAAAAAAAAGTGCCCATACAGTACTTTGTTTATTGTGCAGCATTAGCATCTTCTGGAACATAGTTTGAATTGCTATGCTGGTCAGAGAATAGAAAAATTATATCTTCTACTAGATTAATTATCTTTAACAGGGAACAGCAAACTTTGCAAAACATATTGTTCTCTTCTTCAGCAAATAAAGTTGCTGCCAAGTAAAAGTGATTTAAAACCACCAGGCAGCTTGTAACCAACATTGTGCTCACTTATTCAAAGGAGGTGATAGTAGCAATGAGAAGTGATGCGCTATATTGTGACTAGATGCCATTTGTACTCATGGGCCTGTTAGAAATATGCAATGCCAAGTAACTGAACATTTCTGATAAATTCCCATTAGATATTACAGTTGTTCTGGGTTACAACACATGGGGATAGACATTTAACAAACAAGTTTAATTCATTTAAAATAAATAACATTGTTGAAGATGCCACATAAAGGAATCTCTATCCCTTAGTCATACATTTATGCAATATTGGCTGGCTGAATATGCAGAAAGTGTGGTTCAGGGTTGGGGAGTGCGACTCATGCAGAGACTTACAGGAGGCTTGTTCTAATGAGTGGGATTGCTTTTTAGGTATACTGCTGTGACTACCTGCTGCAGGGACCTTCACACCTGTTAGCTCTTTCTCACTGTGTCGCTATAGTTCTATGAACATGTACAGGTGGATTAGTGCCTACCCCTTCTACATCATGCCTGGGCGGGATAGAGGAATGGTGTTGTCGTACTGGCAAACTGTAGGCAGTAGTTCAAGAATGCTGATGAGATTTTGAAAAATTTCACATAATGGGGGCAGAAGTGGAGCGGTAAGTCCTGGCGAGGGGTGGGAGTGGGGGCAGGACTGAGTCTCTGCCGCTGACAGCGGAGCGGAGATGATGTCACGATGCGTGGGAGAGCGTTTGGCATTTTGCAACATCGGTCCACTGGGCCACCAGGGAGGGTTTCAGCCGGGCAAGCGGCTTGGCACCCAAGAGGGGGTGTGAGTCTGCCTGTTGGTGGTCCGGCCGAACTTGAGGGCATATTTGGTCGGCCTATCTGGAAGTCGGCCGGCAAAAAAAAACATGGTAGCTGCTGAAGTGCGCCCTCCCCTTGAAGGGCCACTGCCCTGCCATGGCTCACACACAGAAAACAAAGTGCACCGACAGAAGAAGCTGTCGGGGGCACCACGCGGCAGGTTGATGATTTTTATATCTATATTTCGCGGGATGTGTGAATATGGTGCGGGAGATCAGCGGTGCGCCCTTTGATGAAAGCCTCCGGATGGTCAGCAGCAGCAGGGCAGAAATGGGGACCGCCAGAAAATTCCCCAAGGTGAATTTCGTTGGCGCCGGCCATTGGATCGGAAGTCGGCAGCTGCTCGACTCCACTGCCTGGCCGTCGCTTTCTGGCGGTAACGGGCCTTATCGGGACCCTGAATTTCGGCTCCGATGTCTGTGTGTTTGCTTGTCCTGCTGGTTCACTAAAACATTCACTAAATGTTTTGCCAAAAGGGAAAGAATTGCAGGACTGTGGGGACAGCAATTCTCCCAGTTTCTCGGTCTCCGTCGCATCTGTTCTAACGACACCACCTATCATTCTAGTGCTTCCAATATGTCTTCCTTTTTCCTCAACCAAGGATTCCCCTCCACCGTGGTTCACATGGCCCTCAACCGTGTCCGTTCTATTTCCCGCACTTCTGCTTTCACCCCTTCCCCTCCCTCAGAACCATGACAGGATTCCCTTTGCCCTCACCTTTCACCCCACCAGCCTCCACATTCAATGAATCATCCTCTGCCATTTCCACCACCTCGAGCATGATCCCACCACCAAACACAATGTTCCTTCCCCTCCCCTTTCAGCCTTTCAAAGGAACCGCTCCCTCCGCAACACCCTGGTCCACTCCTCAATCACCCCAACACTCCCACCCCTTCCCACGCCTCCTTCCCGTGCAAGCGCAGGAGATGCAATACCTGCCCTTTTACCTCCTCCCTTCCCATTATCTAGGGCCCCAAACACTCCTTCCAGGGGAAACAGCGATTTACTTGTACTTCTTTCAATTTAGTATTCGCTGCTCATGATGCAGTCTCCTCTGTATTGGGAAGATCAAATGCAGATTGTCTGACCGCATTGCGAAACACCTCCGTTCAGTCTGTAAGCATGACCCCGAGCTTCCGGTTGCCTGCCACTTTAATTTGCCACTCTGATCTCTCCGTCCTTGGCCTCCTGCACTCATCCAGCAGAAGCTCAACATAAGCTCGAGGAACAGCACCTCATATTTCATTTAGGCACTTTACAGCCTTCTGGACTCAACATCGAGTTCAACAATTTCAAACCATAACCTCTGCCCATATTTTTATCCCCATGGCAGCTGTTGATGATTCTGCCATTTCCATTTACACCTGATCTAGACTCATCTTTTGTTTCTTAACTTGCCCCATTACCATCTCCTTTTGCTTGCACCATCAACCCTTTTCTCTCTTAATCTCTTTTGCCTTCCATCCTATAACAGACCTTCCCTTTTGTTCTATCCTCCCCTCCCCCTCTCCCTGCCTCTACACTTGCGTCTCTAACTTTTTCCAGTTCTGACGGAGGGTCATCTCTACAGATGCTGCCTGACCTGCTCATTCTTTTCAGCATTTTCTGTTTTTATATCTTAAGGAATGTTTTAACAGCACAAATTTACTGAAAATCTTCCACAACTTGCAGAAAGAATCATTGCCTTGAACAACAGTAAAGAAAGAAACTGTAAACCCGAAGAGTGGTGGAAAAATGACACCGAGAAATATAGAAGGGAGAAGAGAATGGGACATAAATACATTCAGCAATGGGAAGGGCAGCAAAGGAGAGGCTTAGACGTTTACAGCAGAGAAGGAGGCTATTAGGCCCATTGAGTCTTTGCTGGCTCTTTGCTCGAGCGATCTAATGCTAATCTCACTTCGCTGGTATCTCCTCATAGCTACATATCTCCCACTTGCAAATAGTGATCTAATTTTCCCTTAAAAAATACAATGGTCTCTGCCTCAACCATTCCTGGAGGCAAAGGATTCCGTGCTCTAAAAACCCTCCACATAAAGACATTTCTCCTAACCTCTCTTAACCTCGTTCCTTGCTCTTTTAGTGGCAATTCTAAATTAATGACTCTTTGTCACTGACTCCTGGGAGGGAATAATATTTCCCTATTCACTCTACCAAACCTCTCCAGAATTTTAAAAACTTTCATTAAATCTTTTTTTTTAGCTTTTACTGTTCCAGTGAAAAGAGTACTAATATTTCAAATCTCTCCTCATAACTATAGTATCCCGTCATTGGTATCAACTTGGCGAATCTATACTATACACTCTCCATGGTTTTAATGGCATTCTATGGTGGAGAGCCCAAAACTTCACAAAGTACTTAGTTATGGCCTAATTAATGTTTTGTACAACTGTACTTTCTTGTGTACTGTATGCCCCTATTTATAAAATCAAGAATTCCGGCAGCATACGCTGTGAGTATGCTGTCATCAGCCCTGCAAAATCCGAGGCTTATTATGGCGTTGTCTAACTGTACTTGCAATTTCAGGGAATGATGTATTTGAACCCCTCCATCTTTCTGTTCACCCACACCTTCCAACATTTTTTCATTGGACCAGATTTTGTGGGGGTGATGATGGTGTACTCACAGTGTACGCTGTCGGAAGCCCTCTGAATGGCCTTGCAAGTTCCGGGTTTCTGCATGCGTTGCGCATACGCCAAAACCCGGAACTTGCGATCTGTCAAGGTTTGCCAATGGAATCCCCATAAAGCTTATGATGGATTCCCCTTTCTAATTGGTTGGCCTGGTCCACCTGATCCCAGGGACGCTTCTGAACCACCTGCGTCCCTGAGATCTGTGGGCCTATACACAGGCATACACCTGGAGGCCCAAGGACCAGAAGACTCCGAAGCCCGGAAGCCAGCAGGTACTTTTGTGGGTTTTTTCAGGTCGGAGGCATACTTCAGAGGTATGTCTCCGACCGCAAATTTCGGCCCATTAAGTGTACACATCCACTCTTTGTTTTTCTTCCAAAAATGTGTTACTTCACACCTATACACACTAAATTGCATCTGCCACCTCTTTTCCCATTCTGCTAACGTGCCTATATCTTTCTGAAATGATTTACAACCTTTATCACTGTTTGCCAATCCTCCTACATTTGTGTCAAAGAGATATCCACCAGTTGAGGCGAGGGGGAGGGTGGGTGTGGGTGGAGGAGCGAGGAGGAACAGAGGTACCTCTAGCAGTGGGAGAGGAGGAGATTTGAGGATATCCATCAGTGGGGGCAAAGACCCAGAGAAACATAGCAGTGGGGAAACTAGGGAAATTGAGAAAGTGGGGAAGAGTGGAAACACAGGAATACCCAACAGTAGGAAAGGAGGGAGAAGACACTGAGGTATCCATCAATGAGGGGAGAAGGTGCAGAGAACAGTTGAAGAGGTGGAGGAAAGAAGGAGAGAGGGAGAGATAAAGTGGACAAAGAATGAGAAAGTATAGCATGAAATGTAAATGTTAACAGCTTACAGAAGGATAATTATACTTGTCAATGAGGAGAAAAAATGTGTGAGAGAGTCAAATGGAGAGAGGCCAAGACAGATTGAGAAGACAGAAAACAACTGTGCTAATTACTGTTTAACCTTGACATGCTAACATAGCTAATGTAAAGTGAGATATGAGGCACAAATTAAATTTAAATATAAGGAATTCAATGACAAATAAGACTGTTAGATGAGAATAAATGAGACTTCTGATTGTCCTCACCTGACATCCACATGTGCTCACTGTCTAGCTAGAATCACTAGAATGTGATATGGAGTGCGAATCCTGGCTAATCTTTCCTCTTTCACAGCCCACAGCTTCTTGGGCCACTTGTAGCACACAGCTAAGAACACGCAGCATTGGACGTGGATCAAATCTGGGACCTCTGTCATCTATATGGCTAAGCTCCACACCGAGGAGCAATTATCAACAGAGTCACCTGGGAGCCCCTTTCCTAGTGCTATTAGTATTTAGTTTATCATTTTAGCCCAGCTTGTTATTCCCACCTAGCCTGCATTTACTTCACTTCATTTTTAATTTCACCATATGACTGAAGTTGACCACTGTTTGGCTTATTGTGCAGGCTGATTGGTACATGGGTTTTACCAGGTAAAGTTTCGCTGGGATTTCATCAATAGTTTACGTTGTAATAAATTGCACCGCCCCCCATCCCCCACCCACCCAATTGGGCTTGTGCACTATGTTTGTGTTATCTTCCTTCATATATACAAATTAATTCATTATACACAGCCATTATTTATTGCTATCAAAACTTTGATGAAATTACCAGGCATGCACTTGAGTGACGGCAGTTCTCCTCAGGCTGTGTAGTTGCGTATGAACATGCAAGTTATCAGTCACAGTATTTCCTCTGACGTCAGACAGAGCCATTTATCAATTGTATGACAGTTAGAAGGGTATTACAATGCTGTTTCTTCAGCTGTGGTACAAGGTTATTCATTGTATCATACAGTGGACTTTCAATTATCCGACTGTCTCAGGAGACACAGAATTAGTTTGGATAATTGAGAGTTTGGGTAATTGAAGGGATACGTTTCATTTACTGTACACTATACATGAGATAGAGTCTTAGTTTGGATACCAAGAGCTTGGGTAATGGATATCTGAATATTTGGAAACGTTCTCCATATTATATAAATGAGTCCTATTATTCTATTCAATGTTAACTTCACTAGCCAGGAACATTCAGTAAAATTAAGGGGATGGTTCATTGCAGCAAGAGGTCTTTTAGACAGTGAGCTTTGGCATGAGCACTTCCTTTACAAATCAAATTGTTCAAAATGAATTACAATTTACAGTAGCGTCCTTTTCATTTTTTTCTGTGTGTTTCTATTGATTTTAAACAATATTTTGGACAGTGATTTCTGATGCCACCACTTGGATAACTGATGGGCAGGACTCACTAAACCTAACAGTTCCAAGTTGCTGAACTGAGCAGGTCACTGAAGCACTCTAGCTTTATGACTGCTTGTATGGATGTTAGTTCAGTTCTGTCACTTCACACAATGTCAATCTCTGTTCCCCAAATGATGTTATCAGAATTTAAAAATAAATATTGAAGCAGAATATGTTTAAGTTGATCTGTATCATTTTCAACTGTTTAAACATTTAACAGTTGGGGCTTCAATAAAATGGCATTAAACAACAGAAGCAAATTAATGTCACATGCAATGTCTTTGAGACTGTTACTTCTGTCTGTGGCGCTTGTGTAGATCACCTTTCCAACACTTGTAAAAAGGGCTTCTACCATGCAGTATTGACACCAATGCAATAGCCTCCAAATAAAGAGCAGTTAAATGCATCACCACTATTGACATGAAATAGATGGACAGAGGTTTCTGTCATAGATCTCACTGGGATTGTTCATTGTGTTGCAGCAGTGGAACAAAAACGAGACCAGTATAAAGGCCCAACATTTGGATGACTTTCATTGCTGTTGCAAAAGTGCTGTAGTTGTGGTATAGTGGACTGACATTTTGGCCGGATATGCCAGAGTTGCACCTGTTCTAAAATAGATGCTAAATTCCAGCAGAATTGGCTGATGGCAGAAAATATGTCCACTGTGTGCAAATAACAGGATAACGAGACAAAACCCACCTTTTACACCAGACCGGCACCTGACTTAAGTTAGTCCTGTGGAAGAGAGAGCTAAGTTACCTGCACAACTTGTCAAACCAGGAAGGCTTAGAATGTCCACAACTTAGACTGAAATATCAACCTTGACTGAAGCCATTAGAAAAATCTTTTCTCAGCTGTGCTGTTAAGGGTTCTTCAAGCTGACTTTTGGTAGTTTCAGACAGAGGCATCTTTTGTTTCCCAACTTTCTGAATGTTGTGTGAAATGTATTGGCTTCATCGGTGCTTCACAGAAACATAGAAACATAGAAAATAGGTGCAGGAGTAAGCCATTCGGCCCTTCGAGCCTGCACTGCCATTCAATGAGTTCATGGCTGAACATGTAACTTCAGTACCCCATTCCTGCTTTCTCGCCATACCCCTTGATCCCCCTAAGTAGTAAGGACTACATCTAACTCCTTTTTGAATATATTTAGTGAATTGGCCTCAACAACTTACTGTGGTAGAGAATTCCACAGGTTCACCACTCTCTGGGTGAAGACGTTTCTCCTCATCTCGGTCCTAAAAGGCTTAGCCCTTATCCTTAGACTGTGACCCCTGGTTCTGGACTTCCCCAACATTGGGAACATTCTTCTTGCATCTACCCTGTCTAAACCCGTGAGAATTTTAAACGTTTCTATGAGATCCCCTCTCATTCGTCTGAACTCCAGTGAATACAAGCCCAGTTGATCCAGTCTTTCTTGATAGGTCAGTCCCGCCATCCCGGGAATCAGTCTGGTGAACCTTCACTGCACTCCCTCAATAGCAAGAACGTCCTTCCTCAAGTTAGGAGACCAAAACTGTATACAATACTCCAGGTGTGGCCTCACCAAGGCCCTGTACAACTGTAGTAACACCTCCCTGCCCCTGTACTCAAATCCCCTCACTATGAAGGCCAACATGCCATTTGCTTTCTTAACCGCCTGCTGTACCTGCATGCCAACCTTCAATGACTGATGTACCATGACACCCAGGTCTCGTTGCACCTCCCCTTTTCCTAATCTGTCACCATTCAGATAATAGTCTGTCTCTGTTTTTACCACCAAAGTGGATAACCTCATATTTATCCACATTATACTTCATTTGCCATGCATTTGCCCACTCACCTAACCTATCCTAGTCACTCTGCAGCCTCATAGCATCCTCCTCGCAGCTCACACTGCCACCCAACTTAGTGTCATCCGCAAATTTGGAGATACTACATTTAATCCCCTCATCTAAATCATTAATGTACAATGTAAACAGCTGGAGCCCCAGCACAGAACCTTGCGGTATCCCACTAGTCACTGCCTGCCATTCTGAAAAGTCCCCATTTACTCCTACTCTTTGCTTCCTGTCTGCCAACCAGCTCTCAATCCACGTCAGCACACTACCCCCAATCCCATGTGCTTTAACTTTGCACATTAATCTCTTGTGTGGGACCTTGTCGAAAGCCTTCTGAAAGTCCAAATACACCACATCAACTGGTTTGCCTTGTCCACTCTACTGGAAACATCCTCAAAAAATTTCAGAAGATTTATCAAGCCTGATTTCCTTTTCACAAATCCATGCTAACTTGGACCTATCATGTCACCTCTTTCCAAATGCGCTGCTATGGCATCCTTAATAATTGATTCCATCATTTTACCCACTACCGATGTTAGGCTGACCGGTCTATAATTCCCTATTTTCTCTCTCCCTCCTTTTTTAAAAAGTGGGGTTACATTGGCTACCCTCCATTCCATAGGAACTAATCCAGAATCTATGGAATGTTGGAAAATGACTGTCAATGCATCCGCTATTTCCAAGGCCACCTCCTTAAGTACTCTGGGATGCAGACCATCAGGCCCTGGGGATTTATCGGCCTTCAATCCCATCAATTTCCCCAACACAATTTCCCACTTAATAAGGATTTCCCTCAGTTCCTCCTTCTTACTAGACCCTCTGACCCCTTTTATATCCGGAAGGTTGTTTGTGTTCTCCTTAGTGAATACCGAACCAAATTACTTGTTCAATTGGTCTGCCATTTCTTTGTTCCCAGTTATGACTTCCCCTGATTCTGACTGCAGGGGACCTACGTTTGTCTTTACTAACCTTTTTCTCTTTACATGTCTATAGAAGTTTTTGCAGTCCATTTTAATGTTCCCTGCAAGCTTCCTCTCATACTCTATTTCCCCTGCCCTAATCAAACCCTTTGTCTTCCTCTGCTGGGTTCTAAATTTCTCCCAGTCCCCGGGTTCACTGCTATTTCTGGCCAATTTGTAAGCCATTTCCTTGGCTTTAATACTATCCCTGATTTCCCTTGATAGCCACGGTTGAGCCACCTTCCCTTTTTTATTTTTACACCAGACAGGGATGTACAATTGTTGTAGTTCATCCATGCGGTCTCTAAATGTCTGCCATTGCCCATCCACTGTCAACCCCTTAAGCATCATTCGCCAATCTATCCTAGCCAATTCACGCCTCATACCTTCAAAGTTACCCTTCTTTACGTTCTGGACCATGGTCTCTGAATTAACTGTTTCATTCTCCATCCTAATGTAGAATTCCACCATATTATGGTCACTCTTCCCCAAGGGGCCTCGCACAACGAGATTGCTAATTAATCCTCTCTCATTACACAACACCCAGTCTAAGATGGCCTCCCCCCTAGTTGGTTCCTCGACATATTGGTCTAGAAAACCATCCCTTATGCACTCCAGGAAATCCTCCTCCACCGTATTGTTTCCAGTTTGGTTAGCCCAATCTATATGCATATTAATGTCACCCATAATAACTGCTGCACCTTTATTGCATGCACCCCTAATTTCCTGTTTGATGCCCTCCCCAACATCACTTCTACTGTTTGGAGGTCTGTACACAACTCCCACTAGCGTTTTCTGCCCCTTGGTATTCCGTAGCTCCACCCATACCGATTCCACACCATCCAAGCTAATGTCTTTCCTTACAATTGCATTAATTTCCTCTTTAACCAGCAATGCCACCCCGTCTCCTTTTCCTTTCTGCCTATCCTTCCTAAATGGTGATTACCCTTGGATGTTATTCCATTGAGATTCATTGAGTTCAGAAAGCAAGGTGCCTGCATTTAAACAGCTCTATATAATGTCTTTTGGTTCCTCCATTAGGATTGTAGGGATTTACAAATGGACCTTTTCTCCCTATAACTAAACATCTAGCCTAGTGAAAGCATTGATATTAATTGTATAA
Organism: Pristiophorus japonicus; assembly: GCF_044704955.1. Classification (NCBI taxonomy): domain Eukaryota; kingdom Metazoa; phylum Chordata; class Chondrichthyes; family Pristiophoridae; genus Pristiophorus; species Pristiophorus japonicus. Next base: position 69,452,730 of record NC_091985.1, read on the forward strand.
CATTAAATGAAATGGAGACTAGAACAGACCCTTTGCTTAAGAATTCATAGCAACACATTGCTATTAAGAACTAGTTGATTTATTAGCAAAGGTTTAACAATCACACTACACATTACAGTTCATCCACCTGGCTCACAACCACTTGCCTCATCATGGATTCCCTGAACCCAACTGGCTGGGGTTTTATTGAGTCTTGTGAACATCGTGTGACTGGCTAAGCTCCTCCCAACACAACAGCTCTACAAACCTGTGAGCATACTCACCGGTGCATCCATTACATCGTGCACTTAAAAATGTAGACAATATTATATTACAACAAGCTCTTTTATGGTTCGAGTCCTAGCTAACCTGGCCAAGAATGGAAGTTACTGCAACAAAATCACTTGACATTTCAATATGTTTAAAAAAAAATTACATTCCATCTGCATCATGGAACAAAGTTACAAAAAATAGGCAGATTGGATATTAAAATTCATGGTCATAGAATCTGGCGCAACTAGAATTTTCTTTAAAAGCTAAATTAAAAAGAAATAAAAAGAAATAAAAAACCTTAGGATGCACAGCTGGTTGTTCAGCAATTGAAACAGAAAGATGAATGATACCTGAAGTTATGGTGCGAGACTGGCAGAACCCGTGCAGTTTATCAGGGCCATTGTATCTACAACCATTTCAATACTTTCCACTGCAGTTCTGTCGTCTCTGCATTTTCATTTAGTAAATGTGAAAAATTGTCTTCGTTGACCATTTTTATTTTCTTCAAAGCTCACCTTGGGTAGTCTTCTGCCTCCCAACTTGACTGCTCTGATATCAGCATCTCACCTTTAACCTCACTGCTGAAGCAGCTTTGTCTTCATGCCTCTGACTTACCTGTTCAGTGGCACTCACCTACCTGGCTGAAGGTTATAGAGGGAGAATGGATGCCTTGTGAATTCCATTGAGATTCATTGAGTTCAGAAAGCAAGGTGCCTGCATTTAAACAGCTCTATATAATGTGTTTTGGTTCCTCCATGAGGATTGTAGGGATTTACAAATGGGCCTTTTCTCCCTATAACTAAACATCTAGCCTAGTGAAAGCATTGACATTAATTGTATAACATTAAATGAAATGGAGACTAGAACAGACCGGAACAGTCTGGAAATATACATCAAATCTGTCACTATCTGAAAGAGAAAAGACAGATTAATTCTTCAGGTGAAGACTCTTTATCAAATCCGACCCTGCTCACCCAGAACATTAACCCCTTTTACTCTTTCAGATCTGTTCTGCATTTTCAACATTTTCTATTTTTACTTCAAATTTCCAGCATTCTCAGCTTTTTGCTTTATCTCGAAAATGAAATGATGGGGACGTACGGTGTGTCAGTGATAAAGAATGAGCAGTTTTGCAGTGCAGTGTTTCTAACAGTGTAGATTTTGAAAGCTCCAGTATATAATCATCACTGGATCAGGGTGAGATCAATATTGAGATCAATATTGAGATCAATATTGAGATCAATTGACTAAATTGCATTGTAAAGCCCCCAGTGTGCTTATGTAAGAATGTTGCATTGGTCTATTAAATGTTGCTATGTGTAGAGCCATGAGGCTGTCTGCACTACTGCCATTAATATCTGTGAGAAACCATAGCAGTTGTTCATATTGCATCCATGGAACCTGTTGTATGTTATTTATTCATTATTATTAAATTCAAAAGCAAACATGAACAAATAACAATAAGAATAGGATCATATGCATTTTGGGAGTTTTAACCACTTGCCAAAATGATCGCTAATGTAGTTACAAATAAAAAGATATGGTCATTTTACTCAAGATCCAAAAATGAAAGAATTGGTCTCTCTAACTACCAGTTTCTTCTCCAGGCTGGTTATCTAAAAGAATGTAATCATCATAACCTTTAAAAAAAATGTTTTGAATATGAACAGTGATATACATGGTTCGGTACCCAACTGTGGTGTTTGGGTATGTTCTTCAAATATTTCTGAGTAGCATAACATTCAAAGAGGAGTAGATGTGTGGGCCAAGGTCTTGTGGAAATAAAGAAGGAGGCTCCCCACCTTGAGTGAATTCTAGGGCCTGGATTTTCATGGGAGAACGTGTTTCCCACAGGCCCTGCCAACTTTAATGGCAGGACCTGATTTGCATCTGAAGCCTGTTTCCTACCTGCAGCCAGCCAGATGGGGAGAAGATCAGGGACATCATGGGACCGGGGGGGGGGGGGCGCGTAGGGGGGTGGTAAAGATCGGGGGGTGCCATGGGACTGGGGAGGGGGGGGAAGATTGGGGATGTTATGGGACTGGGGAGGGGGGGGAAAGTTCGGGGACGTTGTGGGATTGGGGAGGGGCGGTGGGGGGGAAGATCAGAGACACTGTGGGACTGGAGGGTGGGAGGGGGAGATCAGGGACGGCGTGGGACTGGAGGGGAGGGAGATCAGGGATGCCATGGGATGGGGGAGTGGGGGGGATGATCGGGGACGGCGTGGGACTAGGGAGGGGGTGAAAAATCGGGGACACTAGTGGGGGGGAAAGATTGGGGACGGCGTGGGATTGGGGTGGGGGGGGGAAATCGGGGACGCTGTGGGACTGGGGAGATGGCGGAGGTGGGGGGGTTGGGGAGAAGAACAGATCAGGAATGTTGTGGGACCAGGGTGGAGGGAGGGAAGATCATTGAAGGCGATCTTGAGGGGGTCTCCAATCAGGGCTAGGCAGGGATCCTGGATCCAGGCGATAGGTGTAAAGGCACTTACCTCCTGATTGCACCAGTCCTCGCCTTGCTGTAACTGCAGGATTTTGCTAAGTGTGCAAAACCCATCCGGATAGAGTTAAAAACAAAATGGAGGTAAAAAAGAGGCTTCCAGCCTCATTAGAATATTTAAATTGATGTCCCGCCTCCTGGCAGTGGGCTGGTTGCCCGTCACCCCTGTGAAAATGTTCATTGTAATAAGCAGGTTAAAATAGATATCATGGGGCAAGGATTCCTCTGGTAACTAAATGTAGCAATCTCATAAAAAATGGAAGATTCCTCTGCTTTGTCTTCTCAAAAAATCATAAATATCTCTTAAATGTGTTTAGATTCTGCTAGAAATAGCAAGCAGGGAGAATCTTTACAAATGCATTTACAGCACATAGTGGTCAAAGGAATTCTTAGTCCACGAACGATGAATTTAATTTCTGGTACAAAAGGCCTTGAATTACAGCATTTCAGATCGGTTCACAAAGACTCCAATTTGTCCCAAATCTGACAACTTTTTGTTGGGAGCATCTCTGATGCCTCATTGGTAAATGTATTGCCCGTCATGTAACTAAATCATAAACTAATTAAAGATTTGGAAGTTAAGAGCAAAAAGGGAAGTCTGGCTGAACCCTTTTACCCACAATGTAATAGTTTCAGAATAAATTACCAGGGAAAATCATTAATACAGAGAATATAAATAGGTTCAAGAGACAATTGGATGCATTTTTGGAAAGACATGGGTTTAAGGGATATCATGAGAGGGGCAGATGAGGTTGGTCTATGAAAAGGGGATTAGTTTGTTCAATCTACTGGCTTTTACATATTCCGAAGCATTTTTATGTTATTACATTCATACAAATCCTTGGTCTGTGCCAAAGCTAGCTGTAGTGGTGGTACAATTTGCCATGATGCTCCTTGGAATAAGGAGGGCAAATTCAGCTTAGTCACGATCCCTGAATGGGATCAAATGACCCTCCTGGAATGTTTGCATGTATGGACATTAAGGAAGAACAGGATCAGGCTCAGTTGCGATGTCCCCCGTCCCCCTCAAAGAATGAGTAGCCTGGTAACACATGGGGGGGGCAGATTTTAACCCCCCCATGATGAGCAGGAGAGGATTGAGGTGGGGGTTAAATTGGTAAAAATGAAAATCCCAACCTCAACCTGTCATGACTGCGCCTCCTTATGGTTTAACTGCAGCGGGTTTCGGGGTCCTCCGAGTAACCCACCCTGAAGAGGCGGGTTCATAATAATAATGATTAAAGGAGGCTCCGTTCCTCAGATTTAGGGAGCCATTCGAATTTAAGGGCTGCGGGCTGAGTTTCCCATGGCCCGGGAAACCCGGCAGCTGAAGGGAGGCAGGAGCTCCAGCAGATAAGTGCTTTTACAGCACTGCTTGTGGGCCAGGAGGAGCCGTAGTGCTTCCCCCCGGCCCATCAAGCCTATCTTCTACAGCGATTTCTCCCCCCTGCGATCTCTCCCTCCTTACTCACTGCTGTGCTCTGAGGCCTCCCCCACCCCCTCCCCCCACTATGCCTGGATCTTCTCCGATTGCCCTGAACCGTCCCTTGCTGCTGCCTTCTACCGCAGTTTTTCCTGCCCGGCAGCTTTATGCTGGCCGGCTGTTCGGCAAGAAATGAGTAAAAAATATGCTAATGAGGTCCTGCCATTAGAATCGACAGGACCTCCACGTTCCTGGCATTTCCAGCTTTTCTAAGCCGCAAACATGCACCTCCCAATCCCTCCCCGCTGCCCCATAAATATCGCTCCAAACTGATCAATAAATGACTACATGGTTAGGTACCTGAGGACAACTTGTGCTTGTGAAATTATATCTTTGCATGAGTCTTCAAGAGAGGACGGGAGAAAAGTGGATTTTTGGTAAAAATGATTGTTTTTGCTGCGTTACTGTTTTTAGGCCTAAATTTCAGCCTTTATGTCTGCGCGGTAAAGTTGGCGTTGCACGAGGATTCGCGGCGCACACCGCGAGTTTCGGCAACTTTAGTCCAAGGCCGGTAGCGCTGCGAGAGAGGCCTTGGGAGGGGGGAAAAACAAAAACAAAAAAGTTGCAAAGAACATTCAAAAAACATTCACAAAACATTCACAAAACCCTTACCTATTAAATGGCTGAAAAATAATTTAAAAATAAAAACTTTAACTTACCTTTTTTGCAGATCTTCATACTTACCGCTGGTGGCAGGGCTGCACCGACAGATTTGACCCTGTCGGTATTCTGGGTGTGGCGGAGAGTGCCGAAATTACCACGGTATCGCAATCCGCGGCGTTGCACGTCATTTCACGTTGGCACACCTCTCCCCGGCAGCACTTGAAAGTGCCACCGCAAAGAGGTGCCCGAAGATCCCGACAACCAGGTTTTCACCACAGAGGGTCAAATCGTGGCGAAAACCTGCTTGCAAAGCTGGTGAACATCTAAGCCAAAAGCATTGTGTTTTGTTTGATTATGCCCCTGTGAAGCGCCTTGGTATGCGTTTACAACGTTAACAGCGCTGTATAAATGCAAGTTGTTGATATGTTGCAGCATACATCACTTTTAGAAAGCAGTAAATACAGATGATGAAACACAAACTGATAAATTCACTAATATTGTGTGCCCAGTGGGAAGCCACAATTGAAGGAAGAATGGGTGGGAGAATCAGTGCTATACTGTCCAACCCATGCTCTCCCTGAGTGTGACTCTCTGCTGGGAGCACAGGATCAGTAAATTTACCCCTAAACTTTCCCTGTGTGAACGTGCCTCACCAATTGCTGTACCCTGTCATCTGATGGCTTTGGCTTTCTCAGCTGGAGTTTCAGTTTCAGTTTGGAATGTTATTATCAAAGATTTTCTTTTAAGAACTTTTTTTTAACCTTTTTTTTAACATTTTGTAAAGGGGAAGTATTGCCCAATAAATATTAAACCTGTCCCTTTCTGAACTTTCAGCTTCAGCTTCATCTCAGTGCATCGGCAGGTGATAGTGTTTATTCTCTGCAGCCCAAGCACTCACTCAAGTTGCCACTGGAGCTTTCAACAATCGCCATGAGACAAGCTGATGATAAGCCATAGTTGTTTCGCAGAATAATATCATACCATAAAACTAGGCCTGTCCAGTGACTGTGGAGCAGCAACCATCAAAGCAAATATAATGTGAAATATACACAACCAAATCAGTAGAGTGCAAGCTGGAGGAGGTCCTGCTCAAACTGTATAGTGCTCTTTTCAGACCACATCTCCAGCATTAGGGCCAGTTTTGGTTATTGAGACACAAAGGAGACAATCAGGATTTGGAAGCAGTGCACTGACAGGAGAAATGTGGGCTTTTCAACGCAGAAGAGAAATGACCAGTATATTATAGTAAATTATATAGTAAAAGTAAATCCCAAACATTGGGCTAGAAATTGCATAGCCCCCTGTTTAAGCTGATAACTTTTAGGGGAGTGCAAAAGTATTGCCGGGCACTACCCAATTCCGGCGAACGCGAATTTCCAGATTAGCGTTCCAGGAGGGAAGTGGAACGCTAAATCAAGCGCTATCACTTCCCTTGGAGCACTAAACCAGGCAAAAGAGGTGGTAGTAGCAGAGCGCTGCACAATGTCCAGTTCAACGCTGCTGGGATAAGGCTCCTTTCCTCCCTTAAAGGGAAGGGCCATTGCTGTGGGCGATGAAATGTAGTGATTCGACTGGTCGGTGTTGGTACCTGCGATCTGTATCGATCAGCCACAAGCACTCTAACAGAGTGCAGGGCTGATCAATCGCGGCATTGGAAAAAATCAAAAATGAGCATAGAGAGGTGAACATTTTTTTTTGGCCTACCTAACCACCAATGCTTTACTCCCCAAGCGGCTAGCCAACCTCACAACGCCTCCTGCAGCTGCTGTTGTTGATGCCTGGCGATCCTGCAGGGGGCGGAAACGAATTTACGATCCGGGGCGCTTGCACTGGATTACGTCACATTCTCCACGGCGCAGGAGATCGCGACGTTAAGGTTTACCGCCAGCACGAATGTTTACCGCCAGCACTAACGTTTACCGCCAGCACTAACGTTTACCGCCAGCACGAATGTTTACCGCCAGCACTAACCTGCAAGGGAAGTTCATGGGCGTCGGTACTTACACTAACTCCAGTCAGAAAGCTGTTAGCACCCCGTTATCCCCCCCCCCACCCCCAGAGGTGCTAACAGGAGGCGCAAAAGAGGACAATTTCTCCCCCTTTAAAGTTTACAAGTGACAGTAGGATGAAGAAGCACAAGCTTAAACTGGAGTAAGGAACAGTTAGTCCTGATGTTGGGGATCTCTTCAACACACAAGGTGATCAACACGCAGACTGACTTCTGAATATGGCAGTGGAAGCAAAAACTACAATCATTTACAAAGCACATGGATACAACAATGTGGAAACTGTAGACTTCTTCTGGAAAGATGAGCTAAGGTGGAATTAATTGCTTTGCTCATTTTATCTATCTGACTCTATCCTTTTACAGTCTCTTCACAGAGTATTTGGAGCAGAATTCAAAATTGTAGCATTACTGCAATATTTCATCTTGCAAACATTCAGAGCTGATTCTGACTGCTTTGGGCTCACCTTAACTATAACACTTGATACAATAAAAAGATTGTGAAAAGTGTTGAACAAATTTGAGTCATCTTATGGTACTGTTGTACTGCAGATACCAGTTTTAGATTGGTGCTGCCCAGAGTAACAGAGGTTCATTGACCCCAGTCATGTGGTTAGCCCCAGATCACTCTCTGTCATTCTCTGCTTGTGTTTTTGCAATAATGCCTCCAGCTCTTCTCTCCAGCTTCCAAACATGTTAATTTTTTTACTGTTAGTGAAGAACTGAACGGATAGTTAGCTAATTAACATTAAAGAATTTAAAAGTTATGTTTAAAAAGTTATACTCTGGTCGAGTTTACAAAGCCATAATGGTGTGAGACTGCCCCCTCGAGGTGATCTCATACTACTTGTCAGGATTTACTCTGTCCATCTTCACTTCCCAGTTAGATTATGCCATGTATGATAATACAGCCAAAATTTTTTCACAACTGACACAAACAGGCCGAGTAATCTTCAATTCAAGTATGCGGTCGCAGGAAGTCCAGCTGCCTTGTTACTCCTAGGATATCTTGTTACTTCTATTTATTCTAAGGTATTATTAATTGGTATTTAGTATTATCTGGTAGTAGATAGTAGAATATGTGTCTTTTTTACATTTAATGAAAGGCGATTTCCATCTAGGCAGCAGAAATGGCATCCAACACCCAGTGAATGCACAGGAGAGAGTTGCTCTGTACGTTCTGTTTGATAATAAATGAGTGTCATCAGCATATATTGGTATTTGTTTGTTATTACAACTGATTGCAGGGTCACATATACCAGCTAATGACAAGAAGTAGACCAAGAGTTGATTAATTAAGCACAACACATCGTAATAATATACAGTTCAGTTATTTTTTTTCTTCTGTGAACTCAAGGTTTTACTTAGTTATCTCAGGTAATAAAAAAAATGAATTGTCTGTATTAGCTCTAATTGATCAGTCGAGGGAGTGACTAGGTGAACTGGCACTTAAACAAAAGCCCTTGGACTAACCACAACAATGGCCAAACCACCATTAAACATTCAAGTGGGCAATAATCCATGGACTAGCCCAGGATCTTATGAGGTTAACTGCAGACGATTGTTTTGAGAACAAAAACAAATCATCTTTTAATAGAAATGAAGGAACATCACATGAAAAAGCAGGCAGTCTGTAAAGTCCAGGTGGCAGGAGGGCATTTAACTATCCAAATGCTGGTGGAGAAATTGAAGAAAATGCCTTTTATACAATCATAACAAGATCCTCTGACTGGGTGTCCAATGAGACTAAGTGATCAGGGAAATCAGAGGCCAAGTCAGATGAATGATAATTACTTAAACTCAAGTGAAGCACATTTGTTAATATATGGAGCATGCTCAATGGGAGTTGATGAAATATGGGCTGTATTACATGACTGTGGAACACCAAATAACTCAGGCACGGCAAAGCTGGCATGCGCTGTCACTCTATTCTTTAGCCAATACAAGTGAAAAGACAAAAAATCATCTTTTTAATGTTAGATACTTTCTTTTTTTTGAGGTCCTCCTTGTCAAATTTTATTTGCCAGCTCAGAGTATGGACCATTTGACCTGAGCCCAGGTCTCTGTCGATGCCACTCTGTAACTGGCATAAGAGTGGCAAAGGTAGATTCCACCCCCCACCCCCAGGTCTGACTTGCCTGCCTCTCAATATGGAAGCATCTTGCATTTGCCCATCACCACTCTGTTGCAGCCTACCTGAGACTCGGAATTCACAGTGCGTAGAATCCGGCTCTGAGCATGTCCTCTATCACTCTGTGGTATGGCATATTATGCCAATGCCACCACTAAAAATGTCACTGAGGCTACACTCATATTAATAATGAGCACAGCCAAAAATATTTGTACTAAAATGGAGCGAATTAACTCTCATTCCTGTATCTTTTGTTCTGTTCATTCTCACTCCTCTATCTTTCACTCTTTCATTCTTTTAATGGTTGTCCATTTAAAATTTCTAATCAGTGCTGGGGTGACTAATGCTCACTTCAGAATGTGTAAGATTACCAAGAAACCAATTTGAATTTTAAATTAAAAAATTAAAAAAGCAGGATTGAAATGGCAATGATAATCTTGAAGGTCAGTGCATGTTGGCATTCTTGGGGACAGGCACATTCTGGGCTAACAAGATGTCAAATAGAAACTTAAAGGGGCACCCTCTGTATTTGAAGAAGAATATGTGGGAGTGCAATTTACCTTTAGATTTGTGCTAGGTGTTACTTTTAGTGCTATTTTTGTCTGGTTACATGTGGAGTTTTTTGCCCAAGAGGTTATTATGTAGAAATGCTACATTATAATTGAATTTCAGTAGGAATCCCTCTATTTTGGCTTATTTGGTGGATGAGGAAGAGGATAAAAGAAAAAATGCGAGGCCAGTCAGGTTGCATCGGATGCAGATTTATCTATAAAGCTGTATCTCCTAGTAGAGCCACTCCTTGAAATGCCAAAGGAAAATTAACTTTGCGGGCTCCTCTTCACTTTGGAGGCAGTGACAGAGTTGTGCTACCTTCTAAACACTGACCTTCAGTCAAGTTAGAACTACTAGTGGCTGTCACAGTGAGCCTGATCTTCTACACCTCAGACTCATTTCAAACCGGTATAGTGGACATGAGAAATAGGTGCTGGTCAATCTGCTGGTCACAGATGTATCAAGTACATGGTTCACACATGAATAACAGCCACTAGCCCAAAGAATAAGACCAACACAACATTGTACTAAGACACTTCACAAAGGGAATAGGCATCAAGCAGGTGTTGAGAGAAGTGTTAGAGGAGGTGATTGCAGGTATCATTGAAGAGTTGATTTTCGGAGGCATTTTAACTCCAGCCTCCCAGCGGGAATCAAGCAGATTGGATCTTACCTCTTTTCCCGCTCCACAGTCATTCCTTGGGCGGTCGAGACACCGGTCTGACATTGTGGAGGAAAATTTGGCAACGAATACAAAGCAGTATTGCCTTTCGTCAAAAAGTATTTTGCAAATCTTATTGTGTTTGTGAAGGAAAAAAGAGTTGGCCGAGCCAGGCATTATTCTCCTTATGGCCAAGCTGCATGTAAGTGCCGTGGCAAATTCTCATTTGGATTTACATAGTCACATTGCATGGTTCTACAAATTAACATAAGATTTTTCAAACACTTTATCAGAAAGACAATGTCCTTTCGGAGGCAAATATTACTGTTGTAATGAGGCCAAAAACAACAACAACTTGCATTTATATAGCAGCTTTAAGATAGTAATACATCCTAAGATGCTTCACAGTAGTGATTATCACACAAAATTTGACACCGATCCACATAACGAGGTATTGGGACATGTGACCAAAAGCTTGGTCAAAGAGGTAGGCTTTAAGGAGTCTCTTAAAGGAGAAAAGAGAAGTAGAGAGGTGGAGAGGTTTAGGGAGGGAATTCCAGAGCTTGGAGCCGAGGCAGCTGAAGGCACATCCGCCAATGGTAGAGCACAGAATATCGGGGATGCCATTCGCACCATGTCGCCAGGGTTTCCACTGATTTTCAGCACTTGCCTGCACCTGAAGGGGACACAGAAATGTTGACTGCATGAAATGATTGTCAGATGACTCTGCACACAGATTTCCTGTAATAGCACCAGTTGCAGATCAGGGGCAAACTGTTTCCATAAAAATCTGATGCTACTGCTTCCAGAGCTGCATACAGGTGCTATCTGTCTTAAAGGGACAGGGTGATATTAGCAAAAAAAAACTTATCAAAGCTTGTAGCAGGGAACAGTGACTTCTAGCTGTCTCAGGAATGCTGCAATAGCTGCAATGTCTTTCCTGTTTTCAGAATTACACTATAATCTGGATTTCAACAGCTGCTTCTGTCCTGGGCTACACCAGCCCCTTTAATGCAGCTGCTGCACATGAGATCCCTGTATTTTAAAACTGAAGCACTCAGGTAGGTGCTGGTGTGGGGAGGGGGAAAGTGATGGGGAGAGGGCCAAGCGAGGGCCAGCAATGGTCTTTGGGACTACTGAAGAGCCGAGAGGAGCACTCCTGCTCCTGCCATCAATATTCAGATAAGTATTTTTTTTTAAACTTACCTTTTAGGACTGCTGGTTATATTGCGTGTAGCTCTGGTTATCCTGAATGCAACCAGTGGTGTTCAGGGCAGCCCAATTTTGGGAAGTAGTCCTAAAACAAGTGTTAGGCCCCGCTGCTTGCATAGGCAAACAGATGAATACCTGTTTTGGGTGAGGGTCTTTGCCAATATGGTGGGTGGTGCACTTCAGGCACAGAATGTGCACACGTCGCCCGCCATTTTGGACGCTTAGTTGCCTGTTTTACACCTGTAATGAATTTCTAGGCAATATTTAAATAGCTTTATTGCAACCAGCCTGAGCCTGGAAAAAATAAATGCTATTGGTTTACAGAAAGAAAAGTTGCCTTTAAAATAAGAGACTATCTTTAGCTGTAATTGTATGCAGAACATTTCCTATTCAATCAGTCCTGGATCGTTTAGTGTCACTGAGAAGCCACATCATTTAATTTTAGTAACTTTCACTTTTAGTTTGCGGGAAGAAAAGATTTGAATGGAGACGAGCCAGAGTTACCGCGAGAGGGATATTTTTACACCACTCTCAGCATTTTATCAAACAAAGCATTCACATGGGGAATGGGGGACAATAGATTATAAAACCAGACTCTCCCTCTGATGCCAGTAAATGGGTATTTAATCTTCCTATTGCAGACATTTGCTCTCTAGAGCCTGTAATGAATATACTGTAGGGGACATTAGCTGAGCTGTTGTGCGTTCTGACCAAAAATATCATCAGTTTTTATTTCGGGTGTGGTCTAAAGACATCAGTGCTCAGCTGCTCCCAGGGGGCCAAAGGAGTCTGTGCTTTTTCGAGATGGAAAAGCTCTGGAGAGTTTTCTGTTAATTGCATAATTGTGCCTGTCTTCGTCTGTTATCTGACACCGACCTGGGGAGGCAAGATTTAGAAAGGATGTTGCTTGCTTCCTGGTTTGACAAGGAGATCTTAAAGAGACAGTAGCAGCATCACTGCAAATGCTGTAACCTGGCTTGAAAAGTATCAGAGTCGAGCGGTTGGGATAGAAACATCAGGGACGGATGCCTAGGATTGCCAAACTTCCAGGATTGTTCCGGAGTCTCCAGGAATTAAAGATTAATCTGCCGGACGCTGCTGTGGGCAACTCAAGACAGAAATCGGGGACAGAAAACAAATGTTTTTTTTCCCATTTTTTAAAATACTTTTGTTTATTAGTCAGGAAAATATTGGAGGTGACAAAAACAGGCTGTTTGACTGACGGTCAAGAATCATCCAATCGGGTAATGAGCAGTCTGTTCACTTTCCAATTGGTGTGGGACGAAGTTGGATGTCAGGTGACCAATGTGAGGGTGTGGGGGCAGGGCGGCTGGAGGCAGGAGGTCATGTGATGAAACCTCCAGGAATGTGTCCAAGCAGAGTGCTTGAAATGTAGATTAAATGAGCTGGATGGAAATCATGATCTGAATATTTAAGGCAGGAGAAGGAAGCTTCAATTTTCAAATCATAGGGGGAGAAATTGGCCTGGTTTGCACCTCCTGTCAGTGCCACTGGCGATAACAGGGTGCTAAGGGGTTACTAACCAGGTGGTGCGAATTCACTGATGCCCACGAACTTCCCTGGCGGTTTTGTGCTAGCACTAACACTTATCGCCTCGCTCAGTAGCGCCTCATCCTCTTAGATCATGACGTCATCCGGTGCGCAGCACCACTTTATCACTCCGGATGTAATATTCGCTCCCGCCCCCTGCAGCATCACTGGGCATCAACAACGGCAGCTGCAGGAGGCATTGCCACCTTGGCTGGCTACTTGGGGAGCGATATTTAAAGGCAGTGGTGGTCAGGTAGGCCAAAATGTATTAATCTCCCCAGTCTGGTTTCTTTTGTTTTTTTTGGATCCTGTGATTCATCAGCCCTGCACTGTCTTAGAGAGCTTGTGGCTGTTGTGCATCTTGCACAGGTCCCGTGGCCTCACAGAGAAATGAAGATTGAATGAAACCAGCATTGGCCATTTAAATGAGGGAAGGAGCCTCCAAAGACGGCATAGCTGCACGGAACATTGTTCAGCGCTCTGCCGCTACCGCCCCCTCACTCCCTTTAGTGCTCTAAGGGAAGTGATAGCGCTTGATTTAGTGTTCCACTTCCCTCTTGCAACACTAAAGCAGAGGTTCCCATCAGCTGTAAATCTTCTTCGCCTGCCGATACTTTTGCGCTCCCGCAAAAGTTATCATCCCAAACGGGGAGCTACGCAATTTCTAGTCCTGAATCTTACGGCACAGGCCGTTCCTGTGCCGGCTCTTTGCAAGAGCTGTCTGTTTTAGACCCACACCCCAGCTTTTTCGCATGACCCTGTAAATTAGTCCTCTTCAAGTAGGTATCGAATTGCTGTTTAAAAATTCCTATGGAATCTGATTCCAACTCCCTTTTAGTTGGTGCATTCCAGATCTTAGCAAACCTCTGTGTGAAGACATTTCTCCTCATTTCCCCTCTTGTTCGTTTGCCAATTATTTAAAATCTATGACCTTTGGTTACTGACGCACTTGCTGGAGGAAACACTTTCTCCCTGCTTGCTATATCAAAACCACTCATAATTTTGAATATCTCTATTAGGTCTTCCCTTAACCTTCACTGCTCTAAGGAGAACAATCCCAGCTTCTCCAATGTCTCCACATAATTGAACTCCCTCATCCCTGGTATCACCCTGGTAAACCTTCTCTGTATCCTCTCCAGGATATTGATGGCCTTCCTAATTATACACAATATTCCAGCTGAGGCCTAATCACAGATTTGTAAAAGTACAGTATGACTTCCTTGTTTTTTTATTCAATGTCCCTATTTACAAAGCTAAGTATCCCACATGCTTTCTTAACCATCTTATTAACTTGCCCTGCCACCTTCGAAGCTTTCTGAATATGCAACAGTGTCCCTCTGTTTTTGTAACCCCTCAAAATAGTACCATTAAGATTATGCCTCTCCATGTTGTTTCTCCCAAAGTGCATCACTTAACACTTATCTGCATTAAATTGCATCTGCCATGTGTCTGCCCACGTCACCAACATGTCTATGTCTTCCTAAAGTCTGCTACTATCCTGCTCGCTATTACTACGTTGCCAAGTTTTATATCATCCTCAAACTTCAAAATTGTATTCCCTATATCCAAGTCCAGGTCATTTATACCTGTAATGTATTTGCTTCAAGGGTTCTTTGCTTAAGAATTCATAGCAATACATTGCTATTAAGAATTAATTAGTTTATTAGCAAAAGATTGAACAATCACACTACACATTACCAGCTCATCCACCTGCCTCATTGTGGACCCTCTGAACCCAACTGGCTGGGTTTTATTTAGTCATGTGAACATCACATGACTGGCTAAGCCACTTCCAACTCAACAGCTCTACAACTATTTTTGGTAGAAACTATAAATTAAGTGCCCCCTGAGTAAAGGGGGGCACTAATACCGACAAACTAAAACAAACTAGACTTTGAACAGTAAACTTAAATCAAATTAAAATTTGGGTGCCAGGGGTGATGATGCACTCCAGTCTCTCCGGCGCCCACCTCCCGCAGTGCTCCATCTCCAGGGACACCCTGGCTCGGATGTAACCGCCGAAGAGAGGCAGGCAATCGGGCTGAACGACTCCCTCGACCGCCCGCTGCCTGGACCGGTTGATGACCACCTTTGCCATGCCCAGAAGCAGTCCTACGAAGAGGCCTTGCAATCTGCCCACTCCCCTTCGCACAGGGTGCCCAAAGATCAGGAGTGTGAGACTGAAGTGCAACCAGAATTTGAGGAGCAGCCCCCTCAAATAATGGAATAGGGGCTGCAACCTCACACATACAACATAAACATGGAACACGGACGTCTCCAGATCACAGAAATTGCAGGCGGCCTGGGAGTCCATGAACCGACTTAAAAACTTATTGCACGGGACTGCTCCATGCAACAACCTCCAGGCCAAGTCCCCAATAAATAAAGGGAGGACTCCTGCATAGAGAGCACTCCATTGGGGACCTCCACCTCCTCCGGACGGCAAGATGGTGCGTCATGGCTTGTCCGGACGGCAGACGAGGATGGCAAATTGGAGAGCGTTCAAGAGCAGCCTGTACAGGAATTCCCTCCGCGCAGAACTGAAAGGCACGGAGGCGATTTCCCGGAGGAGGCTCAAGTTGTAAGGCGTGGCTCCTGAGGGAGGCATCGGGGCTTGGCGTCGATGAGGAATTCTGTCCGGACGGGGGTCAGTTCGGACGGGATCTCCCCACGTGCTTGAGCCTCCTCGACACACCTAACAGAGTCAGGGCCCAGTGCCGTTTTTAGCGACTCGATGGCATCAATAGCTCTACAACTCTTTATGTAGAAAACAAAAGTAAACATTAAATCAAGTGCCCTATTATTAAAGGGAGGACATTCCAAATAGTTTTCAAGTGCCCTTTTTTGGTTTTTCGGGGTTTTTTGCGTGTTTTCTTTTGTAGTTTTTTTTTGGGGCACTACAACCACAACTTATACAAATACCCCTGGCTAAAAGGGGAGGGGGACATTAAAACCCGGCACAATAAACCAATTAAACTTTAAAACATATAAAATCAAATTAAAATTTGGTTGCCGAGGGTGATGATGCAAACCAGTCCCTCCGGTGCCATCTCTCGCGGAAGGCCGCGAGCCTACCGGTGGACACCGCGTGCTCCATCTCCAGGGACACCCTGGCTCGGATGTAACCGCGGAAGAGAGGCAGGCAGTCGGCTGAACGATCCCCTCAACTACCTACCGCCTGGAGAGGCTGATGGCACCTTGACCGTGCCAAGGAGCAGTCCTACGAGGAGGCCCTCGGACCTACCTGCTCCCCTCCGCACAGGGTGCCCAAAGATCAGGAGTGAGAGACTGAAGTGCAACCAGAATTTGTGGAGCAGCCCCTTTAAATAATGGAATAGAGGCTTCAACCTCACACATTCCATAAAAACATGAAACACGGACTCCTCCAGATCGTAGAAATTGCAGGCGGCCTGGGAGCCGGTGAATTGCACGGGACTGCTCCGTGCACCACCTGCCAGGCCAAGTCACCAATAAATAGTGGGAGGACTCCCGCGTAGAGTGCCCTCCATCAGGGACCCCCGCCTCCTCCGGACGGCAAAATGGTGCACCAAGGCATGTCCGGATGGCAGACGAGGATGGCAAGGTGGAGGGTGTGCAGGAGCAGCCCGTACAGGAAACCCCTCCAGGCAGAACTGAAAGGCAGGGAGGGGATTTCCCCGAGGCGGCTCAAGTTGTGAAGCGCCGGCTCCCGAGGGAGGCTTCGGGGATTGGCACCGATGAGGAATTCCGTCCGGACGGGGGTCAGTTCGGACGGGATCTCCCCACGTGCTTGAGCCTCCTCGACACACCTAATGGAGTCATGGCCCAGTGCTGTTTTTAGCGACTCGATGGCATCAACAGCTCTACAACTATTTTGTTGCAAACAATAATCAAGTGCCCCTGGTGAAAGAGGGGAGTGACACTCCAAAAACTTTCAATCAAGTACCCCCTTGTTTTTTTTTTGAGGACACTAAAACACAAATTATACAAATGCCCCCTGGCTAAAAGGGGAGGGGGACACTAAAACCCGTCACAATAAACCAATTAAACTATAAAACATATAAAATCAAATTAAAATTTGGTTGCCGGGGGTAACAATGCACTCCAGTCCCTCCGGCGCCCACCTCCCGCGGAAGGCCGCGAGCGTACCGGTGAACACCGCGTGCTCCATCTCCAGGGACACCCTGGCTCGGATGTAACCGCGAAAGAGAGGCAGGCAGTCGGGCTGAACGACCCCCTCGACCGCCTGCTGCCTGGACCGGCTGATGGCACCCTTGGCCGTGCCCAGGAGCAGTCCTACGAGGAGGCCTTCGGACCTACCCGCTCTCCTCCGCACAGGGTGCCCAAAGATCAGGAGTGTGGGATTAAAGTGCAACCTGAAATTGAGGAGCAACCCCTTTAAATAATGGAACAGCAGCTGCAACCTCGCACATTCGATAAAAATGTGGAACACGGACTCTTCCAGACCGCAGGAATTTCAGGCGGCCTGGGAGCCCGTGAACCGGCTTAAAAATTTGTTGCACGGGACTGCTCCGTGCACCACCCTCCAGGCCATGTCCCCGATAAATAGTGGGAGGACTCCCGCGTAGAGTGCACTCCATCGGGGACCCCCGCCTCCTCCGGACGGCAAGATGGTACGCCATGCGTGTCCGGACGGCAGACGAGGATGGCAAGGTTGAGAGTGTGCAGGAGCAGCCCGTACAGGAAACCCCTCCACACAGGATTGAAAGGCAAGGAGGGGATTTCCCCGAGGCGGCTCAAGTTGTGAGGTGCCGGCTCCCAAGGGAGGTTTCGGGGCTTGGCGCCGATGAGGAATTCCGTCCAGACAGGGGTTAGTTCGGACGGGATCTCCCCACGTGCTTGAGCCTCCTCGACACACCTAACGGAGTCATGGCCCAGTGCTGTTTTTAGCAACTCGATGGCATCAACAGCTCTACAACTCTTTTGGGAGGAAAAAGTAAACATTAAATCATGCCCCCCGATCTGGGGGACACTCCAAACATTTTTCAAGGCTCTTTTTTGTGTTTTTTTGGGGGGTTTTTGTATTTCTTTTTTGTGTTTTTTTTGGGCACTAAAATCGTACTTTATTCAAGTGCCCCCTATAAAAGGGGAGGGGGACACTAAAACCGGCATTTAAAATAAATTAGATTTTAAAACATATAAAATAAAATTAATATTTGGTTGCCGGGGGTGATAATGTACTCCATTCCCTCTGGCGCCCACCTCTCGCGGAAGGCCGCGAGCGTACCGGTGGACACCGCGTGCTCCATCTCTAGGGACACCCTGGCCCGGATGTAGGTGCGGAAGAGAGGCAGGCAGTCAGGCTGAACGACCCCCTCGACCGCCCGCTGCCTGGACCGGCTGATGGCACCCTTGGCCGTGCCCAGGAGCAGTCCTACGAGGAGGCCCTCGGATCTACCCGCTCTCCTCCGCACAGGGTGCCCAAAGATCAGGAGCGTGGAACTCTAGTGCAAACAGAAATTGAGGAGCAGCCCCTTTAAATAATGGAACAGGGCTGCAACCTCGCACATTCAATAAAAACGTGGAACACGGACTCTTCCAGACCGCAGAAATTGCAGGCGGCCTGGGAGCCCGTGAACCGACTTAAAAAATTGTTGCACGGGACTGCTCCGTGCACCACCCTCCAGGCCATGTCCCCGATAAATAGTGGGAGGACTCCCGCGTAGAGTGCACTCCATCGGGGACCCTTGCCTCCTCCGGACGGCAAGATGGTACGCCATGGCGTGTCCGGACGGCAGACGAGGATGGCAAGGTTGAGAGTGTGCAGGAGCAGCCCGTACAGGAAACCCCTCCGCGCAGAACTGAAAGGCACGGAGGGGATTTCCCCGAGGCAGCTCAAGTTGTGAGGCGCCGGCTCCCGAGGGAGGTTCCGGGGAATTCCGTCCAGACGGGGATCAGTTCGGACGGGATCTCCCCACGTGCTTGAGCCTCCTTGACACACCTAACGGAGTCAGGGCCCAGTGCTGTTTTTAGCAACTCGATGGCATCAACAGCTCTACAAACCTGTGAGCATACTCACAGCTATATGGATTACAATATCTAACAAGAAAAGCAATAGTCCTAATACGGACCCCTGGGGGACCACGCTGCATACTTCTCTCCAGTCAGAAAAATATCTGTTCACCACTACTTTCTGTCTCCTATCCTTTAGCAAATTTTGTACCCAAGTTACCACCATTCCTTTAATACCATGTGCTTCTATTTTCCAAATAAGTTTGTTATGAAGTATTTTATCAAATGCCTTTTGAAAGTCCATATATACAACATCTACTGCATTACCTTCATCAGCCCTCTTCGTTACTCCATCAAATAACTGAGTCAGGTTAATCAGACACAATTTGCTGGCTGTCTCTTATTAACCCATGCTTCTCCAAGTGAGAATTAATTTTGTCCTTGATAATTGTTTCAAGTAGTTTTCCCACCACTGAAGTTAGACTGATTGTCCTATAGTTAGCAGGTTCATCCCTCTCCTCTTTTGAATAAGGATGTAACATTTGCAATCCTCCCGCCCTCTTACACCCCTCCCATATCCAAGGAGGATTGAAAGATTGTGGTCAGAGCTTCTGTTATCTCCATGCCAGCTTCCCTCAGCAACCTAGGATGCATCCCATCTGGATTGGGTGACTTGTTGAATTTGAGTGATGCCAAACTATTTAGTACCTCCTTTCTATCTATTTTGAGATCTCTGCTACCCCTCCTCTACTCTGACATTATCTTTATCCTCTTCTTTTGTGAAGCCAGATGCAAAGTATTCATTTAGTACCACAGTCATGCCCTCTGCCTCCACAAGATGATTTCCTTTTTTGTCCCTAATCAGCCCCACCATTTCTTTAACTATCATTTTACATTTTATATATTTATAAAAGATTTGGGGCATCCTTTTATATTACCTGCTATTCTCTTCTCATACTCTCCTTTTGCCCTTTATTTAATATTTTATTTTTCACCACCTTTTTCAGCCTCGTTAAATTGTACGTTTCGCAGATATCAGTGCAACAACAACAACACCTTGTATTTATATGGCGCCTTTAACATAATAAAATGTCCCAAGGTACTTCACAGGAGTATTACAAGATAAAAATTTTACACCGAACCACATATGGAGAAATTAGGGCAGATGACCAAAAGCTTGATCAAAGAGGTAGATTTTCAGGAGTGTTTAAAGGTAGAAAGAGAGATAGAGGAGAGGTTTAGGGAGGAAATTAGGGCCTCAGCAACAGAGGGCATGGTCACCAATGGTTGAACGATTATAATCAGGGATGCTCCAGAGGGCAGAATTAGAGGAGTGCAGATATCACGGGGGGTTGTGGGGCTGGATGAGATTATGAAGATAGGGAGGGGCGAGGCCATGGAGGGATTTGAAAACAAGGATGAGAATTTTGAAATCGAGGCATTGCTTAACCGGGAGCCACTGTAAGCCAGCGATCACAGGGATGATGGGTGAATGGGACTTGGTGTGAGTTAGGACATGGGCAGCCAAGTTTTGGATGACCTCAAGTTTACTTAGGGTAGAACGTGGGTGGCCAGCCAGGAGTGCATTGGAATAGTCAAGTCCAGAGGTAACAAAGGCATGGATGAGGGTTTCAGCAATGAATGAGCTGAGGCAAGAGTGGAGATGGGCAACGTTACGGAGGTGGAAATAGGTAGTAATAGTTATGCCGCAGATATGGGGTTGGAAGCTCATTTCATGGGCAAATAGACCCCAAGGTTGCAAACAGAGTGGTTCAGCCTCAGACAGATGCTAGGGAGAGGGATGGAGTTTGTGGCAGAGACTGAAAACAATGGCTTTTGTCTTCCCACTAATTAATTGGAGAAAATCAAATATCCAACCAACATCTGATTTCCACCATCCACATCCTCTCTACCACCCAATTCATCTCTGTTCTCCTACGCAATATCTTTTCTTCAGACAGAACATCATCCTAGTTTACTATTCTGCTCTGCAAATGGCCAACAGGAGGCAGGTTTTAATATTTACAATGTCAGTTTCCGCACTCCAAAGATAAGATGCTCCTAGTGCTCCTCCTAGCTGAAGGTTAGAGAAGCTCCCCCATGGAGGAAATACACTGAGGAATTTTAGATACAACAAATTGATTAGAAAAGGAATGAGTCTTCAGATTACCAGCAAGCAATCGCAATGAAAAAGATGCAAAAACAGTGAAAAACATAGGAGGTTATTGTACTGAGTGGGTCAAATAGAGTTTTTAAAGATGGGGAGAAGATGTGCTTGGTGTAACAAAATCATAAATATATGTGTAAATAATTGGCCTAGAATTAGTGTGTAGCTGAATATTAGTAATTTAAGGGAACTGGGCGGCAGTTGGACGCCAGGGTCAACAAGTGGGAGAAGTGGGATAAGAGGTGTGACTGGTCATGCCTGGTTATGCTTGGCTTGATATATGCGATGTACTCCTTGCCTTTCAAAGTCACTTCCTTCTGTTTGTGCAGTTAGTCTGATAGGCCCCAAGTTTCCACATGATTTGCTCCTGATTTTTAGGAGCAACTGGTGTAGAACGGAGTATCTTAGAAATCGGAATTCTCGTCATTTCGTTTGCTCCAGTTCTAGTCAGTTAGAACAGTTTCACTTTGGAACAGAATTTTTTTTTCAAAAGGGGGCGTGTCCGGCCACTTACGCCTGTTTTCAAAGTTTCGTCAGTGAAAACTTACTCCAAACTAACTTAGAATGGAGTAAGTGAAGATTTTTGTACACTCGAAAAAACCTTGTCTACACTTTAGAAAATCAGGCGTAGGTTACAAATCAGGCGTAGGGAATGGTGGGGGGGGAGGGGGGGGGGTTTAAAGGGAAGTTTACAAACATTAAACACTTCAGTTTTACAAATAAAGAGCCATTGAAGGTTGGCATGCAGGTGCAGCAGGCGGTTAAGAAAGCAAATGGCATGTTGGCCTTCATAGCAAGGGGATTTGAGTACAGGGGCAGGGAGGTGTTGCTACAGTTGTACAGGGCATTGGTGAGGCCACACCTGGAGTATTGTGTACAGTTTTGGTCTCCTAACCTGAGGAAGGACATTCTTGCTATTGAGGGAGTGCAGCGAAGGTTCACCAGACTGATTCCCGGGATGGCGGGACTGACCTATCAAGAAAGACTGGATCAACTGGGCTTGTATTCACTGGAGTTCAGAAGAATGAGAGGGGACCTCATAGAAACATATAAAATTCTGACGGGGTTAGACAGGTTAGATGCAGGAAGAATGTTCCCAATGTTGGGGAAGTCCAGAACCAGGGGTCACAGTCTAAGGATAAGGGGTAAGCCATTTAGGACCGAGATGCGGAGGAACTTCTTCACCCAGAGAGTGGTGAACCTGTGGAATTCTCTACCACAGAAAGTTGTTGAGGCCAATTCACTAAATATATTCAAAAAGGAGTTAGATGAGGTCCTTACTGCTAGGGGGATCAAGGGGTATGGCGAGAAAGCAGGAATGGGGTACTGAAGATGAATGTTCAGCCATGAACTCATTGAATGGCGGTGCAGGCTAGAAGGGCCGAATGGCCTACTCCTGCACCTATTTTCTATGTTTCTATGTTTCTATCAATAATAAATGATAAATACATCAATAAATCAACCAATAAATCAATCAAAAAAAATTAATAAGAAATAATTTTTTAAAAAATCAATAAATAAAACATTTTCTACTTACCGACTGCAGCACCAGGAGCCCTCCAACAGCGTGCTGGGACGGCCCCCCAGTGTGTCTCTGTCAGTGTCTCTATCTCTCTGTCTGTCTGTGTGTCTCTCATTCTCTGTCTGTCAGTGTCTGTGTTTCTGACAGCGAGGGGAGGGGGAGGAGGGGTGTAGAGGGAGAGAGGGGGGGGAGCAAAGGGAGGGAAGGGGGAGGAAGGGGGAGGGTTGGGGGAGAAGGGGGAGGGGGAGAAGGGGGGAGGGGGGAGGGATGTGGGAGGGATGGGGGAGAAGGGGGAGGGGGGGAGAAGGGGGAGGGGGGGAGAAGGGGATAAAGGGGAGAAGAAGGAGACAGGAGGTGGGGGGGGAAAGGAGATGTGGGGGAAAAGGAGATGGGGGGGAAAGGAGATGGGGGGGAAAGGAGATGGGGGGTGGAAAGGAGATGGGGGGAAGGAGATGGGGGGAAAGAGATGGGGGGAAGGAAGGAGATGGGGGGGAAGAAGATGGGGGGGGAAGGAGATCGGGGGAAAGGAGATTGGGGGGGAGAAGGAGATTGGGGGGGGAAGGAGATTGGGGGGGAAGGAGATTGGCAGGGGGGGAAGGAGATTGTGGGGAGGTGGAAGGGAGAAGGGGGAGGGAGGCTGAACGGGCCGGGCCCGAGACTTCGGGCAGGGCCCGTCCCCAGCACCAGATTTACAGGTAGGTGGCGTTGGGTCGGGTCAGGGGGAGCGTGGGTCGGGGAGGTGGTGGAAGGGAGGTCGGTTCGGTTCGGGTCGGGGGGAGGGAGGGAGAGGGAGGTCAGGTCGGGGGGAGGGAGGTCAGGTCGGATCCAGTCCGGGGGCGGGGGGGGTGGGGGGGGAAGCGGGAGTCGGGTCGGGGTCGGTGTCGGTGTCGGGTCCGGTCTGGAGGCGGGGGCAGGGGGGGGAGCGGGAGTCAGGTCGGGTGCAGTCCGGGGGGTCGGGTCGGGTCCAGTCGGGGGTGGGGGGAAGCGGGAGTCGGGTCGGTGTCGGGGTCCGGTCCGGAGGCGGGGGGGTGGGGGGGGAAGCGAGAGTCAGGTCGGTGTCGGGTCGGGTCCGGTCCGGAGGCGGGGGCAGGGGGGGGAGCGGGAGTCAGGTCGGGTGCAGTCCGGGGGGTCGGGTCGGGTCCAGTCGGGGGTGGGGGGAAGCGGGAGTCGGGTCGGTGTCGGGTCCGGTCCGGAGGCGGGGGGAGTGGGGGGGGAAGTGGTAGTCAGGTCGGTGTCGGGTCCGGTCCGGAGGCGGGAAGCAGGAGTCGGGTCGGGTCGGGTGGAAGCAGGAGCTGGCCGTGGGAGGAGCCTTATCCACACAGCCCCAGTGAGGCCATTCGGCCAGGGCTAGGGGCTGCGTGCTTCGGCTCCTCCCACACAGTTTTGGGCGCCTGGAGCTACCGGCACTGTTTTCAGCGCAGGGACCTGGCTCCACCCCCTACAGCTCGTGCTGCGCTGCGCCGAGGGCCAGAGGACCTGCAGGGAGCTGGAGAATCTGGAGGTTTTTTTTAGGCGCACTTTGTGGCGCGAAAAACAGGCGTCCAGGTCGGGACTGCACCGTTCTCGGCGCGGCTCGAAACTTGGGCCCTTGATTTCTGTCAGACCATTTCATGAATAGGAACTGAAGGGGAGGTGGGCTGGAAACATGGTGGAGGCAAAAGATAATGGGCCGAAAATTTGTTTGCTAAGCACCACTCGTTAGCGCCCGAGATTGATGCTAACGGGCCGCCAAGCGCTTACTGACCGAGCACCATACTGGCAGTGCCTCCCGCGACCTTCAGTGGAGGTCTACCAGCAGCGCTAAGGGTTAGCGCTGCGCACTCTAGCGCCACGCACTTAGTGATGTCTATGATTGTGCAACGTCCCCGTAGCGCGCGGTTGCGAACTTGACTGCTTTCGCTTGCCATAGTGCCTGGCGCTACTTCCGACAGGGAAAGCAGGCATCACGGAGAAGCTGCCGGGGCGATATCTCCGCGAGAGAGCAGGTGGGCAGTTAGAATGATTATTTTCCTGTTAATGCATCTCTCCTAGATGCTGGACATTGTTGTTTAACTTTTCTTTAACTTTTCGGGTGGTCCAGCTGCCATATTTTTCCCCCCCATTGTAGGTGAGGCTGCCAGGCAACATAAACAGGTCAGCTTCACCAATAAGGTAGGAGATGAGTGGACTACTGGAAGCCATATTTTTTCTCCACTGTCGCGATCTCCCGAACCAATTACCCCCTTTCTTCACTTACCTGAGGGCCACTGCTAGCATCACAGCAAATATCGCAGGCACCTTGGACTTCAGGCACAGGGATCATATATGAAAGCGGGCAAGAGATGGATGCTGATAGGCTTGGTCTTAACTATTTGATACAAATGTAAGTGCAGAGCCTAATTGTGTTTATACTGGCAGGAACTCTGCATCTAGAAAATTGGGAACAAACAAAATTATTACAAAAAGAAAGAAGGAAAGGCTTGCATTTATTTAGTACCTTATTATCAGGACATCCCAAAGTGCTTCACATCCAATTGCTTATTATTGAAGTGTGGTAGCTGTTGTTATGTAGCAGCCAATTTATATATTGCAAGATCCCACAAACAGTAAATGACCAGTTAATGTATGTTTGTCTATAATGAGGGAGGAATGCTGGTCAGGTCCGGTGAGAACTCCCTGCCTTTCTTCAAATAATGCTCAAGGGATATTTTATGCCAACCTGAACAGAGAGCCAGGTTCCTGATTAACAGTTCATCCAAAAGAGAGCATCTCTAACAATATTGCATTCCCTCGGAATAGCACTGAAGTGTCAGCCTAGAGTATGGGCTCAAGTCCTGGAGTGAGGTTAAACCAACAAGCTTTAGACTCAGAGGCAAGAGGGCTAGCAACTGGGCCAAGCTGAAAAAGATGGATTTTTAAAAAATTGAGGAACCGAAATGAAGGCCCATAGTGCAGATTGGAAACAGTAGGACAGAAGAAAAAAAAGTATCAAAAAGTGGCTGTTGGATGATGTTCAACTTGGATTTTGAAAAATCTGGACCTAGAAATTTGGGCGCGCCCGCTTTCATATATGATCCCTGTGCCTGAGGTCCAAGGTGCCCCCGATATTTGCTGCGACGCTAGCAATGGCGCTCAGGTAAGTGAGGAAAGGGGGTGACTGGTTCAGGAGGTCGCGGTGACTGGGGTAGGGGGAAGATTGGTGGCAAGGGGTGAGGGGGATTAGTAGTCGGAAGATCAGAGGTCTGAATTATTGTAATGTGGCATCGGGAAGAGCACTTCTGCTCCTCTCAGCTCAACAATCAGGTATTAAAACGTACCTTGTTGGTTGTGGCCTAGATTAAGGACAGCCTATTAAGCATGTAGGCCTGAGATCTCTGAGTGCAGCTGGCACTTGCGTCATTTGCCTCAGAGCAAACCTCAATTGCAGTGGGGTGTCTCAAACAGGCACTTGGCTCCTTATTGGCATATGCAAAGGTCCTAACACCTGTTTAGGCTTTACCAATATGGTGGGTAGCTCACTTCCAGCTCATAATGAGCGTACGTTTCCTGCCTGCCATATTGGAGGGTTAGGAAGGCTGTTTAGCGCCAAAAAAACAGTCACGGAGTGCAGAATTTCTAGTCTTTGTACTTTACAGAAAGAAGGGAAGATAGAATTTGTAACTTTTCCAATATTTACAGTAGCAAACAGAAGCTAAATCACGCCATTACTTTTTATTTCTGAGATTCAGCTGCTCATTGCCGCTATAAACAGAGTATCAAACTACGTCTGGAGGGAGATTCAAATTCAGGATGGAATCCTCTGTTAAATTACAAAACGCATATGCTTGTATGCTCTAATTTCTCTCCTGCAAACAACAATCTGGGATAACCTGAGGGAATTCCTGTTCATTTTGACAACTTTCTGCCCATGCAGGTTCTATGAGCAAGAATGGACCAGACATTTTATTTGAAGACTGCCTCAGACTGTTTCTCTTCATTCAGCTCAGATAATAATATCAAAGATGGCAGCAGACAGATCGAGTGCGCTGTGTGTTTTTGATATTACTACAGCAGGCACTTCTAGCGCAAGCTCACACTCTGAATATTCACCAATGGGAATTTATTGCTTGAAAGCAAATTCATGATGGTACAACATCCTAAAAATAAATTCTAACAAGTTTTATACAGCATTCAGTCGGGCTGGTACACATCTCGCCACAGGCAATTAGGACCATATAGCAGTGCCTCGTCTCCATTCGCCTTGGACCCCCTTGCCACTGGATCAAGACCTCGCTCAGCTAAGCCCGTGTGGTAGCTGATGTGCAACGACCACCCCGCGTTAAAAGAACTCACGCACAGGCATCTCCCACTCCGTTAACATGAAGTTCGGGACCTGGAACGTCAGGACTCTCATGGACAACCCCAACTGCGACAGGCCAGAACACCGCACCGCCAGAGTTGCCCGGGAATTTAGACGCTTTGATATCGACATCGCCGCCCTAAGCGAGACCCGGCGGGCAGGGGAAGGCCAGCTCAAGGAATCAGGTGGAGGTTACACCTTCTTCCGGAACGGGAAACGAGAAGAAGAATGCCGCCTCCACGGAGTCGGCTTCGCCATCAAAAACGAGCTGGTCGACCGCCTCAAAGATTCCCCCTGCGAGGCTAATGAACGCCTCATGACTTTTCGACTCACCCTATCCCGGAACCAGTGTGCCACAGTCATCAGTGCATACGCCCCAACACTCGATGCAACAGATGAGGCTAAAGAGAGTTTTTACACCAACCTTGAAAAATCCCTGTCCTGCGTCCCTGCGGGCGACAAACTGATCCTCCTCGATGACTTCAATGCTAGGGTTAGCAAGGACACAGACATCTGGAGGGGACGTGATTGGCAGAGAGGGAAAGCCAACTCCAGTAGTACCCTATTCCTGACAAAGTGTCAAGAGCACGAACTTGTCATCACCAACACCTTGTTCCGCGAGAGGGACAAATACAAGGCACCGTGGCAACACTCTCGCTCCAAGCACTGACACCTGCTTGACTATGTCATTGTCCAAGCCAGGGATCGCAAGGATGTGCGCATCACTCGCGCCATGACGGGAGCCGATGACTACTGGACGGACCATCACCTAATCTGATCCATCATCGACATCAACATAGCCCCAAAGCGGAGTGGGCAGCAGAAGCAGTGCCACAAAAAAATCAATGCCGGAGCACTTAAGGACCCAGCTCAGAGAGCCCTATACAGCCAGTGTCGCACAGCTAACCTGACGTGCCTTGACAACCCCGAGATGCAGAATGCCCACAGCGCTTGATCTGCCCTCCAGGCCTCCATAACCAGTGCCTGCAAAGAGACACTCGGTTACTCAACCAGGAAACACCAGGACCGGTTTGATGAGAATGATCAGGTAATCCAAGAGCTAATAGATCGCAAGCGCAGGGCATTTCTGAGCCTTAAACAACAACCCAATGCGGGAGCAGCAAAACAGCATTACAGACGGCTCAAGGCTGAGGTCCAACAAAAAACCTGGGACATAAAGAACAGGTGGTGGATGAAGAAACATAGAAACATAGAAAATAGGTGCAGGAGTAGGCCATTCAGCCTGTCGAGCCTGCACCACCATTCAATAAGATCATGGCTGATCATTCTCTCAGTACCCCTTTCCTGCTTTCTCTCCATACCCCTTGATCCCTTTAGCCATAAGGGCCATATCTAACTCTCTCTTGAATATATCCAATGAACTGGCATCAACAACTCTCTGCGGCAGGCAATTCCACAGGTTAACAATTTTCTGAGTGAAGAAGTTTCTCCTCATCTCAGGTGTAAATGGCCTGGCCCCTTATCCTAAGACTGTGTCCCCTGGTTCTGGACTTCCCCAACATCGGGAACATTCTTCCCGCATCTAATCTGTCCAGTCCCATCAGAATCTTACATGTTTCTATGAGATCCCCTCTCATCTTCTAAACTCCAGTGAATAAAGGCCCAGTTGATCCAATCTCTCCTCATATGTCAGTCCTGCCATCCCGGGAATCAGTCTGGTGAACCTTCGCTGCACTCCCTCAATAGCAAGAACGTCCTTCCTCAGATTAGAAGAACAAAACTGACACAATATTCTAGGTGAGGCCTCCCTAAGGCCCTGTACAACTGAGTAAGACCTCCCTGCTCCTATACTCAAATCCCATAGCTATGAAGGCCAACATGCCATTTGCCTTCTTCACCGCCTGCTGTACCTGCATGTCAACTTTCAATGACTGATGAACCATGGCACCCAGATCTCGTTGCACCTCCCCTTTACCATTCAGATAATATTCTGCCTTCGTGTATTTGCCGCCAAAGTGGATAACCTTACATTTAGCCACATTATACTGCTTCTGCCATGCATTTGCCCACTCACCAAGCCTGTCCAAGTCACCCTGCAGCCTCTTAGCGTCCTCCTCACATCTCACACCGCCACCCAGTTTAGTGTCATCTGCAAACTTGGAGATATTGCACTCAATTCCTTCATCTAAATCATTAATGTATATGGTAAAGAGCTGAGATCCCAGCACTGAGCCCTGCGGCACCCCACTAGTCACTGGCTGCCATTCTGAAAAGGACCCGTTTAACCCGACTCTCTGCTTCCTGTCTGCCAACCAGTTCTCTATCCATGTCAGTACATTACCCCCAATACCATGTGCTTTAATTTTGCACACCAATCTCTTGTGTGGGATCTTGTCAAAAGCCTTTTGAAAGTCCAAATACACCACATTCACTGGTTCTCCCTTGTCCACTCTACTAGTTACATCCTCAAAAAATTCCAGAAGATTTGTCAAGCATGATTTCCCTTTCATAAATCCATGCTGACTTGGACCGGTCCTGTCACTGCTTTCCAAATGCGCTGCTATTTCATCTTTAATCATTGATTCCAACATTTTCCACACTGCTGATGTCAGGCTAATGGGTCTATAATTACCCATTTTCTCTCTCCCTGCTTTTTAAAAAAGTGTACATTAGCTACCCTCCAGTCCATAGGAACTGATCCAGAGACGATAGACTGTTGGAAAATGATCACCAATACATCCACTATTTCTAGGGTCACTTCCTTAAGTACTCTGGGATGCTGACTATCAGGTCCCAGGGATTTATCGGCATTCAATCCCATCAATTTCCCTAACACAATTTCCCACCTAATAAGGGTATCCTTCAGTTCCTCCTTTTCACTAGACTCTCGGTCCCCTAGTACTTCCGGAAGGTTATTTGTGTCTTCCTTCGTGAAGACAGAACCAAAGTATTTGTTCAACTGGTCTGCCATTTCTTTGTTCCCCATTATAAATTCACCTGAATCTGACTGCAAGGGACCTATGTTTGTCATCATTAATCTTTTTCTCTTCACAGATCTATAAAAGATTTTGCAGTCAGTTTTTATGTTCCCCACAAGCTTCCTCTCATACTCTATTTTCCCCCTCCTAATTAAATTCTTTGTCCTCCTCTGCTGAATTCTAAATTTCTCCCAGTCCTCAGGTTTGCTGCTTTTTCTGGCCAATTTATATGCCTCTTCCTTGGATTTAACACTATCCTTAATTTCCCTTGTTAGCCACGGTTGAGCCACCTTCCCCATTTTATTTTTACCCCACACAGGGATGTACAATTGTTGAAGTTCATCCATGTGATCTTTAAATGTTTGCCATTGCCTATCCACCATCAACCCATTAAGTATCATTCGCCAGTCTATTCTAGCCAATTCACGCCTCATACCATCGAAGTTACCTTTCCTTATGTTCTGGACCCTAGTCTCTGAATTAACACTGTCACTCTCCATCCTAATAAAGAATTCTACCATATTATGGTCACTCTTCACCAAGGGGCCTCGCAGAACAAGATTGCTTATTAGTCCTTTCTCATTACACATCACCCAGTCTAGGATGGCCAACCCTCAAGTTGGTTCTTCGACATATTGGTCTAGAAAACCATCCCTAATACACTCCAGGAAATCCTCCTCCACCGCATTGCTACCAGCTTGGTTAGCCCAATCTATATGTAGATTGAAGTCGCCCCTGATAATTGCTGCACCTTTATTGCACGCGTTCTTAATTTCTTGTTTGATACTGTCCCCAACCTCACTACTACTGTTTGGTGGTCTGGCCACAACTCCCACTAGTGTTTTCTGCCCTTTGGTATTCCGCAGCTCCACCCATACAGATTCCACGTCATCCAAGCACAGGAGATACAACAGCTGGCTGACAAGCATGATGTGCGAGGATTCTTCATCGCAGTCAAGACCACCTACGGGCCCAACACCCAAGGCCCCACCCCACTGCTGGCCAAGAACAGGGAAACACTCACCAAGTACACCGAGGCAGTCAGGGCCCACTGGAAGGAGCACTTCGAAGATCTCCTCAATCGAGACTCGGCCTTTGACTCGAGTGTTCTCGACTCCATCCCACAGCGTGCTACCCGCTACCACGTCAGTGAGACCCCTAAACTGCACGAGGTAGAAAAAGCCATAAGTCAGCTCAAAAACAACAAGGCTACGGGTGTGGATGGAATCCCTGCTGAGGCACTGAAGTATGGTGGAGAGGCACTGCTGGCGCGAATACATGACCTCATCTCTCTCATCTGGAGGGAAGGGAGCATGCCGGGGGATCTCAGAGATGCAGTAATCGTGACCATCTTTAAAAAAGGGGACAAGTCTGACTGCGGCAACTACAGAGGAATCTCCCTGTTATCAGACACTGGGAAGGTCGTCGCTAGAGTCCTCCTCAACCGTCTTCTTCCCGTGGCTGAGGATCCCCTCCTGGAGTCACAGTGCGGATGTTGTCCCCTGCGGGGCACAACGGACATGATTTTTGCAGCGCAACAGCTGCAGCAAAAATGCAGGGAACAGCGCCAGCCCTTATACATGGCATTCTTCGACCTTGCAAAGGCCTTTGACACTGTCAACCACGAGGGTCTATGGAGCGTCCTCCTCCGTTTCGGATGCCCCCCAAAGTTCGTCACCATCCTCCGCCTGCTCCACGACGACATGCAGGCCGTGATCCTTACCAACGCATCCATCACATCCAGACCGGGGTCAAACAGGGCTGCGTCATTGCCCCAACCATCTTCTCAATCTTTGTCACTGCCATGCTCCACCTCACAGTCAACAAGCTCCCCGCTGGAGTGGAACTAAACTACAGAACCAGTGGGAACCTGCTCAACCTGCGCCGTCTCCAGGTCAGGTCCAAGACCACTCCAATCTCTGTCATCTAGCTACAGTACCCAGATGACGCCTGCATCTGCGCACATACAGAGGCTGCACTACAGGACATAGTCGACATAGTTACTGAGGCGTATGAAAGCATGGGCCTTCCGCTAAACATCCATAAGACAAAAGTCCTCCACCAGCCTGTCCTCACTACACAGCACTGCCCCACAGGCATCGAGATCCATGGCATGGCCCTGGACACCTTGGACCACTTCCCATATCTCGGGAGCCTCCTATCAACAAGAGCAGGCATCGACGATGAGATCCAACATGGCCTCCAGTGCGCCAGTGCAGCCTTCGGTCACCTGAGGGAACGAGTGTTTGACGGCCAGGCCCTCAAAACTGTCACCAAGCTCATGGTCTACAGGGCTGTAGTAATACCTGCCCTCCTGTATGGCTCAGATACATGGACCATGTACAGTAGACATCTCAAGTTGCTGGAGACATATCACCAACAATGTCTCTGTAAGATCCTACAAATCCCCTGGGAGGACAGGCGCACCAACATCAGCGTCCTCATTCAGGCTAACATCCCCAGCATTGAAGCACTGACCACACTCGATCAGCTCCGCTGGGCAGGCCACATAGTCCACATGCCAGACATGAGACTCCCAAAGCAAGCGCTCTACTCGGAGCTCCTTCATGGCAAACGAGCCAAAGGTGGGCAGTGGAAACGCTACAAGGACACCCTCAAAGCCTCGCTGATAAAGTGCAACATCCCCACTGACACCTGGGAGTCCCTAGTCCAAGACCGCCCTAAGTGGAGGAAGTGCATCCAAGAGGACGCTGAACACCTCGAGTCTCAAAGCCGAGAGCATGCGGAAATCAAGCGCAGACAACGGAAAGAGCATGCGGCAAACCAGTCCCACCCACCCCTTCCCTCAACGACTATCTGTCCCACCTGTGACAGAGTCTGTGGTTCTCGTATTGGACTGTTCAGCCACCAAAGAACTCACTTCAGGAGTGGAAGCAAGTCTTCCTCAATTCTGAGGGATTGCCTACGATGATGACAGGGAGATCATTTTTGACTTGTGTTCTGTAATATTTTGACCTGTGTTGCTGATCCAAGAATATTGACTTCTTTTTTGCTGACCCAGTTTCACCATTAAAAAGTGTGCCAGCTTCTGAACTGGCATCGAAGCATCCTAGTACATCATGGTACAAGTGTACCATTTCATTGAGCCCATAGCAAAGAATGACTAAAAAGCAATAAAGAAAGGAAAGATAGATTACGAAAGTAAACTTGCGCAAAATATAAAAACAGATAGTAAAAGCTTTTACCGATAGATAAAACGGAAAAGAGTGACTAAAGTAAATGTTGGTCCTTTCGATGAGAAGGGGGATTTAGTAATGGGAAATGTGGAAATGGCTGAGACCTTAAACAATTATTTTGCTTCGGTCTTCACAGTGGAAGACACAAAGACCATGCCAAAAATTGCTGGTCACGGGAATGTGGGAAGGGAGGACCTTGAGACAATCACTATCACTCGGAAGGTAGTGCTGGACAGGCTAATGGGACTCAAGGTAGACAAGTCCACTGGTCCTGATGAAATGCATCCCAGGGTATTAAAAGAGATGACGGAAGTTATAGCAGATGCATTCGTTATAATCTCCCAAAATTCTCTGGACTCTGGGGAGGTACCAGTGGATTGGAAAGCAGCTAATGTAACGCCCCTGTTTAAAAAAAGGGGGCAGACAAAAGGCAGGTAACTATAGGCCAATTAGTTTAACATCTGTAGTGGGGAAAATGCTTGAAGCTATCTTTAAGGAAGAAATAGCGGGATATCTAGATAGGAATAGTGCAATCAAGCAGATGCAACATGGGTTCATGAAGGGGAAATCATGTTTAACTAATTTACTGGAATTCTTTGAGGATATAACGAGCATGGTGGATAGAGGTGTACCGATGGATGTGGTGTATTTAGATTTCCAAAAGGCATTCAATAAGGTGCCATACAAAAGGTTACTGCAGAAGATAAAGGTACGCGGAGTCAGAGGAAATGTATTAGCATGGATAGAGAATTAGCTGGCTAACAGAAAGCAGAGTCGGGATAAATGGGTCTGTTTCAGGTTGGAAATCGGTGGTTAGTGGTGTGCCACAGGGATCGGTGCTGGGACCACAACTGTTTACAATATACATAGATGACCTGGAAGAGGGTACAGAGTGTAGTGTAACAAAATTTGCAGATGACACAAAGATTAGTGGGAAAGCAGGTTGTGTAGAGGACACAGAGAGGCTGCAAAGAGATTTAGATAGGTTAAGCGAATGGGCTAAGGTTTGGCAGATAGAATACAATGTCGGAAAATGTGAGGTCATCCACCTTGGGAAAAAAAACAGTAAAAGGGAATATTATTTGAATGGGGAGAAATTACAAAATGCTGCGGTGCAGAGGGACCTGGGGGTCTTTGTGCATGAATCCCAAAAAGTTAGTTTGCAGGTGCAGCAGGTAATCAGGAAGGCGAATGGAATGTTGGCCTTCATTGCGAGAGGGATGGAGTACAAAAGCAGGGAGGTCCTGCTGCAACTGTACAGGGTATTGGTGAGGCAGCACCTGGAGTACTGCGTGCAGTTTTGGTCATCTTACTTAAGGAAGGATATACTAGCCTTGGAGGGGGTACAGAGACGATTCACTCGGCTGATTCCGGAGATGAGGGGGTTACCTTATGATGATAGATTGAGTAGACTGGGTCTTTACTTGTTGGAGTTCAGAAGGATGAGGGGTGATCTTATAGAAACATTTAAAATAATGAAAGGGATAGACAAGATAGAGGCAGAGAGGTTGTTTCCACTGGTAGGGGAGACTAGAACTAGGGGGCACAGCCTCAAAATACGGGGGAGCCAATTTAAAACCCAGTTGAGAAGGAATTTCTTCTCCCAGAGGGTTGTGAATCTGTGGAATTCTCTGCCCAAAGAAGCAGTTGAGGCTAGCTCATTGAATGTATTCAAATCACAGAAAGATAGATTTTTAACCAATAAGGGAATTAAGGGTTATGGGGAGCGGGCGGGTAAGTGGAGCTGAGTCCACGGCCAGATCAGCCATGATCTTTTTGAATGGGGGAGCAGGCTCGAGGGGCTAGATGGCCTACTCCTGTTCCTAATTCTTATGTTCTTATGTTCTTATAACACTGGCAACTGTTCATTTTCACAGCGATATCGCCAGCACGAGGCCTGCCTTCGTTGGATCAAAGACAAACATTTTTTTAAATTATAATTTTATCAATAGATCTTTTGATTGCTTCTCACCACCCGACATTGTACGGTCTTATTAGGGGGCTGCACCACTGGTGCAGAGCTTTGCTGGAGGAGGATGCTGGTCAGAAAATCAGGCCCCAGACTTGTGATTCATGTCACACAAGATTTTCAGATCCAATGAAAACTCAGGTGATATGTTCGCTCAACTCAAAATCCTGTCTTTACAGACACCCCTACCTGAGCATGTCTTTGATTTCCTCCCCCTCCCCCCCCCCCCCCCCCCCGCCGCCCCAACACCAACCCTTCACCTTTTCCCAGGTACTGTACTTGCTTAAAAACTGTTAAACTCTAACGTTTTCCAGTTCTGACGAAAGGTCATCGACCTAAAATGTTAACTCTGTTTCTCTCTCCACAGAGGCTGCCTGATTTGCTGTATTTCTGGCATTTTCTGTTTTTATTTCAGATTTCCAGCACCTGCAGTATTTTGCTTTAATTTTCTGAGGTGTGATTTTGTGGCAAACAAGGAGGCAATGCGAGGAACTTACTTGAATTGAATATTTTTGTAAATTCCCAATTTAGAATTTTGAGACTCCAGGCGAGGCGTCACACTACCACGCACCTCACCCATAAAAAATGGGTGCGCAATTGCTCAGCAAGCCTTGACTGCTTTGGAATGTCTCTTTAAGTCAGGTTGTTGATGTTTTTGCTGCTGTTGAAGTCTAATTTTGTAGTACTTGTGCATTGAAAGAAAGAAAGACTTGCATTTATATAGTGCCTTTCACTGGACGTCTCAAAGCGCTTTACATCCAATGAAGTATTTTTGGAGTGTAGTCACTGTTGTAATTGGGGAAATTGAGTATCTCGCAAACCTTTATTTCCCTCCATATTTCTGACATTTTGCTGAAGCCTTAATTTTGCTAAAGCACAGTTTCCTGAAGCTAGTCAATCACTGCACAGTACAAATTGCAACACAGTTGCGAGGGCGGGTAGCCATTTGGCTGTTCCCCACGATAGGACAAGGTTTCAGGTCTGATAACGACCTATTTTTACAGGCCACACTACTCCTACCTAAGCATGTCTTTGATGCTTCACTGCAGAGTGCACGACTGAGCTTTGCCAGGTGGGGACAGACTGACTTAACAGACAATTTCAAGAACTGGGATGACTTGTATCATAGCTGTGAAGGTCTCTATGACACTAGATTTCTATGCAAAAGGATGAGCTGGTCCCCAAATCATTCTTGTATTAACAAATGATTGATCCATGTTCCTGGTGGACAGGAGGTGGATGGGAACACCATCATCTCCAAGTTCCCCTCCAACTCACACACTATTCTCACTTGGACATATATTGTCGTTCCTTCAACACCGCTGGGACAAAATCTTGGCACTCATTCCCTAACAGCTATGTGGGAGGACCTTCATAACACAGACTGAAGCGGTTCAAGAAGACGGCTCACCACCACCTTCTCAAGATCAACTAGGAATGGGCAATAAATGCTGGCCTTGTCAGCGAGAATGAATTACAAAAAGGAGACAACCATTGGAGAGGGCTCAGAATTTCTAATGCCTGGAGGGCCATCCAGGGTAATATAGATGGAGCTCATGTGGCCATCAGAAATTAAAAAATCAACCCGAATGTAGACATGGACAGGAAGGGATACCTCTCCATAAATGTTCAGATGGATTTCGATTACAGAAATGTAATCCCGCACTTTAAACCTGTTGTGCAGACTAAGGAGGAAATTTGTGTACTGACAATCGTTATGAGCGAGTCACTGGACACAGGGGAGGTAACAATATATTGAAAGCAAGCTGACATAATGCTCAGCTTCAAAAAAAGTGACAAAGCAGATGCAGGCATGAGTGCTTTGCATGATTTCTCAGTCAAGCTGCTCCAGTTTCACAGGAAACTCTTCGTGGCCTAGCTACTGTGTCTATCGATTAGGTAGAACAGTGCTGGGCAGACCTATCTCGGCAATCTTGCACACTGAAAATCTCCATCCTGATTTGCTCCCATGAGCTACAGACTTTAGGGATTGTATTTATCCTCACTATCACTTGTTCCCACCAATTCCTTATTGATGCAACAAGAAATATAAGCACAAATCGAAAACTGAGCTCCCTGAGGTTCAAGGGGTGGACTGCTAATGCTTGTGGGATATATATGGCCGATGGACCCATATTTTGGTGCACCAGAAGTCAGTGAATACAGAGATATATGGCTCAATACAACCCCAGTTATGCAATTCGATTTTCTATTTTTTTTGCAGAGTAGAATTCCACAGGATCTCAAACTCCTGTGACAAATGGCCTCCTACAAGTAAAAATGGAGCTAAAGTTAAGTGATGTTATATTTTTATATATGTAATCATTTTCAATACAGCTGTGGATGCTTCTCAGCTATTTTCTATTCCTTTGTAAGAGCACGAAGTGCTCACTTGATTAACTACACAGTGACTGCCATAACATTCTGTTCTTTGAAAAAAATTGTGATAAGTAATGTAATAAAACTGTGTAAAGCTCCCTTCTGGTATGACAACAGTTTAAATATTTAAACAAGGATTACCTCATGTGGGATAGGGGTGTTTTATACAGAAAACTTCTTCAGTAACATCAGTTTACCATCATTTTTAGCAAGAAGAATGTTGGTAAACTGATGTTAGTGAAGAGCTGCATGGCAGCTGAGGTGACCTAAGGAGGTGAGTGTGAATGGTCTGTCAAATTGAATACGAAACCATTGAGAATCATTCATAGTAACTGTTATATATGTAAACCTTGTGTAACCACCAGAGGGCTCATCCTCTGGAGTCCCAAGTGATCCCACAATCCCTTGGGAGCACCTGTACTAAAGGAGGCCTCACAGGCTGGAGAGGCACTCTGGAGACCTGTAATAAAAGACTAAGGTCATATTTTACTTTGAGCTCACAGTATCTGGTCAGATTCTTTATTCATACATGACAGTAACTACATAGAAACATAGAAACATAGAAATTTACAGCACAGAAGGAGGCCATTTTGGCCCATCATGTCCGCGCCGGCTGACAAAGAGCCACAAGGCCCTCGGTCAGCAGCCCTGAAGGCTATATATAAACCTATGAACAACAAACAATAATGGACAGGTAAAGAGCATCCAGCCCAACCAGTCTGCCCCACACAACTGCGATACCCCATGTATCACAACATTTTACACTCCATCCCACCCGGAGCCATGCGATCTTCTGGGAGAGGCAAAAAAACAGATAAAAACCCAGGCCAATTGCAGAGAGAATAGTGAGTAGTGTGGTAGAATGAATGACTAACCACAAGAATTCAACTTCCTTTGAAACAAAAAGACAATTCGATAACAGTGCCAGATTCCATAGTATTGAAAATGTCAGGCAGCTGCAGCAGTATGTGGGCACTCCCATAGGTCTCACATAGCATTTTTAACGGTAAGTCAGAGGCTATGCTTTTGCAAGGTTGGAGGTAGTGGTCGTGGGGTTGAGTGCACATTTCTATTGAAAGAATTTGGGAAGAAATTTAAAAGACATTTGTCCTAGAGACAGTGGATTAAATCATTTTGATTGGTGCCTGGAATTAAATAAATAATACCTTTTTAGGAACTGCAGAAAAATGAATACATTTGTCTGCTCACATATCACACTTGGATAGATTGACAGATAGATAGATAGATAGATAGATAGATAGATAGATAGATAGATAGATAGATAAACCAACTTCTGTACTTCGTTCTTTACCTTTACGGTTCATCTATTTTGGTATGGCTTTTTATAGTGAAGGCCAGGATACATTACAGAGAAACTTTAATCTTTTACTTATTTACATCTTTCCTTCTTTTGGTATTACCTCGCTTGCTCTGCTAAGCCCGTGTGGTAGCCAGTGTGCAATGGCCACCCCGTGTTAAAAGAATTCACGCACAGGCATCTTCCACCCTTCAAAATGAAGTTTGGGACCTAGAATGTCAGGATCTTCATGGACAACTCCAACAATGACAGACCAGAATGTAGCGCTGCCATCGTTGCCCAGGAACTTAGACGCTTTGATGTCGACATTGCCGGCTTAAGTGAGACCCGGCGGGCAGGGGTAGGCCAGCTCAAGGAACAAGGTGGAGGTTATACCTTCTTCTGGAAAGGGAAACCAGAGGAAGAATGCCGGCTCCACGGATTCGGTTTTGCCATCAAGAACGAGCTGGTCGACCATTTCAGAGACACCCCCTGCGGGGCTAACGAACGTCTCATGACTCTCCGATTCACCCTATCCCAGAACCAGTGTGCCACAGTCATCAGTGCATGCGCCCCAACACTCGACGCAACACATGAGGCCAAAGAGGGATTTTACTCCCGCTTCGAACAATCCCTGTCCCACGTCCCTGCAGATGACAAACTGATCCTCCTCAGCGACTTCAACGCCAGGGTCGGTAAGGACACAGTCCTCTGGGGAGGCATGATCAGCAGAGAGGGGGTAGGGAAAACCAACTCCAATGGTACCCTGCTCCTGACAAAATTCCTAGAACATGACCTTGTCATCACCAACACCTTGTTCCATCAGAGGGACAAATACAAGGCTTCGTGGCAACAACCCCGCTCCAAGCATTGGCACCTACTTGACTACATCATTGTTCGAGCCAGGGATCGCAAGGATGTGCGCATCACCCGTGCCATGATAGGAGCTGACGACTGTGGGACGGACCGCTGCCTAATCCACTCCATCATCAACATCATGGGCAGTCCCTCGAAATCGAGGAAGACTTGCTTCCACTCTAAAAGTGAGTTCTCAGGTGACTGAACAGTCCAATATGGGAATGACAGTCTCTGTCACAAGTGGGACAGACAGTCGTTGAAGGAAAGGGTGGGTGGGACAGGTTTGCCGCACGTTCCTTCCGCTGCCTGCGCTTGTTTTCTGCATGTTCTCGGCGACGACACTCAAGGTGCTCAGCGCCCTCCCGGATGCTCTTCCTCCATTTAGGGCGGTCTTGGGCCAGGGACTCCCAGGTGTTGGTGGGGATGTTACATTTTATCAAGGAGGCTTTGAGGGTGTCCTTGAAATGTTTCCTCTGCTAACCTGGAGCTCGCTTGCCATATAGGAGTTCCGAGTAGAGCGCTTGCTTTGGGAATCTTATGTAAGGCGTGCGAACAATGTGGCCCGCCCAATGGAGCTGGTCGAGTGTGGTCAGTGCTTCGATGCTGGGGATGTTGGCCTGATCGAAGACGCTAACGTTGGTGCGTCTGTCCTCCCAGGGAATTTGCAGGATCTTGCGGAGGCATTGTTGGTGCTATTTCACACAGCACTGCCCCCCCCCCAGTCATCAAGATCCATGGCGCGGTCCTGGACAACGTGGACACTTTCCATACCCCATGAGCCTATTATCAGCAAGGGCAGACATCGATGACGAATTTCAACACCACCTGCAGTGCGCCAGCGCAGCCTTCGGCCACCTGAGGAAGAGAGTGTTCGAAGATCAGGCTCTCAAATCTGCCACCAAGCTCACGATCTACAGGGCTGTAATGATACCCGCCTTCCTGTATGGCTCAGAGACGAGGACCATATACAGTAGACACCTCAAATCGCTGGAGAAATACATCAATATAGCCCCAAAGCGACGACAGAAACAAAAGCAGTGCCGCAGAAAAATCAACGACGGGGCACTCAAAGACCCATCTAAGAGAGCCCTGTACAGCCAGTGCCTCACTGCTAACTTGGCTACTCTTGATGACCCCGAGATGCAGAATGCCCACAGCGCTTGGTCTGTCCTTCAGGCTACTATAACCAGTGCCTGCGAAGAGACGCTCGGTCACTCAACCAGAAAACACCAAGATTTGTTTGCTGAGAATGACCAGGAGATCCAAGAGCTAATAAATCGCAAGCGCAGGGCATTTCTGAACCTAAAACAACAACCCAACTCGGGAGCAGCAAAGCAGCTTTACAGGTGGCTTAAGGCTGAGGTCCAATAAAAAACCTGTGGCCTAAAGAATAGGTGGTCGGTGGAGAAAGCGCAAGAGATTCAGCAGCTGACCGACAACCATGATGTGCGAGGATTCTTCACCGCAGTCAAGACCACCTACGGCCCAAGCACCCAAGGTCCCACCCCACTGCTGGCCAAGAACGGGGAGACACTCATCAAGGACACTGAGGCAGTCAGGGCTTGCTGGAAGGAGCACTTCGAAGATCTCCTTAATCGAGATTCTGCCTTTGACACGAGTGTCCTCAACTCCATCCCGCAGCAAACTACCTGCCACCATGTCAGCAAAACCCCAGCCCACCATGAGGTAGAAAAGGCCATCCATCAACTCAAGAACAACAAGGCATCAGGAGTGGATGGAATCCCCGCTGAGGCACTAAAGTATGGCGGAGAGGCACTATTGGCACGAATGCATGACGCCGTCTCTCTCATCTGGAAGGAGGCGAGCATGCTGGGAGATCTCAGAGATGCAGTGATCATGGCCATCTTTAAAAAAGGGGACAAGTCCGACTGCTGCAACTACAGAGGAATCTCCCTGTTATCAGCCACTGGGAAAGTCATCGCGAGAATCCTCCTCAATCGTCTTCTCCCTGTGGCCGAGGAGCTCCTCCCAGAGTCACAGTGCGGATTCCGTCCACTACGGCGCACAATGGACATGATCTTTATGGCACAACAACTGCAAGAGAAATGCAGGGAACAGCACCAACCCTTGTACATGGCCTTCTTTGACCTTACAAAGGCCTTTGACACTGTTAAGCGCGAGGGACTATGGAGCCTCCTCCTCCGTTTCGGCTGCCCCCAAAAGTTTGTCGCCATCCTCCGCCTGCTCCACGATGGCATGCAAACCGTGATCCTGACCAACAGATCCACCACAGACCCAATCAACATGAGTCATCGCGCCAACCCTCTTATCAATCTTCCTACCTGCAATGCTCTACTTCACACTCAACAAGCTCCCCGCTGGAGTGGAACTAAACTACAGAACCAGTGGTAACCTGTTCAACCTTCGTCATCTCCAGGCCAGATCCAGGACCGTCCCATCTTCTGTTGTTGAACTACAGTACGCGGATGACACTTGCGTCTGCGCACCTTCAGAGGCTGAACTCCAAGTCATCATCAACATCTTCACCAAAGTTTACGAAAACATGGGCCTTACACTAAACACCAATCTGACCCCACCACACAGCACTGCCCCCCCAGTCATCAAGATCCACGGTGTGGCCTTGGACATTGTGGACCACTTTCCATACCTCGGGAGCCTATTATCAGCAAGGGCAGATATCGACGACGAGGTTCAACACCGCCTCCAGTGCACCAGCACAGCCTTCGGCCACCTGAGGAAGAGAGTTTTCGAAGATCAGGCCCTCAAATCTGGCACCAAGCTTATGGTCTGCAGGGTTGTAGTGATACCCGCCTTCCTGTATGGCTCAGAGATGTGGACCATATGCAGTAGACACCTCAAATCGCTGGAGAAATACCACCAACGATGCCTCCGTAAGATCCTGCAAATCCCCTGGGATGACAGACACACCAACGTCAGTGTTCTCGATCAGGCCAACATCCCCTGCATCAAAGCACTGACCACACTTGATCAGCTCCATTGGGCGGGCCACATTGTTCGCATGCCGGACATAAGACTCCCAAAGCAAGCTATCTACTCGGAACTCCTACACAGCAAGCGAGCCGCAGGTGGGCAGAGGAAATGTTTCAAGGACACCCTCAAAGCCTCCTTGATAAAGTGCAACATCCCCACCGACACCTGGGAGTCCCTGGTCCAAGACCGCCTAAAGTGGAGAAAGAGCATCCAGGAGGTCGCTGGGCACCTCGAGTCTCGTCGGCGAGAGCATGCAGAAACCAAGCGCAGGCAGCAGAAGGAGCATGCGGCAAACCAGTCCCACCCACCCCTTCCCTCAACGACTGTCTGTCCCACCTGTGACAGAGACTGTAATTCCAGAATTGGGACTGTACAGTCACCTGAGAACTCACTTTTGGGGTGGAAGCAAGTCTTCCTCGATTTCGAGGGACTGCCTATGATGATGATTACCTCGCACTTATCTGATATGAATGTTACCTGCCACTTGTCAGCCCAAGTTTGGGTTTTGTGCAGGCCCTGCTATAGGGGGCATGGGCTGCTTCAATATTGGAGGGCTGCGAATGGAACTGAACACTGTAGAAATGTCAACAAACAGCCCCACTCCCATCGAAGGGAAGGTCATTATTGAAGCAACTGAAGATGGTTGGGGCAAGGGTGTATCCCTGAGTTTAATTATTTTATTATTATTTTATTACATTGTAAGCCATAGGCAGAAACTAAACAGCCCTTCTGGTACACTGCCTCTTTTAGTCCAGCAAAAGTGTGATGGAAGAGCCAGGACTTGAATATGCTGGATCCTGACCTTCCCAGCCAGAGTCTGCAGGGCATTGTTTGAGGCTGCCACAAACAAGGGCGCCCACACTTTAGGAGGCATGGCTTGGGGGGAGGGGATGCCCACATCAGGAATTTCCTCAGCCACAGTTTGGCAATCCTGTGGTAAGTCATTATGCCCAGTAAGAGGAATCCTGCCAGATGGCAGAAGTCAACGTCATCTGGCTCCAGGCCTGGGAATTGGTCTGGATCCCCGGAGATATTTAAACTATTGAAAATATTTTTGGCCTCCTTATAAAGTGGGCTAAAAGGGCCTCCTCAAGGCAGGTGCAAGGGATCTTAACACCCTCCCTGGGAGCAAAGACACTTCCACCACATTATACAGCCTCCCCCCACTGACAGTGCCCACCCAGATTATTACAATTAGGAAACCTTTCTGACCCCAAAAGAGACACTGAGGTCAAGAGCAGAGTTTTCCAGTGAGCTAATTCTGGCACTTAAGCCAGTATCAAAGGTGGTAAGTGTTCAGCTTAGTAAAGAGAGCAGCAAGAGGAATTTCAAAAAATATTTTGAACAATTCCTTATTTCACTTTTTTTTTGTTTAAAATCTGTTCCTAACCATTCAGTTTGGATGCATAGATTTATGAACTTTATGATTGGTGGGTTATCATTGCTGCTTCACACGTGCTGATTGAGATGTCCCCTCATGTTGCTGTTTTATGAATATGAAATTGAAGCTAATCACCTGTAAGTGTCATGCAAAATTTGAATATAGAAAAGCATGATGTCTGAAGTATGACAGACCGTGAAGGGGTTGTTTTAGATGGGGAATGTACCAGAAACATTAATGAAGTGTGTATCTGCACTTCTTGGGAGCGGCCAGAGGTAGGAATAAAAATCTGAAGCCCAAGAGTGAAGTAATTTAGACCAAAAACTTGAGCATCTTTCCGGCACACTCATGGTATAAGTCTGCTAGGACTGAGGCAGAAGGCCCACAAAGTAAGCCAGAATGCAATAAGTCAGATCCTGACCTGTAAATTTCCTGGGGGACCTGTTTGAGGCAGAACATCCGCCCGCCTGAAATACAGGTGCTGATTCCTAATTTTCCAAAGCTCTTTAGACTTGGGAATTGTCCTGCATCAAACAATGGGCAAATAGAGGATTGTCATCAAATGAAGGCATCATGACAGCTACCAGAAAACTGGGCATTGATCGGCATGACCCTGC
This sequence comes from Pristiophorus japonicus, assembly GCF_044704955.1. Lineage (NCBI taxonomy): Eukaryota > Metazoa > Chordata > Chondrichthyes > Pristiophoridae > Pristiophorus > Pristiophorus japonicus. The sequence goes on from NC_091985.1 coordinate 69,497,248, forward strand.
GCAGATGATCACAGACGAGCTGTGCACTGATTAAATGGAACCCCTGGTGGTTCATGTAGGTTCCACAATTTTGTGCAGGAGCATGTGGGCCAACATGTTCATTCTTGAAATCTGGAAAATCCTGTAATCTGGGCAAAACCCAGGGCCCTTTCCTGCTGTTTCCAACTGTTCATTGGGCAAACAAGGTGCTAGTCATCTGCTTTACACTTGTATGGACTGTATTTTGGCATTGAGATGCATGTCCTGAAAAGGGCTTGCAGCATGTAACACAACTCTGTCACTCTCTCTCTCTCTCTGTTGAAGCATAGCCGTTGCAACCATTGCTGTGCTAAATTTCTCAGGGGGTCAGCGGGCGTGTTTGGTGGCGAGTCAGGTGGGGAATTTTTTTTGGACAGCGAGTTGGGACCCTGCTGTCATCCTTCCCAGATGTCGAGTCTGTCAGCGCTGAACAGACCCAACACGTTGCGGTGCGGGAGGCAATTCGGATCATTATGACTTTGTTAGCAGTCCATTAAACAATATTTTGAGCTCACGTTTACATTTTACGAGGTCGCCCATGGGGTCTATGCTCCTCGGGGATCAGGTCAGGTAAGTAGGTCGGGAGTTGTGTTACCATGAAATGATCTCTTTACATGACAGCTGCAAATGTGCTATAAAAGCTCCCATCTTAGTGCTGTTTACTTTCCAAGCTCAGAAGCTGTTGCTTACTGCATTTGGAAGAAAGATTGAACTTTATGCAGGTTGGAAATGTTTGGAGCAAACTCTCTATCCACTGTCACCTCATTGGAACAACCTCTCTCACCATTGACAGATCGCTTCTGATATCTCAACTTCACCTACCATTTATTACCTCAGCATCGGTGACCCTTGAAACTATCACACCTTGGTTCTCAGAATCCCAGCATAACCAGCCCCAACAGCAACAGCACCAGGCACACCAGCATCACCAACAACAATCACCTAATGTTGCACAGGACACAGGGCATCAACACCCGATCACATTGCTGCCCAGAGTCCAAGGATGGCCTCACCATGGTCAGATTTTGCTTCACTTGACGCTGTACACCCTGGCTGCCACATGATGCACCAGGTTGACCCCATCCTACACCAATTCCATAAAGCATCCCTATAATGCCCAAATCATTCCTTTCACCCTCATCACCATTGCGGGGAGAAACCGTTATGTCTCACCATTCACTGCAACTCACTAAACCACTTCCAAAGATGCACACAAATCTGTCCAAGAATGCAAAGTGTTAAAAATAAAGGTTTCAATGTTTGACAGTGCATTAACAGAAACTTTACATGAACATTGGCTAAAACACTCATGTGCCTACACTTGTTTGTTGTTAGTTGGTATGATTGGACTAGGATGAAGTAAGTGTGAAGGGTGGCTAGTGAGATGAGGAAGTGATAATGTAGATAGAGAGGGATGGGTGGAGGTGCAGGGTAAGTTGGTATGAGTAAGGATTGCAGAAGTAGAGTAGGGAAGGCAGAGTGATGGGGATGTGATGAGAGGCACAGCAAGATGAGGTTGATTGTGGCTTTGCAGTAACGTTTCGTGATCTACTGAGATGAGTGAAAGGTTTGCACCTGGTCCTCCTGTACAATGTGCAACCAGGCAGCGTTGGTCTCCTGGGGAGATCTCTTCCGCCCATTGGAAGGGAAGAGAACCTCCCTGCGTGCTGTGACTCCCTCCATAAGCATATGGAGGGAATCATGGGAGAGCCTGGGTGCAGCTGTGCTCCTTTGTGCAGTGTTTGTCAGTGTTGGCAGCACCTCAATGCTGTAAAACACTGATAGCACAACTGTCAAACTAAATTGGCACATGGTCCCTTTTGAGGAAACCAGTTGATGATGGGTCATCAAATGATGTCATCAGACCCGCTTCCTTCAATTAGCCAGCAAATGCGTTGGGTGGGCTTCGCAAGCCCAATCAACATAAAATCCTTCGACACAGCGGGCTAGAGCCAGCAGCGACGTCGGGACCCACCACCAACCCTGGACCTGCCGAGGAAGGGGAAATCGTGGCCAGGAATTCCTTGTCCTGTTGTATTCAATTGTGGGGGGTAAGGGTGGATAAAGAAAGAAAGATTTCCATTTACCACTGCGGAGGGAACCATTGTGTCTCACCATTCACTGCAACTCACTATGCCATTTCCAAATGTGCACAAAAATCTGTCCAAGAATGCAAAGTGTTGAAAATAAAGGTTTCAATGTTTGACAGCGCATTAACATAAACTTCACATGAACATTGGCTAAAACACTCATGTGCCTACGCTTGTGTGTTGTTAGTTGGTATGATTGGACTAGGATGAGGGTGAGTGTGAAGGGTGGCTAGTGAGATGAGGATGTGATAATGTAGATAAAGAGGGATGGGTGGAGGTGCAAGCTAAGTTGGTGTGAGTAAGGATGCGCAGGAGTAGGGTAGGGAAGGCAGAGTGATGGAGATGTGAGAGGCACAGCAGGATGAGGTTGAGTGTGGCTTTGTAGTAATGATTCGTGATCTACTGAGATGATTGAAAGGTTTGCATTTGATCCTTCCGTGCAATGTACAACCAGGTTGCAATCACAACACTTGATGTCTCAAAGCGCTTTACAGTCAATGAAGTACTTTTTGAAGTATAGTCACTGTTGTAATATAGGAAACAAAAAACAAGTACCATCACCATACTCCGCCTGCTCCACAATGACATGCAAGCCGTGATCCTTACCAACGGATCCATCACAGACCCAATTCATGTCCAGACCGGGGTCAAGCAGGGCTGCGTCATCGCCCCAACCCTCTTCTCAATCTTGCTCGCTGCCTTGCTCCACCTCACAGTTGATAAGCTCCCCGCTGGAGTGGAGCTAACCTACAGAACCAGTGGGAAGCTGTTCAACCTTCGCCGCCTCCAGGCCAGGTCCAAGACCACCCCAACCTCTGTCATCAAGCTACAGTACGCGGATGACGCCTGCGTCTTTGCACATACAGAAGCATGAACTCCAGGACATAGTCGACGTATTTACCGAGGCGTATGAAAGTATGGGCCTTATGCTAAACATTAGTAAGACAAAGGTCCTACACCAGCCTGTCCTCGCCGCACAGCACTGCCCCCCAAACATCAAGATCCACGGCGTGCCCCTGGACAACGTGGACCACTTCCCCTATCTCGAGAACCTCCTATCAACAAGAGCAAACATTGATGATGAGATCCAACACCGCCTCCAGTGCGCCAGTGCAGCCTTCGGCAGCCTTCGGAAAAGAGTGTTTGAAGATCGGTCCCTCAAAGCTGTCACCAAGCTCATGGTCTGTAGGGCTGTAGTAATACCCGCCCTCCTGTATGGCTCAGAGATGAGGACCATGTACAGTAGACACCTCAAGTCACTGGAGAAATACCACCAGCGATTTCTCCGCAAGATCCTGCAAATCCCCTGGGAGGACAGACGCACAGACATTAGCGTCCTCGTCCAGGCTAACATCCCCAGCATTGAAGCACTGATCACACTTGATCAGCTCCGCCGGGCAGGCCACATAGTTCGCATGCCAGACATGAGACTCCCAAAGCAAGCGCTCTACCCTGAACTCGTCCACAGCAAACGAGCCAAAGGCGGGCAGAGGAAACGTTACAAGGACACCCTCAAAGCCTCCCTGATATAGTGCAACATCCTCACTGACACCTGGGAGTTCTTGGCCATAGACCGCCTTAAGTGGAGGAAGTGCATCCGCGAGGGCGCTGAGCTCCTCGAGTATCGAGAGCATGCAGAAATCAAGCGCAGGCAGCGGAAGGAGTGTGCGGCAAACCAGGCTCCCTGCCCACCCTTTCCCTCAACGATTATCTGTCCCACCTGTGACAGAGTCTGTGGTTCTCGTATTGGACTGTACAGCCACCTAAGAACTCATGCTAAGAGTGGAAGCAAGTCTTCCTCGATCCCGAGGGACTGCCTATGATGATGATAGGAAACATGGCAGCCAATTTGTGCACAGCAAATAGGAGCAGTTTTTCTACGATGTGGTATTCCGGTATCATCATTCTTGTTTTCTTACTACTCTTCTTCCTCCAAATAAAGAGGAATTTGCAGAGGGACACCCTAAGTGTCAAAGAGTAGGAAGCTTGCAAAAATGAGGTTGCCAACATCTCCTCCCATCGCCTTTCACACACAGAGTGCACGACAATTACTGGAAAGTATTCACAAAAGATAAAAATGCAAGTTTCAAGCATAGCTGTTTACTGTAGCATAGCCCTTTAAATGTTTTGATTGACTGAAACAGGAAACCCTGGATCTATGGATGAAGAATTGGTTAACACAAATTGGTAACCTTGTGAAATTACAACGACATCTAAATTAAATAATTTCCTGCTCACTTTAATACTCTTAGGATGCTTACACCTATTCCAGTCAGGAGCAGCCACTGCCCACCACAAGCCACACTGGGCAATGGAATAGCACCCAAAATGGAATGATGTCTATCCAATTTCACACCATTACACCATGTTTGCTCCTGAGATTATAAACGACCCCTGTTCAGATTAAATATGGGAAGACCCTCAATTACCTGTCATTTCCATTATCTGCTTGGGAGAGGGAATGTTCCTTCCATTATAGCAGATAATCAAGCTTTTACTGTATATACAATTTTTGCATCATATTGAGAAAATACTGTGAACCATAATCTGCTCTGTGGTTCCAAACTTTAGTCTAATTATATGCTATAATATAAAATCTATTAGAAATGATCCCAGTATTTGTTATATGAGAGAAACTGTATTGAAAACCAGAAAGAGCAATCAGTTGACACAATTAAAGCATGCACTGAAATGTATTGTTAATTTATATTTTATGAAAGTGCATCAATATTGACATTTCAGAACCAGAAAAAAGGTCCATGACCCCGTCAGAAATTCCATAAGTATTCAGTGAAATGACGTGGTTAGCCCCTGCCATCCTTTATACACTAATGATTAAATTCCTACTGACATAAAGTGTCACCACTGAAGAAGAAGGATTTTAAAATCACAGTTAACAGAGCAGCATCGTGAACACTTTTCATTGCAAATAGCTGCTCATTCACAGAGCTGTTCAAGGGATCAAATGCAACTTTGCTATACTGTTCTGACAAATTGAAGGCAAATTTAAACTCAGTGAGGTGTAATAGAGATGCAGTGAAAGGATGTTATAACAAAACCAGAATGTGTTTCCATGTTAAATATGACGTGATTTACAACTGGAGCAGCATTGGAATTTCTACTCTGCATTGAATTTAAAGGATGCAAATGTTTTTGGTAATGGGATATTTCTCATCTTCTGAATTGCACAATATTTAATTCCTAATTTGTATTACAGTCAGATGGAGTAAATCAGGGAGCCATGAATAATCAATACATACCTGAAGATTTTAATGCGAATGTCCCATCTAGTTTGCCTGATTCATCTAGTTTTAGATCAAATTGGTATTATAAACCTGATATAGATATGTGATTTTTTTAAAGTCTATATGAAAACATGTCTTCTATGTGTATAGCAGACTTGAGCAGGTCAGAATATAGATACAAAATTCATACTCAGACCTAGATTCAGAAATCCACTTGGATTTGGACTGAGGTTTATAACACTATTATTCAGATTCTCTGATCCAGACTCTGGTATTACGATTTCTTACTATTGGACTCAGTATTTTCATCACCCCCACGTTTACATATTGTAAAACACCTACAAGCTATTCCCTCCTTCATGGATGCTCACACCACTTTGCTTTGAATCAAGTTGAGACCTTACTCCGAATTAACACTATAACCTTAGCGACTATGCAAAAATTGCTTTGCACTAATGCTTCAGCTGTAGTGGAGATACAGCCTAAAATACATGCTTTTTGAACCCAGTAATTAACAGTACTTCATTTTTTTTTAAACCACGAATCTGCCCCTAATTTGGCAGTACTTGAAATTTTGGCAATCTCTCTCAGAAGGGGGAAGATTGGTTGGTTCAGGAGATAGAAAAAAATGGCAAACTGATGCAGTAACAAATGTGTTTTTGAGATTGGGACTGAAGAACATCACTGCGGCTTTACTATACATCTAGCCATGACCTGAGAGCAATTGATTCAAATGCTGCATACCTGAAATGGAAAATATTCCATTCACCAGCACTAACATTCCTCCTCCTTATGAGAATAAATTTCACAAAGTAAAATTAACAAATAATGTTGATGTAGTTTTTGTGCTTTGAGACAATAAGGGTACCCTTATTGACTTTGGGTAAAACAGGTGATATCGATTCAGCCACCCATTATACATTTCCCTTGATTTTAATTTCCATTTACTTCACTTTTTTGTGTGTTTTATAAGAATATAAGAAAAGTCCCGGTTAAGCAAAGCCCCTTTGGCTTACAGAAGCTCATCAATCTAACCTCCGAACAGTCCTAGTGTAGCACCTAGCTGCAATTTAAATTTATACCTTAGCTATATAACATTTTCAATTTTATATACTCAATGGAGCCCCCTTTAATCATCTTTTTTCCTAGAACATAGAGCATGAGCTTTCTAATTTTTACTTATGACTCTCCAATGTTGCTCTCTGCATATTTCCTGTGGCATAGTGACCAGGATGCAACACAGTGTTCATCACGTGGTCTGTCCAGGGCATTGAAAAGCTTTAGCATAATCTTTGGAGATCTGCACTATTCAGGCTATATGTTCCAGTATTCCTTGTTCTTTTTAAATTCCTCCGTCACATTGTCTAGACATTGAAGATGGTGAAAGTGCCATAACTCCCCATCCAAGCTTTCCTCAGTCAATTCAATTCTGTTCATTGTATGTCGTATCAGCCGAAACCTATGTTTATCTCTAAAAGTGTGATGTGGGTTTCTTTAATGAGCTTTATTCATTTAGCTGAATGAAAGCTATGATATTATTCTTTTTGAGAAGAATGTCCAACTGAGCCAAAATGATGGACAAAATGGTAAAAATCTGTTAGCATGCTATTCAAGCCATGTCAAACTGAGCCAGAATAACAATAGCAATACTAGGACTATAAATGTTTACAGTTGCTATCCATACCTTGATGAGTATATTCGAGTTCCATAACTCGCAATCTGAAAATACATATCCCCTACAAACTAAGTATTGTTCAGATTTGTTTAACTCCTGCCGCTATCCATAGCTCAGGTTTGGTTTGGCCCAAGTTCAGATATAGCTTTGTTTGCTGCTGCAGCAGTTGCTGTTTGAATACAGGTAGTTAAACTTTTATTAGCTAAACAAAATGTTTGCTCACCAACTCCCACCTACAGCAGTGGAAGTCCACAATAATAATCACTACCGCCAATTGTTTCTTATATAATCTGTTGTATTTAACCAGCAATGGCATAACTTTAACAGCAAATTATCTGTTAGAAAATGACCAATCTCATAGAGTCCTGCTTAAAATGAATGCAGCATTGTCTAGCCTTTTTTCAAACCTTCTGTGTAGGTGTGCCATTTATTTTAAACTGTAATTCTATTTTATGCAGACTCAGAAAGCATACAGACTGATTTTCCAGTCCTGTTGCCACATAATTGTATTAATATTATTTAAAATACCACAGATCTCTGGAGAAGGCAGAAATACATAAAAGATAATGTTGCACTGTCACTTTACATTGCAGAAACATCCCAGAAAAGACCAATATCTTTACCATTTTGCAGATGTTGCAAAACGGGGCCTATAGTACTCCACCTTAACTTCCTAAAGTCGCAGATTTTACCTTCAAATTTGATGATGTGTCAAAGTCATTTACTGGTAATGAGTTCTGTGGAATTTTATTTTGCTTGGAATTTAATTAATGGTCTGAAGACTTTCCATTGTGATTTGAGCAAATGAATAATAAATCAAGAAAGGAGATTTGTCAGGGAAAGAACATCTGTTTCTTACAAGCGTTACAACATGACTACAGTTTGGCTGTGCATTACCAAAGCACTGACAGTAGGAGTCCTCTCCTCGAAAGCACTCTTCATTTATTGCTCCATTGAAGGTGAACAGAGCACTCTAATGGGTCTCTGGTGTTAATAAAAGCTTGCAGTTCTCAATTTCGTATCCCTGCTTTTGGCTTCTTCTGTCCTTAGTCCATGCTTTGTTGGGCAAAGCATCAAGATTCTGCAGTGTCAGTGGTTACAGGATGATTAATAGGGACAGACAAATTCATAAGCAGAAAAGTTATAAAATCACTATTATATTGGTGTCATGTGGCATACCATACCTTTGCTATGTAAATGGTATGATGATTGAAGCTAAGCAGATTGAACTAAATTATTCAGGGAAAAGCTAAATTACTGGCCCTGTTTCACTCGCTATTAGACTTTTCACCTATAACAGCTCCTATTCTGTGTGCTAACAGATGTAAATAAATGTATTCTAGCATATGAAATAATAACATTCTGTTTAACAGTGCCGTGCAGGTCTCACTCCGATAATCGTTTTCTTGATCTGAATTACACACATTGAACAAGGTGAGCCACTGTGTCATCAATGAAGGCACTGAACTCTCTATTGCCTTGTGCTCTTATCAAATCACAAGCTTAATGCATGAGCTGAGAATATAATGGTTCTTCTGTCAATATCTCAGATAGTTTTGGATACGGAGTACAATGTCGGCATCACCTTCTGAAACACAGAGATGGCCCATGGAATGCAGTGCTCTTTTGTGAACAGCCTTTATTTCAGAACAAGTCCTTGCCCTGCAATGAGCCATGAAGAAAAGTTCAGCTCATTTCAACTTTTTTGACCCCCTTAATTTTGTCCCCTTTTTTTCTGAACACCACTGACTTGCTGAAGTACGGTTCTGCCAACAGGCCTCCTGTACCAGTGGCTACTCTTTGTGTATGAGCCTCGACATTGTGGGTTGGCAGGCAATTTTACCATTAAAGATTTCACAACTGAGCCTGATCGTATCCTCCTCTGATGTTCACACACATGCACCTTCCAACAGGAAAAACTGGATATTGCGTCTTGACATATTGGCTAAGAACAAGTGTGCATGTGCCTGATGTGCGGGCCACATTGTCCGCATGCCGGACACAAGACTCCCAAAGCAAGCGCTCTACTCGGAACTCCTACACGGCAAGCGAGCCCCAGGTGGGCAGAGGAAACATTTCAAGGACACCTCCAAAGCCTCCTTGATAAAGTGCAACATCCCCACCGACACCTGGGAGTCCCTGGCCAAAGATTGCCCTAAGTGGAGGAAGAGCATCCGGGAGGGTGCTGAGCACCTCGAGTCTCGTCGCCGAGAGCATGCAGAAAACAAGTGCAGGCAGCGGAAGGAGTGTGCGGCAAACCAGTCTCCCCACCCATCCTTTCCTCCAATGACTGTCTGTCCCACCTGTGACAGAGACTGTAATTCCCGTATTGGAATGTTCAGTCACCTGAGAACTCACTTTTGGAGCGGAAGCAAGTCTTCCTCCATTTCGAGGGACTGCCTATGATGATGACGATGCATATGTGTGTATAGAAATAATTAGATAGCAATCGGTAGTAGGATCCTGGGCAGATTTTTCCTTATCCTAGCCCAAGGCAATGTATCATTCAGATATCTGTCTCTATATTCTAGTAATGTTGAACATGACTGAGCAGTATACTCACAATAATTTTCACATTTCTGATTTCTAAACTCTGCATGCAATGTTCTTACAATGTTGTCCTTGGAAAATGCTTTTGTTTGCCTAAGAGCAGGTTTCAGACCTTGGGTCTGTTGGACCGCAAGGGGCCTGGAAGAATTTTAGAGTTGAGGGAGAGTTAGGGGAAAAAAAGATCTATTTTTAAACACATGGTAACATTTCCCTGCGTCAAGGAATGTTGCAAAGCATTACTGATTTATTATTTGTTTTTTTGTGAAAGAGCAAGGTTCATTTGTTACCTGTGTGGTCCCTGGTGGTCTAATTGCTTGTCCTGGATCACCTTCTCCACACTGGATAGCTCTGTGGCCATGACGATCTTGGGCATTCACAGCAAATACTTAAAAAATAGCACATTTGGAGACATTTGCAATATTTATTACAAAAGAATAAGAATCAGAGTATAATTACACATCTTCACAAATTAAGCATATAATTAGTTGTAATGCACTCGGACTAAAAAGTTACCAAAAAATCTTCAAATTACACTGGGTGATATTGTCATTCGCATACCTAAAACATCATATCAAATTACTTGCTGAATAGTTCTAACGGTGGCAATATCTGTTTAAACTAGTATAGACCAATGTAATAAAAGAAAGACTTGCATTTCACGATCACCGAACATTCCAAAGCATTTTACTTTTTGTAATGTAGTCACTGTTGTATTGTAACACTACACGTTAAAAAAATTCACGCACAGGCATCTTCCACCCTTCAACATATAGTTCGGGACCTGGAATATTAGGTCCTTCATTGAAACACCTGGGAACTCAGCCATTTTTGGTGTGGAAGCAAGTCATCCTCGATATGAGGGACGGCCTATGATGATGATGATGGTGATGATGATGTCGAAAATTTCCAAGCTGTTGAGCCGTATGGGCCCACATTTTGCTCATGACAACTGGGCAGTGATTTTTTTTTCTGCTATTGGTGATCGGTAGATGGAACCATGGGGGTGAAATTGGTCTACATCGTAGTGAGTCAGTCGCCCTCCTTGCACTCAGCTCCCCTATCTCTCCTAGACTTACCCCAGCACAGGCCAAAATTGATAAGGTCACAACAAGTGAGCAGTATTGAGGCATCTAATTGACACCCACAGTTTGCCTGATTCATTATGACGAGGCCTGAGAACGGATATAGTCCAATTTTCGGGCCTCTCCGTTCTAGCACACTGTCGCCGTGCACTGCCCGGTTTGGAGAGCTAAGGAATTTACGCCCCATTGCTTCTTTAAACAATATCGTAGGGCCGAAATGGCCTCATGACTAAAAGTTGGCGCACCTGCTGTTTTTAAAATACATGGGGCAGAAAGAAGAGCGACTTTCAGGTTTATTTCTGGTCTTCAGCTTCCGGCTGTTGCAGCGGGCCAGCTATCACTCTGAGTCATCAGCTCCATGCTGATGATGTGAGCACGTCGCTGATGATGTCAGCGTGCTGACGAGTCACAACGTCCCTCCCCTTCAGTTAAAAGGGAGGGCCGCTGTGAACTCTGCAAACAGTTTAGTTAGGCCCTGTTGGAGGCCCGGCCAAACCTGTGGCCACCATTGTCGGGCCGACCTCAGAGTCGGCCGACAATTAAAATAAAATGGAGGCGCCGGCAGTGCGCCCTCCCCTTTAAGGGCGGACCTGCCACCCAGCGGCACAGAGCTTCCCGCAGGGGAAAGCTGTCAGTGGCACCGACTGGTGGCCACTCCCGGCCTGGGGGCAATTTCTACCCCCCAGTCGGTGAGGCCCCCCAGTCAGTGAGGCCTATCCGCTCCATTACTGCCTTAAAAAGGGTGGCAATTTCGGCCCCCTTGTCTGTAAAATTTAATTTTGGAAGTCTTTAATTTTATTTTAGTTCAAATCCACCAGGCAGTTGGGGAATTTAAATTCAGTTAATAAAAATAAATCGGGAATAAAAAACTAGTATCAGAAATTGTGACCAGATTGGTTCACTAATGTCCTTTAGGGAAGGAAACCTGCCATCCTTACCCCGTTTGGTCTATATGTGACTCCAGAACCACAGCAATGTGGTTGACTCTTAACTGCCCTCTGAAATGACCCAGCAAGCCACTCAGTTGTCAAGAAGGTGGCTCACCACCACCTTGTCAAGGGCAATTTGGGATGGGCAATAAATGCTGAGGTTCCCAGCGGCACCACATCCCGTCAATGAATTAACATAAATATTTTTGTGGTGCTTCTGATTCAGAATTGGATTGAAATTATTTTCAGTCATAGTTACTCACCCTCATCAAGGGACTATCTTTGTAAAACCTGATTTAAGAAATGTTTATTTGTTGTAGTTCCACAGTAAGTTATTTCTATTTTTTTACTTTTACTCCAGTGCATTGTAACAGTCTAACTTCTCAAAAATTAAGGGTGCAGAAATTGCGGTCGGAGGCTTCCGAGCTGAAAAAAATCTATGAACTTACCTGGTGGTCCGGCAGGTTCAGAGACTTGCAGGCCTGGGCCTCTACGCGAAGGCCTGCGCAGTGACCCACGTATCCCAGGGATGGAGACGTTTCACAAACATCCCTGGGATCACGTGGGCCGGCCCAACCAATCAAAGTTGGGGTATTCCCATTCATACTTATGGTGAGTTCGTATGAATGGGAATACCCCCAAAAAATGCACACTTAAAATATATTTTTTTAAACATTTATTTAAAATTAATCAAAATGGAATTTAATTAATTATTTAAAACAAAAATTTTATTTTTTGAAAAATTAATGTACAGATTTAAAAGGAGCCGAATTTGGTGCAGGTTGCGTCCACAGCTGATGACCCACTGAAAATGAATGTTATCTGGGCGGTTCCGCCAGAAAGGCCTATCTGCCGTCCAGGTTCCGCCCGGCACGAGATTGGTCACGGAGAGATCCGCCGGCGTGATGTCATGCCGCCCGCCCATGCCGGATGTTGCAAATTGCCCATTTTGCTGATGGATGCTGGCCTCAGATCGATCTGCTGCCCGCCAGAAGGACCGCTCGTAAAAAGCAGGTCTGACCTGGCTGTGAGTCGGGCAGCAGGGAGAAGGGCTCCGAGTGCTGCAGTGCTGCACATCGCGGCTATGGTGCAGGTGCTCGACCATCATCAGTGGGACTGCTGGAAAAACGTTAGGTGGATGTTGCTTTACTTCATTACTGATGGTCATGTTTAATTTGGATGTGATAAAAGTGACTGAAATGTGTCTCGGCTGATGGAAACTTTTTTCTTTGACCTTGCAAAAAGACCTTCATTGAGATGCCCAATGGCGAAGGCAAAATAATTATGAATAAGTGAAAAGTCACATTTTGTCCATCCAAGCTGATTAATTAATTCGGTAACACAGTCCTTCAAGAAGTTCTCAGGGAAGCACGACATATCACAAAGAGTGAGAGGGTTAGGGCTAGAATGATCTATTGTAAGCCTGAGACAGCTGCAGACTCTGACAACATTTGTCTGGCAGCAAAAGGGTATAAAGTTACAGCTATTCAACTTTAGGGGCAGTGCGATTACAGACCAAACTGAGGAAGGACTACAGTCAATAGAACACAGCAAGAGACAAGCGCCTCGGTGACTCAGTGGCCTACCGTTGAGGTTTCAATGACTAGACTGTCACTATCGCCTTGTTAATGTGTCTTTCTTTGTACTGCAAGGAAACTACTTCATAAAATCAGTTCTGATTCATCACAGAAGACCTGTACCCAGCGTGTCTTGTTGTGGTGATGGACATATCTCTATTCAGAAAGATGTAATTAATCTGACACATCGAATAACTCTCACAGCACATAAAGCTCTCACACCATTATACAGTGCAGTCATATGTGCATGGGAAGATATTCCTGATAAAGCAGATGACCTGAGGTACAGATGTGTGTTTCTCACAAGACACCACACATGATGTTAAAATCAGACACTCACCAAGAGAGGGTCAACAATGTGAGTGTATTTACAAGTGCACAATAACAAAGGTTATATATTATTATTACATTTACAAACATTTACACCACCATCACCCACCCCTCTACCCGGCACCAACACCTCTCTTCCCCCCCCCTCGAAGTGATGCCCAAGCACCTCTTCCTCACCCCGCCTACACCACTGCGTCCCACTCCCCTGCCCCTCTCTGCCTCTGGTTGACGAGGTTGTGCAGGAGGGCAGTGGGATGTCTGCAAATGTGTGCATCTTGGGGAAAAGGCAGGGGGCGCAGCTGAAGGTGCCGGGATCTCCTGCTCCTCCGGACCTGTGTCTTGAGGGTGTGGTGTCAGGGGCTTGAACTGCGCCTCCAGAAGCCTCATTGCCTCAACGGTCTTGGTTGTGCGCTCCAACCCAGTGATGAGCCGGTCCATCTTGTCATCGTGCTGCTAGGTGAAGGTGGCCATGCTAGCAGCTATCCCAGTCATGGTCTGGAGCACATTGCGACCTACCTGCTCGCTCATCTGTGGTAGCTGGACCATCTCCTGAATTGCAGAGAACCGTGGTGGATTCTCAGGTGGTTGCTCGCTGCTGGTGGGTTCTGGCGCCTTGCTTGCCTTCGCGCCACGGCCTCTGCGCTTGGTTGAACTTGCCAGTGTGGAGTCCATTCCAAACCCCAGGAACTCGGAAGCCGACGCTGAGGTTCTGCTGTCACCTGGCTCACATGGCAGGAGGCTGCTGTCATCCTGTTCCTGCTCCTGGAGCTCAAGGGGCTCAAATTCAGGCCCTTCTCCCACCTCTCTCTCCACTTCTTCATGGCTCAGGGCGGCGGAGGTGGGAGCAGTGGAAATGGATCGGGGGACGGTGGGGTGGGGGGCTGGAGGGTTTGGAGGAAGATTCTGCTGTTTTGGGTTGGGGGCAATGTCAGTGTGGGAGACGTCAGGGTCTGATAGTTTCTCTGAAAGCCAGAGGTCGATGGTGTGCCTTAATCCGTGCTATCCGAGTCGTCATCAGCAAATAGAGGACAACACAAGGAGTTCCACCTCTACATGGGCACAACAATGTGTGCGGTAAACCACGAGTGCATTAACATTGCATGTCCATTCATGCGATGACCATTGCTTACGCCGGAGATTAGTATAACCTTACCATGCTGTGGCATCGGATCTGCATCAACCGTTGTGGTTGCACGGCGGTGGGCACCCACCAATGCCAACGCACGCTCCTCCAGCCTGCTCAATTTGACCACCTCTGCTGCTCCCCCTCCCGTCGCTCTCAGGCTTGCTGCCTTGGATGCTTTTTTCTTCTCCACAAAGAAACATTGCAGCCTTTAGCCCCTTTGCTGATGCCCCCCACATACACTCCCGTACACACACACACATCTGGTGCATAACCTTTTTGCCGTTGGACAGAAGGGGACGAATACATTTGTACTCACTCTTGCTGCCACCAGCAAATCGTTCCAACATTTCCAGCATTGGTCTCCATCCTGCTCAACATTGCCCATTGCAGACATGATCTCAGCGATCTTGCTCCAAATGCGTTGGTATTGGGGTGGTGGAGGCTTGCCACGACCATCCCGGGTGAGGTCTTTGTACCTGCGCTCCACCTCCGTCATGAGCTCTTCCAATTCCTCCTCATTAAACCAGGGGGCTCTGGGCCTGGTTTTGCCAGTCTTCATGGCAGATTTCTGACCACTCATCGTCAATGATGAAACAAATGGCTGCTCAACAGTTAATTTGTCACAATTTCTTCAACTGCCCTCTCTGCAACTCAGACTGCCCCCTCTGCAACCTCCAACTCTGACCTCTCCAACCACCAACTCACTCCTCTCCAACCTCCAACTCTCTCCTCTCCAACCTCCAACATCTCCCCTCTCCAACCTCCAACTCACTCCTCTCCAACCTCCAACATCTCTCCTCTCCAACCTCCAACTCACTCCTCTCCAACCTCCAACTCACTCCTCTCCAACCTCCAACCTCCAACATCTCTCCTCTCCAACCTCCAACTCTCTCCTCTCCAATCTCCAACTCACTCCTCTCGAACCTCCAACATCTCTTCTCTCCAACCTCCAACTCTCTCCTCTCCAACCTCCAACTCTCTCCTCTCCAACCTCCAACTCACTCCTCTCCAACCTCCAACCTCCAACTCTCTCCTCTCCAACCTCCAACTTTCTCCTCTCCAATCTCCAACTCACTCCTCTCGAACCTCCAACTCTCTCCTCTCAAATGCCAACTCTCTTCTCCCCCCTCTCGCACTCACAGCTGGAATAAAATGGCGTGCCTTTATGCGCATGCGCAGTACTGCAATCAGCTTCAAATGGCCCCGAAATGATGACACATCGGAAGTCAAAAACTACAAAAAAAAATTGCGAAGTCTCGTGCATGCGCATTGGAGACCCTCCAAAGATCCCTGAGTGACGGGGTCTCCAACTGTTGCACACTGATGATGTGGCCGCCCATTCTCGCTCACTCCCGCTCCCACCCGCTTCCGCTGCCGACTGTCACTGCCTGCCGCTGAGGCTCCTGCACAATGGAGCAGAAAGTAGCTCCCGATGGGACCCGGCGGTAGCGGGTGGCAAAAAGGTAGGTGCCGCCAAGAAATGGGCGGCGACCAAATTTGGCCCCAAAGAGTCTAAAAATAAACTTACCTTCTTTCACGGGTTTTTAAATATTTAAATGATTGAAATTAATTTTTCTGTCCTTTAAAAGTCTTATACTGATAAAAGCAAGCCTTGCGCCTGCTTTTACCAGGTGTAAGGATTTCACGGGCATTCGCTGGGCAGAAGTTGGGCAAATAGCCCAACTCTCCGTCAGCGAATGCCCGTTTCTGTTAGATTCATACAATCTGTCAAGAGGATTCTTGATAGATCGGAAGTTCCGGGTTTAGGCGCCTGTGCAGTGTATGTCTAAACCCGGAACTTGCAGGGCCTCTACGAGCGCGTGTGTATTTCGCACACGCCCGTAGGGGCCACAAATTCAGTCCCACTATGTGCTTTTTTAGTTGGGCAGGAGTCGAGGGGTGCTGTCATGGTACAGATACTGTTCTCAGCTGGCTAGCTATGGAGTGCAATCCACAGTTAACAGAACTGATTTAACCGATGGGTTGCAGCTCGTTATGCCTTGCACTCTTCCAAAGGAGAGAGCTCTACGTATGCATGTTTCACCAAAATGCAAAGCTTGAATCTCTGGCCAATTCATTTTAAATGTTAAGACATACATCCTACTATCAGGGTATTAGACATACACAAATTATTCATAATCAACATTGAAACCTAGGGAATTAAATGCTTTATCTGCATATAGCTGCCTGGTATCAAGTCCATAGTTCTACCACTAGTGAATTGAACTAGATTGCTGGACTGCTAACGACTCAGGTGCATAAAGAACCTATTACCATTAAAAACAAAAAGTTAAATCATGAACATGACATGAAGCACCCCATACTAAAACTACTGTTAAAAAAGAGCAGATACTTTGGTGCTAAATGACATCACACCTGCATTCAATGGGCATAAATTGGTTGGTGTCCTATACAAACGCAGCTCTATTGTCTTAAAGGGACCACGATATCCAAATCTAAATAATTTGAAGTGCTCAATATTCATTACTTTAGGCCTAATTCTGATCAGTTTGGATTTGACATTTATCCTTAATATATATGCTGCAAATGGTTTAATCTAGTTGGCAATTCCCTGTTCATATAATCATTACCCATCTCTCTCAAAGCAACATTATTTTTAAATGGAGTTAACATATTATTTAAAATAATTTAATTCATGACAGGATTACTTTTATAAGAGTATGGAAGCTTTTCGTGGTCAAATTGAGTTACTTATTGGATGTTTTATTGCTAGAAACATTGGAATCTGTTGTAAACAACACATCGAGATGGAGATAAATACACAACCAAGTTGAATATTACTGGAATCAATGTTAACTGGAACTTGTAGATTCAAAAATCTTTTCTTTCGTGGAATACTTACAGATATTGGTTCAAATTTTCTTTACTAAAGTTTCTTGGCCATGGATTCTTTTAAGAATAATATTTTTGACATTAGGGAATGCCTTTGCATAAATATATATAGAGAAACTGCTTCTACGGGCAGGAGGGTCCGTAACCAGAGGACGCAGATTTAAGATAATTGGAAAAAGAACTAGAAGGGAGATGGGTAGCATATATTTTATGCGGTGAATTGTTATGATCTGGAATGCACTGTCTGAAAGGGTACTGGTCGCAGATTCAATAGTCATTTTCAACAGGAAATTGGGATATACATTTGAAAAGAAAAAATTGCAGGGCTATGGGGAAAGAGCAGGGGAGTAGACCAAATTGGATAGCTCTTTCAAAGAGCTGACACAGGTACGATGGGCCGAATAGTCTCTTTCTGTGCTGTCAGATTTTATTGATTGTATAAATTATTCTTCACAAAACAGTACACTTGCCAATTTATGGGAGACTGAATCTGGAGTGATGCAGTTGCTAGTTGCTATTTACCCCAAAACAGCAGCATACACTTTTTCTGCAGAGTTCTTTAAAGACCAATATGCCTATTTAATACTTAGGCCGAGATAATTACGAGGCTGCGAGTATGGAGCGGGTGGGGAGCGCGGTAGAAGTTATGGACAAGAAAGAGAGCAATCGCGGGGGGGAGGTTGGAGATGATGATCGGGGGGGTGGGGAAAGGTTGGAGATGGTAGTCGGTGGGAGAGATCACAGGGGGAAGGTTGGAGATGATGGTCGGGGGAAGGGTGGAGATTGCGGGGGGGGGAGGAGAGGTTGGAGATGGTGGTTGGGGTGGGAGAAATCGCAGGGGAGAGGTTGGAGTTTGTCGGGGGGGGAGATCACAGAGGGGCAGATGGTTGGAGATGGTGGTCGGAGGGGGAGAGATCGTGGGGGCGGGAGGTGGGTTGGAGATGGTGGTCGGTGGGGGGGGAGAGATCGTGTGAGGGGGGTGAGGTTGGAGATGGTGGTCGGGGATGGAGAGATCCTGGGGGCGGGGAGGGAAGGTTGGAGATGGAGGTCGGGGAGGGAGAGATCATGGGGGGGGAGGTTGAAGATGGTGGTCGGGGGTGTAATGTCCTTACTCAATGGCACAAAACCCACAAAAGGCGTGAGTGTCTGTCACCTTTGGTGATTCCGGCCTGTCCGGGCTGACCGCAGGGACTATGCATGCTGCTGAATGTTCTTGTTGCTCGTTCACTGACGGTGGTGTGAGCACCATCTCATGATCTTCCTCAGGTTCCTCAGTTTCCATGCTAAACCTTTTTTTCTTTGTTCAAATGCTTACGGCATATCTGCCCATTGTTGAGTTTAACCACGATGACCCTGTTCCCCTCTTTGTCTATTACAGTACCCTGAAGCCATTTGGGCCCCACGGCGTGATTGAGGACAAATACGGGGTCATTTATTTCTCTACATCTCCCACTTGAATTTCGGTCATGGTACTCGTTTTAGGACTGACGCTTGCCCTCAACTATGTCGGTCAGGACTGGGTGAATGAGGGACAACCGAGTTTTGAATGTTCGTTTCATAAGTAGCTTCAGCGATAGGCGGCATTGAAGGGAGGGTCCTTGAATTCTGAGCATGCCTTGTTTAATGATTTGGACCGCACATTCCGCCTGGCCATTGGAGGCCGGCTTGAACAGTGCTGCCCTGACATGGTTGATGCCATTGCCCGACATGAACTCCCGGAATTCATAGCTCGTGAAACATGGGCCATTATCGCTAACAAGGATGTCCGGCAAGCCGTGGGTTGCAAAGACCACATGTAGACTCTCCACAGTGGTGAATGTCATGCACGAATTCAAAATGATGCACTCGATCTATTTCGAGTTGCATCTACCACAATGAGAAACAATTTTCCCATGAACAGGCCCGCGTTGTCGACATGAATACATGACCATGGCCTGGTGGGCGGGGCCTCCCTGGGGGCATTACCCAGCTGGGCACACGTCGTGCACCTACCAACACAGTGTTCCAGGTCTGAATCAATTCCCGGCCACAAAACATGTAACCGGGCAATGGCCTTCATCAGCATGATGCCTGGATGCTCGCTGTGGAGTTCCCTGATGATTGTCTCCCTGCCCCTCTGGGGAATGACTACCCGGCTGCCCTATAGTAGGCACTCAGCTTGGATGGAGAACTCATCCATCCGCCTGTGAAATGGTCTGACCTCCTCATGGCATGCTCCGTGTGCGGGCGCCCAATCCCCAGTCAGGACACATTTCTTAATCAGAGATAGGAGGGGATCTCTGTTTGTCCAGATTTTGATCTGGTGGGCTGTGATAGGGGAGCCTGCTCTGTCAAAGGCATCAACAGCCATGACCATCTCAGCGCTTTGCTCCGCTGCCCCCTTAGTGGTGGCCAGTGGAAGCCTGCTGAGCGCGCCAGCGCAATTTTCGGTGCCAGGCCGGTGCCAGATGGAGTAGTCATAGCAGCCAGCGAGAGAGCCCATCGCTGTATGCGAGCTGATGCGTTGGCATTGACAGCCTTGCTGTCTGACAACAGGGATGTTAATGGCTTGTGGTCCATTTCTAATTCAAACCTCCTGCCAAAAAGGTACTGATGCATTTTTTTTTACACCATAGACACATGCGAGTGCCTCCTTCTCAACCATCCCATATCCCCGTTCAGCTTGAGAGAGCGACCTGGAAGCATAAGCCACAGGTTATAGTTGGCCCTCAGCGTTACTCTGCTGCAACATGCACCCAACCCCATAGGACGATGCATCACATGTCAGAACCAATTTCTTACAGGGGTCGTACAGGGTCAATAACTTATTTAACAAAGTAGGTTCCGCGCCCGATTGAAAGCCCGTTCTTGACAGTCCCCCCAAAACTAATCACAACCCTTATGCAGGAGCACGTGAAGCGGCTCCAACAACGTGCTTAAGTTCGACAGAAGGTTCCCAAAATAGTTCAAGAGTCCCAGAAATGAACGCAACTCCGATGTGTTGCTGGGCCTGAGAGGTCGTCGAATCGCCTCTGTTTTGGATTCGGTGGGCCGAATCCCATCTGCAGCAACCCTCCTGCCCAGGAACTCAACCTCAGGAGCCAAAAACACACATCTACCCGGTCCAGTGGGCGTAGCACCTCCTCCAGGTTGTGGAGGTGTTCCTTGGTATCACGACCCGTGATGGGGATGTCGTCCTGAAATATGATTGTTCCAGGAATGGATTTGAGCAGGCTTTCCATGTTTCTTTGAAAAATCGCGGCCGCTGATCGAATACCGAACGGGCACCTGTTATAAACGAACAGTCCCTTGTGCGTGGTGATGGTGGTCAGTAGTTTAGATTCGTCGGCCAGTTCTTGGGTCATGTAGGCTGAAGTGAGATCCAACTTGGTAAACAGCTTGCCGCCTGCCAGCGTAGCGAAAAGATCCTCCACTCTCGAGAGCTGGTATTGGTCTTGTAGGGACACCCAATTGATAGTGGCCTTGTAGTCGTCACAATCCTGACAGAACCATCCGCTTTTAGGACGGGAACAATGGGGCTCGCCCAGTCGCTGAATTCAACGGGCGAGATGATGCCCTCTCTCAGCAAATGGTCCAATTCGCTCTCAATTTTCTCCCGCATCACATACGGCACCACTCTGGCTTTGTGGTGCACTGGTCTGGCATCTGGGGTGATGCGTATCACTACTTTGGTACCTCTGGACGTCCCAACGCCAGGTTGGAATAGTGACTCAAATTGTTGTAAGACTTGTGAGCACGAACTTCGCTCCACAGATGACATTGTGTGCACATCCCCCCATTTCCAGTTCATCTCAGCTAACCAGCTCCTCCCCAACAGTGCGGGACCATTGCCTGGGACAACCCAGAGTGGCAGCCGGTTCACTGATCCATTGTGTGTAACTGGCAACATTGCACTGCCTAGTACTGGAATGATTTCTTTGGTATACGTCCGTAGTTGTGTCTCAATGCATTCTAGTTTGGGTCTACTGGCTTTGAGTGGCCATAGCTTTTTGAATTGTTGAATGCTCATGAGTGACTGGCTGGCCCCCGTGTCCAGCTTTATGCGTACAGGGATGCTGTTTAATAAAACCTTCATCATCATTGGTGGCGTTTTGGTATATGAGCTGTGAATGTTTGCCACATGAACCTGCTGAACTTCAGCGTCCATTGATTTGCCCCAAGAGTCATCCTGCCTCACCGACCTCTCTTCTGGTCCATCCGCCTCGTAAATTAGCCTGGTAACAGGCTTCCTGCAATTCGAGCTAAATGGCCACTGAGGTTGCAATTTCTGCAGACAAATTGTTGAAGCCTGCAAGTCCTGGCAGAGTGCTTGCACCCACACCTCCAGCATGAGCTGAGATTCCCATTGTTGTGAATAAAGGAGCTATGACCCGACATTCCTCACTGATTGTCCCTTTGACTGCTCTTGAGTACCCTGTTAGTGGGTATCAATGGCCCCATCCCGGACCGCATTGTCCACTGTGACGGCATAAGTGTCCGTTCAGCCTTCCATTGTCTCTGTTGAAAACCTACTCTGGGGTCTATTGCTGCCTGGGGTGTGTCGAACTGCCCTTGCCTGCCTGCGGGGCTCTGAGTCGCATTTATGATATTGACTCCCTGATCCCCCGCTGCGTTGGAGGCAGAATTGCGCCTGTATATTATTATCCTCCCCCGCCATGAAAGTCTGAGCCATCAACGCCGCTGCTTCCAAAGTCAAGTCCTTGGTCTCAATTACCTTTCGGAAAATCCCCGCATGACTGATGCCCTCAATAAAGAAATCCCTTAACATCTCCCCCCTGCAGGTGTCTGTGAACTTACAGAGGCTGGCCAAACGCCGGAGGTCCACAACAAAATCCGGTACGCTCTGTCCTTCATGACGTCGGTGGGTATAGAATCTGTGTCGGGCCATGTGTAATCGGTTTGAGGTGCTCACCGATTAATTTGCTGAGCTCTTCAAAGGTTTTGTCTACCGGCTTTTCAGGTGCTAGTAGGTTCTTCATGAGCGCGTAAGTCTTAGGTCCGCAGTTGGTCAGCAGATGAGCCCTTCACTTGTCGGCCGCTGCATCTCCCAGCCAGTCTTTCATGACAAAGCTCTGCTAGAGCCTCTCAATGAAATCATCCCAGTACTCACCAACACAGTACCGTTCCTCTGTGCTACCGGTGGCCATTCTCGTGGGTCGTTGATTCCCGTTTCTCGTCGCCACTGTAATGGCCTTACTTAAAGGCACAAAATCCACACGAGGCACATTCTATGGACAAGGTCACTCTATGACCTGAACCTTTATTCACAGGACCAAGAAGTGATGACCCTGCGTGGGACCTCCCTTTATATACCTGGATGACCAGGTAAGGAGTGTCTCCCATAAGTTCACCCCCTGTGGTCAAGGTGTGCATTGCTTAAGTATATACAGTATTGCAGTGGTGTTACATAGAGATTACATACATGACAGAGGGGGGGGAAGATCTCGGAGGGGGGGAGGTTGGAGATGGTGGTCAGGGAGGGGGATGGGAGAGATCGCGGGGGGAGGTTGGAGATGGTTGTCCGGGGGGGCGAGGGGAAGTTAGAGATGGTGGTCGGGGTAGGAGAGATCGTAGGGGGGAGGTTGGAGATGATGGTTGAGCGGGGAGTGGAGATCGCGGAGGGTGGGGGGAGGTTGGGAATGGTGGTCGGGTGGGTAAGATCTCGGAGGGGGGGAGGTTGGAGATGGTGGTGGGGGGCAGGGGGGAGGTTGGAGAGGGTGGTCGGGGGGGAGAGAGAGATCGTGGGAGGGGGTAGGTTGGAGATGGTGGTGGCCCGGGGGTTGCGGGGGGGGAGGTTGGAGATGGTGGTCGGGGAGGTGGGTGGGAGAGATCGCAGGGGGAAGGTTGGGGTTGGTGATCATGGGGGGTGGTCATGGGCGTAGCGGGTGGAGATGGTGGTCAGGGGGAGTGGTCATTTGGTAGGGGTTGGAGATGGTGGTCAGGGAGGAGAGATTGTAGAGAGGTGGAGATGCTGGTGGGGGAAAAGATCACAGTGGGATGAAGATGGTGGTCAGGGGGAGGGACTGCATGGGGGAATGGAGATGGTGGTCAGGGGAGCGATCGCAAGGGGGGGGGGCAACAGGATAAATGTCTTAAGGGCTTAAGGTATAGAACAAGAAGACACCATTTGACTATCAAGCTTGATCTTTCCAACAAAGTGTATATAATTTGTGCCGTCGTGGACTCCACTCAATTCATTTGTCTCCTGAGGCAAATGAACAGCCTGAGATAAAACTTCCAATATGATAAAGTTTTGTGAAGTTTCCAGCTGTCCCCTAAACATAATCCAGCTAAATTACAAGATATAAATCTAACATTACAAGCTACATTTTTGAACCCTGACAGTTACATTCGACAAATGACAAATGTATATCCCTGAAGAACTGGAACCATGTCTTGCATCTCGTGCACACTTCCTACAATCCACTTACTTTGCATGTCCGACTGTTTCCATCACACTTTGAAGATCATACCCCGATTGATATAAAACAGAGTATCCTCTAACTCAATGTGAACAGCACCAAGGCAGAAATGCTAGTACTTGGTAAAGTATTTGATTATTCATGCCTATACTACCTTTTAATCCTCACAAAGCACTATAACACCACAGAGTATTGTGCTTCTGGGCTCCCTTTCCAAACCAAATTCTCACCCATGTTATTGGATTGCTTGGACGGGTAACGCTGTCCCTCCAAAATGGAAGAGAGACCTTATGTCCAACGCCACTAGAGATATGTTCTTCCAGTGTACAATAGCTTTGAAGCCTATTGTACAATCAAGTTCTGGACCCCCAAAGATCAGGACACAGAGCTGTGACCAGGATCTATTGCTTTCCAACGAGGAACCCAGCATCTGCACCCCCAGCCCAAGCTGAGCATTTTTTACCTGCCAGTCTTGGGTCTTGATCACAGATGTGCCCCACACCAACAAACGTCTGCTGGATCAGTGGCAGAGATTTTGGCAACCGCAATCCAGGTATAATTGTTGGGTCGCAACCCCACAGATTTCTGGGACCATGTTCCAACTGACCATTTTGAGAGTGTACGACAGTATAATTCTTTAATCTTCTTAATCAACTATGAAGTATACAAAACCTTGCTGGGAGTGGTGTGATCAACTCCCATGTCAATGACTTACACCACTCCAAGAATTTCCTCAACAGAGCAGTCTGCTTAAGAAGCTGTCATCGGTCATTCTCTTCTAAAAGGCATCAGCTTAGACATTACACTAAGTGATATTTTGGTGTGAAAGCTTAATGTGGCCATATCACTTTGTCAAAGGTGATAGAAGAAAGGGATTCATGAATCCCTGGGTCCTCAGAAGATGTGAGAGCCAATTTTCCTCTCCCAGTGCTGTCTGGGAGCAATTAGCTCACAGCACATTGGATATGTGCTTTGCGGGGACCAAGAGCTGAGCATCCAAACTTCCTTTGGATCCTCAGTTGAATTTAGCAGGCACGAATGGGGGTAAACTATTGGCCACAATATGGGAAAGGTAGTTTGGGCAATTATGGGGCCTTAGAGACAAGGGGGTCAAAATTGCCTCCCGCACCCCGTTACAATGGTTTTTACCGCAGCTGTGGTTGAGGTCGCCTTTTGAGCAAAATTCCTCGCTTTGTTGGTTTTTTTATTTGGATCAGGAAGTCACTCTTAATGGGGGCAGTGACTACACGAGAGGGGCGGAAGTTGGGGGTGGTGCAGAGTGATCATGTCATCATGGCGTCGCGTCACCACGGCTCTCCCCTTCAGAGAGAGCCTTCGCAATTTTATAACTTCGGTCCACGAGGCCACGAGGGAGGGTTTCAGCCGGGCCAGCTGCCTGGCACCCAACAGGAGGTGTCAGGCTGCCTGTTGGCGGCCCGGCCGAACCCGGGAGCATAATTGTCGGGCCGACATGGCACTCGGCCGACAAAAGAAACATGGTGGCAGCGGCAGTGCACCCTCCCCTTTAAGGGAGGCCGCACCGCCGTTGCAGAAGGCCACAGCCTCACTGGGCCACCGGGAAAAAACAGGTTTTGGCACCACCGGGTGGGCCGAAGATTTTCAGAGGGGAATGTTGCCGTTGGGGGGTTAGATCAACGGTGCGCACGGTGATGACGCACTTAACACCAATCAGCAGCAGCGGAGTGGTGGGGGGGCTGGGGAGGGCTGATCGGGGCACCGCCGGGAAACCTCAATTGGACTTTCAGCGGCCGTTCCATGAAAAGTTGGCTGCCACTCCATTCTGCAGCGTGGCCGCTGATTTGCGGTAGTAACAGGCCTTAAGGAGAGCGGCAATTTCGGCCCCAAGAAGTCTTAAACAGGTAAGTACAATGGAAGCCCCATGATGTAACAAGATATGTGAATTTTCTGGTGAAATGAACAGAAAATATTGAAAGTACCAGCCACAAGTGGGTTTTGGACAGTGATAAAATAAATTATATCTATGCCAAAAAGTTATTATATATTAACTATTATTATCAGTTCTGTAGCATTAGCCTTTAGTGAGACAAGATGTCCCCTTTCAATGAAACATTGCGACTATGGAGGTGTGGCAGCAGCACCCATACAGGACTGGGCTCCCCAGCAGTTTATCGTGGGGGATGTTAGTGAAAAGACAGTGCTGTTTAAAAATTCAGAGCGTGCATACGCACCCATACACACACGCACCCATACACACACACATCCATACACACACACCTGTACACACACACACCCATACACACACACCCATACACACACACCCGTACACACACACTCATACACACACACCCATACACACACGCACCCATACACACACACACCCATACATACACACATCCATACACACACACACACTCATACACACACACCCATACACACTCACCCGTACACACACGCACCCATACACACCCATACACATACACACACATCCGTACACACACACACCCATACACACACACACCCATACACACACACCCAAACACATACACCGATATACACACGCACCCATACACACACACACACCCAAACACATACACCAAAAACATACGCACCCATGCACACACACACCCATACACACAAACACACATACACACACACCCATACACACACCCATACACACATGCACACCCATACACACACACATCCATACACACACACACCCATACACACACACATACCCATACACACACACACACCCATACACACACACACACACACCCATACACACATGCACACATACACACACGCACCCATACACACAAACACCCATACACACACACCCATACACACACACACACCCAAACACATACACCCATACACACATACCCGTACACACACGCACCCATACACACACACACCCATACACACACACCCATCCACACACACACTCATACACACACACTCATACACACACACCCATACACACACACACCCATATATACATGCACCCATACACATACACCGATATACACACACACCCATACACACACGCACCCATACACACACGCACCCATACACACACACACCCATACACACACATACCCATACACACACACACACCCTTACACACACACCCATACACACACCCATACACACACCCATACACACACACACACACACACCCATACACACACACACACACCCATACACACACACACCTATCCATACACACACACATACACACACACCCATACGCACACACCCATACACACATACACCCATACACACACACATTCATACACACACACACCCATACACACACACCCATACACATACACACACACCCATACGCACACACCCATACACACATACACCCATACACACACACATTCATACACACACACACCCATACACATGCACACACCCATATACACACACCCTTACACACACACACCCATACACACAAATACATACACACACACCCATACATACACACACACATGCCCACACACACACACACATACACACACACCCATACACACATGCACCCATACACACACACACCCATACACACATGCCCATACACATACACACCCATACACACACACCCATACACACACACACACACACACACACACACACACACACACACATCCATACACATACACACCCATACATACACACCCATACACACACACCCATTCACACACGCACCCATACACACTCACACACACCCATGCACACACATACACACCCATGCACACACACACACACCCATACACACACACACACACACACACACACATCCATACACATACACACCTATACACACACACCCATACACACGCACACTCCCATACACACACATGCACACCCATACACACACATGCACACATCCATACACACACACACCCATACATACACTAACCCATACACACACACACACATACACACACACCCCCATACACACACACCCCCATACACACACATACCCATATACACACACACCCATACACACACACACACACACACACACACACACACACACCCATACACACACACACCCATACACCCACACACACACACTTTTCTGGCCACAGCTGGTGACATTTGCGGACTTTCTCAGCTTGCCACACATCGCTGCATTAGACAGGGCACTGAAGCCCTGTACGCATGCAGCATGATCAGCTATGATCATATTGAATGGTGGTGCAGACTCGAAGGGCTGAATGGCCTACTCCTGCACCTATTTTCTATGTTTCTATGTTTCTATGTTGATCAGCTTCCCTTTACCAGGGAGGCACAAAGTGAGAGGGCTCTTGGATTCTCTCGAATTGCAAACTTCCCCTATGTGCAGCGAGCAATAGACTGTACGCACATCACGATGGGGGCACCTTTTCAGGATGCTAAGATTTTCAGGAACCGCAAGGGATTTCACTCCCTGAATGTCCAGCTGGTTGTCGACCACCAGCAAATTATACTGGCAGTGAATGCTCAATTTCCGGGCAGCATCCATGATGCTCACATCCTGCGTGAGAGCACTGTATCTGACTTGTTTAACAATGAGCCACAAGGTCAATGCTGGATGCTTGGGGACAAAGGATACGGCCTCGCCACCTGGCTGATGACCCCACTGCGTGACACCCACACGGAGGCAGAGAGGCAATACAACAAGAGCCACAGAGCAACTCGCAATATCGTGGAGAAAACCATTGGAGTGCTGAAGCAGCACTTTAGATGCCTGGACCACTCAGGAGGTGAGCTCCAATACCACCCTGAGCAGGTAGCTCAATTCATGGTGGTCTGCTCCATGCTACACAACTTGGCTATCAGGAGGGAACAAGAATTGCCTGATGAGTCTGACAGTCCACCTCACCAGAGAGAGGACGAGGAGGCGGGCGCTGACATCGGCCCAGATAATCAGGCTGATGCTGAAGCCATGCGCCCCCCCCGCCCCCCCAGTAGACCGCATGAAAGGGCCCATGGTGGCATGATAGCTGCAAGAGCCTTACGTCAGGAGCTCATCAATGATTATTTTGCCTGAAAGAACGTTGGTGTTATTTACAAAGCTGGCACACCGCTGGGTGTACAGGTCATACATCAATGGTGGGCATCACCTTGGTGACAGTTTAAGTATAAGTTGATTGAAGTTAAGTGTGATTATACCCTTTGATGTTAAGGAATCACCAGCGTGTAATGGTGCAGCTATCTGAGCCAATGTGCCGCAAGGTTTTGTTAAATAAAAAACATTTAAACCGAACATTAGTCTGAAATCATCAGTATTTCTGTACAAACCAACCCTTCCCCCCCGCCCCCCCTCCCCGCTTCTCCTCCCCACCTCTACCCCTTCCCCTCCTGACTCCAAGCCGCCTGGCCAAGGAGGTCCTCAGGCGATGCTTCAATGCGGGGACGGGGAGGGGTGGGGCGCGGTGACAGACGAAACGCTGGATATGGGAGAGGACGGTCCCAAGGTGGAAGTGTGCTCTGAGCCATAAGCAAGATGTTGCTGCTGGCTCTCATGTGTAGTTGGCAATGGGGGTGTGGCACCTTGGGGTGCAGTGCAGCACTCCGGGACCACTGGGAGCCCACTGCCACCAGTGTTCCTGGATACCAGCTCCAGGGCCTCCTCCATCCTTTCCATGTTATATCTTATTTGTTGGACAAATACTCTGTGCCAACTATGTTCTTGGTGCTTAATGGGCTTTTTGCTGCTGGTGAATCTCTGTCGTTCCTCCCACAACAGCCACACACGCTTTCAGTGCCTCTGAGCTCCCTCTCTCTCTCTGTCTCCTCTTCTGCGCATGTCATGATGACCCTTGACCTCCTGAATCACGGGAATCGAGCGTTGCCATGCTGTTGTTAAGGACGGCCACACTTTATGGCAGAAGGTCAGAAAAATTTAACGCTACCGCCCATTTGATATCGCTCGCGTTAACGCCCATTTTCAAAAATGTAAACTAGGTTTTTTGAGAATGGACAAGAAGCCGATGATCTGAAAACCAATTTTAATGCCCACGCTGGAAATAACGCCCATTTTTGGGCGATAAGCTCAAAAGTGGAGGTTCTAGCCCGATACATTTCACAATAACAATGCATTTCCTCACAAATAATGCCAAAAAAAAAAAGACCTATTCATTACTTTGAATGTCCTTATAAGAACATAAGAACATAAGAAATAGGAGCAGGAGTAGGCCATTTGGCCCCTCAAGCCTGCTCCGCCATTTAATAAGATCTTGGCTGATCTGATCATGGACTCAGCTGCCTATTCCCATATCGCTCAAAAATCTATCTACCTCCACCTTAAATATATTCAATGACCCAGCCTCCACAGCTCTCTGGGGCAGAGAATTCCATAGATTTACAATCCTCTGAGAGAAGAAATTCCTCCTCATCTCAGTTTTAAAAAGGCAGCCCCTTATTGTGAGACTATGTCCCCTAGTTTTAGTTTCCCCTATAAGTGGAAATATCCTCTCTGCATCCACCTTGTCGAGCCCCCTCATTATCCTATATGTTTCGATAAGATCACCTCTCATTCTTCTGAACTCCAATGAGTACAGGCCCAACCTGCTCAACCTACCTTCATAAGTCAACCCCCTCATCTCTGGAATCAACTTTGTGAACCTTCTCTTTACATCCTCCAATGCAAGTATATCGTTCCTTAAATACGGAGACCAAAACTGCATGCAGTACTCTAAGTGTGACCTCACCAATACCCTGTACAGTTGTAGCAGGACATCTCTGCTTTTATAAAACAATCATTGCAAAGCACTAAGATGAGTCTTGGAGACGCACACGCTGGTATACCCTGCGGGGTAAGCTTTTCCACCCTAAATGGTCAGTGCAGCTAAGGCTAAGTAAATCACCTTCTTTTTGCACACTGCTTAATGACATCCCAACTGTTTTTATCACTTTCTTTGAGCTTTTCACTTGGGAGACCATATTGGATTTGACACTGATGTCCTGTAAATCTGATTATAATCTAAAAGCTGGCCCCAATAGCTTGAGATCTAATTTATGAGAGGATTCAGCTCCTTTTTCCTCAGTTTAAGCAGCTGTTTCCTTTCCTCCTTGGGTGCAGCAGCCATTTTCAGCTAAAGTGCACCATGTGGTTTTAAATACGTGCTGAAGTATTACTTGCATACAATTATCATGCCAATTAATATGCCTCTTCTGCTTGGTTGCAGATGCACAAAGAGTAGCACAATTACTGAATTTGCTCAAGTTATCTGCAATGTAAACTGAAATTTTGGCAAAATGAATCTTTGTGCGGCAAGAACCTTTGCCAGAAATATATTAAAACCTGAAATAGAGCTGCTTATATCGGGACTTTTCCAGAAATGTACTTGTTAAATTCTACGCCCTGTCCTATAAAAGTCTGTTGAAAGCCTTTCTAGTCTTTTCCATCATGTACTTTATATGCAATAAAGTACAGCTTCAGTTCTGCAAGGGGATTATAGTCTTTCTGAAGGAGTGAAATTGTCACAGTCTCTAGTTTAATTGTTTATGCTAATTGCAATTTATTGACTCAGATGCAAATGATAAGCCAGCCAAAGTGAAATTTTATGATGAGTGAACTCCCCCCCCTTTTGCAAAAATTGAAAGTATGAAACAGGAAAGGCTCAAATGAGCCGAGGATGGTCTTAATGGTTGGGTTTTAATGGAGAAGGCGAAATTAAGGCTGATTTATGTGGTCAACTCCCTGTTTTCCTCATCAGCTCATTTGGCAGGAAAAATGGAAAAGTGATTGTTCCTCTTGGGTGAGAGGCTGCAAACCGTTATTTATTGACTGAAATTAATCGCTGTTTATCCTTCATTCATGTGTAACTCTCTCCATCAGCATTATGAAGTGCAACACCTCCAGTAAGTCACTTGCAATTCAGTAAAAGTAGCAGAGATTCAGATGAGGCATGCCTTCATTCTCTGGGCTGTGGAAGTTAATAAAGATTCCTGGATTCAGGAAAACAGCTTTGCATTTCCACAACATCAAACAAAACATAGATATTAATCAGGCCATTTGCAGTGTTACATCTGTCAGAAGTCCTCCACTATTTCATCCCCTGCTAATTATTGCTTATATTAATGGTACAGAACACAATATTGCTGTGGTTACTCTTATTAGGCTACTAAGCCAAACCAACACTGCACATTGCTTCCAAGTTGTATATACTAATTATGCCACTTTTTAGAAGGTGACTGGGTGCCTTTTTCTAGTTTCAAAATAATTTTTTATTAAAATTCTGTTTCAAAAAAAATCTGTGAATTTGTTTCCCCAGTCATTACACTGAAAAGCAGCCCCTTATATTATTCAGCATAGCAATATGGGTTCAAAACACTCACACAAAATGACACTAAAGTTAAAAAAAACTAGTCTATGACAAAAAGAAACAACGGCAGAAATTAAACTGTCATACAAATTGCAACCACTAGAAAAAAAACTCTATATCCGGACAGAAACCATACAATGAATATTAGAGTGGTACTATTGTAAAAATAGAATCATCTGAATTATTAATGTACAAATCAGACTTGTCACTGGCATTTCATTCCAGAGTGTTTGGCTTTTTGTAGCTATTCCAGGCAGTCTTTGGGACTAATCATTTGAAACAAAGCTGTTACTGTGAAGTGAGGCTTCACTGAAAGCCAGGAAGAGATTCTGGAAATACTGTGCAAAAACAGTCACTATAATCATCCGGTTATTGTGCGACTGGCCTTTTTTGAATGAGTCTGAAGCACTAAAACTTTACAATAACCATCATTGGTACATTTTAAAACATATCAAGTACTATCAGGCCTCACTCTCTGCTGACAAAACTACCAGAATCATCTTGGGGAGCAAAGATAACCTCAGGCTTCTTTTCTCTATTACTAACCTCTCTCCCTTTTGCCCTCATCTCCAACAAGTGCAAGGAGTTTCTGGACTTCTTTATCTGCTGCTTCTTGCTCTTTCCCTTCTCCCCCAAACCAAACCTCACCTTCACCCTCGCCCTGAATCCTTGTCTCTCTCTCATTCTCTCTAGTTTCTCTATTATCTCCTCTTCATGTCCTCTCAGAACTCACCTCGTCCATGTTCAGTTGACTCCATTCTCACTAAATTACTGACACTCAACTTTCCTTTTTTTACCTCCAAACTCTCCGTTCCTCTGTCTCTGTTCCTTTGTACATCCGATCTCCCATCATTCTACAATTGAAGGACATTGTAATATATGCACCTGTGAGTATGCTCACAGGTTGGTAGAGCTGTTGAGTTGGGAATGGCTTAGCCAGTCACGTGATGTTCACAAGACTCAATAAAACCCCAGCCAGTTGGGTTCAGGGGGGTCCACTGAGGCAGGTGGTTGTGAGCCTGGTGGATGAACTGGTAATGTGTAGTGTGATTGTTAAACCTTTGCTAATAAACCAACTAGTTTGTAATAGCAATGTGTTGCTATGAATTCTTAAGCAAAGAACCCATGAAGCAAATACATTACAGATGTGTTATCAGTTGCCTCGGCTCCATACTCTGGAATTCCCTTCCCAAACCACTCGGCCTCTCCATCTGCCTCGCCTCTTTTATGACCCTCCTTAAAATTCACCTCTTTGACCAAGCTTTTTATCAATCCTCCTAATATCGCCTTCTTTGGCTATATGTTCATTTTATTCCTTTATCCTCCGAGAAGCATCTTGGGATGTTTTTCTATGTTATAAAATGTAAGTTGCTGTGTTGTCCAACTGATTTAAAGAATTACATGTTTGCACCCAGTATGTGTGTAAAAAGGCTTGTTTTTCTCTGTAGGTGTTTGATGGCTCTGTATGGGGTTAAGCATGCTGATTGGCTCAAATATCTCATTCACTAAAAAATCAACCAATCAAAGAACAATACAGATGAACTTTGTTATCTTTCAAAACAAGTGGGGAAGCCCAGGCCTTTCCTCTGATCCTGCTCCTAGACACAGCCTGGCATGCCCCCCTTCTCCCCCCAGAGCCCAGAGATACTGTCCCTCTCCCCTGTAAGTGCTGCAGATTACAGCCTCCTACAGAGGATTCTCATTCTCACCCAACCTTCCTGAATGCTCATTGTGCTCCAATTCCCCAGCCCAGTGCTCCACTGATCTCCTGTTCAGTGCGCCCAGACTCTATACATCCCCAAGCCCAGTCAAACCCTGCCCCGCACCAAGTGCCCCCAGAATTTACCTCCATGGAGCTAATAGTACCTCTCCATGTCAGTATCTTCCCAAGAATGTGCGCTCCAGTTTTAAATCCTAGTCCCAGGCACAAACCACACACAGTCTGCCTACTCCTTGCCTACGCATTAAGCACTCCACCGTCCCCCACTTCACAGTTAGAAAACGAATTGGACATGGAGAGATACAGACAACACAATGAATTACATGTATGAAAGTTACAGCCAGAGAAAGAGTGAAGAGCAGACAGTAAGAATTAGAGTATGGAAAAGAATCAGCAAACTGTTACAGAATGAGAATAACACCACAAGATCAACTAACAATATAATAATCCTGCCTCTCCTGATTGCTCGCTATCATCTTTCGAGATTTCTGACCATTTTTACACAGAAAGGGTTTGAAATTATGAGTTACAATTCATTTTTGTTAAGCAAAGTGCATTTTCACAACATTGAAAAATAGGCACCAAGATGAAAGGTGGTTATTACACTAATTGGAAGTTACTTTCATAAAGCTTACATAATAAGCAATTTGTTCGCTTGTCTAGATAATCAGAGAAAACACCTCACAGTCATTGGGCTCCAAATTCAACATTGTTGCAACTGTTTCCAGGCATGAAACAGATGCTACGATAACAGGGCAGAGGCCTGTCCTGATTGGCATGATGTTTGGGTCGCTGTTTGTAATTGGTCAGGGCCTTTTGTCAGGCAGCCACCTGAAATGAGCAGAGGCCTCAATTCAATCCTTTATTTCAGTATTTCTGGGTCTTGCAGTGCCTAACCAGTAGTCCTAATAGGAACCACTGAAGGCTGCTCAATAAAAGGGCCCAAAATCTCCTGAAATGTCTTTTTTGTGGAGTCGGAAGAAACAAGAGTGCTCTTACTGGCACCACAAAACAACTGTGGGCCTCTACTGACCTGGCCTCGCCACATCTCCCCCCACCCACACTTTGATCACATTCCCCTTCCCGGAATTACTTGTAGGCCTCAAGGCCAAGTGAAATTGGTTAGGCCCCTAAAGGCAAACTGCATCGAGCTACCTTATTGGCATCCGCAACTCACCTGAATTACGACAATAAAGCCCAAGGTCAAATTTAGGATGGACCTCAGGACGTTCTGTTCTGGCATGCTGTCACTGTGCCCCGACATAATTGTGCCCCTCTTTTGGGCGCAAACAAATTTAGGGCTCATTGTGTTGTAAAACCGTTTTATCTCTGTCTACAAAGAGAAAGGTAAAAACTCAGAGAAAAGGCTTTTAGGTAACTATTCCCTCTCAGCCACATTTGCAGCTTCTTCATGTCTTCATACACACTACGGTAAGTTTTCTCATACATTGTGAGAATTGAAAGCACTTGCCGAGGATACATTTTAACCCAACTCCACTCTTCTTGCAGAAGAAGCTTGCACATACAGGAGGGAGATAACCATCTTGGAAGGAAACCTACTACATTGCACTCATCCCTATTGAAAAAGCTTCCAATGACACCGAATCATAGTTAGCATTGGATATAATGCTAGGTTACCTTTACCTATATGCTGGGTAGGTGTTCCGAGTGCCCCCAGAACTTACCTCCATGGAGCTTTCAATTACCTCTCCATGTATTCTGGTGCATAATGAGCATATCCACCCTACCCGCTATATTGGATGCTCAGGTGTGCACTTTGCATCTGAAAAATGGGGGTGGCACCATCTAATTTCTAGGCCAACGATTTTCAGAATAAGTTTACAACAACAAAATTATTGTTATTAATCATTGAAATTACTAATTAAAATGTGTACTGACTGCAAATGCTTTCTAGGATTCTTTTAGTTTAAAGCAATCTCAAAATAGTCCAGCATTCTCGAATAAAATTCAAAGTCAACTGTCCTGTAATATCTTCGATGAATTAGAAGTGGAATTGTTACTACAGAGACTGTATTGATTTTGTTCTCCTCACATTGTTGATTATTTTTTCACTCCTGGCTTAGGATCTCGCTGTGCCTTGAACCTGAGTGATGGGGTGGAGAGCAGTTTATTCCCATTTATACCAGTTACCAGATGAACAGTTCATCATTTATACCAGTTAAGTGGGAATTTAGCGGCTTAAGAATATGAAAGGTGCAGCATTGCCGGTACATTCTAATTGGCTAGTTTTCCATCATTCCCACCAATTAATTTGTGTGTCACAAAATAAATGGCAGGAAAATGATGTCAGGCTCCTTGTTAACTTGTTTTTTGCCAGGCCTCTATTAATGTCACTCTACAGCTAGCAATAGGAGGCTCAGTGAGAATATCCTGTGTCAACTCACTTTCCAACTGCCCTTCCTCACTCCACAGAAGGAATTAACCCCTGCCCCACTTTGATGTAAATGGTGTGGGCAGGGGGTTAAGATGGTTGGGGGCGAGGGGGATGGGGGACAGGAGGCAGGGTGGGTGGGTGCTGTGGCTGCGCTGCATTTCTGATACGTGCCCAACCACCACCGTATTAACTAGCCTGAAATCCTCCTCCTCATCCCACAATGTTACCATGGGCCTATTGTCCTTCCCTGCCCCACCCCCGCCCACTATCATGAACATTAACAATCTCCCACCCTCCACCACCCGCATGCTTACCATTTCCATGCGTCTCCGGTGGTGGCCTGAGAAGGTAAAAATTGCAGACATTGCGATCATGGTGGCTTTCGGACAGGTAGGAGCTAGGGTGATTTTTAACTGGCCATCTGCTAGGTTTCTGCTGAGCAAGTTGGGTTAAAATCGCCGCTTGGGCCTCACGTGCCGTGGGCCAGACAGTTTGCCACTGCATTGGACCTTGCACCTCCAATTCATGCCCCAAATTAAAATCAACCTTCATAATTCCCCAGCCATCATAGCATGTTGCTCACTTGGTCCAGTCATTTACATACTGTCACACTTTGTCACTCCAAGAAAGGAATGGCATACAATACTTCAAAATCTGACACTTCAACACCAAACATTACCTCTCCAGTTAAGATCATGGTCCTGATGTTAATGGGAAGGTGGGGAGGGTGCGGGGAGCCCCGGTACTGGGCAAAGAACCCTGGAAGACCAAGAATGTGGAGGCCCTGCCATTAAGATCATTATGAGATTCTTCAGGTGAAATTCTTTCCAACATTTTCACCATCGTTATCATTATCATCCCTATCCTTCTTGAAGGTGGAAGCAGATGCCATCTGGAATCGACTCAGGTGATGCTTCAGATATAGATGAACTACCTGTGAAGAAATTAAACATTTTGAATGTTGGACTGTTCATTTACAGATGATCGTATCAGAACAGCATCTTGAGGACTACATCTGCTCACATGAGTTGCTTTGGTGGTAACTCGGCAGATGTTTTCTTTGTGACGTGATTCCATTGGACCAGATCTTGCTGGAGTAGGTCAGTAACAAGGGGGCATAAGTTTAACAACCAGGGGTCAACAACCAGGGGGCATAAATTTAAAGTAATTGGTAGAAGGTTTAGAGGGGATTAGAGGGGAAATTTCTTCATGCAGAAGGTGGTGGGGGTCTGGAACTCACTGCCTGAAAGGGTGGTAGAGGCAGAGACCCTCACCACATTCAAAAAGTACTTGGATATGCATCTGAAGTGCCGTAATCTGCAGGGTTACGGACCTAGAGCTGGAAAGTGGGATTAGGCTGGATAGCCTCTTGTTGGCCTGCACGGACATGATGGGCCGAAATGGCCTCCTTCCATGCTATATACTTCTATGATTCAACGATCTCATGGGGTATGCTGTTAGTCTTTTTCCTGGACCCTTCAACTCGAAATTTCTTTACATCATGATTTTCTGGTAATCTGAGCTGATAAAGGCACGGTGAGGGTTTCTATTTCGGATTTCCAACTTCCAGAGTATTTCGCTTTTTAATTACTGCACTTAACTTTCTGTGGTGAGTTTAATGGACAATTAATGTGTAAATCCAGCAAGCTCTAAAAAAATAACAAGGAGGCTAAGAGTGAAATACCATTTGTGCAAAGCAAACGGCGGAGCAGCATGAATCAACCAACAAGTTCTGGAATAAAAACAGAAAATGCTGGAAACACTCAGCAGGTCAGGCAGCATCTGTGGAGAGAGAAACAGAGTTACTGTTTCAGGTTGATTCGCAACTCATGGCACATCTCTTCATCCCCTGAGTTTGCTGAATTTGTTGTCTGATTTGCGCAATAACATGCCGTTATTTTCCCAGCAAGATTGCCCTTCGTATTTCTGACCAAGTATATTTGCTCATCAGTTCTTTTTCTTCGTTCTAATATTTTATTAGTTTAGTCAGAAATCACTGCTGAGGACAT
Source organism: Pristiophorus japonicus (assembly GCF_044704955.1). Taxonomy (NCBI): domain Eukaryota; kingdom Metazoa; phylum Chordata; class Chondrichthyes; family Pristiophoridae; genus Pristiophorus; species Pristiophorus japonicus. The sequence goes on from NC_091985.1 coordinate 69,535,572, forward strand.
TCACTAAACAGTGCTTGCTATGCCGACTTTATTGTCAGCCTTACAACTTTTCTATTTTAACGATTCTTTAATAATAATTTTCTACTCAGCCTCTGGCTGGATTTGTGATTTTCTGCCAGTCCCATTTGCAAAGACTAAGTGGCTTAGACTTGTTTGTTAAGAGAGTGAATTTACATTTTGTTATGCAAGACAGAAGTTCAAATTCATGGTTAATTATCACTTGGCCATGGAAAATGTTTGTGCATCAGTACCATTTCTTCAGGTCTTTCTGTGCTCCTGCCAGTTAACTGAGCCAAATGATACCTGATTTCACTTATCTCCAGCTGCACTCTATTGTTATGCTACCTGATGTACTCATTAAATAAAACAAAGGCGAGCTCCCACCTCAAATTACACCTTTGACACCTTCTGTTGGCCAGCTGAACAGTGCCAATGGTGGAAGCCTTGGTCCACGATCACCTCCTCACATATCTTCAGTTGCAACCTAAGAAACCACAAAGGAGAGAAAATAAACACATCCAAATAAAAATACACCAGATACTGCAGTTCAAATACATAAATGGCGTTTAATTTTACATTTCTGCTTAACTAATTTGCCAGCACAAAGCTATGGCTACACAACCAGCTGCTTCTGAATAGATTGTGCTAGAAAACCTCTCATATGTCACCCAGTTCTGGGATTATGTTCTGAAAAGCATCTGCAATCATTTTTTAACTTATAATTGCTCATTTAGTCATTAACAACAATTATACAACACACTGGTGTACCGGCTGGCTGATAAATTGTTGTTTTCATACGTATGTGTGATAGCAAAAACTGAACACATATTCCAGCATTTACATAATTAATTCGACAATTCATTTGTAATGTTTTATTGCATAAAACGCACCATGTATAAACACAATACACAACGGGGACTTTTCAAGTGTTGAATTTATTCGAAAAAAACCTTAATAACTCACTTGTGATCCTGTCACTTTGAGTTACCAGGTCTGCTTCAATGTGGAATAGTTCTCTGCTGCACAGATCCCTGTGGAGTAGTTCAGTATTTATAGTGTTGTGGTGACTTATTCCAAAAATTGGCCTTATATTTTTGGCATTAATATGATAATATTGCTTTCATAGTTGAATGATTTAAATGTCAATTTGAGTAAGAACAAGGCCATTATAGCCTTAATAATCATTTCAGGAAGGTTTCATGCTTATAGTTATAGTTTCTTTATTATTAAAATTGTAATAGAAATATTGGTGTCCATTTGTAGGAGACTTTTTCTGAGATGTTTCCTACAACATGGTTTCTCTTCCTTTTTCTTTTTGTGCACTTCTATTGCTCAGGGTGCCCCCCCCCCCCCGCCCCCCCCCCAACCTCTACCCCTCCCTCTCTCTCACTTCTTCCCTGCCTCAAAAAGATTTTCTCCTCTGAACAGATTCTCTATCTATACCTCCTACAATAGGGTACATGTCTCTTTCTCTTCTTACCCTTGCTCAGAGAGTTCTCCCTCTGTCTCTTTCTCTTTCTCTCAGCCACCCGTCACCCCAACAGGCTAAGTATCTTTCTCTCTCTCTCTCTCTCTCTCTCTGTCCGTCCTCTCTTTTTTTCCCTCTTCTTTCTCGCTCCACCCCCAAGCCAACACAACGTTTCTTTTCTCTGTCTCTTAACAACACAACCGTGTCTGTTTCTTATCTTTCTATTCACTGGGCCAGCGCTGCTGGTATACAGACAAATACATTTGGAAATTTCTTCATCAGCGGACACCATCTCCTGTTGCACTTCCATTTCCCCACTCTCTCCTCTCTCGCTCTCAGTGTTCTTATCATCTTGCTCTCCACTTCTCTTTTCATTTCCTCTTTTTTTCTGTTTTAGTTCTTACCACTTTCCTCTTCTCTCGCCTTTCTTACTCTTCCATTGTATTTCTTACTCCTGTTTATTGCTGCAAGACTTTGTTGCGCCTATTTCCTCCAGATTTGCTCTGCCATATGAGGAGACTACAATAGAAGATGACATGAGGTCATATCAGGTCACTGGAATAGCATGGAGCAATTAAGTGGGAGCAGAGCAAGGTAATCTCATTGACAAATGCTCCAGGACATTGTAGTCCTGCATATCAAGCTTGAGAGGGAGACAATCACACTCCAGCAATGGACTTGCTGTGCATGTGTGGGGGAAGACGAGGGGCTTCCTGGAGTTCCTCTGCTAAACAAATCCACAGTAGCTCCTGCAAACTGAATCCTGCAAATGCTGCCAAGCAAATTTAATGCAAAATGTTCCCAGTTGTTTGGTGAGAAGGGGTTTGCTTGAAATCCGGGATTATTCAGAGCTTCAGCATGGCCTCTGTGCTGCTTGTGAAAGTGGTGAGAGGGAGGGTGGGAGTTGCTGGAACCAAGTTTGTAGGTCAGTTTGTGATTTATTTTATGAATTCGTCATGTGTTTATTATGTGGTGAAGTTTATTTTTAGGGATGTATAATGGAGTGGGTAAGGAACTGTGATGACAGCTGATTTCAGAGAATGTGTTTTGGTGGAATGTGATTAGAGAGAAATTGAAATTAGCGAGAATGGTGTTGCATAATATGACGAGTGATTAATGAAAGTAGAAAAAAACTATTCAAAAGGAAACAAACATTTAACTATTGAGGAAGAAGAAATTGACAGACAGACTCAATGGTCATGGCTTGCCTTTTATAATGGTCATATTATGAAGGAACATTATATAAAGATATAAATATCACCAGGATGAAAAGGCTGTCAATGCTCTGGCTCTGCTAAGCACTGTTATTTTGGGTCACCTTCCCTCCAACCTGCTGTAGTGTAGTCAGCTGCACACAGAGTGGATCCCTTTATTGCACTCGGGCCTGAAACATTGAAGGAACTGCGAACCAGGGTAGAGGAAATCTGGAACTCTCTCCCCTAAAAAGCTGTTGAGGCTAGGCCAAGTGAAAATTTAAAAACTGAGATTGTTATATTTTTGTTAGGCAAGGGTATTAAGGGTTACGGAACCAAGGTGGTTGAAGGAGTTAAGATACAGATCAGCCAAAATCTAATTGAATGGCGGAACAGGCTCGAGAGACTGAGCGACCTACTTCTGTTCCTATGTTCCTACCCAAAGCTGCCATGTAAAAGATTGCTGGCTGAGTATGACCCAGTACCCAGCCAATTATGTATTTTTGTCTGAGTTTGGGAGACTTTGGCCCCAATATTGAATCAGAGCTGGAAAGAGAGCTCGGGGGTGAGGGAGAACTTTCGGATGGGAAACCCCGAATTTAATGGCAGGAAGTCATATAATGTTTTCAAGATTGACAAGCTGGCTCTCTGTCGGGTTGGCAGGGTGCCGGGGAACGGATGTCAAGTAAGACTGACATCATGTGGGATTGGGGAAGGGGGTGGGGGAGCGGACTGAATTGGACATCGTGGGGGCAGTGAATCGGACATTTTGGGGAGGGTGTCATGGGAGGAAAGCTTGGTGGGCTGGAGGAAGCACTCCTACACCTCCTGGCCCACAAGTAGTGTAATAAAGGCAACTGTTCAGCGCCGCAGAGTGCAGAAAAGAAAATCTGCTGGGGAAGCAAATTAATGTGAGGAAAATCAAGCAGGTTCTCTAAGAGATGTGTGATCCTTACCACCAGGTTTTCCTATTCATGGCTCACCCAGATGATGCTGAGCACCCAGGCAGTAAAGACAGAAATCTATGCCAATTTCTATAAGCAAACCAAATCTCCTATCAACCAAATCCTGTAGCCATATATGTGCTGTGAGTGGGATAGCATTTCATGGGTCCCACCACATTGGCCAGTCTACTCCAAAGAGGGTAAATATCACATTGCCAGACCATTATGCTTAGGCTAAAACAAATGGAATTGTTTGCAAAATTATTACTCAGAAATGTAACTAGACAAAGATAATGATGGTACAAATACATTTTCTAAAACAGTAAAGATTCAATCATATACCATGGGTGATAATAACTAATTTGGAATGTATTTCTCACAAAATGTGACAATCAGCAAAGTCTTTGTAGGCTTCTCAATGTGATGATTGCATGTGGATGAGTCAATGGGCTCAAGTTTCCGCCCCTTGGAAAAACGGCGCACCTCCATAAGGTGCGCCGACTTTCTGGAATAAAAAGGGCGCCTAAAACTTACCTTGTGATTCTCCAGTCTCCTCAGGACGTCTTCATGCTCGGCGTGGCGCAGCACAATGGTTTGGGGGCGGAGACAGGTCCCAGCGCTGAAAACAGTATCGGTACCTCTGCACATGCGCGCTAGAGTGTGCGCGCATGTGCAGTAGCTCCTCGCCCCCGAGACTGCGTGGGAGGTGCCCGACACTAGCCCTGGCCGAATGGGCTCCCTGGGTGAAGATCAGGTCTCGGACCTCCCGTTCAGTTCCCCCCTCCCTCCCTCCCATTCAGCCTTCCCCTCCTCCCTCCCCCCTCGTCTTCCCCCCCTCCCTCCCCGTTGTCGGCGAGGCCCGCCCACCTGGCATCTCGCTGGGGGCGGGCCCCGCCCGAAGTGTCATCGGCGACCTGGGCCGGCCCAGCTTGTTCAGCCTCTCTCCCCCTCCGTCCCATTCAACCTTGCCCCCCTTCCTCCCCGTTGTCAGCAGGGCCTGCCCGCCCAGCATCTCGCTGGGGGCGGGCCCCGCTCGAAGTGTTGGTGGCGGCGGCCCGGCCCGTTCAGCCTCTCCACCCTCCCCCCTCCTCTCCCCTCCCTCCCTCCTTCTCTTCCTCCCTCCTTCCCTCTCCCCTCCTCTCCCTCACTCCCCCTTCTCTCCCTCCTCTCCCTCCCTCCCTCCCTCCTCTCCCTCTTCTCCTCCCTCCTCTCCCCCCTCCCCCTCTCCCTTCCCCCCTCCTCTCCCCCCTCTCTCCCCCCAACCCTCGCTGTCAGAAACACATAGACACTGACAGAGGCAGAAAGAGAGACACTGACTGAGACAGAGAGAGAGAGAGACACTGGGGTGGGGGGGGGGGGGGCATCCCAGCAGGCTGTTGGAGGGCTCCCAGTGCTGCAGTAGGTGAGTAGAAATTTAATTTTTTATTGATTGATTGATTTTTTTAAATTATTATTATTTTTTTTTTAATTGATTTATTGATTGATTTATTGATTTATTTATCATTTATTATTGATGATGGCTTTTTATTTGTAAAAGTGAAGTGTTTAATGTTTGTAAACCCCCCTCCCCCGCCCCCATCTCTCGTTCCTTATGCCTGATTTTCTAAGTGTAGGCAAAGTTTTTCTGAGCGTACAAAAATCTACACTTACTCCATTCTAAGTTAGTTTGGAGTAAGTTTTCACTGCCTAAACTTGCAAAACAGGGGTAAGTGGCTGGACATGCCCCCTTTTGAAAAAAAAATCTGTTCTAAAATGAAACTATTCTAACTCACTAGAACTGGAGCAAACTAAATGCCGAGAATTACAATTTCTAAGATGTTCCATTCTAAACTAGTTGCTCCAAAAAAATAGGAGCAACTCAGGCCGAAACTTGAGCTCAATATTCCTGCTCACCACATAGAGTCTGAGGAATGGATTTTCCTCTATTATCCCACCCTCACCTCAGTTTTCCTCTCCTTGCTTCTGCTGGGATAGCCATCAGCCACCCCTATCCCACCTGCGGCACATAAACACTGGTGAGGAGATGGGACCAGGAAAACCACCTGATATTTCTTGTTGCCACAGCTGTTACTGCCCAACCCAATGATCTTCAGGAAATGTATAGCAGTAATCACTGGGGTAGCTACTATAAGCCTCCTAAGTCATTCGATTGGATTGAAATGCCACACACTGGCACCAAGGGACAGCACAATGGTAAGAAAGAGTAAGGAAGTACAATTATATGGGTCGTAAACAAATTTATAGTAGAATTAAAAGTTTTTGTTGGTGCAGACTTTGGAAATGTTTGGAAATTGCTTGGATGAGATGGGATTAATGAGTTGGTACATGTTTGTAGATGTCTGCAAGTCTGTAGATGATGACATGTTTGTGGTGCAAAAGTGGGGAGAAGTAGACAGGACTGTTCATGCAGTGGGTAGATGTGGCTATCATGATAACGTCTCCTGTATCAGATTGCCATGAATATTTCTTGCTGGAAACAGTTAGTCCTCCACATCCCCTTCATGCTGTTGCTCCTTTTGGTGAATGCCGTTGCTAACCTTGGATACTTTCCATCTCCGGGAAACCAAAATCAAAAGTTGTACAACAGACAGCAAAAAAAACCACCATCTTTAAAACCCTAGCCTCACTATATTGTAAAGCACCCCCAAATCAATCCAGGCACCAGCCTAAGGGTATGGCAGCACGGTGATTATGTTACTGGACTACTAATCCAGTAGACTTGGACTAATGATCTGGAGACAGGAGTTCAAATCCCACTGCTGCAGCTGGGGAATTTAAATTCAATTGAATAAAAAGCTAGTATCAGTAATGGTGACCATGACACGATGTAAAAACTATCATTAAAAATCCACCTAGTTCATATATGTCCTTTAGGGAAGAAAATCTGCTGTCCTTACCTTGTCTGGCCTATATGTGACTCCAGACCCACAACAATGAGGTTGACTCTTAATAGCCCTCTGAAATGGCCTTGCAAGCCACTCAGTTTTATTCAAAAAGGAGGCTCACCATTACCTTCTCAAGGGCAACTAGGGATGGGCAATAAAAGCTGGCCTTGCCAGCGATGTCTGTTATGTCTTTAATACTCTTATGAATGAGTCCACGAGGTCTAATATTGTGCTTGAGTTCTTGTGACCTTAGTCCCATTTATCGTAACTCCAGAGTGAGGCACAAGCATGGTGGGCAGCCTTTTATACTGGGCCCTGCACACCTATGCAGGTGACCCTCAGGTCTCCCACCGCAGTGCCCTCTGATGGCACACCTTATGTGACTATACAGTTAGTATACATGGTTTACATACATGACATCACTTCCCCCCAAGTCTTTCATGCAAATTGACTCGTACATTGACGGTAACCTGGGCTTTGCTCTTCCTGGTTGACCATTGGAGGGTCACTTCCAGCTTGCGTGGGTTGGTAATGAGATTTGTTGCCAGTGGAGGTTCCAGTGGTTTCTGGTTGTGAGTCCATGACTGCTCCATTCGCCACCCCCCCACACAGAGATCATGCTAATGACCCATTACATGCAAGTTGCATTCAAGTTCATCACATGGGTTTTACATTTACATATTGGTACATTTGTTGGGTGGATTAAAGTTGCGTTTCTTTTTGTGTGGTACATTTACATGATCAGTACAGGTATATCAGTACAGGTACACAAGGACAGTCTAGTTCCAGCATGGCCTGATGAGATCCGGGTCGTCTGGTGGCGGTGCAGCGCCCCATGCTAGTGGGTCTGTGGGTGAGGTGAGCTCAGGGCTCTTGCTGTAATTCCTAGTGTTGGGCAGGCCCAAAGACAGCTGATGTGTCTGTGACCTCCCTGTCCTTTTCGTTTGCACAGTGTCGCTGCTGCTCCCATTCGGAGGAGCCGTTGCGGGTGACCTTTCGCTCTTGGGCATTGCCATGGTGGTGAGTGGGTGTGTGGGCTGCGCCTTTTTCACCTGGGTGGTGGGCGACGGTAGCCGACTGCGAGCATAGGCGCAGTTTACTGTTTCTGGCCCGTGGCGGTTCATGCCATTGGGTGCCTGCAATGTTAAACTGATCTGAGGCAGGGTATCGCTACCGGTGCCTCTGCTCTCCGGGGATCGTTTACTCTGTGGCTTGTCTACTTCTGACAGCTGTGGGGACACTTTATGATACATCGTTCTGGTCCCGGGGACGCAGGCTACAGCATAGGGTAGCCCGCTGGACCTGTATATGATCGTTAGATGTTAGCCCGCTACATTGGCTGATTACAATTTTCACCCGACATCGTTCAACAACATTTTGCTCGTCACGCAGTCATGATGAGCGGTCTGTGCCTCGGGGGCTGCAGGGATCTGCTCTCCGGTGCCTGGTCCAACCGAAGGCGGAGGCTTGCTCTGCCTCTGAGCATGGGGGACATCGATCGCTGGAGGGATGAAGTCTTCCCAGTTCCAATGAATCTTCCCCATCCATCTTCTTCCAAGTAGCGTTGCTCCATCACCTGAAACAATCCACAATGGTAAATTGTGTACCATGCCATCATGGGATACACTTACATCTGCACTACCAACAACTGATATCAGTTCCTTGGTGTAGGTGCGCAGCTTTGCCTGAATCGGGACCAGCTTGGGTCGTTCAGCTTGATCGTTCCATAGCCTCTCAAAGGCTTCCTGGCTCATTACTGACTGACTTGTCCCCGTGTCCACTTCCATGAAGACTGGAATGCCACTTAGCTCGACTTCCATTATCACTGGAGGACTCTGTGGACTGAGCTGCCTCTCTAGCCATCTCCTTGTAATCCGCACTGGATTCACAGCCATCTGCTGACTCCTCTTCCACGTGGTGAGTCACAGCTCTTTTGCACATTCGCTGGAGGTGCTGCAGCCTTTGCACACACAGTCTCTGAATCGACAATGATGAGCCCTGTGATTACCTCTGCAACGCCAGCATGGTGCTACTTGACTTACGTCTGCACCCCTTGGCAGACTCTGAGTTAGAGGACTCGGGGGCCCTGTACGCTCTGCCCTGGGCAGATTCACGTTCAACAGTTCTGCCTGTAAAAGGCACCATTCTATTTACAATACTTGCCGGGTTTGGGTCCTGAGAGTGAGTCATCATCTGCTTGGAGCTGTAGCTTGAGGTCATGAACACCTGGCTGATGCTGATGGCCTTCTGCAGAGTGATGGTGATTTTGGCAGTCAGTAGCCTGTGAAGAAGGGCCTCATGACCGATGCCAATTACGAAGATGTCCCGCAATGCATCGGCGAAGGATGCGCCGAATTCACACGGTCCTGCCAGCCTCCTGAGGTCGGCAGCGTACTTCGCGATTTCCTGGCCCTCGGGGTGGCGGTGTGTATAAAATCGATGCCTGGCCGTGAGGATGCTCTCCTTTGGTTTGAGTTGGTCCCGAATTAGCACTTTCAGCTCCTCGTATGATTTGGTCGTTGTTTTCTCTGGTGCAAGCAAGTCTATAGACCACCTGCCCACAACTGGTCAACAGGATTGGTCTGCGCTTATCTGTCAGCGTGGCCGGATCATCGTCTACCAGGTCATTGGCTCGAAATATTGGTCGAGCCGCTCTGTAAAGGCTTCCCAATCTTCATCCTCTGAGAACGTTTCTAATGCACCAATGTTAGTCATTTTTGCGTGAAAGTTCGTAATCTCGTCGGCAGTTGTTATGTCTTTAATACTCTTATGAATGACTCCACAAGGTCTAGTATTGTACTTGAGCTGTTATGACCTTAGTCCCATTTATTGGAACTCCAGAGTGAGGCACAAGCATGGTGGGCAGCCTTTTATACTGGGCCCTGCACACCTATGCAGGTGACCCTCAGGTCTCCCACCGCAGTGCCCTCTGGTGGCACACCTTATGTGACTATACAGTTAGTATACATGGTCTATATACATGACAGTCCACATCCCATGAATGAATAAAATAAAAGATACCTGAAGCATGTAATGTAATATCTTCTACTTTACTTTCCTCTATTAGTAAGATTTGCAAGTTTTAACAGAAATCATGACCAGTTTGTGTGCAATCTGCCAATCATGGAGCCAGAATACAGTGGTATAGAGCAGAGGTCAATGATGTAAATATAATTATTCTGTTTTTTTGGGGGTATATGCCTTCCTATAAGAGCAAGCAATTTTGTTGTTCCCCATATTCTCTAATCACAGACTGTACGGGAACAAGAGAATGGGACAGGCAAATGGCTGGGATAGGCAGTTGGAAGACCTCCATGAATGTTGAGCTGAGACAGCTGTTTGTTTTGCTCCAACTCCGCCACCCCACCCTCTCCACCCCCACACCCAAGATCATGTAAAACCTGGACTCCTCTAAATACTATCCCCTGAAGAGCAGCTAAGATTGTGAGCTCAGTAAAATGGAGGACTGAACCGGTACACCTCCACTGCATGGCACTACCACTGGTGCATGATTGTGCCACACATTGTATTATTCTAAACATGGCTGTAACAACTGGAACACCTTCCAAAGGGAGCAAGAAAAAAGAAAAAAAATATTATTTAAATGGAGAAAAATTACAAAATGCTGCAGTACAGAGGGACCTGGGGGTCCTTGTGCATGAAACACAAAAAGTTAGTATGCAGGTACAGCAAGTAATCAGGAAGGCAAATGGAATGTTGGCCTTTATTGCAAGGGGGATAGAGCATGCAAGCAGAGATGTCCTGCTACAACTGTACAGGGCATTGGTGAGGCCACACCTGGAGTACTGCATCCAGTTTTTGTCTCCATATTTAAGGAAGGATATACTTGCATTGGAGGCAGTTCAGAGAAGGTTCACTCAGTTAATTTCTGAGATGAAGGGGTTGACTTATGAAGAAAGGTTGAACAGGTTGGGCCCGCAATCTTCCTTCTCTCAGAGGGTTTCAAATCTATGGAATTCTCTGCCCCAGAATATATTTAAGGCGGAAATAGACAGATTTTTGAGCGATAAGGGAATAAAGGGTTATTGGGAGTGGGGAGGGAAGTGGATCTGAGTCCATGATCAGATCAGCCATGATTTTATTGAATCGCAGAGCAAGCTCGAGGGGCCAAATGGCCTACTCCTGCTCCTATTTCTTGTGTTCTTATGAAATGTTTTCATTAGCTCAGTCTATGCATCAGGGGCAATAATAATTTTGCAATGACAGTCAGACACTGTGACTCGAATCTTGCTTCCAGTATTACATGATGGGCCTAATGCTACCAACCAAAGTCAGCTGCGTTACTTAGTGAATGAACAGGAATGATGAAAAATTGATAACAGATACATTCCAAAGCCATATTTATTGGCACCTCAGAGCTGAAACTGCTGATTTAGGTGTGACATTCTGATTTGCATTGCGCTGCCAGACTAGACTGACACAACGAGGACAAAATTCACATCCGACTGCTGTCAGAAATCAGTCTAATACCTCATTTACGCTATAGATGAGTCTGGCCCCAACATCAGAGCTCGACTCTGAATACAACATCAAAATGATGTCACCTCCAAATTGTACACAATAATAGCGAACCTACAGGTCCAGTGTTTTTATTGTTTGGAGGGATGTGAAACAGAGACACTGATGTCATTACATATTTGTATTGATGTCACGGCAACTTACATTTCCATTGCAAGAAAACTGCTTGCCAGACAGTGAGCCCAGTGAGCTAGTATTCCTGCTGAATTTATAATGCTGGGCCATCAAATTCATGGCAGCATTGAAAAGTAACCAACCTCTGTGGGTTTTTCAGAGAGATGCAAGATTAAAGTCTCTGATCAGGAAGAATTTACACTATCAAGAGTCTACCCAATTATTTTTAATACAATGAAGCATCTTGAGCTCTTCACCTTCACGCCCTGTGTTTTAGATCCCATCCTGTATCCCCAAGGGTTCAAGTGATTGCTTGAGATTAACATCTTACCTAGCTGGTCTGCCCAAGCTCCTTGAACCCAACACTTTATGAAACATTGGAAATTAAAAAAAATATTCTCTTTCTGAATAACTAATGGTATATTATAAAACTGACATTAAAGCAAATTGGAAAAGTTTGTGCTGTAACAGGAAAGACATCTTTCGTGCAAATTCATTCAGAATCCACCATAGTGAAAGACCGACTATTTCTATACTCTTTAGTGCAGTGACAGCATATCTTTAAAAATAATTTTACATATGTGGCAAGCAGTAGCTTTTATCAAAACAATTTTAACAGCAATTAACACTTTAAATAATACCTACTTCAATCGCCCCTCTTCTTAAGGCCTGTTACCACCACAAATTGGCGGCCATGCGGAGTGGAGTGGCCACCGACTTTTCGTGGAATGGCCGCTGAGGACTGAATTGCCCTCCCGAGATTTCCGGCGGTGCCCTGATCCCCCCTCCCCACCCCCCCACACTGCTCCGCTGCTGCCGATCCGCGGTAAACACGTCATCACTGTGCGCACCTCCGATCTACCCACCCCCCCACCCCCGACGGCGACATTCCCCTCTGAAAATCTTCGGTCAGCCCGGTGGTGCCAAAATTTGTTTTTCCCCGGTGGTCCTGTGAGACTGTGGCCTTCTGCAATGGCGCTGCAGCTTCCCAGGTTTTTTTTGTCAGCTGACTGCCATGTTGGCCCAACAATTATGCCCCCAGGTTCAGCCGGACCGCCAACAGGCAGCCTGGCACCCCCTGTTGGGTGTCAGGCCGCTGGCCCGGCTGAAACCCTCCCTGATGGCCCAGTGGGCCGAAGTTTTTAAATTGCAAAGGCTCTCCACTTTAAGTGAAAGGGAGAGCCATGGTGATGCGCCGCTGTGATGATGTCATCGCAACGGTCAGTACACACTGCCCCAAACTTCCACCCCTCAGGTATTGCCACAGCGACGTATCCGCTCCTCTCATGTTGTCACCGCTTCCATTAAGAGCGACTTCCAGATCCAAGGAAAAAAAAACAACAAAGAGCGAAATGTCGCTCAAGAGGCGACCTGAACCACAGCTGTGGTAAAAACATTCAAATGGGCTGCGTGTGCCCCATTTCGGGCGGGGGGCAATTTCTACCCATAGTATCATCACATCAGAAAGTTTTTTCAGGCTTGTTAAGTTTCTCCATAAACGCCACTGAAATTATATTATTTTGTTTTCTGAAGTGCCTTCATACTGCTGCAGATGCTATATCCCACGTAGCTTCCATTCTTTTGAGTTTTATTGTCAATTCTCGGTAATCTTTATTTTTTAAGTGGTGACAGCAGATGAGATCGGTGAGGCGATGATATCAACATGTCATTGATCACATCATTGCACACTCCTCAAATTATAAACCTCCTGTCATACACGATGACTATACCCCTTTAGCAGGATCATTTAACTGGAAAATGATTGCAGACAAAGATCATTACAACTCATTTTTAACAAGAGGCTGTTGTTTTGCTTGCTGTTTACTATTGGCTATTTTATAGGCCAGTTATGCTGCAATTTTTGTGTTTATTATAACATGGGTTTTCATTCTGCATCAATAAGGCGATCACTGGACAACCTTTAGAGTTTACTTATCAGCCAACAGGATAGTCCATTGATCATTATTGGCCAAGATTTTACTGATAATTTGACACAAGTGAGGGGAGCTATGCACATGTGTTCCGCTTTATTTTTATTATATACGATCGGAGATGTGGGCATCGCCAGCAAGACCAGCATTTATTGCCCATCCTTAATTGCCTTTGAGAAGGTGGTGGTGAGCTGCCTTCTTGAACCACTGCAGTCATTGTGATGAAGATACTCCCACACTGCTGTTAGGGAAGGAGTTCCATGACTTTGATCCAGCAACGATGAAGGAGTGGCGATATATTTCCAAGTCTGGACGGTGTGTAACTTGGAGGGGAACTTGCAGGTGATGGTGCTCCCATGCGCCTGCTGCCCTGGTCCTTCTAGGTGGTAGAGGTCGTGGGTTTGTGAGGTGCTGCCAAGGAAGCCATGGCGCATTGCTGCAGTGCATCTTGTAGATGTTACACACTGCAGCCATGGTGCGCTGGTAATGGAGGGAGAGAATGTTGACGGTGGTGGATGGGGTGCCAATCAAGCAGGTTGCTTTGTCATGGATGGTGTCGAGCTTCTTGAGTGTTGTTGGAGCTTCACTCATCCAGGAAAGTGGAGAATATTCCATCACATTCCTGACTTGTGCCTTGTATATGATGGAAAGGCTTTGGGGAGTCAGGAGGTGAGACACTCGCTGCAGAATACCCAGCCTCTGACCTGCTCTTGTAGCCACAGTATTTATATGGCTAGTCCAGTTAAGTTTCTGGTCAGTGGTGACACCCCAGGATGTTGATGGTGGGGGATTCAGCAATGGTAATACCGTTGAATATCAAGGGGAAGTGGTTAGACTCTCACTTGTTGGAGATGGTCATTGTCTGGCACTTGTGTCCCTCTACTTTCACCAAGTAGAGTGATGTGGAGCCAGCAGTATAACTCAATGTTACTGATTACTCTGCTCTAAAGCAGTTATATGTGTCATACCAGCACCTGTAGTATTAAGGCAGTATGAGTGATTAAAGTTGTGATTATTATTTTGGTGACATGTTTACCGAAAGAAGATGATGAAAACACTCTGTGGGATATGATCATTGTTGTACTACTGCAGAAATATGTGTGCATGGGGGAATGTGGTCGGGGAGAACTAGGAGTTAAATTAAAAAGTAGGACCTCAAAGGTAGTAATCTCTGGATTGCTACCAGTGCTTCGTGCTAATCAGAGTAGAGGGAGCAGGATAGTTAGAATAAATATGTGGCTTGAGCAGTGGTGCAAGAGGGAGGGATTCAAATTCCTGGGACATTGGAACCAGTTCTGGGGGAAGTGGGACCTGTACAAAAGGGACGGTCTGCACTTGGGCAGGACTGGAACTGATGTCCTGGGGGTAACATTTGCTAATGCAGTTCAGGAGTGTTTAAACTAATATGGCAGGGGGATGGGAACCTATGCAGCGAGATAGGGCGAAGTAATATGGAGTCAGAAACAGATGGTAGAAAGGTAAAAAGCAATAGTGGAAGGCCGAGTAAACAAAGGCAAGAAATAAAAAGGGCCACACTACATCATAATTCTAAAAGGACAAAGGGTGTTAAAAAAACAAGTCTGAAGGCTTTGTGTCTTAATGCAAGGAGTATCCGTAATAAGGTGGCTGAATTAACTGTGCAAATAGATGTTAACAGATATGATGTGATTGGGATTACAGAGATGTGGCTCCAGGATGATCAGGGCTGGGAACTCAACATCCAGGGGTATTCAACATTCAGGAAGGATAGAATAAAAGGAAAAGGAGGTGGGGTAGCATTGCTGGTTAAATAGGAGATTAATGCAATAGTTAGGAAGGACATTAGCTTCGATGATGTGGAATCTATTAGGGTAGAGCTGCAGAACACCAAAGGGCAAAAAACGTTAGTGGGAGTTGTGTACAGACCTCCAAACAGTAGTAGTGATGTTGGGGAGGGCATCAAACAGGAAATTAGGGGTGCATGCAATAAAGGTGCAGCAGTTATCATGGGTGACTTTAATATGCATATAGATTGGGCTAACCAAACTGGAAGCAATACGGTGGAGGAGAATTTCCTGGAGTGCATAAGGGATGGTTTTCTCGACCAATATGTCAAGGAACCAAGTAGGGGGGAGGCCATCTTAGACTGGGTGTTGTGTAATGAGAGAGGATTAATTAGCAATCTCGTTGTGCGAGGCCCCTTGGGAAACAGTGACCATAATATGGTGGAATTCTACATTAGGATGGACAATGAAACAGTTAATTCAGAGACCATGGTCCAGAACTTAAAGAAGGGTAACTTTGAAGGTATGAGGCGTGAATTGGCTAGGATAGATTGGTGAATGATACTTAAGGGGTTGACTGTGGATGGGCAATGGCAGACATTTAGAGACCACATGGATGAACTACAACAATTGTATATCCCTGTCTGGCGTAAAAATAAAAAAGGGAAGGTGGCTCAACCGTGGCTATCAAGGGAAATCAGGGAGAGTATTAAAGCCAAGGAAGTGGCATACAAATTGGCCAGAAATAGCAGTGAACCCGGGGACTGGGGGAAATTTAGAACTCAGCAGAGGAGGACAAAGGGCTTGATTTGTGCAGGGAAAATAGAGTACGAGAGGAAGCTTGCAGGGAACATTAAGACGGACTACAAAAGTTTCTATAGATATGTAAAGAGAAAAAGGTTAGTAAAGACAAATGTAGGTCCTCTGCAGTCAGAATCAGGGGAAGTCATAACGGGGAACAAAGAAATGGCAGACCAATTGAACAAGTACTTTGGTTCAGTATTCACTAAGGAGGACACAAACAACCTTCTGGATAAAAAAGGGTCAGAGGGTCTAGTAAGAAGGAGGAACTGAGGGAAATCCTTATTAGTCGGGAAATTGTGTTGGGGAAATTGATGGGATTGAAGGCCAATAAATCCCCAGGGCCTGATGGACTGCATCCCAGAGTACTTAAGGAGGTGGCCTTGGAAATAGCAGATGCATTGACAGTCATTTTCCAACATTCCATAGACTCTGGATCAGTTCCTATGGAGTGGAGGGTAGCCAATGTAACCCCACTTTTTAAAAAAGGAGGGAGAGAGAAAAAGGGAATTATAGACCGGTCAGCCTGACATCGGTAGTGGGTAAAATGATGGAATCAATTATTAAGGATGTCATAGCAGCGCATTTGGAAAGAGGTGACATCATAGGTCCAAGTCAGCATGGATTTGTGAAAGGGAAATCATGCTTGACAAATCTTCTGGAATTTTTTGAGGATGTTTCCAGTAGAGTGGGCAAGGGAGAACCAGTTGATGTGGTGTATTTGGACTTTCAGAAGGCTTTTGACAAGGTCCCACACAAGAGATTAATGTGCAAAGTTAAAGCACATGGGATTGGGGGTAGTGTGCTGACGTGGATTGAGAACTGGTTGTCAGACAGGAAGCAAAGAGTAGGAGTAAATGGGTACTTTTCAGAATGGCAGGCAGTGACTAGTGGGGTACCACAAGATTCTATGCTGGGGCCCCAGCTGTTTACATTGTACATTAATGATTTAGACGAGGGGATTAAATGTAGTATCTCCAAATTTGCGGATGACACTAAGTTGGGTGGCAGTGTGAGCTGCGAGGAGGATGCTATGAGGCTGCAGATTGACTTGGATAGGTTAGGTGAGTGGGCAAATGCATGGCAAATGAAGTATAATGTGGATAAATGTGAGGTTATCCACTTTGGTGGTAAAAACAGAGAGACAGACTATTATCTGAATGGTAACAGATTAGAAAAAGGGGAGGTGCAACGAGACCTGGGTGTCATGGTACATCAGTCATTGAAGGTTGGCATGCAGGTACAGAAGGCGGTTAAGAAAGCAAATGGCATGTTGGCCTTCATAGCGAGGGGATTTGAATACAGGGGCAGGGAGGTGTTGCTATAGTTGTACAGGGCCTTGGTGAGGCCACACCTGGAGTATTGTGTACAGTTTTGGTCTCCTAACTTGAGGAAGGACATTCTTGCTATTGAGGGAGTGCAGCGAAGGTTCACCAGACTGATTCCCGGGATGACGGGACTGACATATCAAGAAAGACTGGATCAACTGGGCTTGTATTCACTGAAGTTCAGAAGAATGAGAGGGGATCTCATAGAAACGTTTAAAATTCTGATGGGTTTAGGCAGGTTAGATGCAGGAAGAATGTTCCCAATGTTGGGGAAGTCCAGAACCAGGGGTCACAGTCTAAGGATAAGGGGTAAGCCATTTAGGATCGAGATGAGGAGAAACTTCTTCACCCAGAGAGTGGTGAACCTGTGGAATTCTCTACCACAGAAAGTTGTTGAGGCCAATTCACTAAATGTATTCAAAAAGGAGTTAGATGTAGTCCTTACTACTAGGGGGATCAAGGGTATGGCGAGAAAGCAGGAATGGGGTACTGAAGTTGCATGTTCAGCCATGAACTCATTGAATGGCGATGCAGGCTAGAAGGGCTGAATGGCCTACTCCTGCACCTATTTTCTATGTTTCTATGTTTCTGAAAGATAATTTTTGTGTGGAATTGAATATTTTAGAATTTCCCTGATTATCATTGGAGTTAAAGGAGTATTCAACCTTCAAGAGATTAAACGAGTGGGGCAGAGTTCATGATAGAGTTGAATGTCTGTCGAGTTATATCGTCGGTTGAAGGAATAGGCTTGATATACTGAATGCCCTTTTTTTCTTCCCATGCTTTTTTATGTTCTTACTACCTAAGTTTCCTCCCGTTTCTTAGATGGTGTCATCATGTTTTCTCTGCATGGATACAAATTCCAGGTTTCTCCTATATGCACACTCCAGATCATTGGTTAATCAATCCAGGCTCCTACCACATGTACTGAATGCAACTTGTTTTGATTGACTAATGTAGAATTTAATGTTAAACTGATATCCTGGACTAACACCAAATTTTCTAAGAGTCCTGACTTCTGCCACCCTGAAAGCTTTATTTGTGGTTATTTACCTCCTTCAGAGGACATGAATTGGGTAGAATCCATAAATCCATCACAGTGAAAATTCTACATAATCTGTAGGGAAAGGAATGGGCTTGATGGGTCGAATGGCCTTTTGTTCTGTGCTTTGTTATAAATTCTTGACAATCCAGACTGATGGCCAATAAAGAGCATTTACCTCAAGTTACATTGGTGTTCCAATGTCACTCAGCCTAGAGGGGGGTCTACAATTTATTGGGGCCTGTTCTGCTGGGTCCCTACACAATCCTGTCCTCCACAGTGATTTTCTGGCATCAATTCTACTGGACGTTGGATGTGTCCCGGTGTAACCAGAGGAGTGCTCCCTGGTGTCCTAGCCAATATTTATTCTTCAAGCATAATCACAAAATAACAGATTGTCTGGTCATCATCTCATTTCTGTTTGTGAGACCTTGCTGTGCTTGAATTAGCTGCTGCTAACCCTAACCTACAGTACAATAGTGACTACATTTCAAAATTACTTCATTGGCTGTAAAGTGCTTTGGGGCATCCTGAGATCGTGAAAGGTGTTGTATAAATGCAAGTTCATTCTTCTTTCTTTCTAACCAAACAACCATAGAGTGACATCGTAGAAATACTGGATTTAGGGAATGCCTGCATATAACAAGCCCAGCGTGCTAGGGCTGGCAGAGACCTTTTAAAAGTTAAAGGCCCAGCCTGGGGATTGTTAATGATCGACAGGTGATTGATTCGCACTCCCCGACCAGCACTTTGTGCCGATCTAACAGAGATCTACATAACCTATAGGGAAAGAAATGGGCTTGATGGGTCGAATGACCTCTTGTTCTGTGCTTTGACATTCCAGACTGATGGCCAATATGGAGCATTAATGAATAGATTGGGTGGTGTTTAGAAGAATAAGAGGTAATCTCATTGAAACGTATAAAATTCTTTGCGGGTTTGACAGGGTAAATACTGCGAGGCATTTTCCCCTGCCTGGAGAAGCTAAAACTAGGGTCATAGTCTCAGGTTAAGAGGTCAGCCATTTAGGACTGAGATGAGGAGATATTCTTTCACTCAGAGAGTTATGAATCTTTGGAACTTTCTACCCCAGAGAGCTGTGGATGCTGAATCAATGAGTATATTCAAGACTGAGATCTTGCGCACTAAGAGAAGCAAGGGATATGCGGATAGGGCGGGAAAGTGGAGTTGATGTCGAAGTTCAACCACGATCTTATTGAATGGCAGAGCAGGCCCGAGGAGCAGTATGGCTTATCTCTGCTCCTATTTCTTATATTCTTTATGTAGATCAGGCTCTTTTACTTAGCGTAGAGGAGCATAGCCACTTTCAGTTATCGCAGCTGGGAATTCTCCCCACCTCACCTTGTCAGGCTGCCCAGGTAAAGGTGGAATTGGCCTTTGGGGGCCCATCCTAAATATTAAAATTACCCACCATGAGAAATTTGAGAGGTTTGCTGTATGACCGTTGGGCGAGCAGAATTCCAGCCTTGCGCTCCTTACAGCAGCATAGTCACCAACAACAAAAATGAATCCAAGCTTCCCCTTCCCGAGCATTCCTAACTGCGAGCTGACATTGTAAGGTTTTCCTTACAATTACTATGCTAAAGTATTGGGGACGAAGTGGCTCTCTAAGTTTTTACCCCTACGAATTGGGTTTGAATTCTGCCAAGACTGATGGATGGAAGCCTTCTCTCTGCTGGCTGTAACTCTCCAATGGATATACATAGGTTCAAGTCACTTCCCATTGGGAATGACCACATGAAATTGCACTAAATCAGCAATCTTAGTCTGAGAGGTCACAAGGATGGTTAGTGAGGGAAATGGAAAAATTCACTCTGGTATAGAGGAGGTGGATTTCTGAGGTTGGGGTTAAGGAACATTGTTGGGACAGAGTAGAGTGAGCTTTAGTCTGCATCCAGCTTGGGGTGTATAGTATTGATACTGTGTTCAATTTCCCAACATTGACACCCCTTACTTTGATAAGTGAGAAAGGGGCCGAAATTCATGACCTTACCGCCGCTGCCGCCGACTGCCGCCCACTGCCGCCAACATTGCTCTTCTTGATCTGCCCAGTGTCACTTTTGAGGTGACCTGGAGCAGGCGGAAGGGGAGTGCCGCTCGGAACCGGCCGCTGACGTCAGCGGATGGCCGAGTGGCACAACTGACCTCCCGCCCGCTGAGCTCCCAGATTCCTGCTGGAATCGTTGGGAGTCGGCGGCAGAACGGGGGTGGACTGCTGGCTGGAGGCTGGCCTGTCCCCAACGGTGAGTATGAAGAACCTGAAAAAAAGGTTGGTGAAAATGTTTTTTTTAAATTTCCATAGCGACTTACCTACATGGGGTCCCCTGAAGCTCTTCCGATAGTTTTTTTATTTTTTAAAGCTGCATTTTTTTTTTCAAGTCTTCAACCCTCCGTGAGCCCGACTCCATCCTCGGCGGCATTTGGGTGGCAAACGCCCCTGCCACCAAGAATGAGACCTCCCGCTCGCTGCTGACCAGATTGGTGGCGTACGTCGTCCATTTGCCGCCCGCCGACCTTTGAGGGACCTCGGCGATGAATATCCCGCTGAAAGTATCGTCCAGTACCTCGGCGGCACTTTGGGTGGCACTTGGGCGGGCAGAGGCCTCGATGAAAATCGACCCCAAAGACTCTAATCTATCAGTCATGAAGCAGGCTTTTCTCATACAGATGCACTGGGCCCCAATACAGACTTACCCACAAGATGAAAAAGTGCCCAGTTGCCCATCTACCTACTGATATTTTAATCCTGCCAGGACCCTGTCAGAATAATTGCATGAGAATTTAATAATATAAATTAAGTAATGTAAAATATTATTTTCTTTTAAAATTGTGAAATGTTACATAACATAGTTTAAAGGAGCCAGATTAAGCTTTTGAAGATAAGATTAATTTCTTGCCTGGTCAGATGAAATCAAATACATTTATCCAGGTTTGGGTCTGTAGTTTGATTAAACACCTTCCATTATTATTCATTTGTACACACCAATGCAAATTTCACTGACTTTAACATTTCGAGTGATGAGCACAATTTGTGGCTCTTAAAACACACAACTTGTATCATTTAACTTTTGAAAATGTCACTCAGCTTTTACGGTCGTACAATGAAATTATACAATTGAATGTAACTGCAGATTACACAATATCTTTCAATATTCTTTTAATATTCTTTCAATAACCCTAACTAGAGCAATTCTAGCCTTTAGTTCTGGTATGTTACTATAAACATCAAAGTGTTAATACCTGTAGCAATATGGCAGCAGTCTGTACATTATATTAATATTGTGATCTGAATAGGGTTAATTTAAACAATGCAAGAGTGTGTGCACACAATGATCACACAGCAGTTAGTTGACACTTTCTGTTCCACTGAATAGCTTTTACAGATTTCATGTGAAGGCAAAACTGGTTTTATATATATTCCAAATGTGGGATATTACCAGGCACAATTGGAGAGGTCTGAAGAAATGCAAAAAAATCTCAAATCGGAATGATCTCCGAAATAAAATTCAGTTTAAAAAAAATATATATAGATATTTGTTTCAAAAGGTTGATGTGTGAATCCTAAACTCAAAAGTTTGGATAATTGTTTTAAATCAAGGCTGGAACTGTTCAGTTGTTCGATTTATTATTAGAAGACATTTTGATGTTTCGTAATAATGTTTTTTATTCATTTGAGTTTTTAACAAAATAACTTAAATACAATTGTTACCATAATCAGGTGACCCTCGGTGTCAACTGAAAAATATTTTTTACTAAACTTCATTCAGGAAAACATTTTAAGCCAATTGTATTCCCTGTTAAAATGAATGAGATTTTTTTTTTGAGTGAAAATGCTTGGGCACAAGTTTACCGCCCATGTGATTCTGGGAGGTTAATGCAGTTATAGTTATTTCACAGTCCATTAAGGAGCTTACTGTGACCCCCTGACCTCTGAGGCAACAACACTGAATCCATTATCATCACAATGGAATTGGTTTGGGTTCAGGTGACATGACAATGGCTCAGGAAATCCCAAGTTAGCAGTTAGAAAATGATGCAGTTTCTGCTTGGTCTCAGCTATTAATATGAACCATAATTTGTAACATTAACATTGATAAAGGTACAGAAAAGGACACTGGGAGCCTGGTATGTTCATATAAAATTGAAATGTGTGAAATGGGCAGAAAGTGCTGAGGTGGATAAAGTCTTTCATTAGATTATAGATGGTTAAATGTTATATTGTCAAAAAGCACATTGCTCAATATAATACGTGACACATGGCAGTGTCAGAGAGGAAATTGGTCAGTGGAAAAGAGACAGAAAAAAGATAAGATGAATCAAGAGAATATGTATGTGCATATGAACAGAAAGGTAGAATAAAATATGTGCAACTGAGACAAAAATTCAAAGAGAATAAAAAATCATGTATTTCTTTCAAAATATTCGGGGAAGTAGATTGTAGTGCCATCACTTATTTGCAAGAGAAAACATAGAGATCTTTATCCTTTTCCCAACTAGAACCAGAAGCGTCAATGCAGTCGGGTGAATTCAAATACAGGTATATTTAAACTAAATTAAACCTAAAGTGCAATGAAGCAGTGATATATGCATGCATTGGAATTATATGCTAAAATAGTAAAACTGCCCACATCCAAATTGTAACTTTCTTAGCTCTGCCTTTCCATCTCTCCATCAATTCATTACATGGCAATGCTCTTCTTTGAGGACTAATATTGGTGAGTGTGAATTGCTCACACATATCTGAGATAGTGAGGAGTCTGTAAATCAAACTGCAGAAACCATTCCTAACACTGTCACAATGCAGTTACTTTATTTACATTTTTTCTTGGACTGCATAAAGCAATTTGTAATAATAAGTAAAATAAAATCAAAGTAACCCATTTAACAGTCTGTAACAGACTATGAAGAGTAAACATAAAATTTGCTTTTGCATGCACTAGATACATAGTTAAAATAAAATGCAATTAGAAATTTCTAAGAGACACTAAATAAAACTAGGAATGGTTTTGATACTAGCATTATAATTTTAAACGTGTAAGCATACTGGGATTTAACAGAAAGGATTGGAAACCCTAGAATAATTCCTTTAGGCAAAATGGGGAAGCTTTACAGACATCAGATAACTCTTTGCCCCCGCCGCTCCCCCCCCCCCGCCCCCCCCACAATGAAAAAAGAGAGAGAGGTTTGGAAGACAGCATTGCTGTGGTGAAATTGATATTCCTCCTCGGCTGATTCCCAGGCAATATGTTACCTTTCTCTGGGATGATCAATGTGATTTATGTGATCTGTGAAGTACAGGAGGGAGTCCCACTTTAATCACAATCGTCTCAGCAGATTGGCAAACGGCAGGCTAACAAGTCCTAGTCCTCTGCCTACTCGTCCCCTTGTGAAAAACAAAACACAAGTAGGTATCTTAGGAAAACTCTAAATCTGAGGTCAAGAGTGGCAGCAACAGAACTATTAGTTATCAGCTTTGCATTTTAGTCAGAAAACTTAGATAGTAAAAAGTGCCTTGAAGTCATATGTTTGTTACTTGCATAAAATATTACATTATTAAAGTAAGTTTTTACTATATTTCATTTTTGTCATGTATTCATTTTCATTAATTTTCTGTTTATTTTAAAATCACTTTCATTTCATTTTATTTTGTAAGATTTTCTATTTATATACACTCTAGTGTGGTTTTATAAATGGACACGACTGCTGCCAGCAAACCGGAAGTATTTGCGCATGCGCAGTTCCAAGTGTTTTTTTGTTTGTTGTCACTGGACTTCCCAAAATAAGGAATAAAGAAGCGGATTTAGAGAATTGTGTTAGAACCGCTGATTTTAAATAAAATTCGAACTGTGAGTTTATTTTTTAAAGTTGTTGTTTGTCCTTCGAGACAGCGGTTCTTAAACTGGAAAAATCACCAGTAACATTAACCCAACCTAGTAACATTAATGAAACTTGATTAGTGATGTGCTTTAGCACTTCTCAGATCCTCCGTCCGTTGTGGCGAATGTTATTTTTTAAATTTGGGACCTGACGGTTATGCGTAGAATGCTTCTGTGCAGCTTCCGGTAGCTTCCAGTAGATTCCAGTTCGTTGGCAGGAGTCACTCCGTTTTTAAATATCCTTTAGAAAGACACATTGAATCATCATAAAGAGCTTAAATATATGTTTTTACATCTAGCTCCGATGCGTAAATTAGGCAGAAAACAATTTGAAGTTTTGTTTCTGTAAATGATTTCCCGTAAGTCATTTTCAATGTAACATTATTTAACAACAATATAACATTATTTAAGTGCAGGCATTAAATATTTAAATTCTTTTTGAGGTAACTACATTTTGTTAAATAAAATCTTTCTATGTATCGCTTTTAACATCATTTATTATTGATATTCTTCTGGAGGAGAAGCTTCTGATTTACAAACAGCACTGGATAAATATTTCAAATGCTACAGAACTTGTCTTTGAACCTTGTTCATAATCTAGCAACTCCTTAAGTAGTTTCAGTGAAAGCTATTTTTCTCACTAATGACTTGCCCTTTTAAAATAGCTCCACTGCCCTAAGACCCATTTATCTAATTAACTTTCATCTTTCACAAAATCATTTTTTTTGCTGTCTTTGCTCTTTGATTTCACACAGTGATCTGGAGTTTTTGTGCTCCACTGATAAGGTCTGAACAGCAGAAGCTATGCAATACTCTGTTTACCGAATGACTATTTGTCCTTCAGACATAGTTCATATTGACTGCTTCAGAATCTCTTTGTACTGGTCATTATTTTAAAATTGTTTCACAAACTGTATGGGAATTGAGAAGCAGACAGCTTTTCAATTTCGCTTGCATTTCCATTGATTATCAATAGACTCCTGTAGAATTAGTAATATTGCTCCCATTCTTTTCTTCATATATCTAGTTGACACACAGTATTTTTAATTTAAATATTGCTGTAGGTTTTGTCTTCTTGACATTAACATAACAAACAGGCCAATCAATTCTCCCATTTTTTTCCCTGTGAATGGTGACTTTGGGAGATACCATGAAAACTGTCCAACACAGAACAAATCGAGTATTTAAAGGTACAGATATAACAGTAGTTCTCAAGGACTAAAGAAGCCTTCTCACTATGAAATCGCCATGAACTGTAAAATAATTAATTAACCTTTAGAATGCTTACACTTCAGGAGAATATTAGTTTATAGTACGTTAAAATAAATGTACCAATGACTTTTCCAATTTTTTTGAATCACATTTAATCATTTACAATATTATTATGATGAATTTATGAAGAGTTGCTCAAGGATTTAAGCTTAACCAGGAGGCAAGCGTGAACAGACTGAGAACATTAGCATTTCCTGCTGTTGACGAGAACCTGTGTTTTTAAGGTTCTTCTCCTTATAGTTTGATCTGATTTACTTTGAGTTCCTCTTCCTTAAATGAACAAAACCGCTTTCCAAATGTCTCTGCTCGTTCCAGGTTTGTTAATAAATACCTCTCCCAAATGAATAAAAAAGAAGTTTGATTTTCTGCTTACATGATGCTGGAAACAATTCAGCCCAGAATTTGAACACTGCACTATGTTTTTGAACAATAAAGATTTACAAATTTCAAAACATATGGCCCAAAGCAACAACAACAAAAAAATAGCCTCGGAAAAAAAACAAAGCCGCACAAGTAGAGTGATAATGGATTGTCGTGTAGGCTTTTATCTTCCTCCTAGTGTAAAGAACACCATTTGCAGACTACTTTGTGCTCTGAACAGCAATTCATTTTGTTTGGGGAGGCTGACAGTATCCGCATGAACCTGAATTCACTAGATTGATTAGTACCTCCAACTTAGATGTTTCTTTACAGAATAGCGAAGTTTCTTTGCCTAATGATGTTACATTTGTCCTCAGAATGATGTAGAGTGTGCTGTGGAGGATGAACTGCTTTGCTCAGATCACTCTTTATTTGGCAAGCTCTCCCGGTTCAGAAGAACCCTCCTCAGCACCATTAATATTATATATAGATACCCTTGTCACAAATTTACATTTGGTGATCCGAAATCAGGATGTGGAGGGTGGTGCTGATTTATGGAGTGAAATGTTGGAGAATAAAAAAAGCAGCGGTTGGGTTCACTCTAATGTTCTGGTGCCAGAGTAATTGTCAGCCATAAAAAAATGTTTTGTGATAATATGCATCTAAAACTGAGGGAGTGCAGTAATTATTTGATTCAAGTGACACTTAACCCTTTGAAGGCGACATTTAAATAAACAGTAGGAGACAGTCACTTACTCTACGACTTACTGTTCCTTTAAATGAAGTAACATTCTGAAATAACAGTATGATTTTAATTTATCAGAATATTTAGATACCTTGTGGGATGTTTCTGATTATTCTGTGGGTAGAAAATTCAGAAAGTTTGCATGTAGCTTTATTGAACACCAAGCAGATGTGCTACAGCTGCTTTTGAAAATGTAAAAATCAACATACATTTCTTATTTGAAGTGGATAAAACCTCACAGAGCCTCTAAATGTTTTTCTGCATTTCATTCAGTTTTTACCTTCAAGTTCCAAACACTTCTCAGAACAGATCTTTTGAAATATAGCGATTAATGACATTCAATTGATTCAAGAGCATAACTGACCCATGACTGTACATTTTTAAAGTGCGTGCAGTACGTCCTAAATATAAGGTCTAGCTACACACAACCAGGTTTAAGAATTTTATTAAGAATCTTCAAAATCTGGTCCCATACCATTGGAATGTGGAGGGTGGTGCTGATATATGAAGTGAATATTCCAGAATAAAAGGGCAGCGATTGAATTCCGGCTAATGTCATGCTGCCAGAGTAATTGGCACTCATCAAACTGTATTTAGTAGCATGGTACATGTCAATTAATGTGAACCCTGTTAATAGGAACTTCCATTGAAAGGGGACATTCCTCGGGCACTGGCTTATTCCTCATATGTACCATACTATTTATTTAATTGGAACAACTGTATAAAGAAAACCATTGGCCCTGTATGGGGGCAGTGTTGTCTTTAAGAGGCTTCTGCAGAATAATAAAATGTGTGTGAAAATGAAAGGGAGAATATGATCACAATTGCTTACTCTAGCTTGTCTATACTGGATCTATATCAATAACTAATCGTTTAACTAATAGATTTTTTTCCACACAGTTAACATATGTTTTTAAAAAGAGATATATTTACTTAACTGTTACCTAGCAATCACTTGGGACTAAGGGAATTCTTTGTTTTATATTTTCTGAGAAGCAAACAATTAATAGTTTAATGTATATTTAATTATAAACTGTACAAATATAATGATGACCGGGGCACAGTAAACGCAACACAAGCAACAGAATATCCAGCACAAACCTCTGTTTATAGCACTTTGAAGGAAATTGATCATTCAAATTTCTGAACAATAACTGTTTCGTAACCCTTGGAAACTTTATCTGCTCACATTCATGAAAGGATAGTCAAGATTATCAGTTTAATTGTATTTATTAAAAGCTAGAAATAAGAGATAGGAAACAGAGAAAGGCAAGGAGAGAGAATAAGAAATGAATATGGAGAGAGAATAAGTAAGAAATAAAAAGTAATGTTTGCAGAGGTTAAACATTTTACCAATGCCTGCAGCTTGCTTTTGATCACATAAGAACATAAGAATTAGGAACAGGAGTAGGCCATCTAGCCCCTCGAGCCTGCTCCGCCATTCAACAAGATCATGGCTGATCTGGCCATGGACTCAGCTCCACTTACCCGCCCGCTCCGCATAACCCTTAATTCCCTTATTGGTTAAAAATGTATTTATCTGTGACTTGAATACATTCAATGAGCTAGCCTCAACTGCTTCCTTGGGCAGAGAATTCCACAGATTCACAACCCTCTGGGAGAAGAAATTCATTCTCAACTCGGTTTTAAATTGGCTCCCCTGTATTTTGAGGCTGTGCTCCCTAGTTCTAGTCTCCCCGACCAGTGAAAACAAGCCTCTATCTTGTCTATCCCTTTCATTATTTTAAATGTTTCTATAAGATCACCGCTCATCCTTCTGAACTCCAATGAGTAAAGACCCAGTCTACTCAATCTATCATCATAAGGTAACCCCCTCATCTCCGGAATCAGCCTAGTGAATCGTCTCTGTACCCCCTCCAAAGCCAGTATATCCTTCCTTAAGTAAGGTGACCAACACGTTGATTTTGAGAGTAAAATTTAGTCTGGTGTAAGGAAGGTTTAAAGTTGCAAAATATACCAGCCACCATTCTTTGAGCTGTTTCTTTTTTCTTTGGATCTTGTTTATTTAAAGCTTCTTTTTAAAAAGACAGCCATCAAGTATCGACCACTGCCTTCTCTCTCTATCCGGGTCCTTTTTGTTTCTCTCAGCTCCTGGTCAAAGGACAATGGTCTGAAGGAGATACTACTTCAACTCAGCTCCTTGCATACATCCAGTTTAACCATAGCTAAAGCTTTATCTACAATAATATGAATTACTTTATAACTTTACCTTTATACCTTTTCCTATACTGAAAATTCACATCTATAACTTTGTATCATCAATTCTAGTTGTTATTATTTAGTTGACACCACACTTGGGTTTTAATAACTTATCACCTGCAGCAGGAAGGGAAGACTGAGAGAAGTAATGAGTGCCACAGCTTTGAGTTTCAGGAAAAGTGAGAGTGCAAGACTGAACTTTGGGGTCAATCTTTGGGTGGTAATCTGGCAGAATGGATTGCCCACCATTGAGTTCAATGGGTGAAAATCAGACGGCTTCTATAATGGGTGAGCAATCCACTCTGCTCCATCAGATTACCGCCCATGGGGTGAAGACAAATATTTTTCCCAATGAATCATAATTCAGTGGGGATGCAGGAAAGAGGAAGATGTGAAAGACAGAGTATTTGGAATTTAAGAGAAACAATAAAGAAAAGTTCAGAGGAGCAATGGGGTAAAAACAAGAGCTGGCAAAATGGTTTTCCTATGTTGTAACCAGCAGTTAAAGGGATCTGTCCACAATCAATTTGCTGACATTAGTCTGCTATTTTAAAGGTCAGCAGTTTTGCTTTCATGTTTATTTTTAATGTCTAAGTGACAGTTGGCATAAACGTCAAAAGTGGATTAGTGCACCTGTCAAGCTGTTTCGGAAAATCCAGCAGGAACAGCCCGTGGAAGCGTGTCACTAATCACAGGCTACTTGGAACTT
This sequence comes from Pristiophorus japonicus, assembly GCF_044704955.1. Taxonomy (NCBI): domain Eukaryota; kingdom Metazoa; phylum Chordata; class Chondrichthyes; family Pristiophoridae; genus Pristiophorus; species Pristiophorus japonicus. The sequence continues at coordinate 69,564,783 of NC_091985.1, forward strand.
TAGCATGCTTCATAGCTATTCAACTCAAAATCTGGCTCGAGAATATTTCATTTATGTCTGGCAAATGGCTGAAGACCAGCGAATGATAATACAGTACAGTATTCTATGTGGGACTAATAGCTTATGAAAGACAGAAGAGTCCAGTACAAGATTTGTTTATTTCCATATTGTTCACTTAATACTCAGTGGGTTAGACAGTGTTAAATATTTGATATTGATAGATGTCAACATTGATATAAACTGTAAATTGATCTCTTTGACACTTATTCTTTTCTGTGTGGCTCAATAGATTCAACTTGAAGGAAGCTTATGTAAATGTATGTTACTGTAACCCCTTCTGCTCATGGAACAATTACAGATGAAAGGGTCCAGAGAAGGGACATTTGTGGACAAACATGCCTGGACCTGCGAGCGCATGGGTCCTACATGTAGTGCTCAGCTTTACCTGAATTTATAAGCCATTACCATTTGTACTTAAATTTAATGATGGAATGCCTTTTCTTGGAAGTCTGATTTCTTAAGCACCACTAAGCAAGACTAGTAAGAGGAAATTAGCCAATTTTATTGCCCATCAGTTTATTCAACTGAACTTTAAGCCTTGAGGTCCTGTGATTGAATGGCGTATTACTTAAAAGCAGTGAAATACTCTGAAGAGTCCTCAGTCTAGTATGTGTCTAGTGGATCATTGATTTATCACTTATATTCTTGCTGTTTTAATGCTGCTGTTACATTATTGATGTTTTCATTCACAGCGTTGGACCGACTGGACAGTGAAGAGTTAAATGAAAAACAAGTGGATCTAGCCACAGAATTATTGCAACAAGAAATGTACTCTTGAAGACCACCTCTAAGGAGACCACCTCTAAGGAGACCACCTGGCTATGGTGACCAACTCACATCAATCTCAACAGTAAACTAATGCTTCACACGTGAAGTTGCATTAGGAGGCTGTGTATTAAAGACCACCTGACGCAAGTCCCAAAGGTGGTTGTTATACACAGATTTTAGAGCACTGTATCTATTGCTAGATGTGTTGTTTGCTGATGAATGGGTTGTCTGTGAGTTCCACATTATATGTGCAGAATGTCTGGTGCTGAGTGACTGAGTGATCCTGTACAGAATACAAGCTGTATTGAAAATGAAAAAAATTACAAACGGGTGATTCTTCACTAATGAGCCATTCGTTTCCGAGTCCATGTTAAATCTGCCACACATCACAAGCTTACAAGTGGTTCCTTCGTCGCTGAAGTAAATCACTTAAAAAATGTTCTCATTCAGTGCCTGGAGTCTCCTAAATGTGTTTCTGCTATAAAATGTTCACATAAATCAATTTTAAATCCAGAATAATGTGTCAACAGTAAACATCACATTTTTGGTGCTGTGCCACTTTGGTGGTGATTAACCTAAAACCAGATAGATGTTGGCATGGCAACCTCCAACCTTCTGACATTTGTTGATCTGCCACCATTTTTAATATTTCCCCCCTCCCTCCAAAATGAGCTCTGCTTTATGGATTCTTTGTTGCGCACAAACCATAAAATTCTTGCCATGAGTGTCTTTAAGATAAATGTGATTTTTTTTTCAAGAATGAAATTCCGTTGAAAGCAATTGATTACTGCATGCCCGGAAAATGTAATCTTTGAAGAAACTTACCCTATCATCAATGATGATTCTAAAAAGGCTCCATTGTAAAAATAAAAAAAAGTAAGTTGATTAGAGAGTGAATCAAGGTGGTGCTGTCACTGATGCAGACCGTGCGTCATTCTATTCTTCTGTCACTTCTGGATGGCTGATTGACTGATAGTATCAGTCTGGCTGACAGGCTCAGATACAAGGTTTTTGTAAATTAAAATGAAACAAAAGTTGGCTGCTGGAAAAATATAACTTCATTCTATGACAGCTAATCCAAAAACATTACCAGATGGAAGCCACGGGTCAAAAGAGGCTTCAAGACTCACCTTGGGGAGAGAGGAAAAAAAAGAGGTTTAACAATAACACATAGACAAGCCCTTCTGACAAACCGAGCTTAAAGGGACATAGCATAGGGATTGTAGGAATCGCTAAAGCTTGTTTACCTGAACTCCTCACTGAAGAATGGTATTGGAAATGAGAGTCACTCATAAGGAGTCGGAAAAAAGGAAAAAAATAGAAGAGGTATGTGAAAGTCAAATTGACACTGCATGTTTAGATCATACATTCAGCTGTATCGATCCAGGCACAGCACGTGATATAAACATAATAAATCATCTGGGAGCAGTTACATGTGTAAACCATTCAGAGATACACCATGTGAGTCACAAGTGTCAGGCCTGATATCATCAGTGGTACTTTTTCATAATTTGGCTTCACCACACTGTGGCCTTGAAATGCCTCGGGCATAACTTTGGAGAGAGACCAGCAGAACTCCCATAAAAATTGCAAGAAGCTGGTTACGTTTAACCTTTCCTCTTTCTGGCAGTTTCCCGGTTGCCTTGTAAGGGGTGAAACTTTTGTCTGTCTCGTACAAGACAAATGAGCTGGTGTTCCCGCTCTTGAGGCTCACTAGGGACCAGGTGTAGTAGTAGGAGCAGCCAGTGCACCAAGGAAAATGAGGCAAGCTGCTTGGACCCCTGAAGAGGAAAAACATTTAAAATTTGTCCAGGATCAACCTCATTACTTGGGGCTTATCAGCATTGCTGAGCTCAGAGGTAGGGGACCAGAGTAACTCCCCTCCTAGCATACCCCTTCCCATTTAGCTGAGTAGTCAGACAAACCTCCGCTGGCATGGAGCAGGCGGTGCAATAAAATGCGTCCAAAATTATGTTTTTGCCCACCTGCTCTATATAAATTACATGCCTCCTACTAGTGACCCCATAAACTACAGTAGTATCAGAGGGCATGGGCGGCTTTAATTGCTGGAATCACCACCTGTGGAATTTTGGGGTCTTATGTTTTTATATTGGGTTGACCTGTCTCCCCTGTCACACCATAGTCTTTATTTCAAGGTCACAGTCCAGATTTGATGGAGTTCTGTTTGAAGCTGATTGATTCCATCACTTTCACTATCCCTGAACTCTCCATGTTGAGCCACCGAACAATCTCAAAGGCTCTATATTCATTCAGTTGCAAAGTAATACATTCTCTGTCAACTAGTTTTCTTGTTTCAGCAATTCATTTTGTGAATGCCATGATTTTTTTAATTGAGAAGCAATCAAGGATGAAAGAAATTCAAGAAGTATCAATTTGTTAATGGCAAAAATTATGGTGAACACACAATGAAATAACAGAATTCACATTTTTGTTTTACAACACTCTTAAAATTAAATTCAAATTCTAATTGTCATTAATTTAATGATTCAAAAGTTTAAAAGTCTAGAAGGAAGGGAAGAAGTTCTTCAGTTTTGAGATCTGGGAAAGAACAAGTTTGAGTCAGAGACAGTACAGAGTCTTGATTCGAACAAAGTGAGACTGCAGGGTGAGGAAGAAATTGGAGATGGCTTAGGAGGAACAAGAAAGGAAAGCTCAGGGCAACAATGGCCATATTAGTATTGATAAAATAGAGAAAGACAAGAAAGGTTGCAACATAGAAAGAAGTTTAAGGCTGGAGGTGAGGTGCAATAGTTGAGAGTAGATTGATCACTACTTAATCAACAAGACTGGGGAATTTGTTGACAAGTTCAAAAGATCGGTCGATAAACTAGTCATTAAAACATGTTGCTTGCCTTTGCATGTCCTCAACAAATCACAAAAACTGGCCACTCAACTAATCAACAGTTCTGTGGCTGAGATTTGTCAATAGATTTCATGGAGTTCTGTACGCCCCAGATGTCAAGGAATTCCAGACTTTCTAAATATCCTACAATCTCTGAAACAAATCTTTTGATGACACTAAACTCGTCAAGAAAACATTGGCTCCATGAAAATGCTCTATAAGATTGATTCTTCAAATTTATTGACTAGACTTGTTCTGGTAACAAAGAAGCCAACCTTATCGACTGCATGTAAATATGGCCAATGTGATACAAGCAAATGGGGCTAAAGGTTAGTAGGTACCTCTGGTTTTACTCACTTACTGGGTTCAAATCATGGCTTAAAATCTATAAAGGTATAAATGGAAACAAAAAAAAATCAATGCAAATTTACTGTATATATGTCACCACATTATTTATATGCAATGTAGGACCATTTTTTAGGTTAAAGAAATACACCAGAAAAAACCTTACAACAGCCTTATCCTTGAGTACTTGTGGAAGAAATAGCCTTCTCCCATTTTTATTTAAATTAAAAATTGTTTTTAAGTCAAAATATTTAAGCACATTATCACCTAGCCTTTTGATTTGTGTTTCTGTTCTGTAATTTTCATGCTGATTTAGAAGTTGGGGTGTTAAAACGTAACACCTCTGTGCTCAGTTTTAACTCCAAGCCTCCACTGAAAGTAACGAGGAGGTGCTGGGAGCTGAGAAACAGATTCAGTGCAGGGACTAGGCCACCACATATGGTGAGGTTTTTTAAAAACTTCAATAAAGAAACAATTTCATTTTCTGAATTAAATATGTAAGTATATATATATATATTTTTTTTTAAATAAATGTTTGACCAAAAGCTGAGGGATCCTATCCTGGAGTACTCCTGTAAGACTTTTATTCCTCTTATAGAGAAAATTACAAGTAAAAAAAAATTGCAGAGACTCATACGTAAACACTGATACCAGCAACAAAGCTAGGTTTGCCTAAATAGATATTGCACTGTGCATTTCTACTTTTTTGGCATGTTTTAATCTTCTCCCATTGAAATTTCCCATGAACCAAGCATCTTTCTCAGCTGAGAGGACAAGTCAAAAGCTTGCACCAAGCTCTCTGCAAAGGTGTTCTATAGCTGTTAACTGGAACATATTAGAAGAGTAGCCTAGGGTGACTGGTCCTCAAGTTTTCCTTCCGCCCTGTACCAATGTGCCTGGCCTCAGCTTGGTGCCATCTATTGTGCACAGTTTATATTGGAACCTGATCCGACAAACATTCGGGCATGTGGAGGGTGCAGAGTGTATTCCCTGTGCCTGAATGGTGAGACACAAGGCGCCTCTGATATTAGACCTCGGACCTCAATTCGATGTTGCCGGCGTGGATTGAATAGCCAGCCGGTAAAGAGTAAACTAAGATAAGAGGGAGCGACAGCCCACATTCTTTAAATGTGTGGTTGGGAGGAGCACTCCTGCCCCTTCTGGCCCCACATTCAGGTAAGTAAATTTCAAAAACTTAACCTTTTTAGTAGCAGACGGTCCTAAACTCTGGTTTTAATGAATGTGCCTCAGGGCAAACTAATTTTGTAGTAGGGGCCTCAAGCAGGTGTTAGGATGTTCATTTGCATATACAAGTGGCTGAACACCTCCTACAGGCGTGGGCCTTGGACATTTTTATTCCTTCATCATCATCATCATCATCATAGGTAGTCCTTTGAAATCGAGGAAGACTTGCTTCCACTCTAAAAGTGAGTTCTCAGGTGGCTGTACAGTCCAATGTGGGAATTACAATCTCTGTAACAGGTGAGGCAGACAGTGGTTGAAGGAAAGGGTGGGTGGGGAGTATGGTTTGCCGCACGCTCCTTCCGCTGTCTGCGCTTGGTTTCTGCATGCTCTCAGCAACGAGACTCGAGATGCTCAGTGCCCTCCTGGATGATGCTCTTCCTCCACTTTAGGCGGTCTTGGGCCAGGGATTCCCAGGTTCCAGTGCGGATGTTACACTTTATCAAGGAGGCTTTGAGGGTGTCCTTGAAGCGTAATGGCTTTCTTTGACCTCACAAAGGCTTTTGACACTGTCAACCATGAGGGACTATGGAGCGTCCTCCATTTCGGCTGCCCCCAAAGGTTTGTCACTATCCTCCGCTTGCTCCACGACAACATGCAAGCCGTGATCCTGACCAACGGATCCACCACAGGCCCAATCTACATCCGGACTGGAGTCGAGCAGGGCTGCGTCATCGCACCAACGCTCTTCTTGATCTTCCTTGCTGCAATGTTCCATCTCACTATCAACAAGCTCCCCGCTGGAGTGGAACTAAACTATAGAACCAATGGGAACCTGTTCAACCTATGTCGCCTCCAGGCTAGATCCAAGGTCCTTCACCAATATGGTGGGCGGCAAACTTCCAGCTGGGAATGTGCGTGTACTACCTGCCCACCGTACAGGGTGCTCAGTAAGCCGATTAACTCCTGGAAAAAGTGTGCTCCACGGCTAAATTTATAGACTGTTTTGTCTGAACAGCAGTGTCGCATCGTACCAACTGGTATTCATTTGTGTTTTTGAAGAAATACAATAGAATGGCTATAATAAAGATCAAAAATATTAATTTACGCTTTGCTTTACAGACTACTTTGATAAATGCTGACTGATAAATTGGTGTACTCGGTTCTCTATGGCTGCTTTATAATATACACTTACATTTTTGCAGTGATTCTATGAGAAAAATTGAGCACATTTTGAAAGCTACAGAAACATGCTCAAAGGGTTCAAATAAACCATTGACTCCTGACTAAATGTTTGTTTAAAGAGCGAGTTCCAACACAAGAAAATCCACTGGGATTATTTAACCCCTCCATTCAGAGTCCATATATTATTATTCCTGGTTTCCTTCACATCCACCTGTTGATCCTTACTTTAGGGAGCACTCATTTCCTTCCTTGACATCAGTACTTCTGACTTGGAAGAGTTACCAAGCCTGACAGTGGGAGGGAACTGAATAAAGAGGCAAAACTAAAGGATCCTGGGTTATTGTATACCTCCTGCTGTGAAGTCAGATCCCTCTGCTCACTTTTTAATAGTTAAAAGAATTGTTCTACACATCTCTGTCAGAAATATCACAAAGCTTTATCTTGGAAGTTTTGTCTGTAATTCATCACCTCCCTCATGAGATTTGGTTGGGGTCTACGTCAGGTTTATACATGGTGCATGTAGGGAACAAGCTTGATAAGTCGAAAGGTATTTTCTCATTCCATGTTTTATGGTTTTATGATTTTGTTTACTCTCCCATTATGGTTAAGTAGGTTAAGTGCTGCAAAACATTTTCTGTTTTTATTTCTGATTTCCATCATCTGGAGCATTTTGCTTTTGTCTTAATAGTTAAGTAGGAATTAGGCACATATAGACATCACCTGAGATGAGTCATACACTTAAATGCATTAGCAGGTTTTGATGGAAACTACTAAACAAACCATGATCTTAAACACATTGGGGCCGAAATTCACCGCTGCCCGAAACGAGTTGCACCGTCCGCTCCTGAAGTATATTTTCTGCCGCATCGGATGAGGTGGCCTCTTTCGGTAAATTCAGCTGTTTGTCGGTTTTTTTGAAGCGGACCGGAAGCCAGTCATAATGGTAGCAGAAGTGGGGCGGTAAGTACTCTAGAGGGGTGGAAGTTGAGGCGGGAAGGAGTCTCCACCGCTGTCATTCAGCAGTGGAGCGGTGATGACAACAGTACGCGTGTGCGTCACCACGTCTCTCCCCTTCACTTAAAGGGGAGAGACTTCGGCATTTTAAAACTTTGGTCCACTGGGCCACCAGGGAGGGTTTCAGTCAGGACAGTGGTCTGACACCCAAGAGAGGATGCCAGGCTGCCTGTTGGTGGCCCGGCCGAACCTGGGGCATAATTGTCGGGCCGACCTGGCAGTCGGCCGACAAAAAAAAAACATGGCGGTTGCGGCAGTGCGCCCTCCCCTTGAAGGGCTGCCGCGCTGCCATGACTCACACATTGAAAGCAAGGTGCACTGACTGAAAAAGCTGTTGGGGGGCACTGCGCAGCGGATTAAAGATTTTTGGAGTTAATTTTGCGGGAGGTGCGATGGAGATGCGGGAGATCGGCGGTGCGCCGTGTGATGACGCACTTAGGCCGATTGGCAGCAGCGAGGTGGAAGTGGGGAACGCCAGAAAAATTCCCGAGCTGAATTTCGCTGGCGGCAGCCATTGGACCGGAAGTCGCCGGCCACTCGACTCCGCTGCCTGCCCACTGCTTTCTGGCGGTAAGTGACTTTTTGGGGAGCTAAATTTCGGCCCCATTCTTGTTTAAACACTTTAATCCCTAGAAACAGTTGGATGGCTTAATGTGAGTTGCCAGATGCTATAAATGTACTACAGGAATATCAACCTTTTCGAAGGACTACAGCAGTATTTCTGAACTAGGCCTAAAAGTGGAACATGACTCGAAGTTTGTGCTTTCTTTCACATGTACTGCACTTTGTACTCTGGATTGATAGTGACACATCATGTTGTAGCTCCAAGGTATGGTGGCAAGGATTGTTAAGATGGATTCATGCCTGGAAATAACCAAAGGGTCGCTTCACAATCTTAAACATAGATGAGATGGCTTTGGAGGGAAGATTTGAAGGCAACTCATCCTTTGTTATTCTTCTGCCTCTTCTAGTGACCAGCTCAAGAACTGAGCCTTAGGAGGACAAGACACTCATCAGAACACCATCTCAGTCAACAGGCTGAGGAAGATTTAAGGAAAGGGTAAAGTAAAGCATAACTCACAACAAATGGAGTCAAAAATATATAGAGAAGATAAACAGAAAAAGAAAGATTCGCATTTATCTGGCGCATTCACAACCCCAAGACGTTCCAAGGCGCTTTACAGCCAAAAAGTACTTTTGAAGTGTAGTCACTGTTGTAATGTAGGAAACTGCAAAGTGAGATAGATCCGATAGGCTTACTTTCTGAAGCGGGGGATGGGGGGCTTTGCCTGCAAACAAAGGCATTTCAGATGAATGAGTTCAATGTGCATACTTCAGTAACCCACTGCATACTTTTAGGCCCTTAAAAACTTACGGCCCGATTTTAACTCACAGCCAGAAGCCAGCGGGTCCTCATTGCATGTCCAGCAGATTTTAACTGCCAGGTCTCTTTTGAATGCAGCCAGTCAATTGCTTGCTTATTTCAGATGGAAAGTGGCAGATGAAGGAGGCCATTCGGCCCATCAGGCTTGTGCCTGTTCTTGGTAAGATTTGTCCAATTACTCCCACTACCTGCACTTTCCCCTAGCCCTGCAAATTTTTCCTTTTCAAGTATATATCCACATCCCTTTGGAAAGTTACTATTGAATCTGCTTCCACTAACCTTTCCAGATCATAACAACTCATTGATTAATGAAGTTCCCAACGAGAGCCTTATCTGCCATCAAAGCCAACAGCATTAAAGTTGGAAATCAGCGGGAAATAGAGCTCCTCCATTTTAATTGCTCCTCTGCACCTCTCTTGTTGATTGGGTGAATTAAACTCCTTCAGGCCAGAAAAATTGAAAAATCAAGGGATTTATGAAGGTCTATTAGAAAGGCTTTGGGCTGGAAATTCGATTCCGGCCATGTTCCAGTTATTCCTGGCGTGACGGTAAGTATAGCGCCCTATAAAAGCTTGTACCTCCTACCGGGAAATTTGTTTGAAATGCAGCAAGAGGGACAGAGGGCACTAAATAAGATGTTCCATACCGGTGCTCGGGCGCTGCAACCGAAAACCTCAGTGCTAAAATGGAAGGCGCGATGCGCATGCTCCGTGGCCCGCGATAGATCCTGGGCCCAGCTCATTCTTAAAGGCACGGCACTATAAGTATGCACATGTGCAGTTCGAACTGCACTCTGAGCAGAGCGGGAAAATGGAGGAGCTGGAAGGTCGCCAGCGTGCACACCGCTTCTCAGCCATGGCCGCTGAGGTGTTGATTGAGGTTGTTAAAAGGAGGTGGCATATGTTGCACTTCCTGGAGGAAGAAGGCCCGTCACATGAGTTTATTGCAGGCTTTGGAGGGAGGTGGCCCAGGATGTCTCAGCTAGAGACACGGTGTCACGAACTGCGACACAATGTCCGAAGAAGTTCAATGACCTCACGAGGTTTGTCCGGGTGAGTACCCTTTATATTAATGCACCAATGCCATGATGTGAACCTCACTGTCCCACACAATGTAAAGTCTTTGCAGTACCTGCCCCTTCTCTATGTGTTCCAGGCCATGGTCTTGGTTGGAGAAGAGGCTCAGTTCACCAGCCATGCCCTGCGCATGCAAGCATCATGTACCTTCTTGTTCCCTACTCAGTCTCACCCCTCCTCGGATTACCCTTTGACTCTTGATATGTGTTTAAAAAATAATCCATCATCCCAGGTGGCTCTCGCCTCATCCCACCATTCCCACATGCACCCCAGGAATTCAGGGTCCTCGACCGATGTGGTGTCGTCACTCGGTGGGATTCATGGAGTGTCCCGCTCAGTGACCAAACTGCCATCCCCTCCCTCGTCCTCTCCCCCATCGGCCGATGTAGAAGGATCAGGGGCAGGCTGCTGCGCTTCTGGCTCATCATCTGTAAGCACAAAGCAATAGACGTGTGGTTAGCAGTAGGGGAGGGGGCAGAGAGATAAGAGGAAGGTGGTTTTGGACATGTATATGTAAAGGGGGTAGGCCAATTGATATCAAGGGTCACGGACCTCACATAAGTCGCAAACACCATTCACATACCATCAATATCCATAGGGGGCTCTGCCTTGCCGCCTGCCACTGCACCAACTGGTGTGCCCAGGAGGGCCGACAATTGCTCCTCAACCTGAGTGAGGTCCTGTAAATCGGGCTCACCACCTCTGGTGCGCTGTTGTTCCCAATGATTATGAGCCAATTTCGCCTGCAATTAGAAAAAGCAGGCGTGAGTGAGTGTGCAGCCCATCGTGTGACACATGTGCCTTCCATAATAGAGTAACTCCTACTGTCTGAGGTGCCGATCGGATGGCTTCTGAAGACTGCAATGAGTTTGGGTGGGGGGTGGGGGGGTGGGGGGAGAGGGAGGTGCTGATCGGAAGGCTTCTGCACTGAGCCCGGGGAGAGAGATACCGATCGGAAGGCTTCTGAAGACCGCAATGAGTTTGGGGGAGGAGGGGTGGCGGGGGTGGGGGGGGGGGGGCGGGGGGGAGGTGCCGATCGGAAGCCTTCTACACTGAGCCCAGGGAGCGAGGTGCCACTCGGAATTGCAAAAAGTTTGGGGGAGGAGGCGGGGGGAACGGTAGAGAGAGAAGGGGAGAAGTCACAAGACTGCAATGAGTTGGGCAGGGGGAGGAGTAGTTACAAAACCTGGGTGTGGTCCATCCATAAAGACCTTGGTGAGAGAGAACAAAGAACCTGTCCTGCCTTCCTGCTATTTTGAGCTACTTGCAAAGGTAAAATTTAACTGTGGGGGCAATACTGATAATGCCATACCTTGTGCGAGCCTTCTGTATCATGGTGCTACGTAGGAGACAATTGATTCGATGTCATCACATGAGGACCATCAGAGCCCATAGGGTGCTGGACAGGAGGCCTTACCCACCTCGGGTATATCGAGACAGGCGTTCGTACCTGCAGCTGAGTGTTGCAGACTGTGTCAGAAGGCTGCGTTTCTGTAAATAAGTTGTAACTGAGTTCTGTGAGTTAGTAAAAGCAGACCTGCAACCTAGAAGCATCAGGAGGACTGCTTTGTCATTTGAAGTGAAGGTTACAGCTGTACTTTCATTCTGTGCCTCCAGATCATTTCAAGCTACAACTGGGGATGTGTGCGTCATTTCTCAACATGCAACACAAGTCTGCATTCGGCGGGTGACAGCTGCAGTATATGCATGGAGGAATGACTACATAAAGTTCCCATGACTGCCCAGGCAATGCGTGACAGGGCTGTGGGCTTCTTCAGGATTTCTAGCTTCCCAAAGGTACAGGGCTGCATTAATTGTACCTACATGGCCTTACGAGCAACTTTGGAGGATTCCGAGATGTACAGGAGCAGAAAAGACTTCCACTCCATTAATGTGTAGCTTGTGTGTGATGACGTGCATCGCATCATGGCAGTTGATGCAAGAGACCCTGGGAGCACCCATTATGCGTTCATCCTATGTGAGAGCGTTATATCTGCCATGTTTCAGCAGCAGCCAGAAGGGCAGAGCTGGCTACTGGGAGACAAAGAGGATGGCCCAGCCAACTGGATCATGATGCCCCTACGGGTAACCTGGATAGAAGCACATTGCGACACGCAGCATCATAGAGAGGACCATTGGCATCTTGAAACAGCGTTTCCGCTGCCTGGATCATTCCGGAGGCTACTTGCAATACTCCCCTGAGATTGTCGGTCAGTTCACTGTTGTGTGCTGCATGCTGCACAACTTGGCCAACATGAGGCAGCAGCAGCTGGTCGTAGAAGGCCCACCTGAGGTGAGAGTGGCAGACGAGGAAGATGCAGATGACGAGCAGGAGGATGAGGACGAGGACGAGGAAGCCATGAAATTACCTGAACCAAAACACGATGGCGGAGGGGGGCGGGCCATCGTGCCCCTTTAACGATTGCTCGAGTCTTGTGCCAGCAGTTCATCCGTGAACGCTTTGCTGCCTGAAGGATCATGTTTACTGTTTGGACCTGTTCCGTAATGTTGTGTTGTGTTAATGGAACTAATGATGGAAATGATTCAGATTTAGTGTAAAATATATTTTATTCAAATGTTTAACAAACAGTTCTTTGTGCTTAACTTAATTTTAATAAAATTATTCTTGTATCAAACTTTAAATTTTTCAGTTACAATCACTTACAAACTTTAAGATCACTGACTAACTTTTAAACTTGTAACTTTACATAACTGACAAAAATCTTTTAATTTGAGAACAGTTACAACAGTTACAAGAACAAGCGCGGCGGACGGTCTTAGAATGAGGTGGAGGAGAGATGGGTGCAGGCTTTCTTTGCTGCTGCTGCTGCTGTTGTTGTACCTATCTCTCCTCCACCTCATTCTAAGACTGTCCGCCGCGCTTGTTCTTGGTGACTCCACCACCCCTGCCCGCAGGCAGTGGCACAGTGTTTCTGGGGTTGGTACCAAGCTTATCCCCACTGATGGTGTCCAGGAGTGATCGGGTAAGGTCAATGCTCTCCCCACTCATTGCCATCATCTGAAGCACATCTGATAGATCCTGCACCTCAGGAGAGCGCAGTCCAGTTATCCTTCCCCTCCTCCCACGGGTGTGGCTCGCACCCCACCATTGGGACCCACAGTCTCGGAAGGTGGGGCCCTGGGTCTGCCCTGCTGCAACCCCCCTCCACCCCCACCACCCCCCCCCCCGCCCCACCACTGGGACCCGCAGCCTCGGACATTCAGAATGTCCCACCAGCACTCAAACCACTAGTCACGGAAGGGGCTGTCACAGCAATGAGCTGCATCTCCTTCAAAGTTAGTAAAACAGTGGGGGCTTCATCCAGCTCCATCCCCTTCCCCTCCCCCTCACTCCCATGTTCTTGGTCTGGAGGGTTGGATTCGAAGATGTTCTCCTGTTCAGGCTGGTCCTCGTCTGAATTTTCTTCTACATCGTCAGGGTCGGCCTCAAGTTCTGCAAAATATAACAGAACACAGACAAATGGTTCGCAGCAGAGAATGGTTGGCATGAGTAGACTCACATAGCGTAGGCCAGGCAGCAGGCTGATTTGAAGGACCACAATGAATGATAGCAAATTACATCAACCGAAGCATAGCTGACGGAGACATCCCCAGGAACCAAAGCATGGCTAGCCCGCATAGTACTTAACATTTAGTAAAGCTAAACTGTGGAATTTGCAGAACTTACCCTCTCCCTCGAGTGTGGGACTAGCTTGTGCAATGGTGAATACTTTTCTCCTGGCAGGACCCATCAAAGCAGCGACCCTGTCTTCCAAGGGTGTCAGTGCAAATCCTGCAAATCCCCTGGGAGGATAGACGTCAGTGTTCGCGATCAGGCCAACATCACCAGCATCGAAGCACTGACCTCACTCGACCAGCTCCGTTGGGTGGGCCACATTGTTCGAATGCCTGACACAAGACTCCCAAAGCAATTGCACTACTCGGAGCTCCTACACGGCAGGCGATCCCCAGGTGGGCAGAGGAAACGTTTCAAGGACACCCTCAAAGCCTCCTTGATAAAGTGCAACATCCCCAGCGACACCTGGGAGTCCCTGGCCAAAGACCGGCCTAAGTGGAGGAAGAGCATCTGGGAGGGTGCTGAGCACCTCTAGTCTCGTCGTCAAGAGCATGCAGAAAGTAAGCGCAGGCAGCGGAAGGAGCGTGCGGCAAACCAGTCCCACCCACCCTTTCCTTCAACGACTGTCTGTCCCACCTGTGACAGAGACTGAAATTCCCACATTGGACTGTACAGTCACCTGAGAACTCACTTTTAGAGGGGAAGCAAGTCTTCCTCGATTTCGAGGGATTGCTTATGATGATGATGAGTGGGTACAGATTTGCCAGGCCTCCTCCTGTTCGGGTTCTTTCTCGTTTGTTGTGTGCCACTTTCCTCTGCAAAGATGAAAACATCATTTTTTAGAGAGGGTGTCTTTCTGCTGGGTGGGACATATACAGCTGATCGCATTTAATATTGCAATTGCATTGAATAAATGAAAATATTACTTACACTAACTACTTGACCAAGGTCCTGCCACTTCTTTTTACACTGGCCTCCAGATCTCGGGGTGGTCACCATTGCACAGGAATCTTCTGCAGCTTGGATCCAGCGTTTCTTCATTTCTTTGGGTGGAACTTTTATGTGACCACTGCTGGTGTCCAGCTCCTGCCATCTGTTCTCAATCACAGTAACTAGTGCCTCCACTTCATCCTGCAAGAAATTTTTGGTCCTTGCACCATGCTGTATCTTGTACTGCTGCAGCTCCAATTTTTCCAAAAGCTCTCACACAGCACTCCTTCTCACACACAAAACTGACTCTTTAAAAATGGCTGATTGCCAAATCGGAGCTGTACTGCGCGTGCTCAGCCATTGCAATGACGTCAGAAACATCACTTTTTTTGTCACGTATGCGCAGAAGGTGCGGCATCGTTTTTTCGGTGCAGACAGCAGGCTCCAGCTCCCCCCCCCCAACCCCCGAGGCGACTGAACACGCTTTGATGCGCCAAATTCGAATTATAGATCAAGGAAACTTTGGCAAAATATCTCCGGCACATTTCTGGCCTAGAAAAACGGGCGTAACTCTGGCAATACGCCAGAAAACAGGCTTGGGCAAAATTGAGCCCAAATTTGTGAATGTGTGTGTCTAATATGCCACATGGATGCTGCTGTGGGATGACTAATGGAAGGGGCGTTTGTCCAGACATTGTTTAAGTTCATTGTGTTTGATGGTCTTTCAACAGGACGTTGTGTTTTGTTTAGTTATTTGCTGGGGAGGGTTTTGTTTGTGGTGTTTGAGGTTACCACGTTGGTGTGGTCAATGACATTTTAATTTGACCTTTTTGCATTGGCATCTTGTGTATGATTGTGGACTTTAACGGAGATGTGCCATTATCGCTGCACATAGCGTGGTCAGTATTAGCTGCATCCCTTAGTTTCCTCCATTCAAGAGAATTGATGCATTATGAGCCGCTGACATGTTGCTCTTGCAACGGCATCATTGCCACATTGCCTTCGCCATGGATGGTGTTCCTCTTGTTGTGGCTGGCAATTTGGGGCCTCGCCAGGGTCCTATTCCTTCTCCTCCTCCTCCTGATAGCGGGCATTCACTGCAAGGATGCGCTGCGTGTGGTCACACACCAGCTGCACGTTTAGGGAGTGATATCCCTTTTGATTTCTGAATACCTCTGCTTTGTGGAATGGTACTCGCAAGGCCACATGTGTGCAGTCACTGGCTCCTTCACCCCTCGGGACGCCCGCAATTCTGTCAAACCCACATGCCCGCTCATTCTGGCTCTCCCTGCTCATTGGGAATATTATAAAGTCCATTCTGCAGAGCTTTTGTGATTTGGTGAATGCAGCGATGTGCAGCGTATTGAGAGATGCTGCATATGTCCCCTGCGGCAGCCTGGAAGAAGCCGGCGGCATAGAAGGTCAGCACCACAGTGACCTTCACTGCGACAGGCAGTGCAGTACTGGTGCCGATGTGAGGCTGCAGGTCTGCCTGTAGGAGGTGGCATATCTCTCTCAGCACTTCTGTTTGGAAGCACAGCCTTCTCATGCACTGCTCCTCATAGAAGTGGAGGTATGAGTGTTGCTGCCTGTAAACTCGTGGGAGGTAAGGCCTCCTGTCCAGACGTCTGCGGCTTCACCTCATTCGTGGCCCTACATGTCCAACAGCCCTTCTATCTTCATGCCGCCTAACCAGATAAAGGAGCAGGTGACGCTGGAAAACTAGTAATGCACCCATTAAATGATTTCACTCAAGTTGTAAGGACCCTGTAATGACAGGTCAGTCTTCTGATTTAAAGTCAGCGTGCTCTGCGGAAATGTTGCAATCAATTTGAATCCGATTTATGCTCCTCCTCCCTCCCTTTAAATAGGCTGCAGATAGCGCCAACAAGAGGTGGTACCACCTGGTTCTCGGGCGTGATTAGGGGCGGACGCTAAATGAGGTGGCCGCACCTAATTTTGTGACTGGGCTGCTGGCAGGTCGTTGCACGTTGACTGACGTTATGATCTGACTGAAAGTACACAGTGAGGCGGTAGCGTTTAGCGCTGCCGCAAAACCAGCACCAAATTTCCCTGTGGAGCGCTGCAAGCTGCACAGCCAGGCGGTAAACAATTCCAGACGCATTATCTCCCCTCTAGGGCGCTAACAGAGGCGTTTCACAACCGAATTTCCAGCCCTTTATTCTTAGCTTCCCTAGTATTGTTACTGAGTGGTGTCTGTCTTTATACTCTTAGTACAAGAAGAGCCAACTTCGGAATTATTGGAGCCTCTTCAAGGACATATATGTGGGTCTTTTCCCAATACTTCTGTACATGTTGATTAATTTAATGCTAATTGTCAATAGAAATCATGTCATACAAATAACTTGTAACCGGCAACCTGTAACTGTTGCAATGATTTTATGATCAATTTTACAGTCATTTTTTAATGATTTTAATTTTTTTAAATATATTTGTACACCAATTCGCTTTCACTGTGCTGCCTTCTAGAAATGTTTATAATACTCTGATTCAGAAGTCAATCTTAGAATCAGCTTCAGTATTCAGAAATCAGAAATACAGAATAATAGCCTGCTTAAATTATTAGTCAGCGTGAGCTTTATGCAAGGGTCTGTTATGAAGTAGAGAACCCTCATAATACATAGCCCAAATACTGTAGTCAGCTTTGGAAGGTTTAAATAATTATCAGAGTCAACTAGTCATGAGTATAATTAACAAAACCTTTGGCATCCTCTTCCCTGTATTCTTACTTCAGTATATCTGTTTCATGTTAAACATCAGAGGTAAGTATTTAAAAGATGAAATAAAATAGCATAATATCTGGCTGTGAATCTCTTCCCATGCACTTCAACATCGTGTGTAGCTGCCCATATATTGCGTGGTTTTATGAATGATGCATCTCTTTGTGAAGACAAAGAAAGAGAAGAATAAAGTTGGATTCGGCACACTAACTAACGATTGTCTTTGGAACTAATGTAATGGGGAGTGGAAGGTGATTGATGCTAAATAAGATTCATAAAAATCGAATATAACATTTTTTAATTGAGTACGGTTGAAGATTATTCTTTAATTGAATAATTGAATAATCATCGCATCCCTACTGTAGTGCATCGTAAACAGCTCTCACAATTAAGAAGCCTCCTGCACTTCAAAGAACATTCACTGATGCCTATTATACAGCACTTTAATTTGAAGCTGTGGCTGATCAAGAAAAATTGCGATGCTAATAAAGGCAAAATACAAAGAAATTTGGACAAAATGACTCTCTGCATCACAGATTTTGTTTACTAGTGGGTAATTAATTCCTCACATATGTTGGGAACATCTGTCGCAGTGACCTGCCATAGTATCTGCGAAATTACTGCTGCGCTGTTCCTCCGCAGGTCATTAGCACCACAGCTGAAATCAGTCTTCTTTTTCCTATATTATCTAAAGTGTTTTTAACATTGCTTTGGAGCAGTTTTACAAAGAATCAATGAAATTATTCCAGAGGAGCATCCAAGGCTTGATCTCATCACTGGTCTAATGCAATTGTCCACCTTTTGTAGCAGTGCACACTGCATAATAAAGTAATATGGATAATCTTATTTACGCACCCTTAGGAATGACATGCCAGTTATTGTATTAGATTCTTAATGAGATTCCTCACTCGGTCAACATAACTGTTTTGTATTCTTAAAATATGAATTTGTCCATTTACATTCCATCATTAATTTTATACAAATGTGCCCTTGAATCTAACCCTGTTTCTTGCCCTACATCTTTCTGTACAGCAGCGTGAGATTGGTTCAATTCTTCATGTTTAATATCAAAGGTACTGAGCACAAGGACAAAAGCAATGCAAGGCGATTTCTGCACCTCTCCTAAACAAACAGTTAGTCAAAATAATGGAACAAGTTTAAAAAAGTCAAATGTGCAAGGTCTCATTCTTGGGTTTGTTTACACACTTAACATTCAAAGGAATGAAATGGTCAATGTCCCAGATATACAAAAAGGTTGGAATGTATTAGTCTCTTTATGTCCTGTATGATATTAAGGATTAGGTGTTTGTCCAGTATCATTTTTGAAAAGTCAGGATGTGGCATGATTCTACGAATTATAAAAGCAGAAGTTTGCTTAACAGTTTACACGTTGTTCTGCTGCTTTGTTTTCATAGATTTTCCTCTCAATATGTTTAATAAGCAAACCAAATATGATCTTGTTTATTAAACTCCATAATTCTGGTATGTGCTAAACATCACATGGGCCAAAGGGAAGAAAACTATTGAATTAATCTTAATCTCTTGCAGCTTCACGTACAGCAGCATCGTTCAATTATGAGCTCTTCAAATTTTGAACAAGAATCTATAACACAAAGGGAATTTTTTATAGTATTTTCTGAAAGTGATTAAAGTTTGCTTTTTACTGTAGTCTCTCCAGACGTGAAATGTCAGCTATTATAAAGTCCCTGATTTTTATTGTCCCTGAAACAATACAAGCACTTGCCAGCAGAAAGAAATTCATGTCTGTAAACATAATATAGACACTGTTCATAAAATTACCAGAAATAAATATTAATACAGTCTGTAAGTAGACAGTGTGCAATATTCATAAAGAATACGTTTCATTCCTTGAAATGGTTAACTATACATTCACATACAAACTATTGGAAAATAATGGATAATTTTCATCAGGTTATGCAGGCATATACACTTTTTTTTATTTATTCACATAAAATAATAATTCCCTTCATTGTGGAACCCACAGGCAGTCAGATTGCATCTGAATTCATCTAAGTGTAGCACCAAATTGATGAAAATTATTAAAAACCCATTAGGTGGGCATTACCTCTTTAAGACAAAAGGGGATTGAAAAAGTACATCAACTGAGGTGATAGATCATTTCTAAAAGATGTTTAAATATCTGTTGTCTGTTCTCATCGCTGATGCTATAATTACAAAATACTTTCAGGCTCTTTGAGAGCTAAATAATTTTGCAATGCATCATTGAACATTTAGTTGCTTTGCAAGCAGATGGTTTCAGGGATCCATCTGCTCACTGAGATGTCTTCAACAAGCCCTCTTCACCTTCACCAAAAGGTTCAAAAGCATTTGAATATTCAGCCTGTCATTGCAGGTGCCTTCTCCTGTCCCAGTGAGCCCACGCACTGGGCTGTGGTCACACTTACACATGAGACTGACTCTGGCAGGTCTGTGCGGGTCAGTGCCTCTGACCCAGGCACAAAGCTTCATTCTGCTGCACTGCAACTCTGCCACTCTTTGCTCGGATTCAGGTTGGTTTTCTTGGCAGATGCGCAGTTCTCCACATGGGCCAAGAAAAGGCGTTATTTATTTTAATCCTTTGTTTTAAAAAAATGTTTTATTTTGTTCTTGTCTCATCAGCAGCCAGTTACAGCAGCTGATGAATCCTCTGGCTAGGAGAGTGGGTAAGCAGTCACGAACCATTGCTTCAATTTCAGTTTCTGATATCATGTGATTTAACCATCGCTACAAACCCCTTGTATTTGTCCTCAGAAAATAGTAACAGCACTGAGCTGTGCCAGGGAAAATTGTTTTATATCGAAAGCAAATAAAACTAACGTCGTCGCCCTCTACCTCAGCACAGCTAGATGACACGGTTACTGTGTTATACATGAAAAGAGCTACAATTTCTTTTGTTTCCTAATGACTAATTTCTGTTTTTTTTCCATCTCATTTTTAAATGATTTCCTTAATCTTCTCTTCAATCGCAACATTCCACATACGAATTGTTTCCCCCTCCCTTTGTCGAAGCTGTTCTGGAGCTGAGTAATTAAGAGGTGCGTGTGAGCACTGATTTGTCCTCAACATGGGGAGATTCCTTACTCTCATTCAGTGCCTTCTCTTGACAGTCTGGCTGAGACCAGGAGCTTGACATGTGGGGAATTGCAGGTACAAGCCTGTATCATGCTACAGTGTGATGGCCCAGAGTTGCTGTTTTCTGAGGATAAGAAATCTTTTACTTCCAGAGATGCGGCCTCACTGATAGTTATCTACAAGATCATGACCAGAACTACTGCTGAAACCAGACCTCCATGTTTATGTCAGGGACACAAGAGCTACAGCTGCAGCTTAATGTTCTGTGATAGACCCATACAACCAAAGACGTTTACAGCACAGAAGGAGGACATTCAGCCTATCGTATCTGTGCCAGCTCTTTTCCAGAGTAATCCAAAGCTAATCCCACTGCCCTTCGCTCTCCTCATAGTCTTGCATCTTCCTTTGTTTAAAATATTTTATCTATTTTATCCTTCAATGGTGACCACTCGTCACTGAATCTCCAAACAGATAAAATAGTCTTTCCCTACTAAGTCCATGAAAACCCTTAATAATTTTTTTTAAACCTCTATTAAATCTCCTCTTAACCTTGTCTGCTGCAGTGCAAATAGCCCCAGTTATCCCAAGTCTTTCCTTCAAACTAGTTTCCCATTCCTGACATCATACTGGTGATCTATATTGTACACTCTATGTGGATATAAAGGGCCACACAGAGCTGCACATAGCTGTCTAACCATTGCTGTGTACAAATTTATCATTATCATTATTAATTCAAAAAGTTTGGTGGAATACTAGCAGTGAAACATCATTTCTCCTTTCTGTTGAACCCTCTCCGAGATGGTCATTGACAGTCTATTTTATCTTCTATATTCAGTAACTCAGTAGATTTTCATCGACACTGCCCGGGCAGTAATCTGGGAGAGCGGATTGCACGACTTTTATAAAGCACGGCTAGTTTTCAATCCACAATCAGACAGCTTCAATAAAAGGCTGGTGATCCACTCTGCCAGATTACTGTTTAGGATGGTGAAGACAAAAATCTGCCCCTCAAATTCAAAGTTAACCATCATCTGCACAGCTGGGGTTGTTGGAGTAAGCCCTGGGGTTGTCTTTAATTTGCGAGACATTTTGTGCTCTCAGAAACTATCCGGATTAAATTTGTGAAGTGTCTGTACTTGTTATGATTATCACTGGCTACATCTTGTTATTATCCCACCTTGAATACAAACAAAAAGAGAAAAAGGCTAAGTCACATCATTTTTGTAAAATGTCTTAACTATCCCAGGGAATTGATGAACTCCTTGATGTATGGATACATAGAAAGTCAGGATGTGGTTGTTAGTTGATATCCTCGGAGGGCTGCTCCTGCTGGAGGTACAGCTAAGAACAGAAAAAAGCCTCATTATGGATTGCACACCAGGGAAGCAGACTGGAGCGTTGGGCAGTCAGTCACCACTGGTGTAGAGGGACAGACGTGCAAATAAAGGGGAGCAAGCTCAGGGATAATGAAGTTAAGCTAAAATGGGTCAACTAACCCTGGCTCAGTCTGGAATTAACCGAAAGCAAGATGAGCCTGTGGATACAAATAGGGATCAACATTTAAACAACGCACAAAATGCCAAAATCAAATCATCAATCATATCATGCAACATCCCAGGGCATTTCACAGGAGTATTATGAGACAAAAAATTTGACACTGAGCCACATAAGGAGAAATTAGGGCAGGTGACCGAAAGCTTGGTCAAAGAGGTAGGTTTTAAGGAGTGTCTTGAAGGAGGAAAGAGGCAAAGAGATTTAGGCAGTGAATTCTAGAGCTTAGGGCCTAGGCAACAGAAGGCACGGCCAACAATGGTTGAGCAATTTTAATCAGGGATGCTCAAGAGAGCAGAATTAAAGGAGTGCAGACACCTCGGGGGGTGGGGGCGGGGGGGGATTGTATGGCTGAAGGAGATTACAGAGATAGGGAGGGGCAAAGCCATGAAGGGATGTGAAAACAAAGAAAGAAAGGAAAACTTGCATTTATATAGTGCCTTTCTTAGAAACATAGAAAACATAGAAAATAGGTACAGGAGTAGGCCATTCGGCCCTTCGAGCCTGCACCATCATTCAATATGATCATGGCTGATCATGCACTTCAGTACCCCATTCCTGCTTTCTCTCCATACCCCTTGATCCCTTTAGCCATAAGGGCCACATCTAACTCCCTTTTGAATATATTTAACGAACTGGCCTCAACAACTTTCTGTGACGGAGAATTCCACATGCTCACAACTCTGTGAAGAAATTTCTCCTCATCCCGGTCCTAAATGGCTTGCCCCTTATCCTTAGACTGTGACCCCTGGTTCTGGAATTCCCCAACATCGGGAACATTCTTCCTGCATCTAACCTGTCCAATCCCGTCAGAATTTTATATGTTTCTATGAGATCTCTTCTCGTTCTTCTAAATTACATTGAATATAAGCCTAGTTGATCCAGTCTTTCCTCATATGTCAGTCCTGTCATCCCGGGAATCAGTCTGGTGAACCTTTGCTGCACTCCCTCAATAGCAAGAATGTCCTTCCTCAGATTAGGAGACCAAAACTGTGTACAATATTCAAGGTGTGGCCTCACCAAGGCCCTGGTACAACTGTAGTAAGACCTCCCTGCTCCTATACTCAAATCCTCTCGCTATGAAGGCCAACATGCCATTTGCCTTCTTCACCGCCTGCTGTACCTGTATGCCAACTTTCAATGACTAATGTACCATGACACCCAGGTCTCGTTGCACTTCCCCTTTTACTAATCTGTCACCATTCAGATAATAATCTGCCTTCCTGTTTTTACCACCAAAGTGGATACCCTCACATTTATCTACATTATACCACATCTGCCATATATTTGCCCACGCACCTAACCTGCCCATCACCCTGCAGCCTCTTAGCCTCCTCCTCACAGCTCACACTGCCACCCAGCTTAGTGTCATCTGCAAACTTGGAGATATTACATTCAATTCCTTCGTCTAAATCATTAATGTGTATTGTAAATAGCGCGGGTTCCAGCACTGAACCTTGCGGTACCCCATTAGTTACTGCCTGCCATTCTGAAAAGGACCCGTTTATCCCTACTCTTTGCTTCCTGTCTGCCAACCAGTTCTCTATCCACGTCAATACATTACCCCCAATACCATGTGCTTTAATTTTGCACACTAATCTCTTGTGTGGGACCTTGTCAAAAACCTTTTGAAAGTCTAAATACACCACATCCACTGGCTGCCCCTTGTCCACTCTACTAGTTACATCCACAAAAAATTCAAGAGAATTTGTCAAGCATGAATTCCCTTTCATAAATCCATACTGACTTGGACTGATCCTGTCACTGCTTTCCAAATGCGCTGCTATTACATCTTTAATAATAACCAGCAGACATCTCAAAGCACTTTACAGCCATTGAAATACTTTTGAAATGTAGTCACTGTTGTAATGTGGGAAACGTGCCAGCCAACACAGCAAACTCCCACAAACAGCAATGTGATAACGACCAGATAATCTGTTTTTTTTGTTATGTTGATTGAGTGATAAATATTGGCCTCCCTTTTTTATTTTTATTTTGTTTCTCTCTATTTTCCATAGCAGCTGGTAATTATTCCACCATTCATACCCTCACCTTTTGTTTCCTACATTGTGCTATTACCATCTCAATTCGGCCCATCATCCCCTTTGTCTCTCAAATCTCTTCAGCCTTCCACCCTATCACAGACCTTCCCTTTGGTTCTTTCCAATACTCCTCCCCTTTTAGGGCCCCAGCACTTCTTTAAGAATCTGTTACATTTCAAACTATTGCCAGTTCTGATGAAGGGTCATCGACCTGAAACATTAACTTTGTTTTTCTCTCCACAGATGCTGCCTGACCCACTGAACTTCTTCTAAATTGGGCTGTAGCACCCAGGAAAGGATGGGGGGGGTGGGGGTAAATCAAGCGCTCATGACCTCAGTGGGGCGCTACAAGGGTGCTACCACCAGACACTACCGAATTTTAGGTGACTTGCGTTCAGCAATCATCTTTTAATCCTTCACACTGGCTCATTCCAGCTCTTAAAGGTGAGGTTCTATCAAACTGCAGCTCTTTATTTTCACCATTCTTCCAAATGAACTCGACCCGAGACCAACTGAGAACCTTCATAGAAACATAGAAACATAGAAAATAGGTGCAGGAGTAGGCCATTCGGCCCTTCTAGCCTGCACCGCCATTCAATGAGTTCATGGCTGAACATGCAATTTCAGTACCCCATTCCTGCTTTCTCGCCATACCCCTTGATTCCCCCTAGTAGTAAGGACTACATCTAACTCCTTTTTGAATATATTTAGTGCATTGGCCTCAACAACTTTCTGTGGTAGAGAATTCCACAGGTTCACCACTCTCTGGGTGAAGAAGTTCCTCCTCATCTCGGTCCTAAATGGCTTACCCCTTATCCTTAGACTGTGACCCCTGGTTCTGGACTTCCCCAACATTGTGAACATTCTTCCTGCATCTAACCTGTCTAAACCCGTCAGAATTTTAAACATTTCTATAAGGTCCCCTCTCATTCTTCTGAACTCCAGTGAATACAAGCCCAGTTGATTCAGTCTTTCTTGATATGTCAGTCCTGCCATCCCGGGAATCAGTCTGGTGAACCTTCGCTGCACTCCCTCAATAACAAAAATGTCCTTCCTCAGGTTAGGAGACCAAAACTGTGCACAATACTCCAGGTGTGGCCTCACCAAGGCCCTGTACAACTGTAGCAACACCTCCCTGCCCCTGTACTCAAATCCCCTCGCTATGAAGGCCAACATGCCATTTTCTTTCTTAACCGCCTGCTGTACCTGCATGCCAACCTTCAATGACTGATGTACCATGACACCCAGGTCTCGTTGCACCTCCCCTTTTCCTAATCTGTCACCATTCAGATAATAGTCTGTCTCTCTGTTTTTACCACCAAAGTGGACAACCTCACATTTATCCACATTATACTTCATCTGCCATGCATTTGCCCACTCACCTAACCTATCCAAGTCGCTCTGCAGCCTCATAGCATCCTCCTCGCAGCTCACACTGCCACCTAACTTAGTGTCATCCGCAAATTTGGAAATACTACATTTAATCCCCTCGTCTAAATCATTAATATACAGTATAAACAGCTGGGGCCCCAGCACAGCCCAACCGCCAGTTGTAGTGTATGTAGGCATCTTTAGAAATGACTCCACGAGGCAGGGTATGTTACTTAAACTGTATAGACCTGTAGTCCTTTATTTGCAGCTCCTGAGTGAGGACAACAAGTTGTGAGTTCCTTTTTATACTGGGTTACCTGCAGTGTGCAGGTAACCCTTAGGTCTCCAGCAGAGCACCCTCTGGTATAAAGGTAAGGTGTGTACAGTGTAAGGGTATATTCAATGTTGCATAACAGTGTTACAGACATCACACAGTAAACAGGCATGTATACACAACAAACACTACCACCTCCAAGTTTTCCTCCAAGTCACACGCTATCTTGACTTTGAAATATAGCCGTGTTACTTCATCCTCACTGGGTCAAAATCCTAGAATTCATCCTAAATCATCTTACCTTCCCAAGTACAGCAGCAAGCGGAACAATGGAAGTTACAGTCAAGAATTTACCAGTAAATTCACAAGCTGCTTTTGTTGCATGGAGGTGGAGCAACATTAATCATTCACAGATGGTTTCAATGGAGGTTTTGCAAAACCTAAAGGAAGCTTTTTTAAAAATTCATACACGGGATGTGGGCATCACTTGCAATGCCAGCATTTATTGCCCATCCCTAATTGCCTTTCAGAAGGTGCTGGTGAAGGTACTCCACAATACTGATTGGTAGGGAGTTACAGGATTCTGACCAAATGACAATGTTTCAGTCAGAGCATAGCATACCGCGAGCATAGCTCTGATTTTCCAGCTAGCTTCAAAACTACACCAAGAAATATGACCAAAGGTCAGAGCTTCAGAATCCAAATCCTTTAATAATGTAATGTGAAAACTGTTGACAAAGAATAAAAGACAGATCTAACATTCTTGTAACTCAACATTATCAAATACAAGCAGTAATCAAGAGACGTTACTTATTTCTTTTTATACATCACATATAAATACAATTCCAGAATAATTGGATGAGAGGAAATTATTTACATCACTGTACTTCTGGGAAGGTTTAATACAGCAGGAGGTTAATTTTTAATCACTAATATTACAGACAGTGTAAACTAAAAAAAACGTTGCTGCTTCTGGTTTTCTCTTTTGTCTTGCTTTCTCTTTGTTCTTTTCTGTCCAATCGGAAAAATGCCACCCTGTGGCTGGAGTACTTCATGACACCTACTATGTCCAGAATTAAACTCGCTCCAACCAATACAGACAATGAAGGAACGACAATGTATTTCCAAGTCAGCATGGTGTGTTCTCTATTGTATTATGCATCTTACATTTGTCATAAGCCTCCTTTGTCTGTCTCATTTTAACCTCTATCTTTAGTCATGCCTATGGCTGCTCCTAATCCAGATGAAGGGAGCGAGCTCATTGGTTTAATGACGGTGCATTGGAGGCATTGGTGGGGACAGTCGAACAAAGGAGGGAAACGCTGTTCCCGGCCGATGGAAGAAGGCCATTGCCCCAGAGGCCATGTGGAGCAAAGTGGCACAGGAGGTCTCGGCCAGTCGTGTCGTGGAACACAGCCTCACACTGTGCCATAAGAATTTCAACAACCTCAGTCGGGTGGTCAAAGTGATTACATGCTTCAATAGGTCCTACATACAAGCCGCTGAACCTCTGTCTGCGCACACTGCACAAACCACTACTCCTCCACCACTCACCCACCAAACATCTGCAACTACTCAAACTCATATCCTCATCTCACGCCTTGCCTACATTCACAGCTATTCAACGACAGCAGGCTTATCTCCCAGACACATAGCTGGACTCTGACTCACACATTAGTTTCTCTTACAGGCCAAGCTGGCACACAATAGGAGGAAGCAGCAGGGGGTGAACCTCAGCTCCAGCAGCTCTCAGACCTCGAGGAGTGAGTGCTGTGGCTCATTGGGCAGCAGGCAGTGGGCACCATGGGTGCCAGTGACTTCCACCCCGCTGGGGACAACAACGGTATTTTTATCTTCTCTCCTTTTCTCGTCCCAGTTCCCCCTCACACCAGAAGGCTTTACCACTTTCCAGCTTCTGATACTGTCTGCCTTCCCTGCTCCATTCCTGCCCACCTTAACACGAGTCTTGAGCCTTTATGCGTTCAGATAATCAGCATCAGATGACCAGCCTGTCCTTGACCAACTCCCCCATAAGAGTGACAAAGGAGAAGAGGAGGAGGAACCAAGCACCACGTCGTTACATCTCTCACCCGCAGGCACCACCTCACAGACGGGAACTACGCCTTCATTAGAGGCTCGCTTACAAGAGGGGTCTGCACTGGGTGATGCACCGAGGACGAGCGGGCTGCAGCAAGGCCAAGGGGAAAGACTAGCTCGGGGACCAGTTCCCCGGCGGTAGAGTTCGTGCACGAATTCTGCTGCACAAGGCTCAGATGAGTACCTCTATGGGGAGGCATTCACAACAAGGGTGATGGCCATGTACTCCGAGATGATAGGGACAATGGCAAGGGTGCCCGAGAGCCTGTCGCAAGTGGTAAGGAGAGTGGAGGAGTCCGCCTCCAACATTGCACAGAACTCTGCGCACACCATGGCCCCACCCTTCTTATGACTACCCTTTTATTATTTCTGTGTTTATAAAAGACTTTTGGATTCCCTTTTATGTTAGCCATTCATCTATTCTTGTACTCTTTGTTTGCTCCTCTTATTCCCTTTTTACATCACCTCTGTACTTTCTGTATTCAGCTTGGTTCTCTATTGTATTAGGCTAACTTTGAAGGTATGAGGCGTGAATTGGCTGAGATGGATTGGCGAATGATACTTAAGGGGTTGACTGTGGATGGGCAATGGCAGACATTTAGAGACCGCATGGATGAACTACAACAATTGTACATTCCTGTCTGGCATAGAAATAAAAAAGGGAAGGTGGCTCAACCGTGGCTATCAAGGGAAATCAGGGATAGTATTAAAGCCAAGGAAGTGGCATACAAATTGGCCAGAAATAGCAGCGAACCTGGGGACTGGGAGAAATTTAGAACTCAGCAGAGGAGGACAAAGGGTTTGATTAGGGCAGGGAAAATGGAGTATGAGAAGAAGCTTGCAGGGAACATTAAGACGGATTGCAAAAGTTTCTATAGATATGTAAAGAGAAAAAGGTTAGTAAAGACAAATGTAGGTCCCCTGCAGTCAGAATCAGGGGAAGTCATAACGGGGAACAAAGAAATGGCGGACCAATTGAACAAGTACTTTGGTTCGGTATTCACGAAGGAGGACACGAACAACCTTCCGGTTATAAAAGGGGTCGGGGGGTCTAGTAAGGAGGAGGAACTGAGGGAAATCCTTATTAGCCGGGAAATTGTGTTGGGGAAATTGATGGGATTGAAGGCCGATAAATCCCCAGGGCCTGATGGACTGCATCCCAGAGTACTTAAGGAGGTGGCCTTGGAAATAGTGGATGCGTTGACAGTCATTTTCCAACATTCCATTGACTCTGGATCAGTTCCTATGGAGTGGAGGGTAGCCAATGTAACCCCACTTTTTAAAAAAGGAGGGAGAGAGAAAACAGGAAATTATAGACCGGTCAGCCTGACATCGGTAGTGGGTAAAATGATGGAATCAATTATTAAGGATGTCATAGCAGTGCATTTGGAAAGAGGTGACATGATAGGTCCAAGTCAGCATGGATTTGTGAAAGGGAAATCATGCTTGACAAATCTTCTGGAATTTTTTGAGGATGTTTCCAGTAGAGTGGATAAGGGAGAACCAGTTGATGTGGTATATTTGGACTTTCAGAAGGCGTTCGACAAGGTCCCACACAAGAGATTGATGTGCAAAGTTAGAGCACATGGGATTGGGGGTAGTGTACTGACATGGATTGAGAACTGGTTGTCAGACAGGAAGCAAAGAGTAGGAGTAAATGGGTACTTTTCAGAATGGCAGGCAGTGACTAGTGGGGTACCGCAAGGTTCTGTGCTGGGGCCCCAGCTGTTTACACTGTACATTAATGATTTAGATGAGGGGATTAAATGTAGTATCTCCAAATTTGCGGATGACACTAAGTTGGGTGGCAGTGTGAGCTGCGAGGAGGATGCTGTGAGGCTGCAGAGCGACTTGGATAGGTTAGGTGAGTGGGCAAATGCATGGCAGATGAAGTATAATGTGGATAAATGTGAGGTTATCCACTTTGGTGGTAAAAACAGAGAGACAGACTATTATCTGAATGGTGACAGATTAGGAAAAGGGGAGGTGCAAAGAGACCTGGGTGTCATGGTACATCAGTCATTGAAGGTTGGCATGCAGGTGCAGCAGGCGGTTAAGAAAGCAAATGGCATGTTGGCCTTCATAGCAAGGGGATTTGAGTACAGGGGCAGGGAGGTGTTGCTACAGTTGTACAGGGCATTGGTGAGGCCACACCTGGAGTATTGTGTACAGTTTTGGTCTCCTAACCTGAGGAAGGACATTCTTGCTATTGAGGGAGTGCAGCGAAGGTTCACCAGACTGATTCCCGGGATGGCGGGACTGACCTATCAAGAAAGACTGGATCAACTGGGCTTGTATTCACTGGAGTTCAGAAGAATGAGAGGGGACCTCATAGAAACATATAAAATTCTGACGGGGTTAGACAGGTTAGATGCAGGAAGAATGTTCCCAATGTTGGGGAAGTCCAGAACCAGGGGTCACAGTCTAAGGATAAGGGGTAAGCCATTTAGGACCGAGATGCGGAGGAACTTCTTCACCCAGAGAGTGGTGAACCTGTGGAATTCTCTACCACAGAAAGTTGTTGAGGCCAATTCACTAAATATATTCAAAAAGGAGTTAGATGAGGTCCTTACTGCTAGGGGGATCAAGGGGTATGGCGAGAAAGCAGGAATGGGGTACTGAAGTTGAATGTTCAGCCATGAACTCATTGAATGGCGGTGCAGGCTAGAAGGGCCGAATGGCCTACTCCTGCACCTATTTTCTATGTTTCTATGTTTCTATGTTTCTATGCATCTTACATTTGTCATAAGCCTCCTTTGTCTGTCTCATTTTAACCTCTATCTTTAGTCATGCAGGGAGCTCTAGCTTTGGATGCCTTTCCTTTCTCCCTCATGGAAATGTCTGTACTCTGTACCCAAACCGTCTCCTCTTTGAAGATCTCCCATTGTTCAATTACTGTTTTGCCAACCAATTTTTGATTCCAATCCACCTGGGCCAGATTCCTTTTCAACTCACCGAAGTTATCTCTTCTCCAGTTAAGTATTTTTACACTTGATTTTTGCTTGTCCTTTTCCATAACTATTCTAAAGCTGATGATATGATCAATGTCCCCCAAATGCTCTCCCATTGAAACATGCTCCACTTGTACCACTTCATTCCCCAGAACTAGATCCAGCACTGCAGCCTTCCTCAGTGGGCTGAAAACACACTGATCAAGAAAGTTCTCTTGTACACATTTTGGGAATTCCTCCCCTCTTTGTGCTTTACACAGTTACTATCCCAGTCTGTTTTAGGATAATTGAAGCTCCCCATTATCACTACTCTGTATTTCTTGTATCTTTCTCTAATAGCCTGCAAATGTGTTCCTCTATCTCCTTCTCACTATTTGGTGGCCTATAGTATACACCCAGTAGCACAATAGCTCCTCTATTGTTCGTTAATTCTAATCAAATAGATTCTGTCTTTGACCCCTCAAATACATCATCCCGCTCCAGTGCTGATTTCTGAAATCAAATTCATCTCTGAAGCTGGGTCTTTTGGTTTTCAAGTAATTGATGTTTTGCTGTAAAGAAATTCTGTCATTTGTGTCTGTCTTACACCATCTTTGGAACAATATCCAAATCCACAATTATCAGGAAATTCATTGTTTATTTAAATTACATAATTTTGCAGCTGCTTTTCAGACAAATTCCATAAATGGTTTGCATATGTGTCATTTGGATTGTTTTCAAATACATGAAAGTACTAATTCAACCCTTCCTACCCATTTAAAATGTTGCTTTGAATTCACCTCCAGAGTGTCAATAAAATGAAATGTACTTTGATTCAGTATATTCTGCCCAATCTTGTTGATGGCTCAATGTACTGCGCTAGGGAATGATGAATCAATGCTTTACAACCTCAAACCTTCACACGCTGACTCGGGGCGGTGAGGACAGAAGGAGCACATCGGGATTCAGAGCAGCAAGGACAGGCTTTTTATATATGTGCAGGTGCATCAATGCTGGAGAGACCTGAGACTTGAAGTCCAGATGCCTTATACAACTCCGGATTTATAGGTGGGGATAGGCCTGTATCCAGCGTTGACCAGGACCTAAGACCAGGGATGCTTTTCAGCCCCAATGTGGTATGTCCAGCTGTCCACAGGGAAGTTGGTGGAGCAATTAGACGATGGATTATCATCATCATCATCATAGGCAGTCCCTCGAAATCGAGGAAGACTTGTTACCACTCTAAAAGTGAGTTCAGGTGGCTGTACAGTCCAATGTAGGACCTACAGTCTCTGTACCAGATGGGGCAGTCAGTGGTTGTAGGAAAGGGTGGGTGGGGAGCCTGGTTTGCCGCACGCTCCTTCTGCTGCCTGCGCTTGTTTTCTGCATGCTCTCAGCAACGAGACTCAAGGTGCTCAGCACCCTCCCAGATGCTCTTCCTCCACTTTGGGTGGTCTTGGGCCAGGGACTCCCAGGTGCCGGTGGGGATGTTGCACTTTATCAAGGAGGCCTTGAGGGTGTCCTTGAAGTGTTTCCTCTCCCACCTGGGGCTCACTTGCCGTGTAGGAGTTCCGAGTAGAGCACTTGCTTAGGGAGTCTCGTGTCAGGCATGTGGACGATGTGGCCCACCCAACAGAGCTGATCGAGTGTCGCCAGTGCTTCGATGCTGGGGATGATAGATTAGGTAATTTGATGTTTCCTGAATTGTTTATTTCTCTAACTGTTTATTAAGTTTATAGGGGGATCCCTTGGGACTCCAACAGATGCGCCTTCTGGTGGCGGTAGAATGCTGGTTACAAGGTGTTGCATACATAACATCACATCCCCCAAAGTCAATAGTACACTTATTTACAGGGTGAGACGATCTGGGGCGTTCCGCTCCCTAGTCGATCGTCTCAGTACAAACACAGGTGCAGGTGAGTTGGTTGGGCCTTCGCTGGGCTGCTGCGTAGCTGGCCTTGCTGTGCTGTTGGGGATGATGAGTTCAGCTTCGTGGTCAACCGTGATGTCGGTTGCCACTTGAGTGTGTATCGGAGGGTCGAAGTTGGTGGTGTCTTCTTCAGGTTGCTCGTGGCTGTCTGTGAATCGCAGTTTGGTTTCATCCAAATGCTTTCTGCACATTAGTCCATTTGCAAGTTTGACCTCAAACACCCTACTCCCTTCTTTGACTATGACAGTGCCAGCAAGCCATTTGGGACCATGTCCATAGTTGAGTACAAATACAGAGTCATTGACTTCAATATCGCGTGATAAATTTGCGCGATCATGGTACATGCTTTGTTGATGCCGCCTACCCTCAACATGATCATGGAGGTCAGGGTGGACTAGAGAGAGCCTTGTTTTGAGTGCCCTTTTCATGAGCAGTTCGGCAGGGGGAACCCCAGTGAGTGAGTGGGGTCTTGTGCGGTAGCTGAGCAGGACTCAGGACAGGCGGGTCTGCAGGGAACCTTCCGACATGCGTTTCAAGCTTTGCTTGATGGTTTGGACTGTCCGTTCTGCCTGGCCGTTAGATGCGGGCTTGAATGGGGCAGATGTGACGTGCTTGATCCCATTGCGGGTCATGAATTCCTTGAATTCAGCGCTGGTGAAGCACGGCCCAATTTCACTGACAAGGACATCAGCCAGGCCGTGTGTGGCAAACATGGCTCATAGGCTTTTGATGGTGGCAGTGGACATGCTTACAGACATTATTACACATTCAATCCATTTTGAATAAGCATCCACAACAACCAAAAACATTTTGCTTAGAAACGGGCCAGCGAAGTCAACGTGGATCCTAGACCACGGTTTGGAGGGCCATGACCACAAACTTAG
The DNA here is from genome assembly GCF_044704955.1 of Pristiophorus japonicus. Classification (NCBI taxonomy): domain Eukaryota; kingdom Metazoa; phylum Chordata; class Chondrichthyes; family Pristiophoridae; genus Pristiophorus; species Pristiophorus japonicus. The sequence goes on from NC_091985.1 coordinate 69,598,080, forward strand.
CGGTGCCTCCCTGGGTGCATTGCTCAGTTGAGAGCAAATGTTGCATTGGTGCACGCAAGACTCCAAATCTGAGTCGATGCCAGGCCACCACACATGGGATCTGGCTATAGCTTTCATCATTACTATGCCTGAGTGGGTACTGTGTAGGTCGCGTATGAACATTTCACTGCCTTTCTTAGGCCAAACCATGCGATTATCCCACAAAAGACAGTCCGCCTGTATGGACATTTCGTTTTTGCACCGCTGGAACGGCTTGATCTCTTCATGCATCTCTGCTGGGACGCTGGACCAGGTCCAATGGAGGACACAGTTTTTTACAAGGGACAGTAAAGGATTCTGGCTGGTCCAGGTCCTAATCTGGTGGACCGTAACAGGTGACTTTTCATTTTCAAATGCATCCATCACCAAGAGCAAGCTTGCAGGCTGTGCCATTTCCACCCTGGTGGTGGGCAATGGTAGCTGACTGAGAGCATCAGCGCAGTTCTCTGTGCCTGGCCTGTGGCGAATTACATAGTTATATGCAGAGAGAGTGAGCGCCCATCTTTGGATGCGAGCAGAGGCATTGGTATTAATACCTTTGCTCTCTGAGAATAGGGATATGAGAGACTTATGGTCAGTTTCTAACTCGAACTTAAGCCCAAACAGATACTGGGACATTTTTTTCACCCTGTAAATGCATGCCAAAGCTTCTTTTTCAATCATGCAGTAGGCCCTTTTGACCTTGGGCAAACTGGATTCATAAGCGACCGGTTGCAATGTTCCTGATTCCTTTGATTGTTGTAACACACACCCGACCCCTTACGAAGATGCATCGCAAGCTAGCACTAAACGTTAACATGGGTCATACAGAACAAGCAGTTTGTTGGAATATAACAGATTTCTGGTTTTCTCAAAAGCAGTCTCTTGTGCTTTCCCCCATACCCAGTCATCTCCCTTGCGTAACGACACATGTATAGGTTCTAGCAAGGTGCTTAACCCGGGTAGGAAATCACCAAAATAATTGAGGAGTCCCAGGAATGACCACAGCTCCATCACGTTCTGTGGTCTCGGCGCGTTCTTGTTGGCCTCCATCTTGGCGTTGGTGGGTCTGATGCCATTTGCCACGATTCTTCTCCTAAGAATTCGACCTCTGGTGCCAGGAAAACACACTTCGATTGTTTTAACCTGAGTCCCACACGATCTAGCCAACTTAGAACCTCTTCCAGGTTCTGCAAGTGTTCGATGGTGTCCCGACCTGTGATCAATATGTTGTCCTGGAAAACCATAGTGCGCGGAACCAACTTTAGCAGACTTTCCATTTTCCTTTGAAAAATAGCCGCGGCCGATCGAATCCCAAACGGGCATCTATTGTAGATGAACAGACCTTTGTGCATGTTGATGCAGGTGAGGCCTTTCGAAGATTCTGCCAGCTCCTGCTTCATGTAGGCCGAGGTCAGGTCCAACTTGGTGAACGTCTTCCCTCCATCCAGCGTCGCAAATAGGTCATCTGCCTTGGGTAGCGGGTACTGTCCTGCAGCAAAAAACGGTTAACCGTTACTTTATAGTCCCCACAAATTCTGACTGTGTCATCGCCCTTGAAAACCGGAACAATTGGACTGGCCCACTCATTGAACTCAACCGGTGCGATGATGCCCTCTCGCTGTAGCCTGTCCAGCTCGATCTCCACTTTCTCTCGCATCATGTATGCCACCGCACATGCCTTGTGGTGGATGGGTCGTGTACCGGGAACCAAGTGGATCTGCACCTTTGCTCCAGAGAAATTTCCGATGCCTGGCTCAAACAACGATGGGAACTTGCTCAAAACCTGGGCACACGAGGCATCGTTGACGGACGAAAGTGCTTGGATGTCATCCCAGTTCCAGCGGATTTTTCCCAGCCAGCTTCAGCCAAACAGTGTGGGACCATCTCCAGGTGCAATCCACAGTGGTAGTTCGTGCACCGCTCCATCATAGGAGACTTTTACTGCTGCACTGCCAATTACAGGGATCAGCTCTTTAGTGTAATTTCTCAGCTTGGTATGAATAGGGCTCAGCTTGGGCCTTTGTGCCTTGTTGCACCACAGCCTCTCAAAGGCATTTTTGGTCATGATAGACTGACTCGCACCCGTGTCCAATTCCATGGATACTGGAATTCGGTTCAGTTCAACTTTTAACATGATCGGTGGACATTTCGCGGTATACCCCGTACACTTCTGCCTCCTCGGTTCGAGTCTCTAGTTCAGTTTGATCCGCCATGGATTGGTCTTCCTCTGCAACGTGGTAGTTTGCAGGGTTTGCAGCTCGTCTGCACATTCGTTGGAGGTGTCCCATTGTTCCACAGCCTTTGCACACAGTGTTTGAAGCAGCATTAATGGGCTCGATGATCACCTCCGCAGCACCAACAAGGTGTTAATTGCCTCGCATTCCCACTTGATGGCAGACTCTGAGTCATCTGAGGTCGTGCAGCTGCAGGCATGTACATTCTGCCATATGCATTCCTGCCTGAAAACGACGTTACTTTGTGTACAGTATTTGCCGATGCATCTTTATGCTGCAAAATTTGTTTGGTGTTATCGCTGGTGGACATAAATGTCTGGGCTATCGTTATGGCTTTGCTCAGGTTCAGTGTTTCAACAGTCAATAGTTTGTGAAGGATAACCTCATAGCCAATGCAAAGCACAAAAAAGTCTCTTAGCATTTGCTCGAGGAATGCACCAAATTCACAATGTCCTGCAAGGTGCCTTAGTTTGGCGACGTAGCTCACCACTTCCTGGCCTTCAGACCGTTGACATGTATAAAATCAATACCTTGCCATCAGAACGCTCTCCTTCAGATCTAGGTGCTCCCGGACCAGCGTACACAGTTCTTCATATGATTTGGCTGTTGGTTTCACTGGAGCAAGAAGATTCTTCATGAGGCCATGGGTTGTTGCCCCGCAAACGGTGAGGAGGATCGCCCTTCATTTGGCAGCATTCTCATTCCCTTCCAGCTTGTTGGCCATGAAGTATTGGTCGAGTCGCTCCACAAAGGCTCTTCAATCATCACCTTCTGAGAATTTCTCCAGAATACCAACAGTTCTCTGCATTTTTGCGTGATGGTTCGTTATCTATTACTCATCGCCAGTTGTTATGTCTCAAATAAAGCAATGTGACTGAGTACTGTAGACTTGAGTAAGTGTGACCTTAGTCCCTTTATTCTGACTCCAGAGTGCTTGCACAGCATGGGAGGCCTGCTTATATGCAGTGCTCCTAAGGGATACTGGGATCCCTTGGGACTCCAACAGATGCGCCCTCTGGTGGTGCTAGAATGCTGGTTACAAGGTGTTGCATACATAACAGTGATCACACAAAAAAATCTGAGGTGTGATTGGATCCTTTTGTATGATTGGGATTTTTATCAGAGATAAGGCTCTCAAGTGTTTTTTCCCCCCATTGGTTCCTTTGTGGTAAATATGACATTTAAACCAATCAGCATCTTCATGCCCACAGACACACCAACAGGTAGGACACGTCCCACACACACAGACAAACTGTGCCGTGGACATTTACTAAGCATAACATTTTGTAATTATATAGAAATAGTGTTACAAGACACATTATAATGCTTTGCAACTTTGTGTACTCCTCATTAAGTGAGCAATGACAACAGCACAAGTTCAATTCGTGCTCTGTGCTGAGTTAGCCGAGCTACAGTTGGTTTTAATGCCCCAGACCAGGCAGGGTGAAAATCATTCAGAGTTCTCAGTTACTTCAGACTGCTATAAAATGAACAGGATAAGGCTTAACCCCATCAAACTGTACAACACTCCCTTTCCTTGGTCAAATCTGAAACTCTTTGTTTTCTATCTGTCAACCAACTTTTTTTCCACACTGCTACATTTTCTTTTATACCATATACCTGTATGGTGATTAACACAGCAACATAGGAGCATAGGAACAGAAGTAGGTCATTCAAACCCAGAGCCTGTTTCACCATTCAATTAGATCATAGCTGGTCTGTACCTCAACTCCATTTACCTGCCTTTGTTCCATATCCCTTGATATACTTACCTAGCAGAAATATATCGTTCTCAGTCTTGAAAATTTCAATTGATTCAGCGCTTACAGATTTTTGTGGAGTTTCAGATTTCCACTACCCTTTGTGTGAAAAAGTACTTGCTAATTTCATTCATAAATGGCTTCGTTATGGGCTAGATTTTCCCCAACCCCTTTTTCGGCGCACTCAGCCGATATGCGCCGACTTTGTGCGCTCAAAACGGCGCCAAAAAACTTACTGAGTATCCTGGCCCCTCTGCCGAGTGTCCTGGGTCCTGGCGCGGTGTCCATGGTGAAGTGGGGGGCGGAGCTACAGCCCTGCACGAAAACACTGCCGGCAGCTGTCCGCATGCGCAGTGGAGTCTGCGCGTATGCTCCTCGCCCTCCCAGCGTGTCCTGCAAGCTGTCAGCAGGACCCGATGCACATCGCCCCTTTCCCTGGCCGAAGGGACACCCTGATATTCGCTGCCCCTATCCCTGGCCGAATGATTCTTGTTCCAAATTGTTTATTTTGAATAAAACCCAAGTGATTGGAACTTTAAAAAAACTTGTTTCTGGCATAAAGGTAAGACTTCTATTTTTTATTTGTTATTGATTGATTGCTTAATACTTTTTGTGGTTTGTTTAGTGCTTTGTAAGTCTTGGTGCAGGTCCTCAGCTTCCTTCTATTTTTTATTTGTTATTGAACACTTATTTTTATGCTTTGTTTAGTGCTTTGTAAGTGTTGGTGCTTTAAATGTACTAACTTGCGCTGATTTCTTAACTGCCCGCAAGGTTTTTCAGAGCTAGCCACATACGCTGACCTAAGTCGATTTAGAGTAAGTTTTAGCTGGCCAAAGTGGCATAAATGGCCAAAACTAGCATAAGTGGTTGGGAACGCCCCCTTTTGAAAAAAAACTCAACTAAAAAAAATCGGACCTAACTGAGTTACTCTGGAGCAAGTTGATTGGGGAAAGTGGCGTTTTTTTAACTTACGCCAGAAAAACTAACTTGCTCCAAAAAAATTGGAGCAAGTCATGGCCAAAATTGAGCCCTATAATTCTAATATTATGCCCTCTTGTTCTTGACTCCATCACCAGAAGAAATAGTTTATCTGTATCTACCCTATTGTATCCCTTTACCATTTTAAATTACTTGATTAGATCACCCTCAGTCATCTAAACTCAAGGGAATACACGCCAAGTTTAGCAACCTGTCCTCATAATTTAACCCTTTAAGCCCTGCTATCATTCTGGTGAAGCTGCACTGTAGCTCTTTCAAGGTCAATACATTATAGCAGATGCATTCGTTATAATCTACCAAAATTCTCTGGACTCTGGGGAGGTACCAGCGGATTGGAAAGCAGCTAATGTAACGCCTCTGTTTAAAAAAGGGGGCAGACAAAAGGCAGGTAACTATAGGCCGGTTAGTTTAACATCTGTAGTGGGGAAAATGCTTGAAGCTATCATTAAGGAAGAAATAGCGGGATATCTAGATAGGAATAGTGCAATCAAGCAGATGCAACATGGATTCATGAAGGGGAAATCATGTTTAACTAATTTACTGGAATTCTTTGAGGATATAACGAGCATGGTGGATAGAGGTGTACTGATGGATGTGGTGTATTTAGATTTCCAAAAGGCATTCGATAAGGTGCCACACAAAAGGTTACTGCAGAAGATAAAGGTACGCGGAGTCAGAGGAAATTATTAGCATCGATAGAGAATTGGCTAGAGAGTTAGGATAAATGGGTCCTTTTCGGGTCGGAAATCGGTGGTTAGTGGTGTGCCACAGGGATCGGTGCTGGGACCACAACTGTTTACAATATACATAGATGACCTGGAAGAGGGGACAGAGTGTAGTGGAACAACATTTGCAGATGACACAAAGATTAGTGGGAAAGCGGGTTGTGTAGAGGACACAGAGAGGCTGCAAAGAGATTTAGATAGGTTAAGCGAATGGGCTAAGGTTTGGCAGATGGAATACAATGTCGGAAAATGTGAGGACATCCACCTTGGGGAAAAAAAACATTAAAAGGGAATATTATTTGAATGGGGAGAAATTACAACATGCTGCAGTGCAGAGGGACCTGGGGGTCCTTGTGCATGAATCCCAAAAAGTTAGTTTGCAGGTGCAGCAGGTAATCAGGAAGGCGAATGGAATGTTGGCCTTCATTGCGAGAGGGATGGAGTACAAAAGCAGGGAGCTCCTGCTGCAACTGTACAGGGTATTGGTGAGGCCGCACCTGGAGTACTGCGTGCAGTTTTGGTCACCTTTCTTACGGAAGGATATACTAGCTTTGGAGGGGGTACAGAGATGATTCACTAGGTTGATTCCGGAGATGAGGGGGTTACCTTATGATGATAGATTGAGTAGACTGGGTCTTTACTCGTTGGAATTCAGAAGGATGAGGGGTGATCTTATAGAAACATTTAAAATAATGAAAGGGATAGACAAAATAGAGGCAGAGAGGTTGTTTCCACTGGTCGGGGAGACTAGAACTAGGGGGCACAGTGAATGATTAAAAATGTATAGAGACATTGAAGTTGAGAATGTGGGAAAATATAGAGACAGTGAAATTGAACAAAGAATCCATGGAGGAATAGCCATGACATCTCAGACTCGAGACTGCAAAATGTTACAATACTAACACAGTTTAAAAAAAAACCCACAGCTTGCAAAAAAACCTCAAGGCCGTACTAACTCACATTGCTAACCTGAAACATTAACAGTAAGAGAATAATGGGCCTTTGTGTAAAATCAGACCATTCTTAGATCGGCTTATGAGTGGACAAAGGGAAAGAGGGATCAAAGAGGATAGGCTGAACTAGGATGTCACTCATATTGTATCTTGTTATCTTTTTCCGAAAATGTATAACCGTCGTGCCTTTACAATGTAACGTCACTTTGTCCGTAGGAAGTGGGTGCGATCTATCAGAGTTGCATTCCTTCTGTCTGATAAGGTCCCCGATCGGGATTTGCTTTTTAAATAATAGCTTGCTTTGTTTAAAGCACAATCGGTATTCGACTCAGTGATTTCACTGAACCAGATTGAGGGAAAAGAATCCAGTAATCAACATTTGGTGTCAGAAGTGGGATCTCAACGGACGACTGGCGAAAACTTGCAAATTAAGAGCCAGACTAGCCTTGGACGAGACCAGGGGAAAGTGGTCACTGGAGTGAGTATGATTTCAATACTGCTCCAGTTTCCCCCGGTTTCAAAAGTCTGAGGAAAGTTTAGCCACTCGCTGGTTATCAGGTAGTGTCTGAACGAGATCCAGGACAATCTGGTGAATACCTTTCAAACTTAGAATAGGGATAGAGATAGGGAAATTGCGCGGTGACGCAAACCAAGCGGCGACTCGGAAAGATAGGTTAGAATAGGTAAGTCTGCCTGGGTTCGAGGCCCAGAGCCTGCCTGGGTTCGAGGCCCAGTGTCTGTGTGGGTTCGAGGCCCAAGTAAATCCGTGCGGCGACACAGAAGGTAGGGATAGTTAGAGCTAGATAGGGAGAGATCAAATCGCGTGGGACGCGATCCGTGCGGCGACACGGAAGGTAGGGATAGTTAGAGCTAGATAGGGATAGATCAAATAGTTAGAGCTAGATAGGGATAGGTCAAATCGCGTGGGACGTGATCCGAGCGGCGACACGGAAGGTAGAGATAGTTAGAGCTAGATAGGGATAGATCAAATCGCGTGGGACGCGATCCGTGCGGCGACACGGAAGGTAGGGATAGTTAGAGCTAGATAGGGATAGATGATCAATCATGGATCCAAAAATTAATAGGAAAGATGAGAGACTCTTGTGAACGTCTGTTTTAAATGAGAAATGCTTGTGTGATTTTTACTGTGAAAAGAACAAGCCGGGGAGTTGTAGTTTGTTTTAGCTCCACCCACTTTTTCAAACAGAATGAAAGTTTTTTTTAACCCTTCGTAGTGTTGTCCTGTATGTGGGAAGTTTAAGAGTGTGAACCTTATTGAATTACAAAGTTTGAATCGGGATTTTGAGATATTCAGAGAAGGCACAGAAAATACTGAGGATTCAAAAAAAAAATTATTATTATATTAAATCTGCAGTTTAGAAGAGATAGTATAACACGACCTTGAGGCTGGAACAATTGAGATAACGAAAAGCAGTCCACAACCTACGTGCCAGACTTCCCTCTAGTTATGGAAAAGACGAAAAAAAAAGATGTAACGTACTAAATAGGTGCTGAAAGAAAAAAAAAATGTTCTGAGATTTTAAATTATGAGAAAAGTTCCATTGCAGTCTGGAAGAAAAAATGTATCATTTCTGTCGATTTGGCAGAAAAACTCCATTAAATTAGGGCTTTCATTGACAGAAGGAGGACATATTAAAAACCGTAGACGTCTTAAAGAAAAAGATGCACGCACGAAAAACGTACTAAGAGATCCGCTGGGACCTCTGAGAAAGGTATCGATAGACTACGGAGTTAAAATGGTTGGCTTTGCATTGACCGAGGCTGATGACGAAAATTGAATTTCAGTAAACAAATAGCTATTAAAATTGTGTGGTCTCGTTTTAACTCAATTTAACAAATATCTTTGGCAAGTACTTGAATAAGAAGTTAAAAAATATTGGAGTTTAATCAAATGCTGCCTTTCCTGATGAAGATTTTTTTTTCAGATGGTTACGTGAAGTCACGTAATGACATCAGGTCTTCTTACAAACCTGTAAAGGAGTTAGCCCTTTCCATTGACAGCCGTTTCATACTGAACATTATCAATTTGGATTTCTTAATAGAAAAAAGACTCACCTAACAGAGGAATGATGCGATAGTCAGAATAAAAATAAAAACAAAACTAGCTTATGTAATAATACTTGCCTGATACAACAAGAAATAGATACTCAAACAAAACAAATTGAAGAGTTAAAAGGCTAAGATAAATAAGCTGAAAGAGATCCACAAACCCAACTTAACCCTGACCTCCGATTTCACGGAGTGACCTCGACATGCATGGATATAATGCAGCATCAAGGGACCTGTGGGCCCTGGTAAAGCAAACCCTGAGCCCAACTGAGCATGCCCGATTTCTAACTCACCTAGGACGTGCTGCTCATGATGCATTGGTGGTTGCTCACCCTAATGATGTCCAGGATCGCCTAAACGCTATCTTTAATGCTCTCACCACGACCCTTCAGAAGCCCATCAGTATGGCCGCAGTATTAGAAACTAAACCCAAACGAGAAGAAACTGCCGATGAATTCATGGAAAGATTTATTGAAATATACGGAAGTCAATCAGGAGATAATGCCTTCAGGGCAGGAGAGGATTCTCCTCAATTCTGCGCTATCCTACTTCAGTGCCTGCCCTATTCGATTGCTCATGCTATCCGGACAAATAATATGAATTGGGCAGATAACAGTAAAGCCCAGATGGAAAAGGCGGTTAAATATTATTGGCAGGAAAAGAAAGGAGAGGGGGGAGGTGCGCCCCCAACCCGGATCAAGACTGAATACGTGACTAGAAAGGAAGAGTGAAAGGGCCTCAGGTGGAAGGACCAAAACCCGACCCAAGGGGATACCAGATGGAACCGTAGTGTTGCGTGCAGGGTTGGGTGGATAAACAGGGATACGGTTATACCAAACACCCAAGCGGCCCGGGCCCTGCTAATTACGGACTGCCCTACTGTCCCCGGCCCGGTATGGGGAGAGGTCAGGGCTGGTAAAGACGAGATGGATGCTTTAATTGTGGGCAAGAAGGACATTGGAGTAGAGAGTGTCCCTCCCGTCGGCACAAAGGAGGAAGAGGAGGAAGAGGAGGGGGGCAAGGGGGGAGAGGATGGGGATCTTACACTAACTTCTCCCAGGACAACCGCTTTGGCCAACCGTCCCCCGATTATTCGTATTGACTACGTAGCTTGATTGTGCAGGGACCCTCCCCGGATGACGAACCGATGATATTGTTAAAAATTCAGAATGAGTGGCAACCCTTCTTGATAGATACAGGAGCCTTCATGTCTTCTGTACAATCAAAGCTTAAACTCCCCGCCTTCACTGAAACACAAGGACTGTCAGGATTCCTGGGACAAGTCTCTACATTCCCGGTGTCAGAACCGGTTAAAATGGGTTACCAGGAAGAATCGGTGGAACATCGATTTGTTATCACAACCAATCTGGACTGTAACTTGATGGCTAGAGACCTCCTCTGCAAATTCCAGTTGCATTTGGAGTGTGGAGATGATGGGATTATTGTAAAACAGGGAACCCTTAAGCAGCAGTATTATACTACTAGAACCCCTCAGTGGTGGTCTCTGGACCTGCCGCAGGCACCCTATCACGTGATCCTAGCATACGATCCCAGTGGAAAGAATCAGGACCTGCAGAACTTTTATCAGGATCACGAAGGGGAAGTGAAGGAAATTCTATTAAGGGCTAGAGTGACTGGACCGGAAGGGAAGGCAGATGGACAGCCCCCAATGGTGGCACCACATATTACTCGTGAAGTATTACCTCCCCACCACGCTAAGGATTTGGGAGTTATGGTGCGCTAGGCTATAGACGAGGCGGACCCTACCAGCCGGGATGTGCAAATTGTAAAACATGGCCGAACTGTCCAACTCCACGGGGACCCCGAGAAGGTCTTAACGACTCTGCAGCATCATACTGGCTCTGACATACCTGACTATGTGGATCCTCATGTGTGGGCAGAGGACCACTCCCAAGTGGGTTATACTCCCATTGATCCGATTGAAATCCCAGTGCAGGGCAATGTGGACTGGCCCTCTATCCGACAGTACCCGCTGAAATCATAGGCAATACCGAGTATCCACCGAGCTTTGGAGGCTAGCCGAGTCGAACCAATTTGCCAGTTTCCAGTCCCTAGCACGGCTAAACAAATGCGACAGTGGTTGGGGATGATCAATTACTCCAGATCCTGGATCCCTAATGTTGCCCTGATGACTAAGCACCTCACCCTGTATACAAATAAGGAAGGCAGCTTTGAAATAGAAACCGCAGACGTCCAAGCCTTTAAGGAACTAAAGACAGCCCTGCTGCAAGCTCTGGCTTTGGGCCGGCCCCTCTACGACCGGCCCTTTCAACTGTATTGTACAATCCTGAAAGACTGTGCTACTGCTGTCTTAACTCAGAAACACGGGGATAAGCATAGGCCTGTTGCCTACTACTCTTCCAAAATAGACCCCGTTGCCTTGGGACACCCTGTATGCACTCAAATATTAACCGGCATCTACAATAGCCTTCAATCCGCTGCCAACATCACCCTCCAGCAAGATATTGTTATGTACACCTCTCACTCCGTAGCTGCCCTCCTGGGCCAACTGCAGACTCAACACCTTACCATGGCCAGGCAAAGCAGATATGAGATCTACTTACTAAACAATCCTAAGCTGACCTTTCAGCACTGTGCTGCAATTAATCCGGCCTGTTTTCTTACTGAGCCATCCCAAGATGAGGAAGAACCAAGTCATGATTGTTTATCTTTAGTTCAAGAGGCCTCATCAGTCAGGGAAGATTTAGTTGATGTACCAATGGAAGATCCAGACTGTATTATGTATGTTGACGGAAGTTCTTCTATTAATCCAGAAGGTACACGAATCTCAGGATACGCCATATTAAAACAGGAGAATCAGGTCTTGGTATCTACCGCCTTTGAAACCGCCTATTCTGCCCAACAAGCTGAACTATTCGCCCTCACCCGAGCCTGTATCTTGGCCAAAGACCTCAAAGTCAATATCTATACCGACTCTAGGTATGTCTTTGGGGTGGCCCATGATTTCGGACAATTATGGAAAAATAGGGGATTCCTAACCTCACAAAGGAATGAGATATCCCATAAGCAACTAGTATCTGATTTGTTGCAAGCCCTCATGCTCCCCAAGCACATTGCCATTGTTAAATGTACCGCCCACACCACCGGAAAATCCCCGATTGATGAAGAGTCAGACTAAAAATCCTGCAAAGGATAAGTTAGCCTCGGAAAAACCAATGCCAACCATCCAAGATGTTATTAAAGCACAGGAGGACGCTCCTGAAAAAGAAAAACTGTTGTGGAAAAATTATGGATGTACTTATGACAATGTTTCTAAATTCTGGACCACTCCCGTGGAACAGACTTGCATGTCTGACGAGTTGGCTCTATGGGTTATCGACTGTATGCATTTTGCTACTCATTGTGGAGCAAGGACCACGAGTGATACATTTTTGGCTACTTGGTGGCACCCTAGACTCCAGGTGCTCGCCCAGAACATCAGTAGTTGTTGCCTGGTTTGCCAGCAACATAATCCAGGGAAGGGAGTCCTCTGTGATTGGGGTAAAATGCCCCTACCCGAAGGTCCCTTTGAGACATTTCAGTTGGACTACATTGAGTTGCAAAAAGTTCAGTGTTACAAATATGTGTTAGTAATAGTAGATGTGTTTAGCAGATGGATTGAAGCCTACCCTACCCTGGACAATAAGGCTCAAACTGTTGTTAAGGTGTTAATGAGGGAAATTGTTCCTAGATATGGTATCTCAGCTCGACTGATGACCACCTATGTTCTTTCTCTGACTCAGGCTCTGCGACTAGCTCACAACAGGTTCGAGAGGCTCACCTCGACCTCCCAGTTTTACCCGAATTGTCCCTCGTGGCACCAGGGAAGTATGGATTCGGAAGGGATTAGAGCCACGATGGGAGGGGCCTTTTCAGGTGTAACTCACTACCCCCACTGCAGCCAAGGTTGAGGGGAAAAGTGCCTGGGTTCACCTGCACCACTGCAAGCTCACCACCCTCTAACGAACCTATTTTACTGGTTATTCTAATTCCTGTTTCTGTTCCAGATTTCCTCTTCTCCATAGCTGAACAAGGCCGTTGACATCCTAATTGGAACGTGGACCAGTTTGAACTTTTACCCATAGTGATAGACAGCCAGCTACACCGACGGTGACCTGAGAAGAGAGACGGGAAAACTGAACTCTTTTAATCAGCAAAATAATTGGACTATTTATCTGAATCCTGAGCCATAAGATGAAACTGTGTCTGTATGCCACAGTCTGTATAATATGACAGTTTCGGCGCATGGGAGGGGAGACAGAGACGAGAGCTCCATGTAAACACCTTTTTGTACATGTCTTATGTTTATGCGCAAAATGGGAACTTTTCTAGATGTTGGGTGTGTTCACATATCCCTATACATTCCAAAGGGGGAATTCCTTTGCGCCCCGTTCCACTAACCCTAACTGAGACTGTCAGATGGATTCAGAGCCAAACTATCACGAGAGGAGGGGGGCCAATACAAATACGAGAGAGGAAAGGCGGGTCAAAAGAGGGATCACGGAGATCAGGAGGAGTATCATACCATTACCACATGAATGACTACGGGGAGGTTACCAAGTGGGAGAGTGCTGGAGACCCCATTAGTCAGATGTTCCAGGGATGGTACCAACCAACCTACGACCGTGGAAAGGAACCCCCATTCTTAGCCCTGACCAATACCTCGGGGATTGGGAGGCCAACCGGGGACATATGTCAAACCCGAAATGACACCAGTAACAAGGGACATATCATAGGGTACAGCAAATGCCCAAACAGTCTCAACATCACCACAGGTGCACGAGTCACCATCCTCTCTCACCTTCCGAATAAAACAGGTGGAGGTTTGTGGGCCCAGTCCTGGGACCCAGAAGATGGACAGGGTACTGTTGTCTGGGATATGTGGTGCCATTTGTGCAGCAAGTACGTACCCTGGCGGAAGCACATGCCTCCAGCCGATATAAGCGAGCCATCACCCCCGCCGACAAGTTCTTTGGGGTCATGATGTTCCCAATCGGGATAGGACGTCTCATGGATGAAGTACAGAACCTAGAGACGATATTGGAACAGATAGCTAACAATACTGCTGAAGCTCTGGAGGGCATCACAGCTGAAATGGTAGCAATAAGGACCGTAGCATTACAAAACCGAATGGCCCTCGATTACCTGTTAGCTGAGAAAGGGGGAACGTGTGCCCTGATAGGATCTGAATGTTGCACTTACATCCCCGATAATTCAGAAAACATAACCAATCTCGTTGATCACATAATAAGGGAGGTAAAGAAGTTATCCACCCCTGCAGGAGGAGTAGGCTGGTTTGATTGGCTGTTAGGTGGATCTTGAGGATCGTATCTAATGCATGGAGCAATTATTCTCATCGTAATAATAATTACCTGTTGCTTGATTATTGGTTGCTTTAACCTTTGTGGTAAAGTCATGATGGCAAGGTTAGCAAACCCTCTTGTGGTCAAGGGCTCTCGAGTTATGATCCAACGAACTAAAGAACTACTCGACAATAACAACAATATGATTCAGGAAATAGGGTGTGAACGGATGAATGCGATACTGCTAGAATGATCCTAATTGTTATCATGGAATGATAAAAGGGGGGAATGTGAATGTTTAAAAATGTATAGAGACATTGAAGTTGAGAATGTGGGAAAATATAGAGACAGTGAAATTGAACAAAGAATTCATGGAGGAATAGACTAGAGACTGCAAAATGTTACAATACTAACACAGTTTAAAAAAAACCCCACAGCTTGCAAAAAACCTCAAGGCCGTACTAACTCACATTGCTAACCTGAAACATTAACAGTAAGAGAATAATGGGCCTTTGTGTAAAATCAGACCATTCTTAGATTGGCTTATGAGTGGACAAAGGGAAAGAGGGATCAAAGAGGATAGACTGAACTAGGATGTCACTCATATTGTATCTTGTTATCTTTTTCCGAAAATGTATAACCGTCGTGCCTTTACAATGTAACGTCACTTTGTCCGTAGGAAGTGGGTGCGATCTATCAGAGTTGCATTCCTTCTGTCTGATAAGGTCCCCGATCGGGATTTGCTTTTTAAATAAAAGCTTGCTTTGTTTAAAGCACAATCGGTATTCGACTCAGTGATTTCACTGAACCAGATTGAGGGAAAAGAATCCAGTAATCAACACCTTATGATGATAGATTGAGTAGACTGGGTCTTTACTCGTTGGAATTCAGAAGGATGAGGGGTGATCTTATAGAAACATTTAAAATAATGAAAGGGATAGACAAGATAGAGGCAGAGAGGTTGTTTCCACTGGTCGGGGAGACTAGAACTAGGGGGCACAGCCTCAAAATACGGGGGAGCCAATTTAAAACCGAGTTGAGAAGGAATTTCTTCTCGCAGAGGGTTGTAAATCTGTGGAATTCTCTGCCCAGGGAAGCAGTTGACGCTAGCTCATTGAATGTATTCAAATCACAGATAGATAGATTTTTAACCAATAAGGGAATTAAGGGTTATGGGGAGCGGGCGGGTAAGTGGAGCTGAGTCCATGGCCAGATCAGCCATGATCTTGTTGAATGGCAGAGCAGGCTCGAGGGGCTAGATGGCCTACTCCTGTTCCTAATTCTTATGTTCTTATGTTCCTGACGTTTGGAGTCGAAAACTGAATGCAGTACTCCAGACGGGGTCTGACCATTATACCCAACTTTATCTCTCTACCTCTTCCATTGATGCCAAGGCCATTACTATAGTCTCCAACTACCTGACATGGATCAGTCAAAATTTCCTCCAGTTTAATATTGTCAAAATCAAAGCCATTATTCCCCATGTACTTTAGAATTCTCTCCCAAATCGCTCAGACTTGCTATGTTACTTGTTTTCAAAAGCCTTCTAAAAATTCTCCTCGTGAACCGCATTTTCACTTCCACCCTTTAGCTCCTTTCCTGTTTTTTTTCCTTTCCTCTCCGCTCGGCATTCAGTTTTATCATTCCTCTGTAAAGTGCTTTCAGGCATCTTTCTGTACATGAGAAATGCTATAGAAATGGAAGCTACTGTGGATAAAACACGCACACATGTCCAAGTGAGTCATTCATCTTTTTCTTTCCTAAAGTATTTTTCATACTGTATCTGGTCTGCAATGTTCAATTTGAAGCAATTGGCCACTTTATGCATTCAGTCACTCACTCACTCCAGACCCTGGCCAGTTGACTACCAATGCCATTGATTCCATCTCCTTACAACACAATGACTATTCAGACTCTGGGTCATCTATTGAAATCTGCTAAGGCAAGCGCAAATGAGAATCGTTCCTGTTCTTGTGTTACCAAATTAGGGCTGTCAGTTTGATACCAATGGGTGAAAGAATAAATTAAATAGTTGAAACCTTTGACAAATTAATCACATGCATTACTGCCATGTTTAATTTAGTCTTTGTAAATATGCACTTCTTGTAATATTGGGTCTATCTTTCAAATGAAACTCAAACAGCCCGAGCAGCATTGAGGCGTGAGACAGGATTTGTCTACTTTTTAATGCTATTACTCATCCTAATTTTCCAGTAACAAAATGCCACTGTCTAAAATCTCTTTGCACCACATGAGTTTAAGTAAACAACTCATTGCAATATCTTCACCAATGCCACTCTAATCCTACCTCAGAAGGACTGTGCATAAGTGATGCCAGTTGACGCGTTTTATAAGATCCCCCTCTTTCAGAGAAAGGACTGTGCCTTCATTACATACTTCCTCAGACAGGCCAGTCGATACCAAGTGCTTACCATGAGGTGAACTATGGGGATAGATCTCAGATCTGAGTACACCAATACACAATGAGTCAGCACACGGATATATTGCACCACCAAAGCCACATTTTCAGTGGTGTTATTGTATATAAAAGCTTGATTTAACATTTTATTGCTACATTCCCATTGTAGACTATTACAACTGTTGAAGCAGATTAGGTACAGTATCTGTCAGTGATGCTTATCTAGAATTTATTTTGTCAGGATTGACAGGTTCACTAATTACTGTTAGACATTTGGGCTAACGTATAGATTCCAACCAATCAATGTATGTAGCCATTCATTATAAATTAAGTGCATGAGACCAATTTTAAACAATTGAAGGACAAATGAGGAATGAGCATGTAGCACCCCATTTTACTAAACAATCCAACATCTTGAAAAGATAAGAGAACATAAGATTAGTCTTCTTGAGAAAGTAGGACAAATGTGATTGTGTTCCAAATAAAAAGGAGAGACCACATGGAGAAGCCTAGCACTCTTGTTTAGCTGGTTTGGATTATTTCACAGTGAATAAGTTCTGTTTTGTTTTTACTTTTCTGCAATTGATGAACACAATTAGCGAATAAATTCTTTGAACTCAAAATTGTGCAGGGGCCAATCTACCAATGGAAGAGAAGTCCCACCTGCTCACGTGATTGTCTGAAAACTCTGGCTACAAATTGCAGGGAGAGGGGTCATTTACAGAGCTGGGTGGGGCTATTGGTGCCTGAATGGGTGCTTCAGTGCTGCTCGCCCCAAACTGGTTTTGTAAGGCAGGGTGGCCCACAGCTGCTCCACCTCCGACCCTTCCAAGCCAAAAAAAATGAAATGGCTTTAGCTCCAAAAGGAGTTTTTTTGTCAGGGTCGATTATTTTAGTCTAGCTAAGGTTTGAGGCTTTTCAATAGGTCTCAAATGGATTCATATCAGCTCTTAGCGTAAAGGGCATAAATCCCTCTAGAGAATATACTCTCCTACGTCTGGCCCAGTTTTGCTTTTTTGTCTATTCTGAACTCTTAGCATCATTTGCTTCACTCCAGGTGCGACTCCCATTCCCTTCTCTCTGGCTCCCAGTCTCTTATTCCCCATCAATGTGCAGCAATGGTTCCACATTGAACAACCAGAACAAATTAAGAATAAATTCTTGCTCTCTGGGAGTCATGGTTACTGATTAGTTTGGTCAGCTGGGTGTCTGGCCTGCATGGAAAACCATCACCATGTTTAACAGCCTCTAAGCCAAACTACTGAGAAATCTACCATTGTAGAATTTATGTTTATTCCATACAGAGCACAATCTCTCCCCATAGGACATACCACTCTTAACTAAGTCCAGAAAGCTTAAGGACAAGTTGGCAGAATCAAAGCTTGGGGAACTCTGAGTGTGAACAGTGATACTGCTGGAGTAAAAACAGCTAAAACTATGCAGTTTACCAGTACAGAGCACTAATCTGTTTCCCACTGGTTGTGGAGCTAGGATCGCCCAACTTGTTAGAACTTTGGTTGGCAGGTTTATCTAGAGCCTAGTGGGGAAAATGCCAGCCCCAATGACTGGTCTCTCCTTCTAGGTTGCATTCAAACAATAGGTTCACAATTCCTGCGTGAGCCATGACACCCCATAATCATCATCATAGGCAGTCCCTCGGGATCGAGGAAGACTTGCTTCCACTCTTAGCATGAGTTCTTAGGTGGCTGTACAGTCCAATACGAGAACCACAGCTTCTGTCACAGGTGGGACAGATAGTAATTGAGGGAAAAGGTGGTCTGGGAGCCTGGTTTGCCGCACGCTCCTTCCGCTGCCTGCGCTTGATTTCTGCATGCTCTCAGCGACGATACTCGGGGAGCTCAGTGCCCTCCCGAATGCACTTCCTCCACTTAAGGCGGTCTATGGCCAAGGACTCCCAGGTGTCAGTGGGGATGTCGCACTTTATCAGAGAGGCTTTGAGGGTGTCCTTGTAACGTTTCCTCTGCCCGCCTTTGGCTTGTTTGCAGTGGACGAGTTCCAAGTAGAGCGCTTGCTTTGGGAATCTCGTGTCTGGCATGCGAACTATGTGGCCTGCCCAGCGGAGCTGATCAAGTGTGGTCAGTGCTTCAATGCTGGGGATGTTGGCCTGGTCGAGGATTCTAATGTTTGTGTGTCTGTCCTCCCAGGGGATTTGCAGGATCTTGCGGAGACATCGCTGATGGTAAAGGTCCTACACCAGCCTGTCCTCGCCGCACAGCACTACCCCCCAAAATCAAGATCCACGGCGTGGCCCTGGACAACGTGGACCACTTACCCTATCTCGGGAGCCTCCTATCAACAAGAGCAGGCATTGATGATGAGATCCAACATCGCCTCCAGCGAGCCAGTGCAGCCTTCGACCTCCTGAGGAAAAGAGTGTTTGTAGATCAGTCCCTCAAAACTGTCACCAAGCTCATGGTCTACAGGGCCGTAGTAATACCCGCCCTTCTGTATGGCTCAGAGATGTGGATCATGTACAGTAGACACCTCATAATACCACACTTGCAGCACTCACCACAGTATTCCACTGGTTAGCCCATTACGCACACTAGATTCCCAGGTGAATCTGGCAACACGGCAATATCCTCTATATAAAGGAGTAACACTGAGCAGATAGAGGCCATCCTTTCTGATACTGTCCAATACATTATTGAAGATAATATTGAATAGGATAGTGACAGTGGAGACCCTTGCTTGTTCTGCTTTTGAGGGATGTATGTTCAGCAAATCCATCCAAACATACATCCTGAATAAAATCCAGGATTTACCATTACGCTCTCATAGCTTCCAATTTTTTCAAGAAGGCTGCATGACACGACGTCAAAAGCCCCATATAATCGATGAAAGCAATGCAAGTGGGTTTCAGCTGAGTCTAACAAAACTCTGAGATCTGATAAAGGGCCATACCTGTCCCATTTTCCCTGTGCTGACTGATAGGATGTCTGACATGTGGCTCATTTCTTTCAGGATTTTCGGATGTAAAGGGGAAGGGGTAGTTGGCATTCCTTGTACATGAGTATTATCAATAATTAAAGTGTTGCTTTGTTAAGTGTTTTATGAATATTTTTATCGGTCTCATAAAAATCAGTGCACATGATAACATTGTTGCATAATGACGTAATCAAATCACCAATTGTGTACCTGCCTCTATATTTATAAAACTGTTGCAGAAGTGAATAAAGCAAGGAAAGCAAACATACTTCTGTCATGTAGCAAATAGAACATCTGCCTCAGTGCAAGCAACTTCCTCAGAAGACGGAGTGGTTGTGTTTGTGGTACAGACTTTTCACAACTGTTCCAGGAATTGATTCTGCCTCAAAATGCAATCCAACTAGTTGTAAAGATGGATCATTCTTCGAAGGTTGGTATTTGAGTTCTACAAATCACAAACTCTGTTTAGTATGTTAAGCAAGAAAATTTAGTTTCCCCTCATCTTCTGGCGACATTGCAAGGGTCTAAAAATCTACTTGATGGGCTGAGAAATGGCGAGGACATTTATGCAATAAATCTAGGGTCAAAAGCCGCTGTTTCCACCCCTGATATGGAGTCTATGCCCTTCACATGTACTTAACCTCCTTCTGCTCTTGCTTACTATTTCACTCCGAGAGTTTGGTGTTCAGATTTGTTGGCTTTTATTAATGATTATTTTATGCTGAAACAGATGTCCTAATGTCAACAGTGCAGAGAAATCTTTTAATCATGTTCTGCATTCACCTTTTATACCTGTTAATTACTCATTTCTTAATCATTATAGTAGGTGTTATAAGCTTTGCATATCTGAGTCTCTGAAGTTTGAATCTCTTTTGTATAGTATAAGATTACCTGTATGTACTATCAGGGCAGTTATCAAAATGAATGAACATTTTAACCCCTTGAGGATGAACAGTAGTTTGGGATCATTTATTTTTCAAAAACTACAAGATGACAATAGCCCGTCTCATTCAGACTGTGCGAACAGAATGAAATATTACTATTATTTTACTATTCACCCACACAGGACAACAGGACCATTTCAATAATTAAAATACAAGAAAGTATTAAATTGTTTAACCAATCTAACAGGAAATGTTAAAATATTCCATTATTGTGTGCAAAAAAAATTAGATTAATCATTTAACAGCTAGAACCTTTACACAGCAAAGGTATCGTTATATGTTTCATTTACTTTGTCTGTATCTCTAATGACAAAAACATTGAGAGAGACATTTGTTTACGATTTTATTATTGCTATTGTACAGTTTGATTTCAACAGCGGATGCTCAAGATATAGTGGGAACTGCATCAGAGGAGTTACTGAGCCTGACAGTCTGAGGTAGCTAAATTAGCATACGTGTTTGAAGCTGCCACATTGCAGGATCATGACTAGTTATCCAGTCCATCGGATAACATTAAACAAATAGCATTTTGAAGATAGGCATTAACTTATAATTTACATTTATATTATAAATGCTATTTCCAGCACACTTCACTAGTTACAGTGAAATCCTGTGCTACACAATTGTTGCCAGAGAAAGCACTATGCCAGCAGCAATAGAGGACCGCAATTTTGAGAGTTCTGGAAATTGCACAATTTCTGCTGGTGGATTGCCCATCATGAACTTGTTATTGGACATTTGAGCTGGCACCTCACTATAGCCCATTTCAGGCTGGTAAGATTTGCGCACCTGCAATGTGCTAACATCGACCATATGAAACGTCATTAGAACTCAGGCATGATCTCGCCTGTCACAAATGAGAACTGAAGCAGTTTCAGCATTTGAGAAGGCCAAAATTCAGAACAATGCGGACTGCATTTAGTATCCCGCTAGCAGCGGAGTTGGCAGAGGAGCAGCAGCAAAAGCAGAAAAAGGCTGCTGGTGAAGTCAGGCGGCATAGGTGAAGTACATACCTTAGGAGGCTGAGTTTTAGCAGGGGTGCTGTGACAGAGCAGCACCTTCATGAAGATTGCCACATGTACAGTAATGCCAGTAGCTGTCACAATCAGCATGGCCTTCAATGTTGATATGTTGGGCTCCTTTCAGGCTATCTGTTAGGAGAGCTGCAGTATCGGTAATTTTGATGCCTGCACATGTATAATTACAGTTTATTATTCATCAAGGTCAATGACGTCAGCACTTTCATCACTGACCAACAGAAGCAAAATGAGGGAGCAAGACATTTCTACAGGTTAGATAGCCATTCCAGAGCCCAGAGGATCATTAACTTCACCAACTTGCCATTCAGGCTGCTGTAACCTTCAGTTTCAGTAACCTTCTCCAGACCTACAACCCTCCAACAATTCCGATGCCCCACGATTGGTGATTGTGCCTTTAATCATCTCGGCCCTTTGCTCTGGAATTTCTTACATATACCTCTCTGTCTCTCCACCTCCTCCTTTAAGACCCTTCTTGCAACCCACCTCTAGGACCAAGTTTTTAATCAACCCTCCTAATATCTGCTTCTTTGGCTTGGTGTTGAATTTTGTCTCACTACGGTTCTTGACGTGCCATTAGACATTTTCTGCCTTAAAGGCGCAATATAAATGCAAGTTATTGTTGGTTGTTGTTGTTGTAACTCAAAGAATTCGTAGGATTGCCTGTGTGAGAAAGGGGGAACGCCACTGCAGTGGGGAATATTCTTTGATGTTTTGTATTGTTGGATCAGAGTAGAAGGGAGCATTACTCTGCCTTTAAGCTGTGGTATACCTGTCAGAAGTGCTCAATAATGACATGGAAGGAAAGGGTGAAATTGTTCTTCAATAGTAGCACTAAATGGGCGATAATGAATCAAGATACTGTAGTACACCCCACCCATGATGGAAAAGAAAATTGGTTGGGACCTAAAACCTGCTGCCAATTGGTTATTGTCCATTTTGAACTCCTGCTCAAGTTCAATTTCACACCCTGGGTGTCCAAATGAGAAATGTTTTTAATTTCCTATCACTAGAACACGTCACTTTGATGAGCAAAAATAATTGCCCCACTCCAAATAACTCCATGTTTAAGAGAACTGGAAATTAGTTAAAAAAAATAAAGTTGCACAATTAATTTTATCGATTAATGGGTTGATATGCAGTCCTTTTGTTTCTATCATTTATCAGAGTGACTATTTGCACCAGTTTTTTGTGTGTCCTTCTGCGCATGCCGCATTTGACTCCGCCCCCTTTTTGAGCATGGGCCCTCAATTCGATCGTGCATGCGCAGTGCGACGTACAAGGAAGCCAGAAGTTGGAAGTGGGGTCAAACCACGTGGAGCTTGTGCTGCTTCTAGCTTTTGGATTATTTAGAACATTTTTGCGGCCTTCTGTGGGAGAAAAAACATCAGAGGTAGTGGGAGAGAGAGAGAGAGGCTGGGAAGGGAGAGAGACTGGGGAGAGAGAGAGACTGTGGAGGGAGGGAGAGAGACTGGGGAGGGAGAGAGAGAGAGACTGGGGAGGGAGAGAGAGAGAGAGAGAGAGAGAGAGAGAGAAAGAGAGAGACTGGGGGCAAAGAGAGCGAGAGACTGGGGAGCAGGAGAGAGAGATACTGGGGAGGGGGAGAGAGAGGCAGACTGGGGAGGGGGAGAGAGAGAGACTAGGGAGGGAGAGAGAGAGAGAGAGAGAGAGACTGGGGCGGGGAAGAGAGAGAGAGAGAGAGACTGAGGGGGGAGAGAGAGAGAGAGACGGGGGGGAGAGAGAGAGAGAGACTTGGGAGGGAGAGAGAGAGACTGGGTGGGAGAGAGAGAGAGAGAGACTGGGGAGTCAGAGAGAGAGACTGGGAGGGTGAGAGAGAGACTGGGAGGGTGAGAGAGAGAGACTGGGGAGAGAGACAGAGACTGGGGAGAGAGAGAGGAAGCGGGAGAGGGGTTCGGAGGGGAGAGAGGGAACTCAGGGAAGACAGATCACGTTCTTCCACGTGTGACAAGGGACATAACTAAAATGGATGAAATCTGGAAGTCACTATTCACTTCATACCCAATAAACCTGTTACCAATCCATGACCCACACACAATGCCCCATCTATGGTGGGGTGGTGGGTGGGTGTCAGGAACTTGGGCTGGGATGGGGCAGGAACTTGGGCTGGGATGGAGTCAGGAATTTGGGCTGGGTTGGGGTTAAGAACCTGGGCGAGGATGGGTTAAGAACTTATGCTGGGATAGGACAGGAACCTAGGCTGGGAAGGCATGAAATTCGGATGGGGGAGGCATGAACATGGGCTGGGAGAGGCTTCAACGTAGGCTGGGGGTGGCATGAAATTGGTCTGGGGGAGGGGGGTCAGGAACTTGGGCTGGGGGAGGCATGAACTTGGGCTGGGGGGGATAAGGAACTTCAGCTAGGGGGGCATAAACTTGTCCTGGGGGGCAGGAACTTAGGCTGAGGGCGGTCAGGAAGTTGGGCTGGTAGGGGTAAGGAACTTTGGCTGGGGGAGGCATGAACTTGGGCTGGGGGAGGCTTGAACTTGGGCTGGGGGAGGCATGAACTTAGGCTGGGGGAGGCATGAACTTGGGCTGGGGGGAGTCAGGTGTCATGTATCTCACATTATTGTATATAACTGTATCTTACCATGCTATACATGACTGTAACTGGATATGACCTATAACAATAAGCATACCTTACCACCAGGGGTACACTTGCAGGAGACACTCCATACCTGTCCTACTGTGGTATATAAAGGGAGGTCTCAGGCAAGTGCAGCACTGGAGAGCTGGAATTAAAGGTGCAGGTCCTCAGTGACCTTGACTTCAGCATGTGTCTCGTGTAAGTCAGTACATTAGAGTCAGGACTTAACATCAGGAACTTGTGTTGAGATAGGGGAGCTCTATCCTGTCTGAGGTCTGAAGTCAGAATGGCTTGAATTTCACTTTGCAACGGCACTCAAAACTTGGGCTGGGCGGTTCCAATTACACATTCCAAAAAAACTTCTGGGTGATTCTTATCCTCCAAGGGGACCAATCAGCAATCATGCCATGTGATCATGGAGAGCCTATCAGAGACAATCAGAGCATTTTTCTAGTGCAAATAGCTGCGTCCTTTTTTTTAACAAGGTGAACTTGTTCTAAGTAGAATGGTTTGTGAATCGCTGAGAGATCAGTGTTACCAATCACGACAAATCAAGTACTTCACTGTGGATCTAGTTTGAGTTCCAGATTTGAATTGTTTTGTAGAGTGGGTTGGTGTGGGCATCACTGCACCACATTTCACTGTATGTACAAGCATTATTTTCATATCTCTCTTCAGTGGCACAAACTTTAATCTGATCATTTACATTGGTTTCAGTGCAGCTTCCAATCCAGTCTTGTACTGGTGCACCAGCTTTTCCAGAAGGGCGTTAGGGAGGAAATAACCTTGCATTGTACACCGCAAAACCTGAGGCTATATCCTCCCTGACATGAAAATAGAGAAGGCACCTTAAAATACTGCTGTAATGAGATAATTTGTGGTATTTATAACAAATGTGTTACTATGTTTGCATGGAGTTCCTCCATATGCTGTTTTTACACATTTATTACCCTATTTACTTTAAAACTTTTAAACATGTTTGATACCAATATTGCTGAAATTAATTTCATCCCCATATTTTTAAATACGTTGCTACTCCATAGAGGGGTGTTGAGTGCTCAGTAGTAATAGCAGACGTGCCACTGGATTAAAGCCGTGTCCACCTCTTCCTTTATTGCATGTCATTAAAGAAATGTGTTGCCCTCATTTGAGGGGCAGGTGGAAGAAGAGAGAATGAACAAAATAACTTGTATCACAACAAAATACCATGATGAAATAAAATAGAAGCTTGCCACAGCCCTGATCAACACTTAGGTCCCTTACCAACATGAGTGCTTTGTTTCATCAGTCCTCAGCGAGGGTCAGAAAGAAAAGCTGATAGCCCACCTCTTGTCCTTCAAATCTACGCTCAAAAACTGGCAGAGCTGCTGTGAGTGGCCACAGACAGGGGAAAAAGAGAGAAAATGGTAAATGGGTAATGAAAGTAAAAGCCTGCATGTTAGAGCACTCAAAACACTAGCCCTAAAGCCTCTCTACTGAGTACTACTTGAAAGAGTATGAAGGTCATTTGAGTTTTCATTTCAAAATACTGTATAGGTTATTCAACAAAAGAAAATTCTGTTTCATCATACATGATGTGATTGTAGTAGAAGTTTGAAAAATGTATTATTTAGAACTACTGTTAAAGTGTGTCGATTTAATTGTACGTTAACCCCTTCACTAACATGGAGCTCGTCCTAGATTTAAACAGCATAAGGTAGTACAGGAGCATTGCTTGTCCCAATTCAATCCAACTTGGCCAAGCACATCAAAGGTAAGCTTAGCCTGGCCTAATAAAACTCATCCAGCTAAACATGACCAGAACCTGTGGCTCGCTGCCAACTTATGCTTCTTTCTGATACTTCCATGTTTTCACTGGAGAAATAAAATGAAGAAAATCCCATTTGTATTCATCCTGATAGCACAAATTGAAGAGAGAGAGAAAATACATGATTTTTATCCCGGCAATGCACTCTTTCTAATATTGTCTTAATTTAATAGGTACTCAGCAAAATTCCATCTGTAGTGCACTCTAGGAATGCAGACACATGGATGTAATGCAGTTCAACATAGACTTTAATCAAATTATACCTTTTTTTAAAAATGAGTCACATAGTAAACTAAGGCAAACTTTAAATCAAATTGAGTTGCACTGACAGCTTTTGAAAGGACAATTCTGCCTTTAACTTTTATTTTAATCAGACCCAAATCAACATTAAAACTCACGGGAGACATTCAGAGGCTGGAGGCAAGGAAGAGCCACACGACTGATCCCCAGTGTCAAAGATTCGAGTTATGAGGACAAAAAAGAGACTTGGGCTCTTCAGCCTGGAAAGGAGGCATCTGAGAGGTGAATTTATCGCGGTATATCATAAAAAGGGAGTGGCATTGTTAAATCCAGAATAATATTTAAAGAAAACAAGCAAGAGGGTGACAAGGGGAGAAGGATTCAAATTAGTAAAAGGTAAATTTAGGACTGATTTCAGGAAATTCTGCTCTACACAAAGAGTGGTCAATGTATGGATGAGCGGTAGAGATGAAATCCCTGAAATCTTTTAAGAGACAGTGGGATGCTGAAATTGGGCATTTTAGAACGAACTAAAGTCAGCCTAATGGGCTTCCTCATCTGTAATTACCTTGTGACCTTGAATGGAGCTTGTCCTTTATGGAACATATCAATAATGTTTCTGGAAACCTGTGATACTGTTCTAGTTTTGAATGTCCACCATCCATGTCTGGCGTAAAAATAAAAAAGGGAAGATGGCTCAACCGTGGCTATCAAGGGAAATCAGGGATAGTATTAAAGCCAAGGAAGTGGCATACCAATTGGCCAGAGTTAGCAGTGAACCTGGGAACTGGGAGAAATTTAGAACTCAGCAGAGGAGGACAAAGGGTTTGATTAGGGCAGGGAAAATAGAGTACGAGAGGAAGCTTGCAGGGAACATTAAGACGGACTGCAAAAGTTTCTATAGATATGTAAAGAGAAAAAGGTTAGTAAAGACAAACGTAGGTCCCCTGCAGTCAGAATCAGGGGAAGTCATAATGGGGACCAAAGAAATGGCAGACCAATTGAACAAGTACTTTGGTTCGGTATTCACTAAGGAGGACACAAACAACCTTCCGGATATAAAAGGGGTCAGAGGGTCTAGTAAGAAGGAGGAACTGAGGGAAATCCTTATTAGTCGGGAAATTGTGTTGGGGAAATTGATGGGATTGAAGGCCGATAAATCCCCAGGGCCTGATGGACTGCATCCCAGAGTACTTAAGGAGGTGGCCTTGGAAATAGCGGATGCATTGACAGTCATTTTCCAACATTCCATAGACTCTGGATCAGTTCCTATCAAGTGGAGGGTAGCCAATGTTACCCCACTTTTTAAAAAAGAAGGGAGAGAGAAAACATGGAATTATAGACCGGTCAGCCTGACATCAGTAGTGGGAAAAATGATGGAATCAATTATTAAGGATGTCATAGCAGAGCATTTGGAAAGAGGTGACATGATAGGTCCAAGTCAGCATGGATTTGTGAAAGGGAAATCATGCTTGACAAATCTTCTGGAATTTTTTGAGGATGTTTCCAGTAGAGTGGACAAGGGAGAACCAGTTGATGTGGTATATTTGGACTTTCAGAAGGCTTTCGACAAGGTCCCACACAAGAGATTAATGTGCAAAGTTAAAGCACATGGGATTGGGGGTAGTATGCTGACATGGATTGACAACTGGTTGTCAGACAGGAAGCAAAGAGTAGGAGTAAATGGGGACTTTTCAGAAGGGCAGGCAGTGACTATTGGGGTACCGCAAGGTTCTGTGCTGGGGCCCCAGCTGTTTACATTGTACATTAATGATTTGGACGAGGGGATTAAATGTAGTATCTCCAAATTTGCGGATGACACTAAGTTGGGTGGCAGTGTGAGCTGCGAGGAGGATGCTATGAGGCTGCAGAGTGACTTGGATAGGTTAGGTGAGTGGACAAATGCATGGCAGATGAAGTATAATGTGGATAAATGTGAAGTTATCCACTTTGGTGGTAAAAACAGAGAGACAGACTATTATCTGAATGGTGACAGATTAGGAAAAGGGGAGGTGCAACGAGACCTGGGTGTCATGGTACATCAGTCATTGAAGGTTGGCATGCAGGTACAGCAGGCGGTTAAGAAAGCAAATGGCATGTTGGCCTTCATAGCGAGGGGAGTTGAGTACAGGGGCAGGGAGGTATTGCTACAGTTGTACAGGGCCTTGATGAGGCCACACCTGGAGTATTGTGTACAGTTTTGGTCTCCTAACTTGAGGAAGGACATTCTTGCTATTGAGGGAGTGCAGCGAAGGTTCACCAGACTGATTCCCGGGATAGCGGGACTGACATATCAAGAAAGACTGGATCAACAGGGCTTGTATTCAGTAGAGTTCAGAAGAATGAGAGGGGATCTCATAGAAATGTTTAAAATTCTGATTGGTTTAGACCGGTTAGATGCAGGAAGAATGTTCCCAATGTTGGGGAAGTCCAGAACCAGGGGTCACAGTCTAAGGATAAGGGGTAAGCCATTTAGGACTGAGATGAGGAGAAACTTCTTCACCCAGAGAGTGGTGAACCTGTGGAATTCTCTACCACAGAAAGTTGTTGAGGCCAATTCACTAAATATATTCAAAAGGAGTTAGATATAGTCCTTAGTACTAGGGGGATCAAGGGGTATGGTAAGAAAGCAGAAATGGGGTACTGAGGTTGCATGTTCAGCCATTAACTCATTGAATGGCGATGCAGGCTCGAAGGGCCGAATGGCCTACTCTTGCACCTATTTTCTATGTTTCTATTTCATTTTTAAATTAAGATGAAGCAAAAGGGCCATTTTTTATGGGATCAGATCCATTCTTAAGATAGGTATTACTTTTTGGAGACTTGGATAGAGAGATGATGCAGCTGCTAGGAACTTGGCAGAACAGAAAGATTTGGGGGTCCATGTACAGAAATCACTAAAAATTAGTGGACAGGTATGAAAAATAATTAGCAAGGCTAATGGAATGTTAGTCTTCATCACAAGGGGTCTGGAATACAAAGCGATGGAAGTTATGCTACAGTTGTACAAAGCTCTGGTGAGACTAGATGTGGAGTATTGCACCTCAGGAAGGATATATTGGTCTTAGAGGTGCAGCACAGATTCACCAGAATGATACTGGGTCTAAAAGGGTTAAATTATGAAAGCAGATTTCATAGACCAGGCTTGTATTCCTTTGAGTATAGACGATTAAGGGGTGATCTAATTGAGGTGTTTAAGATGATTAATGGATTTGATAGGCTAGATAGGGCGATACTATCTCCTCTGGTGAGGAGTCCAGAACAATCGGGCATAACTATAAAATTAGAGCTCGGCCATTCACGGAGAAGTCAGGAAATTCCTTCACAAAAGTGGTAGTGGAAATCTGGAACTCTCTCCCCTAAACAGCTGGGTTTTTTTTAATTGTTCATGGAATGTGGGTGTAGCTGGCAAGGCCAGCATTTATTGCCTATCCCTAATTGGCCTTGAGAAGGTGACGGTGAGCTGCCTTCTTCAACCGCTGCAGTCCATGAGGTAAAGATACTCCCACAGTGCTGTTAGATAGGAAGTTCCAGGATTATGACCCAGCGACGATGAAAGTATGGCTATATGATGTTGAGGCTGGGTCACTTGAAAATTTCAAAACCAAGATTGATAAATTTTTGTTAGATAAGGGTATTAAAGGATATGGAACCTAGGCATATTAATGGAGTTAAGATACAGATCAGCCTTGATCCAATTGAATGACGGAACAGGCTTGGGGGGGCTGAATGGCCTACTCCTGTTCCTATATTCCTAAATGTAGAAGTGGCATTGCATTGCATCCAGCTTTTGTGGGACACAGATATAAAAGGCAGGGGTCAATCAATCTATCAAATTTAATAATAATAAAAGGTGTTTACACCACATTTGTTCTTTCAATAAAACAATGGTAAATTGGTAACAGCCCTTTGATTATTGAAAAATGTAAATAGCCATCTTAAGTGCTCAGGTTAGAGTTGTAGGAGTGATTAAACAGGAATTCTTTTGGTCACCCCGGTGTCTGACATACATGGAAACCCGACATCGTGTTTAAGAGTCTCCAACCCAAATGACTGAACTCTTGCCTGATATGGAATGCAGTCATAATATGGAGAACACAGTGCAATTTACCAATTCCATGACCTAATACAATGGGGGTGATATTGTTTCAGTAGCCTGAAACAGGCTCATTGAATAGCAGCAGCTCGTTTTACACCACACCCGATTTTATTTCTCTTTGAATTCAATGGAAAAGAAAAGCACATGCAATCTTAAACAGGCTGGCATTTCACAATGAACCCGTTTCACACTGGACCAATTTCAGCCCCAATGGAAGTCAGAAGGGTGATCTGTCAGTGAGGAATCTGCTGCAGCTGGCTGGTTTCTTGCTGTCCTTTTAATGAGTTCCACATGATTATGGTAAGTACCCTGAAGTGAAAAGTGAGCTACCATAAGCCTGGGTCTTTCTGAAGCTTCATCATAAGCTTGTGGAAGATGGCCTTACAGCAAGAGTACTGATACAGGTGATGCATCTAGTCCCGAATTGAATTGACTACAGATAATAAAGAACATCGGGGCAAATAGTAAGTGAAAAGTCTTCTTTTGAAAATCAGAGAATGAATTTCTTCCAATTTGAATTGTTGTCTATTGGATACAGATGACCTAGCTTTTTACAAAGTCATTGCAGACCAGTTTTGTCTGGTGGTGCACTGATTCTGGTCTCTTGAGCTAGCCCCTTCTTTTCACCCCACCATTGGTGTCCATGCTTTCAGCCACCTAGACCCATTTCTCTGAAATGTTCTCCTTATATCCCTCTGTCCCATCAACTCCCCGTCCTCCTTTAAGACTCTCCTTAAAACCCGCTTCTTTGACCAAGCTTTTAGTCACTCCTCCTAATATCTCCTTCTTGGGATTAGCATCCAAATTTATTTGATTGCACCTCTGTGACGAGCCCTGGAATGATTTTCTACTTTAAAGGCACAATAGAAATGCAAGTTGTTGTTATTGCGCGGTTCCAGCATTTATGTTTATGTTTCATATTCCCAACATTTGCAGTATTTTGTTTTATATTTGTCTGGTAGTGGGTTACTGCACATGATTCCCAAAGCTCTCAAAGATAAGTAAAGAAAGAATAAGATTATTCAACCCACCTAACTAATCTTTCCATGGAAACCTGGCTGGCTGCATCGTCCACTACAGGTGTCTTCCCGCACACCCTCCCCCCACTGTAAAAATCGAGGCCTAAGGATCAGCTTTATGAACATCCTTTAATCTGCCTCCAGGACTTGGAAGTTTTTCTTGTATTTGAGTAACCAGAACTGAATACAGCCCTTAACCCTCCTTGCCTCTATTTAGAGAGATTTGAGATGATTTTAGAGCATCCTGTATGATAGGAATTTCCAGGGCACAGAAGAGTTGTGACTCAAACCAGGAGACTTCTGCATTTGTTTAAAATTGTCTCTTTGGAAGCTGTGAGAGGATCCAAGACCTTGTGTGAGAATTGAATATTCAAAGGTGTGTTCTTTTCAGTTCTCAAACAGACCACCAGGTGGGTTCAGCATTGCTTCATAGAGGAAAGACAGTCGAGGCTGTCTCGTAGCAAGCACCAGTGCCTGCTGGCTGACATGCAGCTTACAGTAGCTGGAATCTTAAAGAAATATGCAATAAGTTCACCCACCAGCTCTGAAACTGCTGTTCATGTGCTATTCAGACATTAGGGTCATGATTTCGCCAACCGTGGTGGGTCCGCGGCGGCCGGGGTTGGTGGTGGATTACGATCCTAGCTCCAGCCCGCACCGTGAAAACAATCTTCCCTAAATTGTGCTCGTTAAGCCCGCCTAGCGAGCTTCCCGGCCAATTAAAAGGAAGCAGGTCTGATGTCATCATTTGATAGCACGTCATCAGCCAGTTTCCTTAAAGGGACCATGGCCACATTCATTTTGACAGATGTTCTGACAGTGTTCTTCAACATTGCGATGTTGCAAACACTGACAAACACTGCACAAAAGTGCAATGCAATCAGGCTCTTCCATGACTTCCCTCCAGATGCTGGCAACTGCATATTGCACAGAAGGGCACAAGCAGGGATGTCATCAGGAGGAACTGGCTACAGTGACGCAAACCTTTCAATTATCTCAGTAGATTAAGAAATATTACTGCAAAGTCACACTCAACCTTATCCTGCTGTGCCACCCATCATATCCCCATCACTGTGCCTTCCCTACCTACTCTTACACATCCTTACTCACACCAGCTTAGCTTGCACCTCCACCTATCCCTCTCTCTCTATTTACATCATCACTTCCCCATCTCACTAGCATCCCTCACACTCACCCTCATCCTTGTCCAATCAAACCAACTAACAACACACAAGGGTAGGCACTTGGGTCTTTTAGCCAATGTTCATTTGGAGTTTCTGCTAATTTGTTGTCAAACATTGAAATCTTTATTTTGAACACTTTGGGGCCGGAATTGCACACTGCTGGAAACGGGGTGCACCCAGCCCTTTTCTGTTGATTTTACCGACGCGGCGGATGCGATGGCCTCTTGAGCGAAATTCCGCACTTTGGCTTTTTTTTTTTCTAACAGGCCGGAAGTGGGGCAGTAAGCGGATGTTCTCAGTCTAGAGGGGCAGAAGTTGAGGGTGGGTGTAGTGGCCGCCACTGTCACTCATCAGCATAGCGCCGATGACACCGCGTTACCATGGCTCTTCCCTTCACTTAAAGGGGAGAGCCGCTGTGAGCTCTGCGATTATTGCAGTTTGGTCAGCTGGGCCACCAGGGAGGGTTTCAGCTAGGACAGCAGCCTGGCACCCAAGAGGGGGTACCAGGCTGTCTGTTGGTGGTCCAGCTGAACCCAGGGGCATAATTGTCGGCCTGGCATGGCAGTCGGCCGACAAAAAAAACATGGCAGCAGTGGCAGTTATTCCTCCCCTTTAATGGGAGCCACACAAGGACTACAAACTCACTGCACTAGTGGAAAAAGCAGCTTTTGGTAACGTACGGCGGCAGCAAGACTTTTTCGGCGGAATTTCGCCATCAGGGAGGGAGGGGGAACACCTGCTGTGTGCGCTCTGATGCCGCACTTAGGACGGATCAGCAGCAGCACAGCGGTAGTGGGGGGAAAGCGGGTCATCGCCGGGATAGCGCAGGAGCGGAATTTTCAAAATGGCAGCCATTACATGAAAAATTGGCGGCCATTGCATTCCACAGCGTGGGCGCCGATTTCCGGCGGCAACAGGGTTTTAAGGGACAGGGCAATTTCGGTCACTTTGTGTTCTTGGACAGATTAGTGTTCACCCTTGGAAGTGGATTAGTGATTTGCAGTGAATGGCGAGACATAATGGTACCCCCATAGTGGTGATGAGTGTAAAAGGAATGGTTTGGGAATTGTAGGGATGCTTTATGGTGTTGGTGTGGGGTGGTGCCAACCTGGTTCACCATGTGGCAGCCAGGGTGTACAGCATCAAGTGAAGTAAATCTAGCCATGATGAGGCCATCCCTGGCGTTCCGGGCAGTAATGTGGTCGATGTTGATGCCCTGTGTCCTGTGCAGCATCAGGTGATTGCAGAGAAGGTTGGTGTTGTTGCTGGTGTGTTTAGTTATGTTGGTGTTGGGGCTGATTCTGAGGATGAAGGTGACATTTTTTCCAAGGGCACCGATGCTGATGGAATAGATGGCAGCTGAATTTGAGATGACAGAAGCGATCTGTCAGTGGTGAGAGAGATTGTTTCAAGGAGGTGACAATGGATAGAGAGTTCACTGCAAACACTTTCAACCAGCATAAAGCTCAAAAGTATCTTCCAGTTCCTGAAGGCTTCAGCTTCTGAGATTGGAAAGTGAACAGCTATGAAATAGTAGCTTTTATACCACTTGTGCAACTGTCAAAGTAATGGAGAATCATTGAGAACCCGACACACTTACCTGACGTGTTCCCCGAGGGAAGTGACCCTTGTTAAATACTTGGAAAAATGGTAAGTACCTGGTCAAATTCTTTTTAAATACCTTTAAAGTACCTCTTACTGATGTTAATTGGCTGGCCTGCCACTTGTTGTTGGGTCTGTGAACCATAGCCAGACCCGATACTTTGGAAACTTACAAGAAGGCGGGTTCAGAGTGGGATCCCAACCCGCTGTCAATCACGGCCATTTTGACAGCGGGCCTGCCTCCAAACCCGCACATGCAGGGCTGGTAAGATTCCGGCCTAGCTGTGGGCTACTGAAAGATTTTGGGAGAATCAACGCCTGCTGGTTTTCCAATGATTGTGCAGTTCTTACTTTGTGGGCTATTAAAAAGGAAGCAGCACTACTTCTCTCAATCAGCTGGATGCCTTGGTTGGGGAGCGTTCAATGCTCACATTGAGACTTTAAAAAAATCCCTTTCGGGTCATGTAGGACCCAAATAGCAACATGGGTGTAGTTGGTGACCCTTCGGACTGTGGTAAAGCCAGCCGTCTACAGAATTGTGTTGCCTCTGTGACCTCCTTGATACATTTGTGGTCAGCAAACTGTCTGACACTGCAGATATCCAAGTGTTAGCTTGAAAGGAGCTTAATGTATAAAAATTGACGGCCATTGGTGGCAGCGCTTGAATGTTGCATATTGTGCAAAGATCTTCCTGAAGGAGATGGCATGGCGCCTTTCTGCTAAACTTCAACCCAACCTCCTTAGATGTTTCTTTTCTGTCATTACCAAGTATTTTTGCCTAGTATATAGAAAGCAGCTGTGTAATGAAGCAGCAGAACTTGATGGTACTCCACCAGATATGATAGGCAGCCCTTGCTGATCCTTTTCTGTTCAGTATAACATTAGTGAAACATTGAATGCAGTCTCCTTAATGATCAAATAGCCTAGAAAATGGTAAAAAATTGAATCAGCTTATCTTTAAATAAATATTCTGGGATAGAGTTTCCACATTGGGCACAATTGGGAAATTGTACCCAAAATGTGCTTAAAATTGCGCTGGATAGGTTACAGCCTAAGAAAATTAATTTGCATAATCACAAACGTATAATCTTTAATGAACCGGTGCGATCGAGCAGTGTAATAGAATGTTGTTGTTTATTTTTTCCATTCGATTAACAAGAATCCTTATGTTTAAGAATAGTAACCTGGTGCAGTTGTATTAATACAGCTGAAAATGGGTTTATCACCAAAAGTAAGCATTTTAATAAGCGCCTAGTCCTCCACCTGTAAGTAACCTGATTTAAAAACACTGAAAATTACTTTTAAAAATACTATACTGAACCATTTAATGGTTTTGTTGGTGTATAACAGTCCATTTCTTAGTAAATTAAATATTTTTGACATGAAAAAGCTTTTAAAATGTGCCTACTAGTGCTTGTGCGCCTAGGAAAATGAACGCAATTTGAAGAGCCTTCCCAAACCAACACAATCAGTGGAAACTCATCATTTCGACCTGGGGACAAGGCCTGATCTAGGCCAATTGAAATTTGAACCAGTGTAAAAGATTGTGGAAAACACCAAACAGAAATGGCTTTGGGCACAATTCACTTATGTTTACAATTCCGCGATCAGTTGCGCTGCTTTGGCCGATTCCACTGATATTACTGGCGTATACGAGCAGAAATTCGACCCCTAACTTTCCAGGAGCAACATTTCTGGTATTGCTTGTTCCATCATATTAGCAATGCAATGCTGCAGCAATGTGGGGCGACTCCCTAAAATATTAAATCTGCTATCTAAATTAATGTTCATCCTCATTTGAGTGAATTCACACTCACCATCCATTTTTGCCTTCCAGCAATTTTGTTAATGTCAGGAAATGTGTGGTAAGCGAGCGCAGTACTGAAACCCAACATCGCTGTCCCCCTACCGCTCAGTTGCTGCTGGCATAGCGCATTACACCAACATTAATTTCTAGGTTATCATCTCAGACTAATGAAGCTGTGTGGTAAAGAGCCTTCATGGGGAAATGAGAAGTTAATGTCAAATTGGATTGGGGGATGGGAGCTAAATGAGGACTCTACATACTGTATGTAACAGGACATAAGTTGTGCATTGATTGTCTTTTGTCAAGGACCTTACATTTGGTGCAACATACATATATCTGACAATTTAATTGAGAAACATCTGTTCCCTGCTTGAGGCATGTGTTGCTTGTTTTACCCTTTGATTACTGCCTAGTCATTTCAGCTTGATGTACCTGAAGATGCTTTTAACTCTTTGAGAACCAAATTCCTTTTTCACTTCTAAAATAAGTGTGATCCCTGCTTTCTCCCTGGTGATTGTGCTGTTGCTGCATGGAGTTAAGAACTCTCCTTTATGTTAAATGCACCTTGATATCGGGAGTGGAATGATCCAGTTGGCTGCTCACCTAATGAAGATTTACTATCTATGATGTAACACTACTGAATTAGTAACATGGGGCTGATGGATACAGAAAACTGTAAAATAGAATTGGAAACTTGGAACCATAAAACATGTTGCATTTTCAGTATAACATAAATAAAATACGTAAAGTGCATCTAGGAATGAGTAGCATTCTTTGGCTAAAATTAACATGAAAATTAAAAATCCAATTCTATTCTCATGCATGAGATTGCAACAGACACCAGATATTATGTTTAATCCTTTATATTATCATACACTTAGATATCACTTCTATATTCATCAATGCATGGACATTACTGAGGACAATGGAGATGCCTTGATCAGGAAGTTGCACTGTTAGATTATTAGCATCAGAGTCCTACCTGGTCAGATCTATTTACAGGTGCAACGTCTCGAATCTGGAACTCCAAAAACCGGAATTGTCCGAAAACCGGACATTTCGGCGAGCAGCAAGGAGCGGAGGATCGGCAGGCGGCGAGTCCGAAATCCAGCAAAACACGAAATCCGGTCCCGAGGATTCCAGATTTCAGACATTGTACCTGTACGAACACACAAACATGCAAACAATGACGGACTGGTAAAAACCCTCTGGTCCATCCAGCCTGTCCCACACAATTGTGATACCTTGTGTTTCACAATATATACACTGTTCACCCCATCCGGAACCATGTGATCTCCTGGGAGAGGCGAAAAAATCAAGTAAAAACAGGTAAAAACCCAGGCTAATTTTGGGGGGGGAAAATCTGGGAAATTCCTCTCCGACCCATCTAGGTGATCAAAACTAGTTCAGGAGATCACTCTGGCCCTGAATTCCTTGCAGTACCTACTTTTGTAAGAGGTGGTGTCCGCCCCAGCCAGAAACAGATCCATCTCTCGCTGGAAACAATTCAGCAAATCGGCTTCCATTGCACAAGATAGCAGCCTGTTCCAGAGGTCTACTATTCTCTGGGAAAAGAACCACCTCCTGACATCTAACCTAGATCTGGCATTACACAACTGAAAATTGTGACCCCAGGTCCTTCCTAATCTATTTAATTAGAACAAACTGTTAACTGGAACGCAATCTATTCCCTTCATCATCTTATAAACCTCAATCAGATCATCCCTAAGTCTACACTTCTCCAGAGTATAGAGTCCCAACTCTTTTATCCTATCTTAATAACTAAGATGCTTTATACCTGGAAATTAGTTAGTGGCCCTTTTCTGCACCCTTTCCAACCCCTCAATTTCTCCCACCATGTGAGGAGACCAAAACTGAATACATTTAAGTGAGGCCAGACCACGGTCTTATACAAGGACAAAATAGTATGCCTCGTCTTATAATCAATTGTCTTATAAATGCACCCCAACACCCTATTCGCTATTGCTTCTTAGCATTGCTCATGCACTTTTAGATATGTATGCACTAGAATGTCCAGATCTCTTACTTTCTCCATTTTCTTTAATGTTTTTCCCTGCAGGTGTATGTATGTTCAGCATTCATCCTGCCCATATGCTTAACACTACACTTTTCCAAGTTAAATATCATTTGCCAGTCACAAGCCCAATCCCCCAATATATCAAGATCTGCCTGAAGTAGTCGAGCATCGTCTAATGTCCTGGCACTCACACAAATCATAGTATCATCTGCAAACTTGCCCCCAAAACCTACATCTAGTACATTAATAAAAATAGTAAAATAGCCCAAATCTCTGCCCACAAAGGCGCTTCTCCCAGGGATGCGTGCGATCATTTTGGTAGATCTCAAAGGCCAGTTTTAGGCACATGCGCATCGCACACACATCGTACACACCTGGAGAGGCCGCAATTTATCACCCATTATGTTCATCTATTTTAAAATAGTTTTATTATTAAAATCATTCAATTCTAATAGTTGAGCATCGTCTTCAAGATTCAAGACCGATGCAAAGTACTCATTTAATTTTTCCGCCATACCCAGTGAGTCCTTTGTAACCTGTCCTTGAACATTCTTCAATGGCCCAATGCAGACTTTGACAGTTCTGACTCTTCACATAACTGAAAAAGCTTTTCCCATTACTTCCACAGGCCTACTATATGGAGAGAAATGGGAAAAATAGAGGCATTCTATGCCCCAAACCCAGCCCCAAAATTACATTAATTTCACTTTCAATAAAATAATAATGGGAATAAGTCAAAAACGAACCTTTTTTCTTTAATACACATAAGCAAAAATGTTTTGCATTGTTGAAAAATGCATTTAACTTCACAATAAAGAGGCAAGCCAATACAAAATGTATACAGACACAAACTGGCTCATTTTAGTTCCCGATAATTAAATCTTTTTATTTTCCTGGGTTATAAATTGCAAGATGTTTATTGAAAACTATGTTAGAAACTCAAATATGTAACTTTTTCCCTTTTATAACTGAAAAATAAAGACTTTGAAATTACTCATTTTAATTATTGCTAATAATATTAGTGGGAATCCAAATGATCAGGTACATAGGTACTGGACATTCCAAACTTACCGTATGTAGGGAAGCGGTTCTCTGCTACTATGTGCTGGTTCTTGTATGCAATCCCACCTGAAATGTGCTGGGATAATGGCGGAAATTCAGCAAAATCAGAGGTGAGACCTACTGCCAGCCTCAGTGCCTCCTGATCCCCATTTCTCTCTCCATGCTCCACTTGAACTGCCGTTGGGCCCCCTTTCCCCAGCCGCTGCATGTAAATACCATTGGGGGTTGGGACCTGAGTCCCCATACGACTGCCCTTCTGTCCACCTCCATTACCACTACTTTCCAGAAGATGGCAGTAGATCCACAGTAGCAGTGTGGTGGTTCCAAGGTCAGGAAATGGAAGGAGAAGCTTTAATAGGGGCCTCCTCTCGCTCCACATAGATCGCTATGCTCGTACCTGTATAGGCCTCTGTCTCTGCTGAGCTCTCTTGATCTATGAGACCCTTCTATCACTTGCTCTGTTGTATCAGTGGTCATGCTGGCACACCTCTGGAATTTTGTGGTCAGGCAATGGCAGGCTCCCTCTTGTGGTGGGGTTGAGGATCCCATCTGGAGCCCACCGAGTATATTCAATGACTCCTGACTCGGGGAAATGGATCATGGTTGGAGCAGAGTTAGAGATATGGGCAGAAATCCAACCCTACCACTACTCGAACACAAGAATTCCGCCTTATGCGGAATGGCATTGTAAGTGCATTAGTGAAGATTTCCAGCAGTAGGTATATCTATCATAGTAAACATCTCCCTTTTGGTCTCAGAGTAGATTTACATCCATACTGATTAAATGTGTTGGGACGAGGGGATGTCATTCCAATCCCACCAGGTCTACTGATCAGTCAGTATCCTGATTCCTGGCGGTCTAACAATGGATATACCTCTGCACCTCGAGCTGTCTATTCAAATTCAATTCAAGCTCTGCCCTTGTGACATTAAAACTTTGATTTGAATTTCAGAGCCCTGAATTTAAATCCACACTGAGCAATTTTCTTAACAAACTCTACTGTTTTCATGAAAAATGTTTGACAAATCTTTTTTGCTCGTGGTAACATGAACAAGTGACACAATGTAGTTCCACCATGTATATTTTTAATCAAATGGTAAAGGTTTCTAAACATTTCCTTATAAAGACGGTTTTAACGATAAAGCGGGTTGAAAAGAAGACTTAAAGCAGTTTATCAACTTTTTATTAGTTATAATAACATTCCACGATGTGGTTGTCATGGCAACCTGTGATTTGGTTCTTGTGTTGTGACATGGGTACACAATATCAAGCCAATTAGTGTAAGAACACACCTTAGTGTGAGTAAGGAAGTAATGGTGTATGTGAGAGAGAAAGAAAGAGCAACAGAAAAGGATTGTAAATTAGTTGAAGCTAAACGTCTGTTCTCAACAGAAAATGCTGGAAATCTCAGCGGGTCAGGCAGAATCTGAGGAGAGAGAAACAGAGTTAATGTTGAAACATTAACTCTGTTTCTCTCTCCACAGATGCTGCCTGACCTGCTGAGATTTCCAGCATTTTCTGTTTTTATTTCAGATTCCAGCATCTGCAGTATTTCGCTTTTGTAAACGTCTGTTCTCTCCTGGTTTGCAGCTGCAGATAGCTTAGTATTAGCCTAGGGACAAAATAATAGTAATATTATAATTGCAGCTGATTTAGAACTACACAGCACAATACCTAGGTTATAACCTAAGCCTGTGGAATACAGCTTTGGTTAATTGTACTGAATTTTGTAAAAGAGAGCTATTTAGGGAATTGGGGTTGTTTTGCTGATTGTTGCTATTTATAGACTGGGTTCATACGAGGATCTTCAAAGTAATACAAAGATTTCAGAAGATTACATGGTCCAAACACAAATGTAAATTTTTTTAAAATGTTTTTGTACTTTTTGGTTATAAATGTACTTAGCAAATAATAAAACCTCAAATAAAAAAAAGAATACTGGCGTAGACTGATTATGTTCGAGGGCAAGCACTCTCTCTTGCTCTGCAAATAGAGATTATGGAAGGTCCATATATAATGGAGAAGTTTGTTAATCTGATTTCACACACAATAGAAAGTATTGTAAAGGGATATCACAGCACACTTCCGATGTAGAAGTGCTTTGTTAATGATATTGTGAACAGTGAGTGCTGCTCACAGGCTTTCTTTATCCCTACCATAATGACACAGGAGCAGACTTCATGAAGGTATTGAAATATCTGCTTGCAGTC
Source organism: Pristiophorus japonicus (assembly GCF_044704955.1). NCBI lineage: Eukaryota > Metazoa > Chordata > Chondrichthyes > Pristiophoridae > Pristiophorus > Pristiophorus japonicus. Next base: position 69,639,188 of record NC_091985.1, read on the forward strand.
GATCTGTGACCAGCAATTTTAAAGCTTACATAGGAACAGAGGAAAGCAGAAAAACTGTACCATCACATTTAGGATTCTATGGCAATATGAATTAATAGTTCTCCTCTTTTTCCTGTGTTCGTCACTGGCACATTTTGAAAATTCAGCATTGTAATTTGAAATAGCAGAAATTAATTTGAGTTTATAATTTTAGCAGCCGTCAGAGTATACTCTGTATGATATAGTATTATTCTATTACTGAGGCCTACTATGTTGTATTTAAAAATAAAAAAATAATATTGTCATGATTTAAGTACAGCTTTTCACAGCAAATCATTTACTTGTGCAATAGTAATGAATTGAGCCCAAGTTAAAAGTCTCTTTTCTTATGGAAGTAAGAAAATATTGGAGCGTGACTTTTCATATAGCATTTTGTTACCAGCATACACACCATATTTGGGCTGAGACAAAACCTGCTGAAAATCGGGTGCATTTTCTGAATATTCCTGAAATCAAGTCTTTATGAAGCAACAGTGTGAATTGTCAATGACTTTACTCTTTCACCTGGAAGCCATGATATAAATCCAGTCGCAGAAAGATCTGCTCTCCATGCTGGCTGCCCAAGCTCCACCCTATACAACCTCCAATCCATCCAGAACTCCACCACCCATGTTCTATTGAAATAAGAACATAAGAAATAGGAACAGGAGTGGGCCATACGGCCCCTCGAGCCTGCTCCGCCATTCAAAAAGATCATGGCTGATCTGATCATGGACTCAGTTCCACTTCCCCGCCCACTCCCCATAACCCCTTATTCCCTTATCGTTTAAGAAACTGTCTATTTCTGTCTTAAATTTATTCAATGTCCCGGCTTCCACAGCTCTCTGAGGCAGCAAATTCCACAGATTTACAACCCTCAGAGAAGAAATTTCTCCTCATCTCAGTTTTAAATGGGCGGCCCCTTATTCTAAGATCATGCCCTCTAGTTCTAGTCCCATCAGTGGAAACATCCTCTCTGCATCCACCTTGTCAAGCCCTCTCATAATCTTATACGTTTCGATAAGATCACCTCTCATTCTTCTGAATTCCAATGAGTAGAGGCCCAACCTACTCAACCTGTCCTCATATCTTTGTATCACCAGCAAACTTGGCATTACACTCAGTCCCTTCTTCCAAGTCATTAATATAGATTGTAAATAGTTGAGGTCTCTGTGGCACCCCACTAGTTACTGATGGCCAACCAGAGAATGAACCATGTATACCGACTCTCTGTTTTCTGTTAGTTAGCCAATCCTCGATCCAATATATTACCCCCAACCCCATGAACTTTTATCTTGTGCAGTAACCTTTTATGTGGCACCTTGTCAAATGCCTTCTGGAAGTCCAAATACACCACATCCACTAGTTCCCCTTTATACACCCTGTTCGTTACATCCTCAAAGAATTCCAACAAATTTGTCAAACATGACTTCCCCTTCATAAATCCATGCTGACTCTGCCTGACCGAATTTTGCTTTTCCAAATGTCCTGCTACTGCTTCTTTAATAATGGACTACAACATTTTACCAACCACAGATGTTAGGCTAACTAGTCTATAGTTTCCTGCTTTTTGTTTGCCTCCTTTTTTAGATAGGGACGTTACATTTGCAGTTTTCCAATCTGCTGGGACCTCCCCAGAATCCAGGGAATTTTGGTAAATTTCAATCAATGCATCCACAATCCCTTCCGCTACTTCTCAAGACCCTAGAATGCAAGCCATCTGGTCAAGGGGATTTATCTGCCTCTAGTCCCATTATCTTACTGTATTCTGTATTCATTCCTGCTCATTTACCAATGCAGTCTTTGTGGACCTCCCCATCTCCTACATAGTATAAACCATTATCCTGATTACAAATCCTTCCACTACCTTTCAGTACCATACCTCAGCCTTTCATCCCAGCTCACAGAATGTACCTTTCCATTTCTGGTCTACGTTCAAAACTACATTTCAACTTCCCTCTGCATCGGTGACAGGATCGTCAACGTCATATCCCTGCAGTCCAGAATGGGTGGGGAGCAGCTGGGATGAACAGGGAAACTACTGAGGTATACAAGTGCCAACAGATTACCAACAGGTCACTGGGCTACATTACAATTCAGGTATCCTTGAATGAAGTAGGTGAAGAAAGTACAGTTTTTGAATAAATAGGGCAGATAGCAGGGTGGAAACTTTAATTGAAGTATAAATATATAATTATACGTTCCATGTGGTATAGTGAAAGAAATAGTAAGAATAGTTGGTTCAAATGGCATGATATAAAATTCTTAGGCAAAGAGTCACATTAGATGGGAAGTGTTTGTTTTCACTGAGAATCATCGCTCTCTGGTACAGATTACAGATGCATTGTGGTGGGTATGGATTCCCTAAAGCCCTTACAAAAGGGAACTGCAACTTACCATTGATATCTGGAGATGTCTTCCTGACAGAGGAGGACATATCCTATTTTGCACCAGATGCTGTTCACCCATCACCCCTATCCTCACTGGCATATAATGGCTCCCAGTCTCATACTACCTCAAACTTAAAATTCTCCTCCTGTGTTTAAATCCCAAATAGTCTAGTGTATGTGCATAGGGTGGGAGGGAAGGTGTTCCTGGAGCAGTTCAAAGATCAAAGTATCAAATTAGGAGATGTCCTACCCCTACCTATGCAAGATCCCTACTAAGAAGATAAGAACATAAGAAATAGGAGCAGCAGTAGGCCCTACGGCCCCTTACGCCTGCTCCGCCATTTGATAAGATCATGGCTGATCATCGACCTCAACTCCGCTTTCCCGCCCGATCTCCATATCCCTTGATTCCCCTAGACTCCAAATATACCTTGAATATACTCAAATACTCAGCATCTACAGCCCTCTGGGGCAGAGAATTCTAAAGATTCACAACCCTCTGAGTGAAGAAATCCCTCCTAATCGCGATCTTAAATGGCCTACCTCTTATCCTGAGACTGTGCCCCCTAGTTTTAGACACTCCAGCCAGGGGAAACAACCTCCCAGCATCTACCCTGTCAATCCCTTTCAGAATCTTGTATAGTTCAATGAGATCACCTCTCATTCTTCTTAACTCCAGAGAGTATAGGTCCATTCTACACAATCTCTCATCATACGAAAGTCCTCTCGTCCCAGGAATCAATCTCGTGAACATTCATTGCACCGCCTCCAAGGCAAGTATATCTTTCCTTAGATAAGGAGACCAAAACTGTGCACAGTATTCCAGGTGTGGTCTCACCAGGACCCTGTACAATTGTAGCAAGGCTTACTGAACAGCCTATCTCCAGAAACACCTAAATCAATCTAATCAGAGGGGCTTAAGCATGATGCCAGGTTGAACAGTCTCATCTTCAGATTCTTACTAATTGCAATACCTGCTGTACATGGGCTTGGAAAATTTACTGTATTTGTATTGTTAAATCCACCATGATCTCACCCCTCCCATCTCTGTAACTCCTGCAGCGCAACAACACCCTTCCCGAGCTCTCTGTTACTCTGACTCTAGTCTTTGTGTGTCCACCCTCTCTTCGCTCTATGTTTGGCAGCATTGCTGCAAGACATCTCGGTCCCATGCTCCGGATTTCCCTCCTTAAACTCTTGTCCTTTCTCTCCTCTTTTAAGACCATCCTTAAATCATACATCATCAACCAAGGTTTGGTCAGGACTCCTAATATTCTCCTTCTTTGGCACATTCTTTTTCTTTTATATATTTGTGAAGTGCCTTGGAATCATTTTCCACGTTCAAGACACAATATAAATACAAGTTATTGTTGCTGTGGAACTGCTGTGTATTACAGCATTTTCTGTTTTTATTTTAGATTTCTGGCATTGACATTTTTCTATATGTTTTACAAGTCATCTTTTCTGACAGCAAGCTTTTTTCTTTTAGCTGGGCACAGAAGAGCTCTGACATTGAAATCCTAGCGAAGTCTATGGCCGCTCATTGCACTCCCCTCACCATGCACATCCTCTACCCTCCACTTAGTAAATGGTAATATTGTGGCAAGGGCCTATATAATAAAGAAAATTGAAGAGGAACAAAGTCAAAGTGTAAGCCTCTTATTCTCACCACTGTCAAACATCACTTTAGCAGCAGAAAAATGGTCATTAAAATTACAGCAATTGAAGCCTGCACATCAGAATTTACCTTTTCACTAAACAGCAAACAGGAACTAAAGATGTTCAGAATTCTGTGATGCAATTTAAATGCGTTGATGTATTTTGATTGCATAACTGAAAATGGTTAAAGAAAACCAGCAGCATTTGTTGATCATGTTTTAAGTCAGCCTTTATCAGTTAATTTAGAAGAAACATATCCAAACTGTTCCATTTTGGAGAGACACAGAGCTTGCTGTGCCCATTTTATGTTCCCATTTAATGAAGTTGTTAAAGCGGCAAGAATGACAGGTTAATTATCCTTTATGAAAGTGGGACAAATTGAACTGTGTCTTTCCATCATTTTTTGATATATCAAGAAGCTCCTGAGGTGCTCAGCCGTCACTCTGGTGAATACAGCAACTAATCCACTCCACTATTCTCTCTTGACCTGGGTCTCACCAACAGGGGTTTGCAGTATATTGCAGCAGTTTTTGTTTCACATTCAACAGATTCCTCTTTATTATGAATTCCAAAAGATTTTTTTTTTTGAACAGCCATCCATATGTTGGTTGACAGCTCCTGAAATAACTGATGGCTAAATTTAAACTATGATGAAAATTAACCCAAGTGTTAAATGCAAACAGGCCTGTTCAGAAGAAACCTATCATGGCAGATGCCAAACAGTCAAAAATTTGTGTAAATTAATGGAGCCTCACTTGTGACAAGCTGTCAGCAGGTTTGATGGCTTGTGCTTGTGCTTCAGTCCCACAGAACTTGGCCAGAGGGCAGCGTGGACAAGTCTTGTGTTTGAAAAGACCACGGGAAGCTTGACAGTATTGTTAACTAGATCATCAGCAGTTCATGGTCATAAAGGAATGAATATTCTACAGCCCTGCACCAAATATATTTTAGAATTCAGTATTTTATTAATACTTAACCTACATATCTGTTTTTCTTCGGCTGTACTGCTTAGTTTAGTAGGACTGTTCAAAACAAGATTACATACTGAAGAATTTTAATCTTATTTTAACTGAATAACATCTGATACAGAAATTATCCTTTGCTGGTATCGATTCGCTCTGACTGTCACTGCAGGGATCACATTTTTGGTCAGGTTTTTTGTTCAAAATTCAGCTTTTTCAATGTCCTGGAACTCTCACCCACCATGGGATTATTTTCTTTACTCACCATTTGGCAGCTAGGATTTATCAATTCAATAAATTAACTACTCACTCACCAAAAGAAATACTTGCACGTTAGCAGCAGAAAGCGATTCTAAACAGGAATGAAATTCACCTGTAATAGATATGGGATTAGTCATTGATTTAGGGAAGTACTGAAACAGGCCGTAAATTATCATATGCCACAAGATAGCAAATAAAGAAGCAGACTGAATGATTAACATCCTTTACTAGAAATGTTGTGATGTGTTTTTCTCACCAATACCAAAAAGTGATTTTCTAATCCCACTTTAACCTTTGATTTAACATAATTATTCACAGTAACCAGGTCCTTGCCTGCATGGTCTAAATGTTTAGGCTTCACCCACAATTGTTGTGGCCTTAAAAATGGGAACAAATGCAATGAAAGTGGGAGTGTTTCATTTACATAATTTTAAAGAGCTCGGGTAACTCCATCTTATTGCGGCATCTATAGCAGCCACCTATGGATCAGAAATCTGTATGAAATGTTTTTTGTTCAACAGCAGAGTTAGTCTGTGGATGTTCGATCCATATGGCTGGCTGCAATGCCTTTGTCTTTGTCAACTTACTCAGTGTGGAGTAAATGTATCTAAATGTATTCTTGTTGTTTGGTATGTCTGGTGCCCAAATTGTTTGTTTCGATGGGTCCATTGTAGGGCTATATTATGTGAATACATCTAGTTAATGGTAGTCTAAAAATATAACTTTAAAACGGTTAAAGACAGTATAAGGACACTGGGATCAGTAAACCAATAAACTTTGCAAGGAATATTAATCAAGTGGCATGAGATAAATTCTTAACCTCTTTACCTTAACTTCCCATCAAAGAACCATCTGGACATTTACTGTCCACATTTAGGGAAGTGGTAGCTGCCTAAATTTGGCTCACTTAAACCATTTTATGTCAACCAGTACAAAGTATATTAACAATTACACTACCAAATCCTTATTAAGATACATGCAAGCTACTGAGTGAATTAGTTCATCTCTTTTTGACAAAATCATCCAGGGCAGTCAGACCATGAAATCATGAACTGGCATTTCCTTAATAATTCATTTATGCTAATACAATTAGCAGCATCTTAATATTGAATAATAAGCGAGTACACAAAGTAATTAGGTAGAAAGTATGAACTAATGGAATAAAAATCTGAGGTTACAAAGGCAGATTAAGTGTATCAGAGTAACTCAGCAGCAGTTGGGCTCTACTTATTACAAATTTGGTGTTCAAGATTGGCAACATATCAATAATAATTTAAACTTCACTCCATATGTAGCTGACAAATTAGCAGCTTTGAATAGCAAGTCTATTGAATATATTAAAGTCTTGTTAGTTCATCAATGATTCCATAAGAACATAAGAACATAAGAAATAGCAGCAGGAGTAGGCCATACGGCCCCTCAAGCCTGCTCCGCCATTCAATAAGATCATGGCTGATCTGATCATGGACTCAGTTCCACCTCCCTGCCCGCTCCCCATAATCCTTTATCCCCTTATCGTTTAAGAAATTGTCTATTTCTGTCTTAAATTTATTCATTGTCCCACCTTCCACAGCTTTCTGAGGCAGCAAATTCCACAGATTTACAACCCTCAGAGAAGAAATTTCTCCTCGTCTCAGTTTTAAATGGGCGGCCCTTATTCTAAGATCATGCCCTCTAATTCTAGTCTCCCCCATCAATGGAAACATCCTCTCTGCATCCACCTTGTCAAGCCCCCTCATAATCCGATAAGTTTCGATAAGATCACCTCCCATTCTTCTGAATTCCAATGAGTAGAGGCCCAACCTACTCAACCTTTTCTCATAAGTTAACCCCCTCATTCCCGGAATCAACTTAGTGAACCTTCTCTAAACTGCCTTCAAAGTAAGTATATCCTTTCGTAAATATGGAAACCAAAACTGCACGCAGTATTCCAGGTGTGGCCTCAACAATACCCTGTATAGATGTAGTAAGACTTCCCTGCTTTTATACTCCACCCCCTTTGCAATAAAGGCCAAGATTCCATTGGCCTTCCTGATCACTTGCTGTACTTGCATACTATCCTTTTGTGTTTCATGCACAAGTACCCCCAGGTCCCGCTGTACTGCAGCACTTTGCAATCTTTTTCCATTTAAATAATAACTTGCTCTTTGATTTTTTCTGCCAAGGCGCATGACCTTGCACTTTCCAACATTATATTCCATCTGCCAAATTTTTGCCCACTCACTTAACCTGTCTGTGTCCTTTTGCAGATTTTTTGTGTCCTCCTTACATATTGCTTTTCCTCCCATCTTTGTATCATCAGCAAACTTGGCAATGTTACACTTAGTCCCTTCTTCCCAGTCGTTAATATAGATTGTAAACAGTTGGGGTCCCAGCACTGACCCCTGCGACACCCCACTAGTTACTGGTTGCCAACCAGAGAATGAACCATTTATCCCGACTCTCTGTTTTCTGTTAGTTAGCCAATCCTCTATCCAATATATTCCCCCCAACCCCGTGAACTTTTATCTTGTGCAGTAAGCTTTTATGTGGCACCTTGTCAAATGCCTTCTGGAAGTCCAACTACAACACATCCACTGGTTCCCCTTTATACACCCTGTTTGTTACATCATCAAAGAATTCCAGAAAATTTGTCAAACATGACTTCCCCTTCATAAATCCATGCTGACTCTGCCTGACCGAATTTTGCTTTTCCAAATGTCCTGCTACTGCTTCTTCAATAATGGACTCCCAACATTTTCCCAACCACAGATGTTAGGCTAACTGGTCTATAGTTCCCTGCTTTTTGTCTGCCTCCTTTTTTAAATAGGGGCGTCACATTTGCAGTTTTCCAATCTGCTGAGACCTCCCCAGAATCCAGGAAATTTTGGTAAATTACAACCAATGCATCCACAATCCCTGCCGCTACTTCTCTTAAGATCCTAAGATGCAAGCCATCAGGTCCAGGGGATTGATCCACATTTCGTCCCATTATCTTACTGAGTACCACCACCTTCCAGAAGCTTTTATAACTTCATCCTTCTTAGTTGGTGTAGTAAGTTTGGTGTTCTCTCTTCCTTTGGGATGCTCAGACCCATCTCTGGGATATCAGAGTGCTGAATCTTCTTTTAACATCATGATAGTTTGGCATTCTTACGATATGTGTTCTATCTTAGTAGCATTAACCTTCCTTCCATTCGCAGAAACTTAACACTTACATACATTGATATATTGAATTGTTTGCCTATCTCTGGCTGCTAGAATTCTTTAAGTGGGAGATTTCCTGCGAGGTGCCCATGATCTTCCACCGTAACTTCAGCAGAAGATTGGCGGAAACCCTGGATGAAGGGCAGAAATGCCCCTTCATGCCTCTTCTCAGGATATTCTGTTGAAGGAACTCCTGGAGAAAGTCTCTCTCAACTCCTGTAACCTCCATCTCTAGTAAGCATTCTATTTGTATCGCTTCTCTCTTTTTCTCTCTGACCTTTTGTGTCAAAACATCATATTTTATACAAAAGCAAAATACTGCGATGCTGGAAATCTGAAATAAAAACAGAAAATGCTAGAAATACTCAGCATTCTCTGTGGAGAGAAAAAGAGTTAACGTTTTCAAGTTGATGACCCTTCGTCAGAACATTAACTCTGTTTCTCCCTCCACAGATACTGCCTGACCAGCATTTTCCCTTTTTCACATCTTTTGACTTGTGATTCTTAAAGTAAACACCTTCAGTACCATTTCAACCAATCTTTGCGCTACACCTTGTTGCAAGGATTTCCTTATTTGGTGTCAATACCTTAGACAGACACAAATCAAGAATTCATATTGAGCAAATTTTAATTATTGCTAAAATCAAGGTCTGCTCTTTAGTTGTGAAAGTTGCATTCACTTTCTTTGGCTTCAAATAAGAGTGGAACGGCAATCTAGGTCACTCCTAGGCCTGGATGTGAAAACTCCCATCACTTTCCTTGGCATAAGATAAGGCATGGTAGAAAATGATGCAAATACCCAGAAGAACAGGCAGCATCTGTGGAGAAACATAAGTTGATGGTTCAGGTCTTTTATAAGAACATAAGAACATAAGAAATAGGAGCAGGAGTAGGCCATACAGAGCCTGCTCCACCTTTCAATAAGATCATGGCTGATCTGATCATGGACTCAGCTCCACTTCCCCGCTCGCTCCCTATAACCCCTTATCCCCTTATCTTTTAAGACACTGTCTATTTCTGTCTTAAATTTATTCAATGTCCCAGCTTCCACAGCTCTCTGAGGCAGAGAATTCCAACCCTCTGGGAGAAGAAATTTCTCCTCATCTCAGTTTTAAATGGGCGGCCCCTTATTCTAAGATCATGCCCTCTAGTTCTAATCTTCCCCATCAGTGGAAACATCCTCTCTACATCCACATTGTCAAGCCCCCTCATAATCCTATACGTTTTGAGAAGATCACCTCTCATTCTTCAGAATTTCAATGAGTAGAGGCCCAACCTACTCAACCTTTCCTCATAAGTCAACCCCTCATCCCCGGAATCAACCTAGTGAACTATCTCTGAACTGCCTCCACAGCAAGTATATCCTTTCATAAATATGGAAATCAAAACTGCACACAGTATTCCAGGTGTAGCCTCACCAATACCCTGTATAGTTGTAGCAAGACTTCCCTGCTTTTATACTCCATCCCCTTTGCAATAAAGACCAAGATTCCATTGGCCTTCCTGATCACTTGTTGTACCTGCATACTATACTTTTGTGTTTCATGCACAAAAGTACCCCCAGGTCTCGCTGTATTGCAGCACTTTGCAATCTTTCCCCATTTAAATAATAACTTGCTCTTTGATTTTTTTCTGCCAACATTATACTCCATCTGCCAAATTTTTGCCCACTCACTTAGCCTGTCTGTGTCCTTTTGCAGAGTTTTTGTGTCCTCCTCACACGTTGCTTTTCCTCCCATCTTTGTATCAGCAGCAAACTTGGCTACGTTACACTCAATCCCTTTTTCCAAGTCGTTAATATAGATTGTAAATAGTTGGGGTCCCAGCACTGATCCCTGCGGCACCCCACTAGTTACTGACCCTTCTCAAGACTGGAAGATATTACAGATGAACAGCATTTGAAAAGGAACAGAACAAGAAAGAGGGGAAAGGGAAGAAACACACACCGGTAAAGAAATAGAATGACCTTTGCTTAGGTGGCGAATAGGAGATGGTTTAGCAGCAGAAGTGATATTAGCAGAAGACAAAAGTGGACGTAATGAGAGAATTAAAATACATATACGATACAAATAGTATGTGAATAGCTAAAAGGAGATAAGTAGAAAGGGAAACTGGAGAATCCCGCAAGTTTTTGCAACTTTTTCTGTTTTCTTTTCAGATTTCCACCAGCTACAGCATTTTGCATTTTGTTCAAGCAAAGGATGATCTTTTTAAGCTAGCTCTATCCAATGATGGGAACTAGCTCTATGCTAGGAAAGTACTGTCTTGGAATACCCATGGCTCTTAGCATTAACTCTTTCTGTTTTCCCAGAGTTCAGCAGGATTGCTGCAATCACAATTTTTAAGACAACTCTGGGCATTCTGGGGCCAATTTTAGGTCACTTTTTCTACAACAGTCTGGTTGTAATGTGTGAATGATGATAAAAAGAGTTGATTCCCAAACAATATTCCCATTGTTTACTGAGGTGTTAGCCTGGTCAGATTCTATTTGTTAAAGAAAATCTTCAAAGCGAATGCTTGATTTGACTACTCCAACTCACTCCTGGCTGACCTCCCACATTCTATCCTATGTAAACTTGAGGTCGTCCAAAACTCGGCAGCCCGGTCCTAACTCACACCAAGTCCTGCTCACCCATAACCCCTGTGCTCGCCAATCTACATTGGCTCCCGGTTAAGCAATGCCTCGATTTCAAAATTCTCATCCTTGTTTACAAATCCCTCCATGTCCTCACCCCTCCTTATATCTGTAACCTCCTCCAGCCTCATAACCCCCCAAGATGTCTGCGCTCCTCAAATTCTGCCCTCTTGAGCATCCCTGAGTATAACTGCTCAACCATTGGTGGCCGTGCCTTCAGCTGCCTAGGATCCAAGCTCTGGAACCCCATCCCTAAACCTCTCTGCCTCTCTACGTCTCTTTCCTCCTCTAAGACGCTTCTTAAAACCTACCTCTTTGATCAAGCTTTTGGTCATCTGCCATAATTTCTTTTTATGTGGCTCATTGTCAAATGTATTTGTTTTGTCTTATAACACTCCTGTGAAGCGCCTTGGGATGTTCTACCACATTAGAGGTGCTATATAAATACAAGTTGTTGTTGTTGTTACTTGTACATGAAATAAATCCAGCGTACCAATGTCAGACCCTACAGCCATTCTGCAGTTTTCCATTCACCACTTTACAGGGCGGGGTGGAAATTAGTTATGGCCTGTTTTCAAGTCTATAATCAGCGGTGGGCCGACTGCATGTATCCCAACTGGGTGGCCCAAGGCCAGCCTGAAATTAGTCCTCAGGCACATTAATAGTTTGTGTGCGAGCTGCCGATGCTGTCGCGCCTCCACAGGCAGCCTATGCATTCACTAAGAAGAATATCAGGCCACTTGCCTCATCAGTAATGGCCTGCCATTAAGTCCCAGAAGGAGGGGAGGGCAGATAACAAGGACTGTGGAACAAGGACTCCTGCTCTTCCTGGCTCTACAGGAATGTTTTCTTGGTGACAATTGCTGCCTAAGCCACAGAGACTGCTTAAGAATCCTGTGAAGAGCAAGCCCGGCTCCTGCTCCACTCAATCACACTCATTTCTGAAAGGCCCTAAAACACGCATTAGGCCTCTCATTTACATACATATGGGGCCTAATGCCTTTTTTAGATGGCCGTTTAGGATGCCTGAAAGGCAGCCATTACCAATAAGATGGCAACCATATTGTATTCGCAGATCGGGATGTTACACCCCTTTTTGCTACTGTTTTCACCCTGAAGAACAGGTATAACGAGAACCAATTTCTATCCCCAGAAGTGGATCAAGCTCTAGACAGAGCTTATATTTGCATCACCAGAGACTGGGGCCTAGATTTTCCTCAGCTGTTCTGTCCCAAATCAGGTACGACAGAGCAGGAAAAGGTGGAAAATTTGAGCTGTGAGGTTTACTGCCGCATTTTTGACCTGAACTCAATTTCTTTGCCACTAAAAACTGCAGCTTGCTCCTTGATCTTTAGTGCTCATATGCCCTATTTAAATGACACCATTCATTTGGTGAAGCTGTGGCATTGCCACAATGTTCCCTGTCGATAGCACAGTGCTCCCTCTTACTGCAGGGATTCTGTCGGGAGCTCCCCCTATGGTTTAAGGTCATGCCGGGGATAGGACAGTTTGCAGAAGTCCCATCTGACCCTCCTCCCGCAGTAGAACTAAAATCCAGGCCATATGTCTTTTAACGTACTTGCCAAGAGAAGCTGAAACAACTACAGGCTGTTAAAAGAAACAGTCAATTCAGTTTGTATGTAATGTAAATATAATTGTTCTGAATGGTATCTTGTCTCTGTTTTTGTTTCTGTGTGTTAGTTTAGTTGTTAACAAATTCGAATGATATCATAGACTGTGTTAAGTGGCCTGACTGTGGCATATTCCATTCTCAGGGGTGGCAGAAGAACATCGTGGGTATCCCACATATACACCAGCAAGCAATTTACTGGAGTTAATTGTTCAACTTGGGTTTCTTTAATTAAATCTTTTAACTCAAAAAGATATAGATTCCCATTCACAAACAAAACTCAGTTTGCTTCTAGAAACTATTAATAAGCCAAGTAAGCAAGGAAATCTTGTTGGGGAACAACCCGTATCATATTGGCCTATGGATCAGCATTGGTGAGAGGGGTGCGAACTGTGGGAGGCAGATGGATTTCTTCACTTTGCTAAGTTGCACTGAGCTCCAATCTCTTACGCATTGTTGTAAGGAGCAGTTATTGAATGGAGGTCAGGCAGTTCTCGCAAGAGGACAGAAGGAGGAAAAACAAAAGGCTAAGTCACCTTATACAGCACTTGAAAATCAACTTGGAGTGGCATTGAATGAATCTAAAATAATATTCGTTTTAGATTAAAGTTCTACTAGGTTGCTAAATCTGTGGATTTGTTCAAGTTGTATGTTCAACACCCACCATATCGATGGAGGACAGGTTTGTCAATCATCTTTCACATGCCACTGAAAAACCTGTATGATTTACATATAGAGACTGACATTCCTAAAATGGACTCTGTTTTATAAGGAAAAAAATGACAGTAGTATTTTGATATGATGTGTCATTGAATTTAAAAGAAAACCTATATTGGCAACCCTTTGATGTTTTGGGTTGTTTTTGATCCACTTGAAACACTTTACAGGGTTTTGATCCACATGAAACACTTTCCAGGACAGCTTGCTGGTATCCCACACTATGGGCCTTGGTTCTTCACCTAGGTCATTAATGTAGCATCTGAAGGATACCTAAATCCTATCCTTAGCCTTGTTTTCACTGTTTGACTCGTTTATCTTCTGTTTGGCAAACAGGCAAGCAAAAAGGAATTACCTATAGTGACACCATTAGAAAAGGAAAAAGATTAGGGTATGATTATTGATCATTCACTAAAAGTATCTAGCCAATGTGCAGCTGCTATCAAGACTAATCCTGAAGTTGAATTTGACAAGGACATTTGACTACAAGTTGAAACAAGTTATTCTCACCTTATAGAGGTCATTGATCAGACCACACTTGGAATATTGTGTGTAACTATCAGCACCCTACCTTCAAAAAACATCAATGCATGGGAGAAGATGTGGAGAATAGTGACAAGGACGACTCTGGAACTTAGGGTTTTAAGTTATGAGACTTATCATATTGAATTTGTATTCATTGGAGAAAACATTGAGCAGAGACATTGTGGTGGATTCTAAATCAGAGGGGTTTCTGGACGGAAACCATTCTGGCGAGTTCATTGTGCACCAGGGGCAGCAGGAGGCCACAAGGATTTTAACCACTGGGCTTCATTTAAATGCCACTGGTCCACTTCTCGCCTGGCACAGGCAGAAACAAGCTGCAGAGTGGCTGCTGGCAGGGACAGATCATCACCTGCCAGCTTTCAGGTAAGTGGCGCAAAGTGAGTCTCGGGAATGTCTCACGGGAGGGAAGGGGGAGGAGTCTGGGAAGGAGAGCCGGACTTTCTGCCCTGTCCTGGTCCCACAAAGGACATTTTTGACTTACTTGGAGAACCTCTTCATCTTTTCCATTAGCTGGCAACCTGCTTCAGCCTGGGGGTGTCTGCAGGGACCATCCCTCTCAGGCCCCAGTTACATTGCCATTGACATAATGCCATTGTGGGCTAAGGTTAAGTGCAGGTAGAAATAATCAAATGTGGACGATGTTTCCTAAACTAATGGAACCATGGAAATGTCATGCCTAGAAATACATTTGGTCTAGCATAGGTAATATAAGATTAGAGAGGTATTCTGGAGTTTTTCTTGATTTACCTCGGGGTAGGGAGAACCTTTGCAGAACCTTTACATGAGGGATGTAATAGATAGAGTACATTGTAAATGATCATAACATACATCAGCTGCCAGAAATAGAAAAGTAAACGTGAGGCTTGCTGATTTGGTCGCAAAAGAATTTGGACTGGTGGGAAGTATACAGTTGTGTTCCCAAAGGTTCAATACTAGCGGCCACTGCTGTTTTTGATATACATTAATGACTTACTTAGGGTTACAAGGCACAATTGTGAAATATGCAGATGACATGCAACTTGGAAGTGTAATAAACACTGAGAAAGATAGTAATAGACTTCAAGAGGACACAGTTAGGCTGTGGAATGGGTGGACACGTGGCAGATGAAAGTCAATACAGAAAAGTGTGAGGTGATACATTTTAAAGGGTGTGCAAGAAGAAAGAGACCTAGGAGTGCTTGTGCACAAATCTTTGATGGAGGCAGGACAGGTTAACTAAGCAGTTAATAAAGTATATGGAATCCTGGGCTTTATAAATAGAGGCATAGTGTACAAAAGCCAGGAAGTTGTGCTAAACATATATAAAACACTAGATTGGTCCCAGCTGGAGAATTGTTCCAATCCTGGGCACCACACTTTAGCATGGACGTGATGGCTTTGGTGAGGGTACAGAAGAGATTTACTAAAATGGTTCCAAGGATGAGGGATTACAGTTACGTGGATAAACTGGAGAAGCTGGGATTCTTCTTAGAGCAGAGAAGGCTAAGGAGATTTGATAGAGGTGTTTAAAATCATGAAGAGTTTAGGTAGAGTAAATAAAGAGAAACTGTTTCTGCCATGTATGTATGCTTGGGTTGACTAGCCACCCGGTGGCGCCACTGTCGGAGGTCATTGGGCTGTGCACACGTGTGTGCGACCCAGGTATAAAAGGCCTGCCATCTTGTAATGTAATCACTTTGGCCCCGAATAAAGTAGAGCCAGGTTTGTACCTGTTCGGAGTTTACAGTATTCAGTCTATTGAGTTATTGCATACACAACATTTGGCGACGAGGTAACAAGAACCTTTGCATGCAAAAATGAGCACAATTGGAATTCTGGAGCGATTCGTGGAGGGAGAAGATTGGGCAGACTTTGTAGCCCACTTGGACCAGTACTTCGTAGCCAACAAAATGGAGGAAGAGGCAGACGCAGTTTGGCGCCAGGCGATCCTCCTCACGGTTTGCAGTCCAAAAATTTATGGACTCATAAAGAGTTTCCTCTCGCCCTTAAGTCCAACGGACAAGGACTATGAAACATTGTGTGCTTTGGTACGTGACCATCTCAAACTAAATGAAGGTATCATTATCTCAAGATATCAATTTTATACGCATGTTCATTCTGAGGGCCAGGATGTATCAGAATTCGTTGCCGACCTAAGACGCCCAGCTGGACCGTGTAGGTTTGACATGCTGCGAGACTTCTTTGTAATCGGCATCAACCACGAGGTGATCCTGCGTAGGCTACTGGTGGCGGTGACGCTGGATTTGAGCAAGGCCATTACAATTGCCCAATCATGCATGAGGACGGACATGAGCTTAAAGCAGATATCATTGAAAGATCAGAACTTGGCAAGTGCTATAAACAAGATAGTATCGTCGTATGGCAGAGCCTACCCGACTGCATACGTGAAACCTATGGTTGCTCAATGTCTGCCAACGGGAATTAATCCGATATCACCGTGTTAGTGTTGTGGGTGAAATCATCGGCATCATCAGTGTCAATTTAAACAGTATATTTGTAAAGGCTGTTCGAGAGTGGGGCATCTCCAGCGCATGTGTCCGCAACTGAGCAAGCATGCTGCGACACACCACGTGGAGGATGATGACCAGTCTAACGCGGATCTGGATATGCAATCCGAGATACCAGAGGAGGAAGTGTATGGACTGTATTCGTTCCTAACAAAGAGCCAACCAATAATGATTAATGTAAAACTTAATGGTGTGCCGGTATCGATGGAATTGGACATGGGTGCGAGTCAATCAATAATGAGCCAGAGAACATTCGACAGGCTGTGAGGCCAAAGCTGAGTCCAGTCAATGCTAAGTTGCGTACGTACACTAAAGAACTCAACCATTATTGGCAGTCCAGTAATCAAGGTATCGTATGATGGTACGGTTCACGATTTACCGTTATGGATTGTTCCAGGCAAAGAACCAACACTGTTCGGCAGGAACCGGTTAGAAAAAATCAAATGGAACTGGAATGAGATCAAAGCGTTGTCGTCGTCGTCACATACTCCATGTGCTCAAGTGCTGAGCAAGTTCCCCTCGCTGTTTGAACCAGGCATCGGCAATTTCACAGGAGCCAAAGTGCAGATCCACGTGGACTCAGATGCAAGACCTGTCCATCATAAAGCTCGGGCAGTTCCGTATATGATGAAGAAGGTGGTCGAAATCAAACTGGACAGACTCCACTGTGAAGGGATCATATCACCGGTCGAATTTAACGAATGGGCCAGTCCCATTGTTCCCGTGTCGAAAAGTGATGGCACTGTCAGGATTTGTGGAGACTACAAGATTACGATCAACCGAGTTTCGAAACAGGATCAACACCCGTTACCGAAGGCTGATGACCTGTTTGCAATGCTAGCCGGGGTGGGGGGAGTCGTTCACAAAACTGGATCTGATGTCGGCCTACATGACACAGGAGCTGGTTGACACATAGAAAACATAGAAAACATAGAAAATAGGTGCAGGAGCAGGCCATTCAGCCCTTCTAGCCTGCACCGCCATTCAACGAGTTCATGGCTGAACATGAAACTTCAGTACCCACTTCCTGCTTTCACGCCATACCCCTTGATCCCCCGAGTAGTAAGGACTTCATCTAACTCCCTTTTGAATATATTTAGTGAATTGGCCTCAACTACTTCCTGTGGTAGAGAATTCCACAGGTTCACCACTCTCTGGGTGAAGAAGTTTCTCCTTATCTCGGTCCTAAATGGCTTACCCCTTATCCTTAGACTGTGACCCCTGGTTCTGGACTTCCCCAACATTGGGAACATTCTTCCTGCATCCAACCTGTCCAAACCCGTCAGAATTTTAAACGTTTCTATGAGGTCCCCTCTCACTCTTCTGAACTCCAGTGAATACAAGCCCAGTTGATTCAGTCTTTCTTGATAGGTCAGTCCCACCATCCCGGGAATCAGTCTGGTGAATCTTCGCTGCACTCCCTCAACAGCAAGTATGTCCTTCCTCAAGTTAGGAGACCAAAACTGTACACAATACTCCAGGTGTGGCCTCACCAAGGCCCTGTACAACTGTAGCAACACCTCCCTGCCCCTGTACTCAAATCCCCTCGCTATGAAGGCCAACATGCCATTTGCTTTCTTAACCGCCTGCTGTACCTGCATGCCAACCTTCAATGACTGATGTACCATGACACCCAGGTCTCGTTGCACCTTCCCTTTTCTTAATCTGTCACCATTCAGATAATAGTCTGTCTCTCTGTTTTTACCACCAAAGTGGATAACCTCACATTTATCCACATTATACTTCATCTGCCACGCATTTGCCCACTCACCTAACCTATCCAAGTCACTCTGTAGTCTCATAGCATCCTCCTCGCAGCTCACACTGCCACCCAACTTAGTGTCATCCGCAAATTTGGAGATACTACATTTAATCCCCTCGTCTAAATCATTAATGTACAATGTAAACAGCTGGGGCCCCAGCACAGAACCCTGCGGTACCCCACTAGTCACTGCCTGCCATTCCGAAAAGTACCCATTTACTCCTACTCTTTGCTTCCTGTCTGACAACCAGTTCTCAATCCACGTCAGCACACTACCCCCAATCCCATGTGCTTTAACTTTGCACATTAATCTCCTGTGTGGGACCTTGTCGAAAGCCTTCTGAAAGTCCAAATATACCACATCAACTGGTACTCCTTTGTCCACTTTATTGGAAACATCCTCAAAAAATTCCAGAAGATTTGTCAAGCATGATCTCCCTTTTACAAATCCATGCTGACTTGGACCTATCATGTCACCATTTTCCAAATGCGCTGCTATGACATCCTTAATAATTGATTCCATCATTTTACCCACTACTGAGGTCAGGCTGACCGGTCTATAATTCCCTGCTTTCTCTCTCCCTCCTTTTTTTAAAAAGTGGGGTTACATTGGCTACCCTCCACTCGATAGGAACTGATCCAGAGTCAATGGAATGTTGGAAAATGACTGTCAATGCATCCGCTATTTCCAAGGCCACCTCCTTAAGTACTCTGGGATGCAGTCCATCAGGCCCTGGGGATTTATCGGCCTTCAATCCCATCAATTTCCCCAACACAATTTCCCGACTAATAAAGATTTCCCTCAGTTCCTCCTCCTTAATAGACCCTCTGACCACTTTTATATCCGGAAGGTTGTTTGTGTCCTCCTTAGTGAATACTGAACCAAAGTACTTGTTCAATTGGTCTGCCATTTCTTTGTTCCCCGTTATGACTTCCCCTGATTCTGACTGCAGGGGACCTACGTTTGTCTTTACTAACCTCTTTCTCTTTACATACCTATAGAAACTTTTGCAATCCGCCTTAATGTTCCCTGCAAGCTTCTTCTCGTACTCCATTTTCCCTACCCTAATCAAACCCTTTGTCCTCCTCTGCTGAGTTCTAAATTTCTCCCAGTCCCCAGGTTCGCTGCTATTTCTGGCCAATTTGTATGCCACTTCCTTGGCTTTAATACTATCCCTGATTTCCCTAGATAGCCACGGTTGAGCCACCTTCCCTTTTTTATTTTTACGCCAGACAGGAATGTACAATTGTTGTAATTCATCCATGCGTTCTCTAAATGTCTGCCATTGCCCATCCACAGTCAACCCCTTAAGTATCATTAGCCAATCTATCTTAGCCAATTCATGCCTCATACCTTCAAAGTTACCCTTCTTTAAGTTCTGGACCATGGTCTCTGAATTAACTGTTTCATTCTCCATCCTAATGCAGAATTCCACCATATTATGGTCACTCTTCCCCAAGGGGCCTCGCACAATGAGATTGCTAATTAATCCTCTCTCATTACACAACACCCAGTCTAAGATGGCCTCCCCCCTAGTTGGTTCCTCGACATATTGGTCTAGAAAACCATCCCTTATGCATTCCAGGAAATCCTCCTCCATCGTATTGCTTCCAGTTTGGCAAGCCCAATCTATGTGCATATTAAAGTCACCCATTATAACTGCTGCACCTTTATTGCATGCACTCCTAATTTCCTGTTTGATGCCCTCCCCAACATCACTACTACTGTTTGGAGGTCTGTACACAACTCCCACTAACGATTTTTGCCCTTTAGTGTTCTGCAGCTCTACCCATATAGATTCCACATCATCCAAGCTAATGTCTTTCCTAACTATTGTATTAATCTCCTCTTTAACCAGCAATGCTACCCCACCTCCTTTTCCTTTTATTCTATCCTTCCTGAATGTTGAATACCCCTGGATGTTGAGTTCCCAGCCCTGATCATCCTGGAGCCACGTCTCCGTAATCCCAATCACATCATATTTGTTAACATCTATTTGCACAATTAATTCATCCACCTTATTGCGGATACTCCTTGCATTAAGACACAAAGCCTTCAGGCTTGCTTTTTTAACACCCTTTGTCCTTTTAGAATTTTGTTGTACAGTGGCCCTTTTTGTTCTTTGCCTTGGGTTTCTTACGTGCATCAACACTTATAAAGGACTGTTTATTTACAACAGGTGCCCTTTTGAAATTCGCTCGGCTGAAGCCATATCTCAGAGGAGCATGGAGAGTCTATTAAAGTCCATTCCCAGAACCATTGTGTTCCAAGATGACATACTGGTCACAGGTTGTGACACCGCCAAACATCTGAACAACCTGGAAGAGGTTCTAAATCATCTGGACAAAGTGGGACTCAGACTGAAACGCTCGAAGTGCGTCTTCATGGCACCGGAAGTCGAATTTCTAGGGAGGAAAATTGCTGCTGACGGTATCAGGCCTACAGACTCGAAAACCAAGGCCATCAAAAATGCACCCAAGCCTCAGAATGTGACGGAGCTGCATTCATTCCTTGGTCTGCTCAACTACTCGGTAATTTCTTACCTAGATTGAGCACCTTATTAGAGCCACTGCACATGCTGCTAAGAAAAGGCGACAACTGGATTTGGGGTGCGTCTCAAGATAGAGCTTTTGAGAAAGCTACTAATCTGCTTTGCTCTAACAAGCTGCTGGTACATTATGATCCGTGTAAGTATCTAATATTGGCCTGTGATGCTTCGTCATATGGAGTTGGTTGCCTGCTCCAAGAAGCTAATGAGTCGGGCAAATTACAATCTGTTGCATATGCATCAAAAAGTTTGTCAAAGGCAGAAAGAGCCTACAGCATGGTAGAGAAAGAAGCACCAGCCTGTGTGTATGGGGTTAAAAAGATGCATCAGTACCTGTTTGGTCTTCAGTTTGAACTGGAAACAGATCACAAGCCACTCATACCTTTTTGTTTTCCGAAAACAATGACATCAATACCAATGCATCGTCCCGCATTCAGAGGTGGGCGCTGACATTATCTGCCTATGATTATGTCATTCACCATAGACATAGCACTGAGAATTGTGCCGATGCATTGAACCGTCTGCCGTTGCCCACACCGGAGGTGGAAACGCCACAACCGGCAGACCTACTGTTAGTCATGGATGCTTTTGAAAGTGAAGGAATCCCTGTCACGGCCCAACAAGTTAAGACCTGGATCAGCCAGGACCCGATATTATTGGTTGTGAAACATTGTATCCTTAGAGGTGATTGGTCTGCCATACCCAAGCAAATGTGTAAGGAGACCAAACCTTACATCTGTCGCAAAGACGAACTATCCATTCAATCAGATTGTATACTGTGGGGTAATTGTGTTGGTAAGCCCAAGAAAGGCAGAGAGAAAATTGTGCATGATCTGCATAGCACGCATCCCGGTATTGTCATGATGAAAGCCATTGCCAGGTCTCATGTATGGTGGCCTGGAATTGACTCTGATCTGGAATCATGTGTGCATCAGTGCAACACTTGCATGCAGCTTAGTAAAGCACCAGCGGAATCGCCGCTGAGTCTGTGGTCGTGGCCATCGAAACCATGGTCCAGGATCCACATCGACTTTGCAGGTCCCTTCCTGGGAAAGATGTTCTTAGTTGTGGTGGATGCTTATTCCAAGTGGATAGAGTGTACAAGCATGTCATCCAGCACATCCACAGCTACCATTGAGAACCTTCGTGTCCTGTTTGCTACGCATGGTCTGCCTGACATCATTGTAAGCGACAACAGATCTTGCTTCACCAGTATGGAGTTTCAAGAGTTCATGAAACTCAATGGTAGCAAACATGTGAGGTCAGCACAATTCAAACTCGCATCCAATAGACAAGCAGAGCGTGCGGTCCAAACCATCAAGCAGAGTATGAAACGTGTAATTCAAGGTTCACTGCAAACTCGCTTGTCACACATATTGCTTAGTTACAGGCCAAGACCCCATATGGTTACCGGGGTTTCCCCTGCTGAACTATTGATGGAGAGGTTTCAAGACCAGGCTCTCTCCTGTCCACCCTGATTTGAATAATCGTGTTGAATACAGATGTCAAAGTCAGCAAGGGTATCATGATCGCGCTACTGTGTCACGCAACATTTCTATCAATGATCCTGTGTATATACTGAATTATGATCAAGGTTCCAAAAGGATCGCCGGTACTGTTATGGTCATGGAGGGTAACAGTGTTTATCGTAAAGCTCAAGAATGGGCAGACATGCAGGAAACATGTTGATCAGATAAAGCTGCGGCACACGGATGAACCGGAACAGTCTGAGGAAAACAGTGACCAACCAACCTACCCTCAGTCATCAGCGGGCTCCGCTGTCATCACTGAATCAGGACTTTCAATCCCTGAGCAGGCTCGAGGGGCTAGATGGCCTACTCCTGTTCCTAATTCTTATGTTCTTATGACATGGTCAATGAATCTGGACTTTCAATCCCTGACGTGGTCATTGCCACTCCCATCAGATCGGCTCCCCAGCCCCCAGTCATAACAAACTCAGAATGCTTGCCCAAGGCTGGAGTTGAACTGAGACGTTCAACTCGGGAGCGGAAAGCCCCAGACCATCTCCATTTGTAAAAAGACCATTACTAATATCTTAAAGGGGAATATTGTCATGTATGCATGCTTGGGTTTACGAGCCACCAAGTGGCACCACTGTCAGAGGTCATTGGGCTGTGCGCACATGTATGCGGCCCAGGTATAAAAGGCCATCCATCTTGTAATGTAATTACTTTGGGTTCTAATAAAGTAGAGCCAGGTTTGTACCTGTTCGGAGTTTACAGTATTCAGTCTATTGAGTTATTGCATACACAAGCTTCTAATGGCTGAAGGGTCAATAAGCAGAGGGCATAGATTTAAGATGATTGGCAAAAGAACCAGAGGCGACATGAGGAAAAATGTTTTTACCCAACAAGTGATTAGGATTTGGAATGCACTTCCTGATAGGGTGGTGGATACAGATTCAATACAGGTAATAGCTTTCAAAAGGGAATTTGATAAATATTTGAAGGAGGAAAAATTGAAGAGATATGGGAATAGAGCGAGGAACTGGGACTAACTGGATTTCTCTTTGAAAGAGCAGGTGCAGACTCGATGGACTGAATGGCCTCCTTCTGTGCTGTACTATTCTATGGGATAGAACCTCCACTTTTTTCGCATGCTTAACGTCCACTTAACGCCCATTTTACCACAGAAATGACGTATAACGCCCAGATATTGCCCATTTTGGCACAAAATGGAAACTGGCGGGCATTTTTCGGAAATTTATCGGCGAGTGTTACTTTCCCCATGGGCTTAACGCCAAGAAAAATGATTACCGCCCGCCCACTTTTTTGGGGTGGAATCAGCAGAGTGGGTGAATTCAACCCCCATAATATCGCCCAGCGTTACTTTCCGCAAGGAATTAACGTCGAGATTCAATATTCGCACACGGCGACTGTTTTTTGTCATAAAGAGCATATTTACCCAAACTAGTGGCCATGGAGATCGGCCATTGTCAATTTCACCACCTCGCACACACATCGCCTACAATATCGCTTGCCCAAAAAAACGACACAAAAAGTGGAACGAACCGGAACGAAGTCATGTTGTAGATCACGTGTCACGTCCTTTAAAAGGCTGCTGTGCTTCAACCTCGGCAGAGTTCGGATGTACTCTGCAGGTCGTTAGAGTTGCTGTGAACATCTGTAAAAACATGTTGACCATACTGTGACCGATTGGAATTGAAGAGGTGTCTTCGCGGGACATTCCTTGTTTTTTAGCAATCGGTGGAAAACAGAGAGCTATTGCAATGGGGCCTGTCCTTTCTCACCCTCTCTTGGTGACCAAATACATGCAGCAGACTCAACATTGCCGAAGGAATGCTGCACTGTATTATGTGCCCAATGTAAGAAGTGACAGACAGATGAGGAGGACCAGACATTACACCCCCTGCAAATACAAGGAGAAGCATTCTTACCTCGACTTGACCGACACCACCTGCCTTCAGAGACTGCGCTTCCACAAAAAGGTTATCCAGCTGATAACGGCAGATCTGCAGCCTGCCAGCACCATCAGTACTGCACTGTCCGTCGAGTTCAAAGTCACCGCGGCACTGTTGTTCTACACCTCGGGATCTTTTCAGGCCACAGCTGGCGACATTTGCGGACTTTCTCAGCATGCCATACATCGCTGCTTTAGACAGGCCACTGAAGCACTGTATGCATGCAGGAGGGACTTGATCAGCTTCCCTATGAACAGGGAGGCACCGAGTGAGAGCACTCGAGGATTCTCCATAATTGCAAATTTCCCAAGGTCCAGGAAGCAATATACTGTACGCATATCGCGATGCAGGCACCTTTTCAGAATGCTAAGGTTTTCAGGAACCGCAAGGGATTCCACTCCCTGAATGTACAACTCGTTGTTAACCACCAGCAAATTATATTGGCAATGAACGCTCAATTTCCGGGCAGCATCCATGATGCGCACATCCTGCGTGAGAGCACTGTATCTGAGCCACAAGGTCATAGAAACATAGAAATATAGAAACATAGAAAATAGGTGCAGGAGTAGGCCACTCGGCCCTTCGAGCCTGCACCGCCATTCAATGAGTTCATGGCTGAACATGTAACTTCAGTACCCCATTCCTGCTTTCTCGCCATACCCCTTGATCCATCCAGTAGTAAGGACTTCATCTAACTCCTCCTTTTTGAATATATTTAGTCAATTGGCCTCAAAAACTTTCTGTGGTAGAGAATTCCACAGGTTCACCACTCTCTGGGTGAAGAAGTTTCTCCTCATCTCGATCCTAAATGGCTTAGACTGTGACCCCTGGTTCTCGACTTCCCCAACATTGGGAACATTCTTCCTGCATCTAACCTGTCTAAACCCGTCAGAATTTTAAACGTTTCTATGAGATCCCCTCTCATTCTTCTGAACTCCAGTGAATACAAGCCCAGTTAATCCAGTCTTTCTTGATAGGTCAGTCCCGCCATCCCGGGAATCAGTCTGGTGAACCTTCGCTGCACTCCCTCAATAGCAAGAATGTCCATCCTCAAGTTAGGAGAACAAAACTGTACACAATACTCCAGGTGTGGCCCCACCAAGGCCCTGTACAACTGTAGTAACACCTCCCTGCCCCTGTACTCAAATCCCCTCACTATGAAGGCCAACCTGTCATTTGCTTTCTTAACCGCCTGCTGTATCTGCATGCCAACCTTCAATGACTGATGTACCATGACACCCAGGTCTCGTTGCACCTCCCCTTTTCCTAATCTGTCACCATTCAGATAATAGTCTGTCTCTCTGTTTTTACCACCAAAGTGGATAACCTCACATTTATCCACATTATACTTCATCTGCCATGCATTTGCCCACTCACCTAACCTATCCAAGTCGCTCTGCCACCCAACTTAGTGTCATCCGCAAATTTGGAGATACTACATTTAATCCCCTCGTCTAAATCATTAATGTACAATGTAAACAGCTGGGGCCCCAGCACAGAACCTTGTGGTACCCCACTAGTCACTGCCTGCCATTCTGAAAAGTATCCATTTACGCCTACACTTTGCTTTCTGTCTGCCAACCAGTTCTCAATCCACGTCAGCACAATCCCAATCCCATGTGCTTTAACTTTGCACATTAATCTCTTGTGTGGGACCTTGTCAAAAGACTTCTGAAAGTCCAAATACACCACATCAACTGGTTCTCCCTTGTCCACTCTACTGGAAACATCCTCAAAAAATTCCAGAAGATTTGTCAAGCATGATTTCCCTTTCACAAATCCATGCTGACTTGGACCTATCATGTCACCTCTTTCCAAATGCTCTGCTATGACATCCTTAATAATTGATTCCATCATTTTACCCGCTACCGATGTCGGGCTGACCGGTCTATAATTCCCTGTTTTCTCCCTCCCTCCTTTTTTAAAAAGTGGGGTAACATTGGCTACGCTCCATTCCATAGGAACTGATCCAGAGTCTATGGAATGTTGGAAAATGACTGTCAATGCGTCCGCTATTTCCAAGGCCACCCCCTTAAATACTCTGGGATGCAGTCCATCAGGCCCTGGGGATTTATTGGCCTTCAATCCCATCAATTTCCCCAACACAATTTCCCGACTAATGAGGATTTCCCTCAGTTCCTCCTTCTTACTAGACCCTCTGACCCCTTTTATATCCGGAAGGTTGTTTGTGTCCTCCTTAGTGAATACCGAACCAAAGTACTTGTTCAATTGGTCTGCCATTTCTTTGTTCCCTGTTATGACTTCCCCTGATTCTGACTGCAGGGGACCTACGTTTGTCTTTACTAACCTTTTTCTCTTTACATATCTATAGAAACTTTTGCAGTCCGTCTTAATGTTTCCTGCAAGCTTCCTCTCGTACTCGCTTTTTCCTGCCCTAATCAAACTCTTTGTCCTCCTCTGCTGAGTTCTAAATTTCTCCCAGTCCCCGGGTTCACTGCTATTTCTGGCCAATTTGTATGACACTTCCTTGGCTTTAATACTATCCCTGATTTCCCTTAATAGCCAAGGTTGAGTCACCTTCCCTTTTTTATTTTTACGCCAGACAGGGATGTACAATTGTTGTAGTTCATCCATTCGGTCTCTAAATGTCTGCCATTGCCCATCCACAGTCAACCCCTTAAGTTTCATTCGCCAATCTATCCAAGCCAATTCACCCCTCATACCTTCAAAGTTACCCTTCTTTAAGTTCTGGACCATGGTCTCTGAATTAACTGTTTCATTGTCCATCCTAATGTAGAATTCCACCATATTATGGTCACTCTTTCCCAAGGGGCCTCGCACAACGAGTTTGCTAATTAATCCTCTCTCATTACACAGCACCCAGTCTAAGATGGCCTCCCCCCAGTTGGTTCCTCGACATATTGGTCTAGAAAACCATCCCTTATGCACTCCAGGAAATCCTCCTCCACCGTATTGCTTCCAGTTTGTAGCCCAATCGATATGCATATTAAAGTCACCCATGATAACTGCTGCACCTTTTATTGCATGCACCCCTAATTTCCTGTTTGATGCCCTCCCCAACTACTACTGTTTGGAGGTCTGTACACAACTCCCACTAATGTTTTATGCCCTTTGTTGTTCTGCAGCTCTATCCATATAGATTTCACATCATCCAAGCTAATGTCCTTCCTAACTATTGCATTAATCTCCTCTTTAACCAGCAATGCTACCCCACCTCCTTTTCCTTTTATTCTAACCTTCCTGAGTGTTGAATACCCATGGATGTTGAGTTCCCAGCCCTGATCATCCTGGAGCCACGTCTCTAATCCCAATCACGTCATATCTGTTAACATCTATTTGCACAGTTAATTCATCCACCTTATTATGGATACTCCTTGCATTAAGACATAAAGCCTTCAGGCTTGTTTTTTTAATACCCTTTGTCCTTTTAGAATTATGATGTAGTGTGGCTCTTTTTATTTCTTGCCTTTGTTTACTCGATGGATATGTAAAGAGAAAAAGGTTAGTAAAGACAAATGTAGGTCCCCTGCAGTCAGAATCAGGGGAAGTCATAACGGGGAACAACGAAATGGCAGACCAATTGAACAAGTACTTTGGTTCGGTATTCACTAAGGAGGACACAAACAACCTTCCGGATATAAAAGGGGTCAGAGGGTCTAGTAAGAAGGAGGAACTGAGGGAAATCCTTATTAGCCGGGAAATTGTGTTGGGGAAATTGATGGGATTGAAGGCCGATAAATCCCCAGGGCCTGATGGACTGCATCCCAGAGTACTTAAGGAGGTGGCCTTGGAAATAGCGGATGCATTGACAGTCATTTTCCAACATTCCATTGACTCTGGATCAGTTCCTATCGAGTGGAGGATAGCCAATGTAACCCCACTTTTTAAAAAAGGAGGGAGAGAGAAAACAGGGAATTATAGACTGGTCAGCCTGACATCGGTAGTGGGTAAAATGATGGAATCAATTATTAAGGATGTCATAGCAGTGCATTTGGAAAGAGGTGACATGATAGGTCCAAGTCAGCATGGATTTGTGAAAGGGAAATCATGCTTGACAAATCTTCTGGAATTTTTTGAGGATGTTTCCAGTAGAGTGGACAAGGGAGAACCAGTTGATGTGGTATATTTGGACTTTCAGAAGGCTTTCGACAAGGTCCCACACAAGAGATTAATGTGCAAAGTTAAAGCACATGGGATTGGGGGTAGTGTGCTGACATGGATTGACAACTGGTTGTCAGACAGGAAGCAAAGTGTAGGAGTAAATGGGTACTTTTCAGAATGGCAGGCAGTGACTAGGTTCTGTGCTGGGGCCCCAGCTGTTTACACTGTACATTAATGATTTAGATGAGGGGATTAAATGTAGTATCTCCAAATTTGCGGATGACACTAAGTTGGGTGGCAGTGTGAGCTGCGAGGAGGATGCTATGAGGCTGCAGAGTGACTTGGATAGGTTAGGTGAGTGGGCAAATGCATGGCAGATGAAGTATAATGTGGATAAATGTGAGGTTATTCACTTTGGTGGTAAAAACAGAGAGACTGACTATTATCTGAATGGTGACAGATTAGGAAAAGGGAAGGTGCAACGAGACCTGGGTGTCATGGTACATCAGTCATTGAAGGTTGGCATGCAGGTACAGCAGGCGGTTAAGAAAGCAAATGGCATGTTGGCCTTCATAGCGAGGGGATTTGAGTACAGGGGCAGGGAGGTGTTGCTACAGTTGTACAGGGCCTTGGTGAGGCCACACCTGGAGTATTGTGTACAGTTTTGGTCTCCTAACCTGAGGAAGGACATTCTTGCTATTGAGGGAGTGCAGCGAAGGTTCACCAGACTGATTCCCGGGATGGTGGGACTGACCTATCAAGAAAGACTGGATCAACTGGGCTTGTATTCACTGGAGTTCAGAAGAATGAGAGGGGACCTCATAGAAACGTTTAAA
The DNA here is from genome assembly GCF_044704955.1 of Pristiophorus japonicus. NCBI lineage: Eukaryota > Metazoa > Chordata > Chondrichthyes > Pristiophoridae > Pristiophorus > Pristiophorus japonicus. Next base: position 69,668,371 of record NC_091985.1, read on the forward strand.
ATTCTGATGGGTTTAGACCGGTTAGATGCAGGGAGAATGTTCCCAATGTTGGGGAAGTCGAGAACCAGGGGACACAGTCTAAGGATAAGGGGTAAGCCATTTAGGACCGAGATGAGGAGAAACTTCTTCGCCCAGAGAGTGGTGAACCTGTGGAATTCTCTACCACAGAAAGTTGTTGAGGCCAATTCACTAAATATATTCAAAAAGGAGTTAGATGCAGTCCTTACTACTAGGGGGATCAAGGGGTATGGCGAGAAAGCAGGAATGGGGTACTGAAGTTGCATGTTCAGCCATGAACTCATTGATTGGCGGTGCAGGCTAGAAGGGCCAAATGGCCTACTCCTGCACCTATTTTCTATGTTTCTATGGCCTTTTACTGTTGCTTTTTACCTTTCTACCATCTGTTTCTGACTCCATATTACTTCGCCCTATCTCGCTGCATAGGTTCCCATCCCCCTGCCATATTAGTTTAAATGCTCCCGAACTGGATTTGCAAATGTTACCCCCAGGACATCAGTTCCAGTCCTGCCCAAGTGCAGGCCGTCCCTTTTGTACAGGTCCCACTTCCCCCAGAACTGGTTCCAATGTCCCAGGAATTTGAATCCCTCCCTCTTGCACCAATGCTCAAGCCATGCATTTATTCTAACTATCCTGCTCCCTCTACTCTGATTAGCATGTGGCACTGGTAGCAATCCAGAGATTACTACCTTTGAGGTCCGTCTTTTTAATTTAACTTCTAGCTCCCTAAATTCAGCTTGGAAGACCTCTTCAGCTTGGAGGTCCATGCTGGATGCTTGGTGACAAAGGATATGGCCTCACCACCTGGCTGATGATCCCACTGCATGCCACCCACACCGAGGCTGAGAGGCGATACAGTGAGGGCCATAGAGCAACTCGCAATATCGTGGAGAACACCATTGGAGTGCTGAAGCAGTGCTTTAGATGCCTGGACCACTCAGGAGGCGAGCTCTAATACCAGGTAGCTCAATTCATGGTGGTGTGCTCCATGCTACACAACTTGGCTATCAGGAGGGGACAAGAATTGCCTGATGACTCTGACAATTCACCGCACCAGAGAGAGGAAGAAGAGGATGAGGAGGCAGACGCTGACATTGGCCCAGACAATCAGGCTGATGCTGAAGCCATGCCCATGCCCCCGCCCCCCTGTAGACATCATGAGAGGGCCCATGGTGGTATGATAGCTGCAAGAGCCTTACGTCAGGAGCTCATCAATGATCGCTTTGCCTGAAAGAACATTGGTGTTATTTATAAGGCTGACACACTGCTGGGTGTGCAGATCATACATCAATTCTGGGCATCACCTTGGTGACAGTTAAAGTTTAAGTTAATTGAAGTTAAGTGTGATGTTAAGGAATCACCAGTGTTGGAGTCGATTTTCGGACATAGCAAAGCATGATGGGGTAAGCCAACTATCTGCCTTTTCACTAAATGAACTTTGTACCAAGAAGCCTAATGAACTCTGCAGCAACAAGTGACTCATGGCCAGGTGCAGACCACTGTTTCATAGAAAGCTTTGCAACAGAATAACTAACCACAAATGAAGATACAGAGGAAGGGCCACCAAACTCGCGCCATGCTATCGGGTTTCACTAGGACTAAAAAATTGTGCAACAATATGATTGGTTGTATGTAAATGAATTGCGTTGCCATATGGATTGATTTGTTGTATGTAAATGAATTGCGTTGCCATATGGATTGATTGGTTGTATGTAAATGAATTGCGTTGCCATATGGATTGATTGGTTGTATGTAAATGAATTTAAATGATTGTATTCCGCCCTCTGTTAACTGCTTAACCCCGCGGCACCAGGCACTCGGAGAAGGTGCTTCGCAGGTCGCGGGACCTCAACTCTTCTCCCAGAGCTCTGTTAGCAATAACGTTGTCTCTCTTACCTTACCAGAGTCTATGTGAATTTATTTTCACTAACACCAGCATGTAATGGTGCAGCTATCTGAGCCAATGTGCTGCAAGGTTTTGTTCAATAAAAAACATTTAAACCGAACATTAGTCTGAAATCATCAGTATTTCTGTACAAACCAACCCTTTACTGCCTCGCCACCCCCCCCCCCCCCCCCCCCCGCTTCTCCTCCCCACCTCTACCCCTTCCACTTACCTTCCTGACTCCAAGCCACCTGGCTGAAGAGGTCCTCAGGCGATGCTTCATTGGGGGGGTGGCAGCCAAAGCGATGCTTGGACAGTTACAGGAGAGGATGGTCCAGAGGTGGGAACGTGCTCCAAGATGTTGCTGCTGGCTCTCATGTGTGGTTGGCAATGGGGGTGCAGTGCCACAACTCTGGATCACTGGGAGCTCTCTGCCACCAGTGTTCCTGGCTACCAGCTCCAGGGTCTCCTCCATCCCTTCTATTTTATATCTTATTTGTTGGACAAAAACTCGGTGGCAACTCTGTTCTTGGTGCTTAGTAGGCTTTTTGCTGCTGGCGAATCTCCGTCATTCCTCCCATAGCAGCCAGACAAGCACACACCACACCCACACACACTTTCAGAGCCTCTGAGTTTCCGCTCTCTGTCTCCTCTTCTGCACATGCTATGATGACCCTGAATCGTGGGAATCAAGCGTTGCCATGCCATTGCTAAGGACGGCCACACTTTACGGCAGGAGGTCAAAAAAATTTAACGCTACCTTCCATTTGATATCGCTCGTGGTAACGCCCATTTTCAAAAATGGAAACTAGGTGTTTTGAGAATGGGCGAGAAGCCGGTGATCAGAAAACTAATTTTTAATGCCCACGCCGGAAATAACGCCCATTTTGGGGCGATAAGCACAAAAGTGGAGGTTCTAGCCCTATGATTCTATAATTTCTGGAGGCAACGTCTTTTTCTGTTTCGAATTAAAATCACTCAACCATACCAATCTCCATGACCACTTTCCACTTTCTGTGAGTCAAGTAACAACTGGGAGTTGATATCATAAACAAATAATGGTGCGCAAACGACTGATGGAAATAAATGTACTGTAGATTATAACGGTGGATCACAGATTTGATTACCCACTCCACTGGATTCCCTATTTAAATTACGGGAGACTCACTGGAGAAGCTGGTCTCGCTTGGTTTCACTTCACACTATTCTTGGGCCTTGACACCCAATTTACACTCCATAAATTTAGCATTGACGAAAAGCTGGAACCACTCAACATTGATGCTAAACTTGTGTGAATGCACCATAAACTTCTTCAAAATATATCTCTTAAAACTGGCTTTTTTTGGAGCTTTAGTCACAAGCAGTTTGTGTTAAACAAGTGAAGAATGCCAGTGTTACTTGAGGCTATGAATGACTCCCTTCCAAGAATGGGACAATGTCAATAGTTCTAAGTATTCCTACAGGCTGTACCTGACCTGTGAGTTCAAATACACTCATTTTCCAGCATTGTTTCTGTGCTAAACAAGGACAAACAGGTTATTTGTTTGTAATTTCCCTGAAAGAATAATCATTAATTTTACAACTCTGTGGTTGTTGCAGCTCAGCTCAATTGAGTACACCTCACCCAGATTACTCCTGTGGGGTGGTTGTTGGGTTGTTTAGTGACAGATATTATTTATTATGTTTTCCCCAAACAGACATGTTATTTTCATCAAGCTGTTGCTTGCTTTAGGTTCCGGCTTTCAAATGAAAGTAGTTCTGTCATCACACAAATGTTGTTTGTTTCACTGAAGTCTGGCTGTGCATTGAGCAAACACAGCAGATGGGAATATGACAGTAATATATGTTTACAAGTACTGTTGGTGACTATTCTCTGCAGGTTGACAGAAGTGACTAAAGGATGCAGTACAAAGTGTCACCAAGCCACTGCATAAGTGATGGTTTCCCAGACGTCTCAGAAACTGGAGCACACCAGTAAACTGGGGCTTTTGTTTTGTTTTTTTCCACCAGTACAGGTGAAAAAAATGGTAAAAATACTACATGTACAGGTTACAGACTACAGGTAAGGGTAAAGGAGAGTCATGATTGGCTGAGAGCCATTGGCAAATCCCTTATTAAAATTCACCGATCTGCATCTGCTGTTGTAAAGTCTAGCAAATCAGTCAGAAAAGGAAAACAAATTTGAATATATAATGAGAAAGGTAAACAAATACAGTACAGTGAGATTCTAATGTCGACAATGACTCAAAGCTGTGCGCTTATGTAAGTTTTGTCTCATATTACAATAGTCCTTAATGCGCTGAGATCAACAATAAATGCAGAATTTCTCATTCATTGTTGCTAATTCTTTTAACCTATGTTTATATACAATTTTAGTGGAGTCAATTCCAATTAGCTAACTCGAGATTAACATTCTTTTTATGCTTAAATGGAACAGTATTTTCACAATGATGCGTCAATAGAGAGATTGTACCATTTAAACTTTTCATAAAGGTAGGTCACTCACCTTTTGGTTAGTAGCACTCATTCTTTGAATTATGTTAAACTTCATAAAGGGATAACAAGCCACGCAACCAGAAAATCACATCAATGCTTCTCCTATTGAGACTTTTCTGCTGAAATTTGCATAGATTTTTCCTTTCTGTACATTCCAGAATCTCAGCCCACGTGGAATTTTTAAGTCCTTGTACCAGAAGAGCTTAAGATGATGGACCAAGGTCCATGGCATTTGCTCTGTGACAGTATCTCACCCAATTCTTTTCTTTTAAACTTTTTTAGGCAAGCCACATTTCGTAACACAAGCTAACCTAAGAGTGATGAGCATGCATGAATAAACTATGATACCCAATAATGTAAACATGACAAGTTATAGCTGCATACCATTATTTGTTTGAGATGCCAACTCTCAGTTCTTGTTTGACTCACTGGGAATTGGAAATGTGTCATGGAGATTGCAATGGTTGAGTTGCTTTCATTTTAACATGAATTTAACACTGGTACATTCTCCATACATGCTGAAAACTATCAGACACAGGAGAGGATAGTGGGAAATACTCATTTGGAAAAAATGAGTGCTAGACACATAAAGGTGAATAATCTACCTCGCTTATTTATTTATTTTCACAGCTCATACTGTCAAGGTTCTATCTCCTTTTGGCAGATGAGAAGCTGTCTATATGAGATTTAGCCAGGTATGGAGAGCATTCTATCAAACTGATCTGTTAGTTGTCAGATCTAAGCAAAAAATGCTTGAAGAAAATAGGAGGTCTTCTTCAATGCCAAGATTATAGGTTTGAAACTTGGTCTTCAGATAACTATTGCTCTGATGAAGTATCGTTTATCTCTTTATGGGGTCCCTTTCTTCTAAACTGCAGGAACATAGAATATAATCCTTTCACTGCTTTCTAACTGGTTTATCCAGCATCTTTTTCCATAAGGATACAACAACTGAGGGAACTTTTGGCAAAGTATTTTTAGTCTGATAGTTGGGCTATGAAAATATTATGTAGGCAGTGCTTCTTCAGGAAATTGAATTCAGGGACGGCGTTAGGGGAAAATAGGCTGTTTTCAAATTAGACAAGATGGGTCACAATATGTCAAGGGCATGGGGGCCACTATTCCTAGCAATTTTTTAGTGAAGTATTTCTCATTTAATATAACGTTTCTTGTCAGTAATTGCCATTAGTTTTTTAAATGCAATTTTTCAAAAATTTGGTACAAATAAAAATAAAAGTAAAAATGCCATGAAAGTGAATAATGGGTTAATACAGTTTTACTTTAATTGTCATTTGCATTGGTAGACTCACTATCAAGCATAGGTCACATTGCTGCCGTTTACATGAGTATTTTACTGTGGTGTAATTATGGAGAGGGTAAGGCTGCATTAGGTGGAGTACAGCATAATTTCCTTGGCCTTCATTAATTCCTGTCACCTCTGTATGATCAAGTATTGTTAAATGATTCTGCTGCATATCCAGCATGGGCTTTTCTACCTTTTGAGAATATAGTTATGGTTAGCTATCGTTTCTCATAATTGTAGGGTTAACTGGTCCATTATGCCTTGTATTGCTTTGGGTTTAAAAAGTGAATACATAAATTTAGGTCCAAGACTGTAAGGAATTAAGCATTTCAAAATGGCAAAGTAGTGTTCAAATCAATTTCTGGAAAATGGGGAGAAATAGCTTTCTCCTGGAGATGATATATGTTTCCAACAGCCCATTTACAGATGAAAAACTACCAGTGAGTAAGGTATTAACCAGTACATTTACTAATGAATAAATATCAGGAAATACGGTGATGGGTAGATCATTAGCACACTGGATGGACATGAAGAGACCTTGCCGACTATAATGGAGCCATGAAGGCAATTAGAGATCTATTGTTAGCAACACTATGATCTGTTGGAATTGTAGGCTGGCTGTTCCCGACCCCTCTCTCATTGGAGTAAACATGTAACCTCTTGATTCATTGGGCAGCTATTACAGGTAAGAACTAAGAACCGATGCCAAGCCAAAGAACAATGCTATTGGTAAATGTGCTACCTCCTGGAAATGTTGTTCAAATTTGATAGCTATAAAAACTGGAAGTCGGTTTTAAAGGATAGAACTTTTAATCAGCAAAGTGTGTGGCAGATTCAAAGTGTTTGTTTCTTTTTAAAGTACTTACAATATTGTGAATTTTAATCCTGAAGACAACAAAAGTCTTGCATCAACTCAACGAATGAAGACCATATTCTTCTGATGGTTCCAGGTTGACTTCCATTTTGTAGGAATGCCAGTTGCCATGGGGAAAAAGAAAACTCACAGCCCAAATTGTACTTCCTACATTGGGAAGAATCAGGATCTGATAATCACTTAAAAATGTCAGTCCTCTTTTCATCATTCACTGGAAGCTCACAAGTTGCACACACGTGAAGCACAAATGTGTAGTCAAATGTAAATCTGACACTGCATGAATATAAGGGTACAGTAGCATTGTGGTTATGTTACTGGACTAGTAACCCAAAGACTTGGATTAATGATCCAGATCTGTGAGTTCAAATCCCACCACAGCAGCTGGGAGATTTAAAATTAAATAAAAATCTGGCTTAAAAAGCTATCACCAGTAATAGTGACCATGGGCCCAAATTTGCCCAGGAGTTGTTCTCTTTTTTTTTTTTTGGAGCAACTTGATTTTTCTGGAGTATCTTAAAAATCCCCACTCTGCACATTTAATTTGCGCCATTGTAAGTGAGTTAGCTAGGATTTTTTTTAGTTTAGTTTTATTTTCAAAAGGGGGTGGTACCAGCCACCTACACCTGTTTTGGCCATTTAAGCCAGTTTGGAAAGCTAATAGTTGCTCCAAACTAACTTAGGCCAGCGTATGTGGCCACTTATGGCCGCACAGAAAACCCTTGCGGAGAGTTAAGAAATCAGCCCAGGTAGCCAGAGCTAGGCGGAGGAAGGGAAGCACAGAGGACCTTGCAAAGCACTAAACACCTTCACAACAACATTCAAGAAGCATTAAAAACCATCAATAATAAATAAAAAATAAAACTTAAGTCCTACCTTCCTAACTCGGCCCGAGAAGTCAGCGGGCCGACTCCGACTCTTCTCCGACTCTCTGACTCTGACTCTCTCTCCAACTCTGACTCGCCCGAGGACTCTCCGACCCTCCGAGGACTCTCCAGCAACTCTTCGAGGACTGGACTTCTCCGAGGGACTTCACTGCACTTCTCCGAGGGACTTCACTGCACTTCTCCGAGGGACTGGACTTCACTTCTCCGAGGGACTTCACTGCACTTCTCCAAGGGACTGGACTTCTCCGAGGGACTTCACTGCACTTCTCCGAGGGACTGGACTTCACTTCTCTGAGGGACTTCACTTCTCCGAGGGACTTCACTGCACTTCTCCGAGGGACTTCACCGAGGGATTTCTCTGAGGATTGGACTTCTCCAAGGGACTTCTCCGAGGATTTCTCCAAGGGACCTCCGGCTGGGGGCAGGAGCTACTGCGCATGCGTTGAGCTGCCAGCACTGTTTTTCGTGCAGGGCCCTAGCTCCGCCCCCAATGGACAGACCACGCTGCGCCAAGCCATGGGAGAGGCCATAAAGCGGCCAGAATCCGGGGAGATCTTTTCGGCGCCGTTTTCACCCTGGGAAGTCGGTGCATCTCCGGTGAGCGTGCCGAAAAACGGGTGGGCCAAATTTGGGCCCCATGAAACTACCGAATTGTCAAAACAACCCATCTAGTTCAATAATGTCCTTTAGGGGAAGGAAAGCTTCCATCCTTGCCTTGTCTGGGCTATATGTGACTCCAGACCCACAGCAATGTGGTTGACTCTTAACTGTCCTCTGAAATAGCCCAGCAAACCACTCAGTTATACAAGGTGGCTATTAGGGATGGCCAATAAATGCTGACCTTACGAGCAATGCCCACATCCCATGAATGAGTAAAGAAATGTACACCTTCCTGAATCAGAGGAATATCTTGAAGCCAGTGCCTTATTTAAATCAAAAATATATGCTCAAAGCAAAAGTGGAAATTCACACTAAGAAATGAACACATTTTCAAGCTGAAATGGATGCAGCACAATAGGCTTGTTCAACACTAATGGGAACATTACTGAGAAGGCTAATGTCAATGGTAGGAAACAAAGAACTTTGGTCATTTGGGAATGAATGATTCTTTTGGGATAAAAAAGAAAATTGTATGAAATTCAGATGAAAAGACTCTTAAAGGAGCATTGTCTGCGTGACTTAAATTACATACAGAACGTAAAGAAAATAAAGCATGAGGTAATATATTGAAGTTATTTTGTAAATCTCATTGGATTCCAGAAAGTGGACTATTTGGTTTCGCACTTGTCCTTTTTATCTTGCTTCCTTCTGTTTTCTCACTAAAGATCACCTTTTCCCATATAATCTACTTCAAAAAAGAGGGCTCATGGTTCCAAGGGACATGTTCCATTTGAAATTAATGTTGCTTTCAATTAACCAATGGAAGACATGCTTACTGATATGTGAGACAACTGCCTAAAGCTGCCTCAGTTTATCCAACCCCTGCTGTGGAATGGTCTCGACAACCGAGCAGTACAGCCGAGAACCTGAAGAAAACCTCACAACCATGACAGGTGATTTTGAATGGTAGATAGCCCTGGGACTTGAACTGATGGCCATCTGCTTGTGAAGCCAGGACAGTTAATGCTAGGCTGCTGCCTGTTGCACTTTTAAAGGGATTTATACACAAGTGTCTTTAAATGTGTCTGGCACATCCTTTCTTTAAGAAGTATTCACTGTGTTAGCATTTCAGTGCTGGATTTATGTGCTCTGCCAATTTCTATTATGATCCTCCCAGATAGGAAAGATATCTCCTCAAATGATAAAAGAGTACAGCTTCCATTATAAAAACTTTTAGCGGGGAAGCAATTTCACCTGGAAATCCTTTGGGCACTGAAGGCTTTTCAAAGAAAGTTTAGTTGCATTGATACTGCTGTAATTGTTAAAGGGGCTATGACTTGGTATATACGATAATGACATTGGACCTAACTTCTCAAAGCAAACTGATTTTCAAAAGCCACTGGGGAAAAGGTCGTGCTGTAGGAGATAAGAGCCCCTGCTGTGGAGCAATCTGGCCCCAGAGGGGATAGGAGTACTGTTTGCAGCAGGCTGTTCTGGGAGCCAAGCCTGCCCACTAAAATATCCAACAGGACTGAAAACTCGATTTAAAACACACACAGTGCAGCAGCTGTGGTGAAGAGGTCTAAGTTCCTTGCACAGCTGGAGTTCTTCAGGTAGATTTGTTTCAATTTGAAATATCCACTCCTATATAAACAAAGTAGCTACTGTTAATTTATATTTTGAAACAATTAAGGACAGAAGAAAATAAAATATATACGGTGATATTTCTTCAAATACAAAAACTTCGCAATAAAGCTCTACAAGAATCGGTATGGTTTTGCCAAGTATATCACATACCAAAAAAAATGTCTAAATAGAGTATGAAGATATTTTACTGTAACTGATATTCTCTACTTGACATTTGTGTAGAATCTGGTTCAGGGTAGATGATTTTTTTTAAATTTAACTATGCAGTGTAGTTAAATAATTCAAACAAATCTGTGTATCACCTGAGGCAGGATTAATTTTGTTTGAATGAACATAATCTTGAATTGTGAAATCTTTCACTGATTAGTGTGAGGATGAGAGCACAAAGTTCTGCTTATTTTGAGATTGTCCTTGAATATTATTGTCCCGGATTTTGCAGCAAGAATATCATCATTGAAATGGAGGAAGACTTGCTTCCACTCTAAAAGTGAGTTCTCAGGTGACTGAACAGTCCAATACGGGAATTACAGTCTCTGTCACACGTGGGACAGACAGTCATTGAAGGAAAGGGTGGGTTGGACTGAGTTGCCCCCCGCTCCTTCCGCTGCCTGCGCTTGTTTTTTGCATGCTCTCGGCGACGAGACTCGAGGTGCTCAGCACTCTCCCAGATGCTCTTCCTCCACTTAGGGCGGTCTTCGGCCAGGGACTCCCAGGTGTCGGTGGGGATGTTGCATTTTATCAAGGAGGCTTTGAGGGTGTCCTTGAAATGTTTCCTCTGTCCACCTTGGGCTCGCTTGCCGTGTAGAAGTTCCAAGTAGAGCGCTTGCTTTGGGAGTCTTGTGTCAGGCGTGCGAACAATGTGGCCCGCAGTGTGGCTATCAACGCTCACCATTATAGAAACATAGAAAATAGGTGCAGGAGTAGACCATTCGGGCCTTCGAGCCTGCACTACCATTCAATAAGATCATGGCTGATCATTCCCTCAGTATCCCTTTCCTGCTTTCTCTCCATACCCCTTGATCCCTTTAGCCGTAAGGGCTATATCTAACTCCCTCTTGAATATATCCAATGAACTGGCATCAACAACTCTCTGCGGTAGGGAATTCCACAGGTTAACAACTCTGAGTGAAGAAGTTTCTCCTCATCTCGGTCCTAAATGGCCTACCCCTTATCCTAAGACTGTGTCCCCTGGTTCTGGACTTCCCCAACATCGGGAACATTCTTCCTGCATCTAACCTGTCCAGTCCCGTCAGAATCTTATATATTTCTATGAGATCCCCTCTCATCCTTCTAAACACCAGTGTATAAAGGCACAGTTGATCCAGGAGTAAATCGGACAGCAACTTCCAGAATACACACATGAACAGTTAAACGCGAAAATCAGAAAGTTGCTGTCCAATTTGCCCTTCTCCTGTTCCCGTACCTTGCCGAGAGGTTCGGCATTCACCTACATGAAGGGCGTAACGTTGCAGGATTTACTCACTATATACCCACTAAATATGCCAGAAAAGGTTAGAGCTTGTCCATTCAACTGCAAGTGAATTTTTAACGGCATGATAAGTTTTAATTACTACTAAACAACTTCTTTGGCACTGAAAACTTATTTTTACAAGTGTGGAATCTCATTCTTTCAAATTTTAATTATTGTTGGAGATTTCAAAAAGAGTTAAAATTCTAATTAAATGTTTTTCTTTACTTTTTCTTTCTGCCTGTCTCTCTTAATCTCATCTTTCTTTCCCTCTCTTTTCTGTACATGATTTTACATTGAATTAAATATTCTAACTTACACTTCCTGGTTTAGAGTCTGCGGGCTGAATTTTAATGGGGAAGGCAGATTGGGGGCGGATAGGTGGGGAGGTGCTCCGAGGTGGTCGGGAAGCCCAGAGAATGGGTCTCTCACAGGCCTGAATTGTATGGTAAGCCTCTGTTTCCCACCTGCAGCCAGCCAGATTGAGAGGCTGGCTGGCTCCGGGCGAGTAGGCCTGCGGCACTAGATCGTCTAGGGGCCAGGAGGGGGTGGGGGGGGGGTGCATCAGCAATCAGGAGGTGCACAGAGGCAGGGCTGCAACAATCACAGGCCGGAGGAGCAGAGTGGGTATATCAGCGATCGCGGGCCTGGGGAACTGGGGAGGGGGCGGGGGTTTGTATCACCGATTGTGGGCCAGGAGGAGCAAAGGGCGGGGTGTCAGAAGAAGATCAAGGGCCACAGGGCAGCTGGAGGAGCACAAGAGGGGGTGGGGAAGGGTGGTCTGAAAAAGATCACGGGCCGCAGGGTGGCCTGAAGAGCAGGAAGGCGGGGGGGCTGGGAGCAGCACAGGGTGGAGGGCGGGGGGAGGGGTTCTAAAGGGATCCTGGAATGGGAGGGCCAGAAGAGCATGAAGGAGGAGGGCTTGTGGGGGAGGGGGAAGAGGCCTCATGGGAGGGAGCTGGAGGCCCCGGTGGGGGTCTCTGATCATGGGGTTTGGGTTAGGCTGGGGTTCCTAGATTCAGGAGGTAAGTGTAAAGGCACTTACCTCCTGGATCCACCAGTCCTCGCTTTGCATTAGCTGATGCGTTTCATGGGGCATGCAAAACCCGACCAGCTAAAGTTAAATACAAAATATAGTTTGAAGCAGAGGCTTCCAGCCTCATTATAATATTTAAATAGACGATCAGCCTCCTGAGCGGCAGATTGGTTTTCCGCCCTCCCCCATCCCGCCTGCATTAAAACAGTAAATGGGCAGATAGGAGGCGGGTTAGGTCGGGTTTCAGGGTTTTACTCACATTTACACAACAGCCTCCAACCCCCAAACCACCCATTTTTTTTTAAGTTAAAATTCCCCCCTGCGTGTCTCAGTAAGGATTTTTCAAGAGAATTGGTTGAAGAGACCCACTGTTGCTTGCCCTGTAAAGGGCATTATGTTGTTTTGGACTTCCGATGATGGTAAATTGCCACGCAAAAGCCCACGAGAAGTCTCTGGGCAGCTGTAAGCATTTGCTGCTGACCACAAAATTCAACCAATTGTTTCTTTTCCTGTTAATTGCTGACAATTATTTTAGAATTTTGGTAAGGTTCCCGTCAACTTGGATTTTTCTCAATATCTATTCCATTCACAGAATCACACGCACCTGTGAATTTGTATTGTTTAAGTACAAATAAATAATAAGGGAGCATTGTTGAATTATTTACTCCGAGCTCCCAGCGCTGGAGTTTTCAGCTGGCTTGGACTGTAAATCAGGAGACTTACGTTAAGTTGATGTAAAAACGTTTGATGTGCACCTCTTGTCCTTTCTGTGTATGCACCAAGGTAGTAATTTAATACTGTCAGTCTGTCCACTCTCGCAACTGAGCATGGACAGCCCTCAGCATAAACCCTGGGAGATTGTACTCAGCTCGGGTTATCCTGATTTGAACTGAATGTGATCTCTGTGGGGCTGTACTATAAATGGGGTAATAAACTTCCTGTGATAAACTGAGCTCAGTCACTGCACCACATCAAGGTATGTATGCTTGGCAGTGGCCCTAACTACCCGTCTGTCTCTAACATGAGTGAGACAGTCTGCAACTGGGGAACTAAAAAAATAAATGTGGATGCTTTTGAAGAGAGTTTTGTTTAATCTTTTTCTTTTATTGATATGCCTGTCCGATGCAGATAGCAGACACTGAACTAAAAGTGCCATCATAATCTTTCTTGAGGTTAGAATTGCAGCTGCCTCTTGGTGTGACTTTCTATGCAGAACTGTTTATTTAAGATTAAAAATTACATTTACACAACAGCCTCCAACTTCACATAAGTATCCACGTACAGAACTTTATTGGAAACAGTTAAATATCAGCATAAAAATGGCTATAATAATCCTGTTTTTTGGCATAAAATTGTAATAATTATGTATATGGAGAGAGGGATACAGAAAGGTGGATATAAACATTAAACAGTATTTTGTGGCAACTTATCATTTACATTTTTTTTGCTTTCATGTAGATCCGACAAATGCTGAGAAAGGTGTGTGAAAATAACACTAAAAACCACAGTTAACTGCTGGAAACGTATTGACACAGTATGTCAATAAGCTGGTACTGAATCCTCCATATTGACAGAAGCAAATTTTGATTGACAGCTCTACAAATGGAAGCCTGGACAGTATGAGAACCTGAAAACTAACGATCTCGCAAACCGTATCCAGCTTCCCAGGTAACTGACATCATGACTTCCCCACAAACCAGAGTGAGTGTTCTTCCCCCTTTCTACCTTCTTTCCATCTGTTCACGCAGTTCCAGCAGCCTCCCTGCTCTATCCCCGAAGGGGCCTGCCTAAGCAGAAGGGTATTAGAGCCTCTGATGAGGAGGGCCTCAGGCTCTTCCATCACTCCTGGCCACAAGGAAGGCACCAGCTGTCTGGCCTCATTTGCATTTTTTCTCAGAAATAATGAAATTAGCCATGAGTTTCCTGAGGTGATGCAAGACGCAAATTTAGGCTAGATGTGTCAGTGTGTGATGGGGAGGGAGCTAGGAAGGTCATCAAAGCACTCAGAGAATGCTTGTAGCATGAAAATTGTGAAATAAAATCTCGCATGTACTATGAAGGCAGGAGTTATTTCAATGTCCTCTAACTGCCATGGAGTTCATGAGGGTCCAGTATTGCTTTAGTCCATGGGAATTTTCTTTGTCAAAACTTTGCATTTATTACTTTCAAGTGGAAATAATTCTCAATTCTTAAATAGAGCTGTTCTAATTGTTGAACTGAACTAGCTCTTGAACTAAATTAACTATCAGTTCTTGAATTAGTCTAAAAGTGCAGTGCTTTACACAGTGGGGCCGATAATGCGATTCAAACGCAGAACTGACGGAATCGCTGCTCATCAAATGCTGCCCTTTGCCTGTGCCCAAATGAGCTGCCCTTGCACCATAATGCGAGATCAGCTCATTTAAACACTTTTCAGATGTTCCCAGCGAATGATGTCCTGGGAGTACCATGGGAGTGAGGGGCCAGAATGTCGGGCCTCAGCAACCACAGAAGGCTTGCCTACCCGACTACTGCTGCTATTTTTCTTTTCTGCCGGCAACTACTGGGGACTTAAGGGCATATTCACACTATAACTGTAACGTTGGCGTAAAATGGTTACGCTTCACGTCGATGCTGCAGTTATAGCATAAATGCAGTCTGAATGTGGATTCAGGGCCCAACCTGACACCAGAGTGAAGAAGAGGGAAACTCCCTGTGGGCCGTAGTCTCACCCTGCTTCACTTGGGAGTCAATCCCGGTCTTGATTCACACTTCAAGTTTCATCATAGGCAGTCCCTCGAAATCGAGGAAGACTTGCTTCTACTCTAAAGGTGAGTTCGTAGGTGACTGAATAGTCCAATATGGGACTTGCAGTCTCTGTCACAGGTGGGACAGACAGTCGTTGAAGGAAAGGGTGGGTGGTAAGTCCGGTTTGTTGCATGCTCCTTCCGCTGCCTGCGTTTATTTTCTGCATGCTCTCTGCGACGAAACTCGAGGTGCTCAGCACCCTCCCGGATGCTCTTCCTCCACTTAGGGTGGTCTCTGGCCAGGGACTCCCAGGTGTCGGTGGGGATGTTGCATTTTATCAAGGAGGCCCTGAGGGTGTCTCCGAGTCAATCCCTGCCTTGATTCACACTTCAAGTTTCAAGTTTAGCGCCATTCTGAAGCTATGGAGTGCAAATGCACTATTAGTCCCATGGCAGGCTTTAGCAAGTGCAGGCTAGACAAAACACAGGGGCAATAAATAAGAGTGGCCCTATATCAAGGAGAGGACCACTCTGCATCAAAATGTTCGGTCACCTCTCCTCGTTCCTTTGACCCCATTTCTTGGCGCCTGGTTATTTTCCAATTTTATGAAGTGCATTTTATTACATTAAAGGCACTATATAGGTGTAAGCTGTCATTGTTACTGAAAGCTGTGCTCAAATAAATGTGTGTTCAAATATAACCACAAAATGCTGGAATTCCACACCAAATAAATCAGCATCTTAAAGCACAGACTGGAAATGATGCTGTGCGATATTATTCTATGAACTCACAATGAGTTTGTATAAAATTCCTCTGTCTGCTATCTTAACAGAAGTGCTTTGTTACAGTAAAAGAAAGACAGAGCAATATGATACAAATGTGTTAACATACGTATGATATCACAATTTCCAGGCCAATATTGCTTCAAAAAGTATATTGAGCCCTTGTGAATGCTGAGAAGGTTTGCTTTTTAAACGATATTTATATTCTATTACAGCAATTTGTTTTTGTGTCTTTAATCAGCTGGAGTAAAGTTGAATGATTCAGAATTTATCATTCAATTACTGGAAACTAACTTTGAAATAATGCAATATCCAATCAGTCTATTTTATTATATTAAATGAATATTTAAAAATCAATAATTAGAGAAATATATCTTCAAATAATTATTTATAATTTGATTTTGACAATTTGGATTAATATGAAGTCCTGATAGATTTATTAATGGTAATAACAGGAACAATCTGCTGTAAAACCATGTACTTATAATGATTTATTTATAATTTCATACATGGGAATATTACAGCAGCAAAAATGGTATAAAGATTTATACCTATTTACATCTGGAAGAGTGGAAGCTCTGTGTACTATGTAAAGAAGAAAGTGGGAGGTGGCTGTAAATGTTATGCCCAAAATTCCAGTTTGGACACTAAATAGATTGTGTCACCAAGGACTATGATAATAAGCCAGCTCGGCTGCAGTGTTTTGACTGTAACGGTATACAGATCACAAAGAGTAAGTACCATATTCGAATCTAAGGCTTCATCAAGATCCAAAATAGCGAGCCAAATCTAAAGAAAAGTAAGATCTATATCCAGATAGAGTGATTACTCAAAACATAAATCTCTCCTCCATATTAACAGTATAGGCCTGGAAATAACTACCGGTGATAGTGGACAATTCTTAACCATTCATATAACTATCGACTGTCAGCTGTTTAAATTGAGACATTAATCTGCTTATTGTAAATGGGTCAATTCCTCTTCTGAAATAACAGATTTCAGGATAGTAATTTACAACCCATAGTTCTATGTAAATACAATTACAATGTCAGTCAATGTTCTAGAGACTCCTGACCCAAAATTCTGGGATGTCTGCCAACGAGGGCCATAGCTGCAGCCCCGCAAATGTCGCCATTTACACCTGAATCTCCTGACTTGTGTTAAGCTGGTACAAAAGAGGGGTAAATTTAATGAGGTTTTTGTTAATAAATGTATGTGCTTTGGGAATAATAACTATTTTTACACATTACATAAATTTGTAGTTAAACATTGTGGAAAAAAGTCTATTATTGTCTTTTATGTCACCAGAAAGCACAGTATTTAGAGGACTTCAACAGAACAGAAATAGATAAAAAAAAGGTGACACAAAAAATAATCCTTCCGATACCAACTTTTACAGGGAAGTATTAGCTGCAGAATCCAATGGCAGGTGGCAAGTAAACGTAAAGTTAAAGATGGCAGTTCGTTTTGATGTGCCCCAAATACGTTATTGCAAGGTTAAAGTGGTAGGAGATCTCCAGAGAGATAAGCAGACACCAGAGACAAACTGCTTACACCAGCCATTTTGCCACCAACCATATCTGCAGGTCCTGGCACACCATACCTAGCAATGACTGAAGAACTGGCTCTATGTCAACATAAAGGCGATTGCAGATCTGTGTCATCTACTGCAAGGAGACCTAATCCAATCTGCACCACAGGGATTGCACTGCCAGTGACATCAAGGTCAGCTCCTTCCGCTAATATTTTTCTGTCACTCCTTGCAACCTCTCATCATAGGCGGTCCCTTGAACGAGGATGATTTGCTTCCACATGAGTTCACATCTGTTTCGATGAAAGACCCGATGTTCCAGTCCTGAACTCCAATTGAGAGGGTGGAAGATGCCGGTGCGTGGATATTTTTAACGTGTGGTGACCATTGCACATCAGCCACCACACGGGCTTGACAGAGTTAGGCAAGGGTAAACCAGGACAACTGGAGATCTGCTCTGCTGCGCGGACCCAGTGGTCACACATATCGCAGTGTGAGCAGGCCTGTGCTGCTCCTGGGCCCTCGGTTCTTCTGGGCCGCAGCTCCGCCACGATCTCTCACCGCTCCTCCGCCACAAACATTAGCCGCACTTCCGCCACGATCCCTCACCGCTTCTCCGCTACAAAAACACTTGCCACACCTCTAGAGGCAGCGTATCCTCATACCTACATCATTCATCAGCACCTCCACTTCACCAGCCCCTCAAAAGGGAGGGGAAGGCTCCATCAATTGCCCATGGACTCTGTTTCTGCCACCACATTTATTTGGTTTACCAGCCACTTTCTGTGCCCCAAACATAGAATTATAGAATCATAGAATGGTTACAGCATAGGAGGCCATTCAGCCATCGAGCCCGTGCCAGCTCTCTGCACGAGCACTTCAGCTAGTCCCACTCCTTTGCCCTTTCCCTCGCAAATATTTTTCCTTCAGGTACTTATCCAATTCCCTTTTGAAAGCCACGATTGGAATCTGCCTCCACCACATTCCAGGCCCTAACCACTCCCTGCATCAAAAGGTTTTTTCTCATGTCACCTTTGGTTCTTCTGCTAATCTTTGAAACTCCCATCATGTCTTTGAAAACACTGAAATATGCTGAGGAAATATTTGCAGCTCTTTTTAACGGCTACAGTTTTGTTTTCCAACTCTATATGCAGCCACTTAAGTGACCAACTTCCTTTCATTTAATGCACAATTTCCCACCTTGCCCTTCTGGGGAGCTCCCAGCACTGGGGCCAATATGGGTGAGCAGCTCGTCATGCATTAATAATGAGGGCCGATTCTAAGCAATTCCAGGACATCAGTCCTGCTGAAAATTGGCGCACACTGCACCTGCTGCGCAGATGCTTTGCTGGTCTATGCCGCCCTAGAGAGAATCAATCCTTTAAACTTTAACACATGCAACACTCCCCACGATCTCATTTGTCGACTGTAGAACTCGGCTCCAACGGATGTATGGGCTGTCCATGTCCACAACTGGTACGGTGGGGTGGGGGAGGGAAAGGTTGATGGGAGGGGTTGGAAAATCCTGGCAGTAGACCGTTGTGCCTACTGTGCACTGTGATCAGCTGCCTGTTTTTTCCAGTCAGGCTGCACACAGCTTGATGCAGACTTTTGTTGAAGAACGTAAAAGCCTCATTAAGCTCTTAAAAAATATGATAATATCCCTGGCCTACAATTTCCTGAGGTTGCGCTCTAGGTTTCCCAAAAATTTGTCACAGTGGAAGACATTTCTGGGCCTTTGAGTATTTGTTCCTTAAAATTGTTATGGTAATTCTGGATGATTTTTAATGTTTTTTTTTAAGTGCAATTTAAAAAAAAGGTTTTGTAGGATTTACTTGTTTTTCTTTTGTTTTTGTTGTTTTTTCTTTTTTAAAGTTTTGTTGCTTTTTCACACTGCAACATTTTAGTTAGCTTATAACACATTTGAACATCAAAAGGGTTATGATAGGGATTTCTTTTGCTCTCGTGGAGCTTTAGGATAAGCAGGAGTTGGGGAGCAATGATCCGGGGGAGGGAGGCCTGTCTGTACTCGACGTTGGTCGCACAGACCTTCCATTACCCAAGCATGCTGGTCCACAGGCCCTGTCGAAGTTGTTCAGTCCTGTCAGAGCAGATGTGTTTATGGCACCCCAACCTACACCTATACTTTTTATGGGTTAAGATTGTACCCTTGAAGTGCCATTTTAAGATGCTGGAAGTTGAAGTCAAGGAAGACTTGCTTCCATTCCAAAAGTGAGTTCTCAGGTGACTGAACATTCCAATACGGGAACCATAATCTCTGTCACAGGCGGGACAGACAGTGGTTGAAGGAAAGGGTGGATGGGGAGTCTGGTTTGCCGCAGACTCCTTCCGCTGTCTGCACTTGTTTTCTGCATGCTCTCGGCGACGAGACTGGAAGTGCCCAGCGCCCTCCCGGATGTTCTTCCTCCACTTCGGGTGGTCTTTGGCCAGGGACTCGAAGAAGTACATGTGCCAGACCTGCACACCAACCTGATTACAGACTCAGATGAGACGTCAAACCCAGGCCAAGTCTGTTTTCTCAGGTCGATGTAAAAGATCCTATGACAGTATTTTGAAGAAGAGCAGGGGAGTTCTCCTCCCCAGGACAATATCAACCAACATCGCTAAAACAGATTGGGGCCGAAATTGAGCCCTGCCCCAAACGGGATGCACCTTCTGTTCTTTTCAAGTAAATCCGGAGAAATTCAGGACTTGGATTTTTTTTGTGGTCAGGGCGAATGTCGTGTGGTCAGCGGGGCAGCAATGCGGGTGGGTCGCAATGGCTCTCGCTCCGAGTCATCAGCGCCACGCTGTTCAGCCATGAACTCATTGAATGGCGGTGCAGGCTCAAAGGGCCGAATGGTCTACTCCTGCACCTATTTTCTATGTTTCTTTGTTTCTATGTCACAACGTCCCTCCCCTTCAGTTAAAGGGGTGGGCCGCTGTGAACTCTGCAAAGATTTTAGTTAGGTCCACTGAGCCACCAGTGAGCATTTCAGCTGGGCCAGCAGCCTGGCACCCAAGAGGGCCAGCAGCCAAGAGAGGTGCCAGGCTGTCTGTTAGCGGCCCGGCCAAACCCATGGGCAGAATTGTCAGCCCAACCTGGCATTTGGCCAGCAATAAAAAAATCAGATGGAGTTACTGGCAGCACGACCTCCCCTTTAAGGGTGGACGCGCCACCCAGCCACAGACAGCTCCCCGCTGGGCAGCGCCGCAATTTCCAGTGGGGCAGTACTGCGCGAGGGGCGGAAAGGGGATTGCCACCGGTCGGTAAGAGGTTGGTGCGTGCCTGATGCAGCGGGAAAATAGGCGGAGCAGAAACCCCTTCCCGCCACTTCGGGCCCGGGGACAATTTCAGACAGCCCTTCTGTCTGCCCCCAGTTGGTATGACCTCTTTGAGGCGGTAATGGAGCACATGGAAGGGTTAATTTTGGCCCCATTATCTGGTCATGATCACATTGCTGTTTTGTGGGAGCTTGCAGTTTGCAAATTGGCTGCTGTGTTTCCTACATTACAACAATGACTACACTTCAAAAGTACTTTATTGGTTGCAAAGTGCTTTGGGACATCCTGAGGTCATGAAAGGCGCTATATAAATGCAAATCTTTCTTTCTTTCTTTCTATACTGTGCAGCCAGATTGCATTATAATGACTTGAGAGATGAGAGGTCATCGCGTTTTGGGGTGTCCTCAAATGTCAAACAGGCCAACCCTCCTTGCACACACCTCATGCAGCTGCATGTCCATCTTGCTGGACAGCACCAAGGGGTTGGGTGCTCTGTTGCTTCCGACAGACTCCATTTTGTGCCTCCATGTTGGGTTCCATTTCACTTCATTTTTGTTTTGCATTTCTCCCCTCACCCACACCCATAACCAAAGCCACAAGCTTGGCAAAGGCAGACAAGTATTAATAATTCACTTTTTGAAGCTTGATAAAGACTAATGCAATATTCCTGTAAAGAGCCACTTTTAAGTGTGCACATCCCTTTAAATTTGACATGCTACCCTGATTTTCTGCAGTCCCGCACCTCCCCCCCCCCCCCTCCCCACATAATCTCCCGCACCCCTTTAGCCTAGCTTCCCGCAGAGAGCCAAAGCCGTGAAGACAGCTATGAGTCATTATTTAAACAAGTTAGCCACAGAAATACACACCCCCTTTCACTTGGTATGTGCAGGCCATGCACTGTACCCTATTTGAGGTCCTGCTCCTGAGTCTTTACCAGTACCCCGCTGCATCTGATTACTGGAAAATATCTGATCCTGCCTGCGGGTGGTGAATCTCTTGCTCTTGTTTCCGTTCCTTATGAGGAAACTTCTGAACAACAGTCAGCACCTGCCTACAACTATGATGAGCATCATTGGTGTAGTGCATGTAGGCACCTTTACTAATGACTCCACGAGGCAGGATATGGTACTTAAACTGTGTAGAGCTGCAGTCCTTTATAAGTAGCTCCTGAGTGCCAACAACAAGCTGTGAGTTCCCTTTTATACTGGGTTACCTGCCATGTGCAGGCAACCCCTGGGTCTCCAGCAACAGCACCCTCTGGTGTACCAGTAAGGTGTGTACAGTACAAGGGTACATTCAATATTGCATAACAGTGTTACGGACATCACACAGTGAATAGGCATGCATACACAACAATTGGGGAATCTTGGGTATGCACCCTTGCCCGACCATTCCAAGGCTCATCACGCTCGAGTTTTGCACTGCCTCACCCCAAAGAAAGTATCACACAATTGATATATATATAACATTGCTAAACAGAATGTAGGTGATAATGTTTTAAAAATTCAGTAATTCAGGATTATCCACCTTTTAGAATGATTGGTGTTTCTCAGTTCTTTCTTAACGACAACAAGGAATTTCTCCACTTGTTTCACAGATTCTTAATTGGTTAGAATAAAGTGCCACATTTCTCTAAGAAAGTCTGTCAATCTGGTGACACTGAAGTCTCTCAATAGTTATCAACACATTTACTGCAATAAAGTGATACAACATTGAAAGAGCAGCTGCGTTAGACTGTTGCCGGGCAATGACATTGTAGAAACAGTGTCATCTTTTGTGTTTTGTCACACTATCTATGGAGATTCTGAAAAGTTAAACAATTAATTTGGGCTCAAATTCACTATTTGCTGAATAATATAACAAAAAACACCCGAACAAAGAACGCATCTTGTCAATATCGTCACCGAGCACAAGCACGCAGTGACCTGAACTGGTTTGTAATCCAGAGCTATAATTCAATGAATCATTTCATCAAAGCAAGTGATTCTGAATAGTTCAAATTAAAAGAAAAGCAATAACTATTTTAAAAACGCCAGAACTGTTGCAACCTTTCACTGGTTACGCAGCGAGCTGAAAAATAAACTCACTTTACTGATGGTCTAGACTCAAGCCCACCACTTCTTCTATTTTCACCTTTCTCTCCCCTTTTTATTATTCTTCTTTTCTCTACCTCTCCTAGACCCCACTATCCTGCTGTCATTCCTCCTTACATTCCTCCCCTCTCGGGTATTCTGCCCTCCCAAATCGCTACCCCAACTCTTCAGCACTCCTTGACCTTTATACTCTCCTGCCGCTGTCCCAGGCTTGACTCCCGCTTCGATAAGCCTACAGCTTTCCTCAGTGACTCTCTTGGCATTCTCCGAAGGGCCAATCAAGGCCCATCTTACGAGCAGCAACCCCAACTGCCCCATCCGACTCTCGCCCTATTCAAACTAAACTGCTGACCACCTAACTTCCCTTTCTGGCATCCATGTCGGAGTGTAATATCTCCAAGTTTGCAGAGGACGCTAAGCTGGGTGGCGGTGTGAGCTGTGAAGAGGACGCTAAGATGCTGCAGGATGATTTGGACAGGTTAGGTGAGTGCGCAGATGCAGTATAATGTGGATAAATGTGAGGTTATCCAATTTGGTGGCAAAACACGAAGGCAGAATATTATCTGAATGGCGGCAGATTAGGAAAAGTGGAGGTGCAACGAGACCTGGGTGTCATGGTACATCAGTCATTGAAAGTTGGCATGCAGGTACAACAGGCGGTGAAAAAGGCAAATAGTATGTTGGCCTTCATAGCGAGGGGATTTGAGTATAGGAGCAGGGAAGTCTTACTGCAGTTGTATAGGGCCTTGGTGAGGCCTCACCTGGAATATTGTGTACAGTTTTGGTCTCCTAATCTGAGGAAGGACGTTCTTGCTATTGAGGGAGTGCAGCGAAGGTTCACCAAACTGATTCCCGGGATGGCAGGACTGACATATGAGGAGAGACTGGATCGACTGGGCCTGTATTCACTGGAGTTTAGAAGGACGAGAGGGGATCTCATAGAAACATTAAAAATTCTGATGGGACTGGACAGGTTAGATGCAGGAAGAATGTTCCCGATGTTGGGGAAGTCCAGAACCAGGGGACACAGTCTAAGGATAAAGGGTAAGCCATTTACGACTGAGATGAGGAGAAACTTCTTCACTCAGAGAGTTGTTAACCTGTGGAATTCTCTATCGTAGAGAGTTGTTGATGCCAGTTCATTGGATATATTCAAAAGGGAGTTAGATATGGCCCTTACGGCTAAAGGGATCAAGGGGTATGGAGAGAAAGCAGGAAAGGGGTACTGAGGTGAATGATCAGCCATGATCTTATTGAATGATGGTGCAAGCTCGAAGAGCCAAATGGCCTACTCCTGCACCTATTTTCTATGTTTCTATGTTTCTATATTAACTGATATTGTTAACAGTTCTCCCTCCTCAGGTACTGTCTGCGTCTCCTTCAAATTTGTCGTCACCATGTTGCACCTCAAAAAACAACCCTTGACCCTCTGTCCTTACATCTACCACCCCATTTCCAATCTCTTTTATCCTCTCCAAAGTCCTTGAACTTGCTGTCGCCTCTCAAATCCATGCCCATCATTTGCTCCAATCTTTCCAATCAGGTTACCGCCCCGCCACAGTCCCAAAACGGCTCTTATCAAAGTCACAAATTATATCCTTTGTGACTGTGACAGTGTTAAACCATCCCTCCTCGTTCTTCTCAACATGTCTGCAGTCTTTAACACAGTTGACCGCACCACCCTCCTCCAACGCCTCTTCACCGTTGTCCAGCTGGGTGGGACTGCACTCGCCTGGTTTCACTCTTATCTATCCAGTTGTAGCCAGAGAATCACCCGAAAACATGTAAGCTGATGACATCCAGCTCAACCTCACCACCACTTCTCTCGACCTCTCCACTGTCTCTAAATTGTCAGACTACTTGTCTGACATCCAGTACTGGATGAGCACAAATTTCCTCTAACTAATTATTGGGAAGACCGAAGCGATTAATGGGTTAGAAATTCATGGCCTTAGCGCCACTCTAGTGCCATTAACTGGTAGTGCCATCCTGAACAAAACGGTAGTGTTGTGACGTAAATCGCCGTGCAACACCGACTTAACATCACAAGCACGCACTTTGACCCTGGCGCTGGATTCAGCGCTGGGTCCTAAGCACACCAGATTAACCTGGCGTGCAAGCATGCTGACAGTGGTGATGTCTGCAGCTCTTAATGGGACACATACATCATTTAGGTAAGTTTCAATTTGTGGGCTAGAATTTGCGTAGCGCCCTGTTTGGGGTGATAACTTTTGCAAAAGTATCGTTGGGCGAAAGAGATTTGCAGCTATTGGGAACTACTGCTTTAGCACTCCAAGCGCTATCACTTCCCTTGGAGCGCTAAAGGAAGTGAGGAGGCGGTAGCGGCACAGCGTCGCACAGTGATCCATTGAGGTGACGATGCCTTTAGCTGCCTTTGCTGTCACCTGGCAATGCTGCAGGTGGCGGGAGTGAATATTGCATCCGGGATGGTAATAGAGCGCTGCGCACCGGATGATGTCACGATCTACACAGCTCTACAGAGTGAGGCGGTAAGTGTTAGCGGCAGTGCAAAACCGCTGGGGAAGTTCGCGGGCGTCGGTGAATTCGCCGCACTCAATAAGTGACACCTTAGCGCCCCCTCCGGAGGTGCTAACAGGATGCACAAACAATGCCAATTTCTCCGCCTAAGGGTTTGGACTTTAAAAAAAAATTTTTATTGAAATGGTGGCTTGCTACAATAGATGTGAAAAGCTTTATAATTGTTTAGGGATGCTGTTGGATACTTGCAAGGGCTCGGATGGTAAATGAAGGCCATTGAGAAGAATGAGCATGATGCAAATACTCAGTAGGTCACACAACATCCATGGAGAGAACAACAGAGTTCACGTCTCAGGTTGAGATGCTGCCTGACCTGCTTAGTATTTCCAGCATTTAATGCTGTCATTTCACATTTGCAGCATCCACTTGCAGAGGGAAGTGGAAGACACAGAAGAGGAGGAAGCAGAAGAGGAGGAATCATACGGAAGGATGCATCCCAGACAGCCCCTTTTTGGCCGGGATATCTGTGATGGAATCATCCACCTGCAGTCCCAGTGACAACAGCCACAATTCTCCTTTCAACATTTGTCCCACACCTTACCTTCCCTGTTACTAACCATCACAGTGTCCTCTTGGCCATGATGCTGAAATAAAAGCCATCACAAAGCAAACTTTCCAATCCAACTATATACGTCTATCCATCCAATATGCTATCAAGAAATTAACTCATCCACATGCACTCTCTTAGTGAATGTTTGCTTTTGCTTATTCTACTGATGTCACACAGTGCTACCCCAATGGCTGCAGCTTGGCTGATGGAAGGCTGCTGACTTTCAGTGGGGGACACTGCAAATGGCTTTGCTAGTTGACCTTGAGGAGCTGGTGGCTGGGAGTGTCAAATCAATCGCCTTCTTGTTCTTCTTCCCTCTTCTCTCTCTTTTGTCAGTGTCAGCCAGTGGCTTAGTGGGTAACACACTCACGTCTAAGTCAGAAGGTTGTGGGTTCAGAGTCCCACTCCAGCGACTAAATCTAGACTGACACTCCAATGCAATGCTGAGGGAGTGCGATACTGTCAGAGGTGCTGTTTTTTGGATGAGATGTTAAACTGAGGTCCTGTCTGCTCTCTCAGGTGGACGTAAAAGATCCCACGGAACTATTTTGAAGGAGAGCAGGGGAGTTATCCCTGGTGTCCTGGCCAATATTTATCCCTCAATTAACATAACAAAAAGTAGTTTATCTAGTCATTATCACATTGCTGTTTGTCGGATCTTGCTTGTGCACAAATTGGCTGCCACGTTTCCCACATTACAACAGTGACTACACTCCAAAAGTACTTCATTGGCTGTAAAGCACTTTGAAATGTCCAGTGGTCGTGAAAGGTGCTATATAAATGCAAGTCTTTCTTTCTTTTTTCTTCTTGGTCACCCATTGGCTGGACAGGCTGCAGTTCTTGGGTATGTGAAATGAGGAAGGCACAAGAGTGGAGTTGTGATGATCTGGTGGGCGGAAAAACATGAGGTGCATGCCAGAAGGATGATAACGTAAGAGGATACCAGCATATTGTATCCTTTCAGCCCCGCTACTGGCCAAGGGCTTAGCCTCACTCCTGCCAAGAATGGCCTGCACCGTCTCTTCTAAGGAGGTGAGGTGAGGCTAGGAATGCGAGATGTACCGCATGCAGATTGTTGGTAGGTGAGTTGTTGGGTCGTGCATTGAGCAGTGTGTGAAGCTAGTGGTGCAGTTGGTAGGAGACAGCTTTTGAGATGCATTCACTGACCCCGACCAGTGGTCTGAGGTCATGAAGCTTCTTTGGGCACAGGAGCCAGTTGGTGGGGGCGACACTGCTGGCAATGATGACCTTGGTGATGTACACCCATTTTGTTCTTTCTGAAGTGCCTCTTGTCCCCTGTGGGTAGACGGCCTTTCTTGCAGTGTTGATCCCTGCACAAAGCTGGAGTGCTGCATGCGAGATCCCGGGTGCCCCTTCCCTGGCTTGCTGAGCCATTTGTGTTAGTGCTGAGGCATTGTTCCCATTTTTTGAGCTTAGGAAAGGAATTCAGCTTTAAGAGCTGAATATTCACATTTACGACTTCTATTTAATGTTAAAGATTTTTTTTAAAGGTAGAAGGGGCTGAAAAAACTGCATTGTTTCACTGCATTTTAATCTGTATTGTTTCACTGTGCATGGCCCCTTTAATTCTCAGACCTCTTCATTGCCCACAATTCCTTGCAAGCTCCTAGCTTTCAGAGGCTGTGCGAAGCTTGAATGCCACACCTGAACACAAACTTCGGGTCAGATGCCTCCAGTAACGCCACCAGGACAGAGTTGGGTGGCAGGTAAGCATTTAGCCACCAATCTCCAGCCCCTCTAGATGAATATTGCTCCTTAGTGTGGTGGCCATTTTCAGTGGCCAGTGACGCCGGCAGCTTTGGAATGAATTTTGTCCCCATTGTCTTCGGTCCCTACCACAAACTCCGTTCCCTAACGACTGACTCCATCCCTCTCCCAACTGTCTGAGGCTGAACATGAGGTTGCTTGTTCTCATCCTTGGTCTCCTTTTTGACCCCAAGATGTGCTTCCGGCCACATATCCATGTCATCACTAAGATCGCTTATTTCCACCTCCCTAACATTGCCCAACTCCATGCCTGCCTCAGCTCATCTGCTGCTGAAACCCTCATCTATGCCTTTGTTACTGCTAGACTTGACTATTCCAACGCACTCCTGGCCAGCCTCCCATCCCTCCATAAACTTAAGGTCAACCAAAACGCTGCTGCCCGTATCCTAACTCGCACCAAATCCCATCCACCACTCACCCCTGTGCTCGCTGACCTACATTGGCTCCCAGTTGAACAACACCACGATTTAAAAATTCTCATTTTTGTTTTCAAATCTTTCCATGGCCTCACCCCTTCCTGTCTCTAACTTCCTCCAGTCCTACAACCCACTGAGATCTCTCCGCTTCTCCAATTCTGACTTCTTGCACATTCCCAATTTTAATCACTCCGCCATTGGCAGCCATGCCTTCAGCTGCCAAGGCCCTAAGCTCTGGAATTCCCTCCCGAAACCTCTCCACCTCTCTTTCCTCCTTTTAAGGCGCTCCTTACAACCTACCTCTTTGGTCAAGCTTTTGGTCATCTGCCCTAATATCATCTTATGTGGCTCGGTGTCAAATTTTGTTCAAAAACGCTCTTGTGACGCGCCATTGGGACATTTTACTATGTTAAAGGCACTATATAAATACAAGTTGTTGTTGTTTGTAGCAGGTTTGCTGTTTATATGTACAAAATATTTGCAAGCAAAGAAAAATCAAAAGAAGGGAAATGAAGTATCTGTGAGAAAGATTTCAGATAATTATACTGGTTGTAATGTACAAAGATGTTTCCAGTACTGTATCCATATAAAGCAAAAAACTATCACTTCCTCTACAGCTGATGATTTGTAAGATTTATATCTTGGTCACCAATAGGGGCAAAGGTAGGGATAGCACAGTTAGACAGGTTTAAACAAAAGAAGAGAGGGTGATCAGCGAAGGCACACAGCACGGGGGTGCAGCAGAAGTCAATACTTGCACTCAGTGCTTGCAGACAGACACACTTATTTACTGAAGATATCTAAACAAAGTAGTCTTTTCAAATAAATCTGCCATTGTTGCTTTAACCAACCAGATTTTAACAGATCTTCATTAAAACATTTTGCACACACATGCAGCAACAAATCATTAGTACATGACATATTATGAGATATAACCATGCTAGAATAAAAATCCTCTAAACTATTTTAATAATATTGCAGAAGTGCCAGTGCAACCAAACACCCTGCCCAGCTATTCTTCCTCCATCTTCATCTCCAAAACCCACTGACAACAAAGCATCCTGATGCTGAATCATGTAACAATACAAAACCAATTGGACAATGGCGGGGATGCAAACCAGACGGTATCACATCGATCGACTGTTAAACTCTCCGCCCCATATTCAGTTCCATTGACTTCTGTAGAACTGAATATCTGACGTGTCATATAATGGTCCACAGCTGAGATTCTGCCGGTTTTGCATCCCTCTCCTTGTCCAGTTTCACCCCCATTGTTCTTGTAGCAGATACACATTGCATCATTCGCATACAAAGAACCAGATACTCACAATGACGAGCAGGAGTCGACATCTCTTTAAAATCGAAACAAGATAAAACATTGAGAAATAAATGAACATGTAATAGATCACTTACCATTATTACTATGGCTCCAGTCAAATGCTGTAAATAGGAAACAACTGATACTAACTATGCACATAGAAACATTTTGTCCCTCTGTACATACACACTGTGATAATCTTAAAGGGAGAGGGATATCTAAATTGGTCTCAATTGGGTCAAATTTGGATATTTGATGAATTAACCTGAACTAGCTAATACGGGTGACGTTTGGTTTTTGGGTTCAGTTCAGTTTTCAGATTTAGAAACATAGAAATATAGAAAATAGGAGCAGTAGTAGGCCATTCGGCCCTTCGAGTCTGCACCGCCATTCAACATGATCATGGCTGATCCTCTATCTCAACACCATATTCCTGCTTTTTCCCCATACCTCTTGATGCCTTTTATTTCTAGAAATCCATCTATCTCCCTCTTAAATATATTCAGTGACTTGACTTCCACAGCCTTTTGTGATAGAGAATTCCACAGGTTCACCACCCTCTGAGTGAAAAAGTTTCTCCTCATCTCGGTCCTAAATTTCCTATCCCGTATCCTGAGACTGTGACCCCGTGTTCTAGACTTCCCAGCCAGGGGAAACATCCTCCCACATCCAGTCTATCCAACCCAGTCAGAATTTTATATGTTTCAATGAGATCCCTCTCATTCTTCTAAACTCTATTGAATACAGGCTTAGTCGACCCAATCTCTCCTCATACGACAATCCTGTCATCCCAGGAATCAATCTGGTGAACCTTCGCTGCACTCCCTCTATGGCAAGTATATCCTTTCTTAGATAAGCAGACCAAAACTGCACACAATACTCCAGGTGCTGTCTCACCAAGGCCCTGTATAACTGTAGTAAGATATCTTTGCTCCTGTACTCAAATCCTCTTGCAATGAAGGCCAACATACCAATTGCCTTCCTAACTGCTTGCTGCACCTGCATATTTGCTTTCAATGACTGGTGTACAAGGAGACCCAGGTCCCTCTGTACATCGACACGTCCCAAGCCATCACCATTTAAATAATACTTTGCCCTTATGTTTTTCCTACCAAAGTGGATAACTTCACATTTATCCATTATACTGCATCTGCCATGTGTTTGCCCACTCACTCAACCTACCTAAATCGCCTTGCAACATCTTTACATCCTCCTCACAACTCATAATCCCACCTAGTTTTGTGTCGTCAACTAACTTGGAAATATTACATTTGGTTCTCTCATCCAAATCATTTATATATATATATTGTGAATAGCTGGGGCCCAAGCACTGATCCCTGTGGTACCCCACTAGTCACTGTCTGCCACCCTGAAAAAGACCCGTTTATTCCTACTCTCTGTTTCCTGTCAGTTAACCAATTTTCAATCCATGCCAATACATTCCCCCCCAATCCTATGTGCTTTAATTTTGCACACTAACCTCTTATGTGGGATTTTATCAAAGGCCTTCTGAAAATCCAAATACACTACATCCACTGGTTCTCCCTTATCTATTCTTATCTTATCTACATCCTCAAAAAACTCCAGTAGGTTTGTCAAACATGATTTTCCTTTCATAAATCCATTGAGAAAGAAACACTGCTGTCTGAAAGGGTTAATAATGACATTTAAACATTTGAATCATATACATCTCTGAAAGGCCCGCTCATGGAACTGGCTACTAATGGTAAGCACAGACATGGACTGCTTATATACCGGAGGCTATTGGCTGCTTAATTTCAGCCAGAACTGTATGATCATGTAACAATATTCATATAAGACAGTTTTGTGAATTTGTTCAATTGATATCAGTTCATAATTTCATTTGAAAAGAAAATTATAGTGTTAGTTGTCTGAATTCTTTATTATGCAAATTAAGAGGGGATAAATGGATGCTGACTTTCACCTCCGGATACCATGGTTTGAATCCATCCCAGATTAGAGGTGAAATAATCTGCAATTCGCAGTCTGTTTCCCAGTGGAAAGGAATGGAAACCACAGAAGTTCCTAATTTAGCTCTGTCAGCCCAGAGAGATGTAGGCCTCATGTGTGAAGAGAAGAAATGCCTTTCAGAGCTGGGGAAGATGATTCTTCAAAGATCAGAATGTGACTCTGGGACAATGTTTATGGGTAGCTACTGCATTAATTGCAATCTGGTAGAACCAGTTTTAACATTTGTTAAGAATTACTATTCAGTTACAAATGAAGAATTGAACAGATTTGAGATTCACAAAAAGATAGGTGGAGTTAGCAAATAACCAAAAATTTAACCCAGCACCATAACTAACCCAAATGTGCTTCGGAGTGACACTTGACAAACAGGTGGATAACTTCATTTTCTGGCACTGCTAAATCAACTTGTCCTTCAAAGTGTAATAACATTTTAACATGACTTGTAGTTTATTGTGAGCAATTCCTTAACAAAAAGATTGAAATGCACGTCCAAAATAGCTTTCAGATGGAATGCAAATTCAAACTCACTGTTTCACAAGGGCAAGCTACATTTTACATTTCTTCCAAATTCCCTTTTGTTTTGTCTATAAACAGGTAAAGTTACATTAATTCCAATTAGCTTCCCCTCAGAGATCTGAAATTACATTTGGTGAATGCAAGGGGGAGAAATAACAATTATTATGATCATGTGGTTACGCAGGTGCAATTGTAAATCTTAATGTTTTGGAATTATCCTGCCTTGGTGCAATGTAGTCTAAGGTAACTGGCTGGGCACACACTCAGGAACAGAAAAACTGAGAGAGCTAGAATTCAAGTGTGAAAAATACAATTCAGTTTTCTGTTTATTTCCTTTTAACTTCACAATCAACTATATTCCTTTGCACAGACTTAAAGGCCATTATCCAAGTTTTAAAAAGTGTCAGGACTTCAAGGAGTGTCAAAACTTGACCTGAAACTTAAGTTGACGTGGTGGTAAAATAACAGAATGTGTGACCAGTGAAGTTTATTTTACATGGATTAGCAGCTGCATTCTGGAACGTAATATGAACACATGTATGTGAACTTTGCCAATTGGAAGTTCTACTCCATACTTATTTTTATTGCTAATGTGCGAGGCTACTTGCTCATCAAATTGGGTAGCTTTCTAACATATCTGTCACAGGTCCATCGATCAGTCCTTCAGTATTTCTTTCCTTACCAAATTTTTACATTCAATATCAAAACAACATCTTGTACAACATTACAGGTAGCTGATGTGATCCTAACATTTGAAATGTAGTTGTTTCATGTGGTAGCCTGAACTGATGGGCTAATGGGAATTTTGACTCCTTGCTGCAAGAATTGAATGGAAAAATATTAATATTTTTCCTTTTCAAAACAAGATACTATTCCAAAATATATTTAATTTCATTCCACAATATTAGGAAGTGACATACTAATGAAGTGAGGAAAATAATCTCTTGACTGCATTTCACAGAAACAATTTACACGAGAATGTATTTGCCATCATATATCCCAAAATATATTATATGAGCAAATATGATTTTTTTAAAACTTTGATATATTTTTTAAATAATACACTTTAAAGCAAAAGTTAAAATATTTATAGTTCAAAATTCTACTACCTTGATTATATGATTAATTTAATTGAAGGACAATGGTTAGGAGCAAAAATACATAAAGAATCAAGTCAGGAATAAAAATTATATATTTTTTGTAATGAAATGTTTGTACGTACATACCTCAGTGTTTGTGTTTGTATATCTGTGTGTGTATGTGTGTGTGTATGCACACAGACCTCAGAATACAATGCAAGTATGTGCTTAATAATCAAAAATGGCTTCCAGGCTACAATGATAAATTCTATTAAAAAATCTTTTCTTCTGGCTTTATTAAAATCCACAAAAATAAAATGCATGATATTGATATTCTCTATCAGGCTCTGTGCAAGATATTGGATGTAGGCGGGACTGAATTTTTTTTCCATTAAAACATATATTTAATATAATACCATTAATTGACAAATAATTAAGGAGTCTGCCATTTTTATAGTCTTGTCCTGTCCTTACATAAACTGTAAATGTCACGGTGGCTGCACCAGTGAGAATTGTTTAAGCTGTGAGTGGGGCAGAAAATGGCCACTGTCTTAACACAAGTTTGACAAAAGGATGGGCCTCTGTCATTTTCTTTATATTTTGTTACAAATGCTGCAATTTTCCCAGTAAGAGCAGAGCTGTTAAAATAAGCTTGAAAGTTTCTTCCAAATGACTCTTGTAGTGATTTTATTATCTAGGAGCCCAGTTTTAAACAAATGCACCGATAATACAGTGTGAGTACCTTTATAACGAATAGTGCTGATAATGTTTTTTGACTTTTGCCTGTTGGAGTGTAAAATTACAAAGAAAAAAGGTTCTGGAGTGGTTCTTCATTGGGCATTTTATAACAGGCCCACCAATCTGTTCACAACTAGAAGATAAGAGAGAGGCAGACAGGTAAGAATTCACAGAGGACTTGCTCAGAATTTTCTGACATACTTCCTGCTGTGACACCACAGAGATTGAAGAAGGCTTGTCATTCGGCTGTTGATCCTTGAACTTTAGCAGACACAGATCAAAATGATGTGGAAAGAATTGCTGTGCTTTACATGGGCCGCTTACTGCTTTGGAAGTCCGTCCTTGATGTCAGTCAAACACAACTGGCACCTGGGAATTCTCAAAGCGAAAATACCAGTAACGATTTGTGTTAACAATGCAAGGCTCTCTTTTGTGACAACTTTATGGCAGAAGGCATTATTAGGAAGTGTTCCTTTCTCTGTATTTAAATAGAGTACTAAATCACTACAGACAAGCTTGAAATAACACTACCATGACAAAATAATATTTTCTAATCTATTGAATACAACATCTACATCATGGTAAAGTTAAGAATTGTAATGTGAGGTCTAACTAAAGGGATTTGGCATTTTATTTTTCTGGTATTTTCTTTTTCATCTTTTATCATACACTTGTTGGTCTTTTGTGAAGCATTTTAATTTGCTTTTCGCAACACAGTAACTTGCAATTACAGAATGTTATCTTGCAGTACTTAACAAAAGGGGACAAGGAAAGACAGAGAGGGGTAAGAATGACTCTGCTACCATTTGTAACAGTATTGTAAGTGCATTCACGAAGATTCAATTTTTGAATGGATTTATGAATTTGCTATATCAGCCAGTGGAAATCTTCAGTGGAATAGTCCCATCTTGACCCTCATATAGCAACCAGACCAATTCCTCTCCAAAAGCAACATGCATTTTGATTTGAAATAGAATCATAGAAATTTATAGCACAGGCCATTTCGGCCCATCGTGTCCACGCCGGCTGGCAAAGAGCAATCCAGCCTAATCCCACTTTCCAGCTCTTGGTCCATAGCCTTGTAGATTAAGGCACTTTAGGTGCACATTCAAGTACTTTTAAAATGTGGTGAGGGTTTCTGCCTCTACCACCCTTTCAGGCATTGAGTTCAAGACCCCCACCACACTCTGGGTGAAATAATTTCCCCTCAAATCCCCTCTAAATCTTTTACTAATTACTTTAAATCTATGCCCCCTGGCTGTTGACCGCTCTGCTCAGGAAAATAGGTCCTTTCTATCCACTCTATCTAAGCCCCTCATAATTTTATACACCTCAATAAAGTCTCCCCTCAGCCTCCTCTGATCCAAATAAAAGAAATACAGCCTATCCAATCTTTTGTCATAGCTAAAATTCTCCAATCCAGGCAACATCCCTGTAAATCTCCTCTGTACACTCTCTAGTGCAATCACACCTTTCCTGTAATGTGGTGACCAGAACTACAAGCCGTACTCTAGCTGTGGCCTAACTAGTATTTTATATAGTTCAAGCATAACCTCCCTGCTCTTGTATTCTATGCCTCGGCTAATAAAGGTAAGTATTCTATATGCCTTCTTAACTACCTTATCTACCTGGCCTGCTACCTTCAGGGATCTGTGGACATGCACTCCAAGGTCCCTTTGTTTCTCTACACTTCTCAGTGTCGTACCATTTAATGTGTATTCCCTTGCCTTGTTAGCCCTCCCCAAATGCATTAACCCACACTGAAATAGTTTTAGAAGGACCCATATTTAGAATTATTGCCAATATAAAGTCTGATGCATTAAATGAATGCCCCTGCTCCAATATTTTATTAAATTGTGTGATGCTTTGAGATTTGTTCTTGACATTATTACACTCTGAATTTATCTTCCATTTTCCCCCTGTCCTGGTCGCACCAAATCACATATTTTCTGTACCCAAGAGGGCAGATGAATGTACCCACTCCCAGGCCTCTGCCTAAGCCACTCGTGCCAGTTGCAGAAAATATAACTGTAAACTGCTATGGTTTTATTGAGGATGGGATGTCCTCTTTTTAGAGAGAGAAGTTGGATGAGAAACTACTTTTGGGCCACACCTCACCTGATTGAGCTGGGGTATTTTATAATAACCACAGTCATCTAGTGCTTTACTAAAGCAATCATTCTTCATTGTGAGCCTAGATTATGAGTGTGGTTGGCTATTCAACTGCATGGTGCACTAATGCAAAGTCAATCAACATCTCAGTTCAAAGCAGGAATACAAGATGGTTTCTCCCCCTTAATAGGTGAACTGACATCAATTGTGGCTCATCAACTGTTATTCCAACTTAGGTCACCTAACTCAACTGGAACCAAGAATGGAGCCTGGAGTCTGCCTGATCTCTCTAACTCACTACCCACACAACGTGATTCATTTATCTACTAAGTCATTTGGAGAGCTTTAGAATTATGTTAATTTTTGATTTTTTAATGGTTAACATTTGGTTAAGAATGTATTGAGTTGGTTTCTTTTTTTGCAAATTTACAGTAAGCACTTTTTTTCTTTTAAGTGGTGAACTCTATTGATTGCACAAATTGTAAAATTGATTATTATTTCATAAGCAGCCTTTGAAGTTCATTTCTTTCTGTGTATTTCATCTTCTATTAGCAAAAACCAATATTATCAACTGTAATGTATTCATAGTTGTTGACACTTGCTCAGTTCAGGCAGTGTGGGGCCCACAGCAAATCAGGACTCCAATGCACCGTGTTGTTCCTACAATTCCTGACACAGTGAGATCCCAATCTAACTCAGTCTGTCAGAATGAGGTTCTGAGCCGAGGCCAGGCACTTCTTGATGAAGAGGGAGGGAAAACGAGGGGCATGTTGCCCAAAACCAGCCTGACACATCCTTTAGTAACCCCACAGGGTGGCCTTCGTCAGAGACTCAGAGGAAGACACCCATACATTTGTCAGCCAGAGTATAGCACAATGTGCAGGAAGGAGAGAATAAGATGAGAAAATATAACACAAATATTCTGTACCATGGTAATATATTTTCCAGAGCCATATTTTATCATTTTTATGTAAACATTTAAATGTAAATTGTTTAGTATGTTTATTTGAATAAGCGCCTTGTTAATTTTGCAGGTATTTTCAGCCAAAGTGTGTGATCTTTTTGAAGCAAAAATTAACACCAACATAACCATTGTTGAAAGAAGGTTTAAAATAAAATATCATTGTTCTCAATTTTTCATCCAATATTTGTTTTGCAGATTACTTTTTGCATAAATTCTATTATGAATATTGTAGAACAAAATGACAAACAGAACATTGTGTGCACAGTGTATTTTGATGGAAGTGGAATATTCTCATGTATTATTTTTGGATATGTCACAGAACTATTCAGAATGGTCCTCAAAGGATTTCAATGGATGAAAATTCACATTTTCCCAGCGTAAACATTCATTTTTAAATGTTTTAGGGGTTTTTGTGGTGTTCTCAGCTGTTATGGAGAATATTATTCTGTACAGTCAAACCTTGTTATGGCAGACTTTTATTAAAGCCCTTTTTCCTACTCCCAGCTTAATCTCCATTATACTTATTGTAATCACAAAGCAACTGATCATATGAAGCCCTGATGAGCAGAACTGCTTTGCTGGCCTCCCCGCCCATTTGCAGCATTTAGGCTTGACTGTTTAAGCAGATAGATAGACGGTAATTTTATTTTATGCAAGCAAGCAGCTTAAAGATCCCTTTACATGCTTTAAAAAGTAACTTTCTTGAGTTCAGAGACAGCCCAATTGAAAAATGTTTGTTTCGACACAGTTCCTTTGTTGAAGTGGCATTGCTTAATTAATCAGTGCAGAGAAGTGCAACACCTGCCCTTTCATCTCTTCCCTTCCCACCGTCCAGGGCCCCAAACACTTCATCCAGGTGAAATAGTGATTTTACTTGTACAGGTTGAACGTCCTTTATCCGGAACCCTCGGGATCTGGCCTGTTCTGGATAAAGGATTTTTCTGGACGAGGAGTGATCACGTTAAATTGGATGGTACAGGTACTGAGCAAGAGGATATTGGGGCTGGGAGTGCGGCAGAGAGATCATGGAGGGGGGGCAGTGGATCGCGGGGTCAGGCCAGCAATTGCGGGAGTCGGCAGCGACGAAGGACTTCAATTTGTTCATGTCAGAGTTCTGTGCATGCGCCACCCGGTGGCCAGGAATGGTTCTGGATGAGGGGTGGTTCCGGTTAAGGGAGTTCTGGATAAGGGCGGTTCAACCTTAGTATATTGTATTCACTGATCACGATGCGGTCTTCACTACAGTGGGGAGACGAAATGCAGATTGGGTGACCACTTTGCTGAACATTTCCGTTTTGTGCACAAGAGTGACCCTGAGCTTCCAGTCGCATGCCATTTTAATTCCCTATCTCACGCTGACCTCTCAGTCCACAGCTTCCTACACAGTTCCTAAGAGGCTCAGTGGAAGCTCGAGGAACAGCACCTCATCTTTCAATTAGGGATTTTACAATCTTCTGGACAAAACATTGAGTTCAATATCTTCAAATCATAACCATTGCTCTCATTTTTTTGGACAGCAGGTGCTGATAATGGTTCTACTGTTGCCATTTACAGCTCCTCCAGACCCATCTTTTCTTTCTTTACCACCCCCTTTTGCATTGTCCCATCATCTCTTTTGTCATCTAATCTCTCCTGATTTCTACCCTATCACTGACCTTTCCTTTTGTTCTTTCCTCCCCTCCTCCTTTCCCTGCCTCTGTATTTGCTTAAAAACTGTTACATCTCTAACTTCTTCTAGTTCTGACAAAAAGTCATGGGACTAGATTTTACACTTTTTTTGCATGCATAAAGCCCACTTAACGTCCATTTTACTGCTGAAATGAGGTATAACTCCTAGATATCACACATTTAGCCACAAAATAGAAACTGACACCCAGTTTTCAGACACTTATCGCCGAGCATTATTTCCCCCATGTACGTAACACCAGGAAAAAATAATACCGCCTGCCCACTTTTTTTGGGCGGAATCATCAGAACGGGCGAACGTCCATAATATCGTCCATCATTACTCTCCGCACGTAATTAACGGCGAGATTCAATAATACCGACCGCCCACTTTATTTTGTCGTAAAGATCACATTTACCGAAACTAACGCCCAGGAGATCGCCCAGCGTCACTTTCACCACCTCGCATACATCTTGCCTACAATATCGCTCGCCCAAAAAACCGCCGGGAAAAAGTGGAACTAATCAGAACTACTCACAGCGGTATGGATGCCATGTTCTAAATCACATGTCGCATCATTTAAAAGGCTTCTCTGCTTCAACCTCGGGGGAGTTTGGATGTACTCTGGAGGTGTTTGGAGGTGATGTGAACATCTGAACAAACATCTTTATCATACTGTGAACGATTGGAATTTAATAGGTGTCTTCGTCGGGACATTCATTCTTTGTGACAAATCGATGGAAAACCGATAACTATTGGAATGGGGCCTGTCCTTTCTCACCCTCTCTTGATGACTGCTTACATGCTGCAGACTCGAGATGGCAGAAGGTACACTCGACAACATCATGTGCCCAATGTAAGACATGCCAGACTGATGAGGATCAGATCTTACACCTCCCGCAAGTACAGGGAGAAACAGTCTTGCCTCAACTTGCCCGACGCCACCTGCCTTCGGAGACTTCGCTTGCACAAAGAGGTTATCAGTGAGATATGCCAGCTCATAAGGGGAGATCTGCAGCCTGCCAGCACCATCAGGACCACACTATGCATTGAGGCCAAAGTCACCGTGGCACTGTCATTCTATTCAGGGTTCTTTTCAGGCCTCAGTTGGCGACATTTGCAGTATGTCTCAGCATGCTACACATTGCTGCATTAGACAGGTCACTGAAGCCCTGTACACATGCAGGATGGACTTTATCAGCTTCCCGATGACCAGGGAGGCTCAGACTGAGAGGGCTGTAGGATTCTACCGAATTGCTAACTTCTCCAAGGTGCAGGGAGCAATAGACTGTACGTACATCGCGATGCAGGCACCGTTTCAGGATGCAGAGGTTTTCAGGAACTGCAAGGGATTCCACTCCCTGAATGTACAACTCGTTGTCAACCACCATCAGATTATTATGGCAGTGAATGCTCCATTTCCGGGCAACATCCATGATGCTCACATCCTGTGTTAGAGCACTGTATCTGACTTCTTTAAAAATCATCCACAAGATCAATGCTAGATGCTTGGTGACAAAGGATATGACCTCGCCACCTGGCTGATGACCCACTGCGCAACACCCACACTGAAGCTGAGAAGCGATAAAATGAGAGCCACAGAGCCACTCGCAATATCGTGGAGAAAACCATTGAAGTGCTTAAGCAGCGCTTTAGATGCCTGGACCACTCGGGAGGCGAGCTCCAATACCACCCTGAGCAGGTAGCTCAATTCGTGGTGGTGTGCTCCATGTTGCACAACTTGGCTATCAGGAGGGGACAAGAATTGCCAGAAGGGTGTGACAGTCCACCTCAGGAGAGAGAGGAAGAGGACGATGAGGAGGTGGACACTGACATCGGGCTAGACAATCAGGCTGATGCTGAAGCCATGCCCCTGCCCCCCTGCAGACCGCATTAAAGGGCCTGTGGTGGCATCATAGCTGCAAGACTCATATGTCAGGAGCTCATCAATGAACGCTTTGCCTGAAAGAATGTTGTTGGTATTGACAAAGCTGAAACACTGCTGGGTGTGCAGGTGATACATCAATGGTGGGCATCACCTTGGTGACAGTTAGATTTTATGTTGATTGAAGTTAAATGTAATTATACCCTTTGATAAGGAATCGCCAGTGTGTATTGATGCAGCTATCTGAGCCAATGTGCAACAAGATAATGTTAAATAAAAATCATTTAAACCGAACACTTGTCTGAAATCATCAGTATTTCTGTAAAAACCAACTCTCCCCCACCCGCCCCCCCAGCTTCTCCCCGCCCCCCCCCCCCCCCCCGCCCCCACCACCTCTACCCCTTCCCATTCCACTCCTGACTCCAAGCCGCCTGGCTGAGGAGTTCCTCAGGCGCTGCTTCATTGGGGGTTGGGGGACGACGGCCAAACTGCTGCTTGGACGGATACGGGAGAGGACGGTCCCGAAGTGGGAATGTGCTCCGAGCCAGAAGCAAGATGTTGCTCCTGGCTCTTGTGTCATTGGCAATGGGCACCTTGGGGTGCAGTGCTGCACTCCGGGACCACTGGGAGCCCTCTGCCACCAGTGTTCCTGGCTAACAGCTCCAGGGCCTTCTCCATCCCTCCCATGTTAGATATTATTTGTCGGACAAAAACTTGGTGCCAACTATGTTCTGGGTGCTTAGTAGGCTTTTTGCTACTGGTGAATCTCCAACAACAGCCAAACAAGCACACACCACACCCACACATTCTTTCAGTCCCTCTCTGCTCCCTCTCTCTCTCTCCCCTCTTCTGCGCATGTAATGATGACTCTTGACTTCCTGAATCGTGGAAATCGAGCGTTGCCATGCTGTTGCTAAGGACGGCGACACTTCACAGCAGAAGGTCAGAGAGATTTAACGCTAACGCCCGTTTCAGATTATTTGTGGTAACGCCCAATTTTTAAAATGAAGACTAGGGGCTTTGAGAATGGGCGACAAGCCGGCGATCTGAAAACCCATTTTTACTGCCCACGCCGGAAATAATGTCCATTTTTGGGTGATATGCACAAAAGTGTAAAATCTAGCTTATAGACTCGAAATGTTAACTCTGTTTCTCTCTCCACAGATGCTGCCTGATGTGCAGAGCATTTCCAGCATTTTCTGTCTTTATCTCAGAAGGTTGTTGGTTTGTCATGGTAATTCATTGCCAGAGAGTGAGAATTACAAAATGCGTTTATCTGAAAATATAATGATTACCTATACAAATAAGTTTTAAAAATCTAGCAAGCCAAATGTGTGGATTTTTTTTTACTGTTATCATCTTGGACACCAGCTAAAGTTATAGGGCCAATGGTAAATGTGGTTTGTCACTTTGTAATTCAGTAAGTACACTTAGGCTTGATTGTTAGAAAAAATACCATGTGTTTCTTTTATGTGTCTTATTCTCCTAAAATTATTCTACCATTTTAAATGATTTACCCAAGACAGAACTAAGATTAATACTGGTCATAGAAACATAGAAACAAAGAAAATAGGTGCAGGGGTAGGTCATTCGGCCCTTCGAGCCTGCATCACCATTCAATATGATCATGGCTGATCATTTTTGCAACTTTAGTTCCCCATTCCTGCTTTCTCTCCGTAAGGGTCACATCTAACTCCCTTTTGAATATATCTAACGAACTGACCTCAACAACTTTCTGTGGTAGAGAATTCCACAGGTTCACAATTCTGAGTGGAGAAGTTTCTCCTCATCTCAGTCCTAAATGGCTTACCCCTTACCCTTAGACTGTGACCCCTGGTTCTGGACTTCCCCAACATTGGGAACATTCTTCCTGCATCTAATCTGTCCAATCCCATCAGAATTTTATATGTTTCTGTGGGGTCCCCTCTCATTCATCTAAATTCCAGTGAATATAAGCCTAGTCGATCCACTCTTTTTCTTCATATGTCAGTCCTGCCATACCGGGAATCAGTCTGGTGAACCTTCGCTGCACTCCCTCAATAGCAAGAATGTCCTTCAGATTAGGAGACCAAAATTGTACACAATATTCAAGGTGTGGCCTCACCAAGGCGCTGTACAACTGCAGTAAGACCTCCCTGCTTCTATACTCAAATCCTCTCACTATGAAGGCCAACATGCCATTTGCTTTCT
The DNA here is from genome assembly GCF_044704955.1 of Pristiophorus japonicus. Taxonomy (NCBI): domain Eukaryota; kingdom Metazoa; phylum Chordata; class Chondrichthyes; family Pristiophoridae; genus Pristiophorus; species Pristiophorus japonicus. The sequence goes on from NC_091985.1 coordinate 69,710,773, forward strand.
TCACCGTCTGCTGTACCCGCATAAGGTGGACGAATTAACTGCACAGATAGCAGTTAACGGATATGATGTAATTGGCATCACGGAGACACAAATTGATGGGATTAAAGGCCGATAAATCCCCAGGGCCTGATAGTCTGCATCCCAGAGTACTTAAGGAAGTAGCCCTAGAAATAGTGGATGCATTGGTGATCATTTTCCAACAGTCTATCGACTCTGGATCAGTTCCTATGGACTGGAGGGTAGCTAATGAAACACCATTTTTTAAGAAAGGAGGGAGAGAGAAAGCGAGTAGTTAAAGACCGGTTAGTCTAACATCATTAGTGGGGAAAATGTTGGAATCAATTATTAAAGATGAAATTGCAGCACATTTGGAAAGCAGTGACAGGATCGGTCGAAGTCAGCATGGATTTATGAAAAGGAAATCCTGCTTGACAAATCTTCTCGAATTTTTTGAGGATCTAACTAGTAGAGTCGACAAGGGAGAACCAGTGGATGTGGTGCATTTGGACTTTCAAAAGGCTTTTGACAAGGTCCCACACAAGAGATTAGTGTGCAAAATTAAAGCAAATGATATTGGGGGTAACGTATTGACGTGGATAGAGAACTGGTTGACAGACAGGAAGCAGAGAATTGGTTTTAACGGGTCCGTTTCAGAATGGCAGGCAGTGACTAGTGGGGTGCTGCAGGGCGCAGTGCTGGGACCCCAGCTGTTTACAATGTACATTAATGATTTGGATGAGGGAATTGAGTGTAATATCTCCAAGTTTGCAGACGACACTAAGCTGGGTTGTGGTGTGAGCTGTGAAGAGGACGCTAAAAGGCTGCAGGGTGACTTGGACAGGTTAGGTGAGTGGGCAAATTCGTGGCAGATGCAGTATAATGTGGATAAATGTGAGGTTATCCACTTTGGTGGCAAAATCACGAAGGCAGAATATTATCCGAATAGCGACAGATTAGGAAAAGGGGAGGTGCAACAAGGCCTCAGTGTCATGGTACATCAGTCATTGAAAGTTGGCATGCAGGAACAGCAGGCATTGAAGAAGGCAAATGGTATGTTGGCCTTCATAGCTAGGGGATTTGAGTATAGGAGCAGGGAGGTCTTACTGCAGTTGTACAGGGCCTTAGTGAGGCCTCACCTGGAATATTGTGTTCAGTTTTGGTCTCCTAATCTGAGGAAGGACGTTCTTGCTATTGAGGGAGTGCAGCGAAGGTTCACTAGACCGTTTCCCGGGATGCCAGGACTGACATATGAGGAGAGACTGGATCAACTGGGCCTGTATTCACTGGAGTTTAGAAGGATGAGAGGGGATCTCATAGAAACATATAAAATTCTGACTGGACTGGACAGGTTAGATGCAGGAAGTATGTTCCCGATGTTGGTGAAGTCCAGGACCAGGGGACATAGTCTAAGGATAAGGGCTAAGCCATTTAAGACTGAGATGAGGAGTAACTTCTTCGCTCAGAGAGTTGTTAATCTGTGAAATTCCCTACCGCAGAGAGTTGTTGATGCCAGTTCATTGGATATACTCAAGAGGGAGTTAGATATGGCCCTTACGGCTAAAGGGATCAAGGGGTATGGAGAGAAAGCAGGAAAGGGGTACTGATCACTAGTCACTGCCTGCCATTCTGAAAAGGAGCCGTTTATTCCTACTCTTTGCTTCCTGTCTGCCAACCAGTTCTCTATCCACGTCAATGCATTACCCCCAATACCATGGGTTTTAATTTTGCACACCAATCTCTTGTGTGGGACCTTGTCAAAAGCCTTTTGAAAGTCCAAACACACCACATCCACTGGTTCTCCCTTGTCCACTCTACCAGTTACATCCTCAAAAAATTCTAGAAGATTTGTCAAGCGTGATTTCCTTTTCATAAATCCATCCTGACTTGGATCGATCCTGTCCAAATGCACTGCTATTATATCTTTGATCATTGATTCTAACATTTCTCCCACTACCGATGTCAGGCTAACCGGTCTATAATTCCCTGTTTTCTCTCTCCCTCCTTTTTGAAAAAGTGGGGTTACATTAGCTACCCTCCAATCCATAGGAACTGATCCAGAGTCAATAAAATGTTGGAATTAATTAATAATTAATTAACAGATGCATTTGTTATAATCTACCAAAATTCTCTGGACTCTGGGGAGGTACCAGCGGATTGGAGAGCAGCTAATGTAACGCCTCTGTTTAAAAAAAGGGGGCAGACAAAAGGCAGGTAACTATAGGCCGGTTAGTTTAACATCTGTAGTGGGGAAAATGCTTGAAACTATCATTAAGGAAGAAATAGCGGGACATCTGGATAGGAATAGTGCAATCAAGCAGACGCAGCATGGATTCATGAAAGAGAAATCATGTTTAACTAACTTACTGGAATTCTTTGAGGATATAATGAGCATGGTGGATAGAGGTGTACCGATGGATGTGGTGTATTTAGATTTCCAAAAGGCATTCGATAAGGTGCCACACAAAAGGTTACTGCAGAAGATAAAGGTATGCGGAGTCAGAGGAAATGTATTAGCATGGATAGAGAATTGGCTGGCGAACAGAAAGCAGAGAGTCGGGATAAATGGGTCCTTTTCCAGTTGGAAATCAGTGGTTAGTGGTGTGCCACAGGGATCAGTGCTGGGACCACAACTGTTTACAATATACATAGATGACCTAGAGAAGGGGACAGAGTGTAGTGCAACAAAATTTGCAGATGACACTAAGATTAGTGGGAAAGCGGGTTGTGTAGAGGACTCAGAGAGGCTACAAGGAGATTTGGATAGGTTAAGCGAATGGGCTAAGGTTTGGCAGATGGAATACAATGTCAGAAAGTGTGAGGTCATCCACCTTGGGGAAAAAAAACAGTAAAAGGGAATATTATTTGAATGGGGAGAAATTACAATATGCTGTGGTGCAGAGGGACCTGGGGGTCCTTGTGTATGAATCCCAAAAGGTTAGTTTACAGGTGCAGCAGGTAATCAGGAAGGCAAATGGAATGTTGGCCTTCATTGCGAAAGGGATGGAGTACAAAAGCAGGGAGGTGTTGCTGCAACTGTATAAGGTATTGGTAAGGCCGCACCTGGAGTACTGCGTCCAGTTTTGGTCACCTTACTTAAGGAAGGATATACTAGCTTTGGAAGGGGTACAGAGACGATTCACTAGGCTGATTCGAGAAATGAGGGGGTTAACTTATGATGATAGATTGAGTAGACTGGGTCTTTACTCCTTGGAGTTCAGAAGGATGAGGGGTGATCTTATAGAAACATTTAAAATCATGAAAGGGATAGACAAGATAGAGGCAGAGAGGTTGTTTCCATTGGTGGGGGAGACTAGAACTAGGGGGCACAGCCTCAAAATACGGAGGAGCCAATTTAAAACCGAGTTGAGAAAGAATTTCTTCTCCCAGAGGGTTGTGAATCTGTGGAATTCTCTGCCCAAGGAAGCAGTTGAGGCTAGCTCATTGAATGTTTTCAAGTCAAAGATAGATAGATTTTTAAGCAATAAGGGAATTAAGGGTGACGGGGAGAGGGCGGGTAAGTGGAGCTGAGTCCACGACCAGATCAGCCATGATCTTATTGAATGGCGGAGCAGGCTCGAGGGGCTAGATGGCCTACTCCTGTTCCTAATTCTTATGTTCTTATGTTACACAACACCCAATCTAGGATGGCAAGCTCTCTAGTTGGTTCCTCGACATATTGGTCGAGAAAACCATCCCTTATACACTCCAGGAAATCCTCCTCCACTGTATTGCTACTAGTTTGGTTAGCCCAATCTATATGCAGATTAAAGTTACCCATGATAACTGCTGTACCTTTATTGCACACATCCCTAATTTCCTGTTTGATGCCATCCCCAACCTCACTACTACTGTTTGGTGGTCTGTACACAATTCCCACTAGCGTTTTCTGCCCTTTGGTGTTTCGCAGCTCTACCCATACAGATTCCACATCATCCAAGCTAATGTCCTTCCTTACTATTGAATTAATCTCCTCTTTAACCAGCAATGCTACCCACCTCCTTTTCCTTTCTGTCTATCCTTCCTGAATATTGAATAGCCCTGGATGTTGAGTTCCCAGCCTTGGTCACCCTGGAGCCATGTCTCCGTAATCCCAATTACTTCATATCCGTTATTAGCTATCTGCGCAGTTAATTCATCCACCTTATTATGAATGCTCCTTGCATTGAGACACAGCCTTCAGGCTTTTTTTTTTTTAACACTCTTTGTCCTTTTAGAGTTATGTTGTAATGTGGCCCTTTTTGATTTTTGCCTTTGATTTCTCTGCCCTCCACTTTTTCTTATCTCCTTTCTACCTTTTGCTTCTGCCTCCATTTTACTTCCCTCTGTCTACCTGCAAAGATTCTCATACCCCTGCCATATTAGTTTAAAGCTTCCCCCTGGATCATGGGTTCCAGTCCTGCCCAGGTGCAGACCGTCCGGTTTGTACTGGTCCCATCTCCCCCAGAACCCGTTCCAATGTCCCAGGAATTTGAATCCCTCCATCTTGCACCATTCCTCAAGACACGTATTCATCTTAACTATCCTGCTATTTCTGCTCTGACTAGCACGTGGCACTGGTAAAATCCTGAGATTACTACCTTTGAGGTCCTACTTTTTAATTTAACTCCTAGCTCCCTAAATCCAGCTTGTAGGACCTCATCCCATTTTTTACTTATATCGCTGGTACCTATATGCACCACAACAACTAGCTGTTCACACACCCCATCCAAAATTTCCTGCAGCAGCTCCGAGACCTCCTTGACCCTTGCACCAGGGACATTGACCTTGACCCTTGCACCAGCAACATACCATCCTGGAGTCTCAATTGTGGCCACAGACGTGCCTATCTATTCCCCTTACAAAAAAATCCCCTACTACTATAGCTCTCTCACTCTTTTTCCTGACCTCCTGTGCAGTAGAGCCACCCATGGTGACATGAACTTGGCTGCTGCTGTCTTCCCCTGATGTGTCATTCCCCCAACAGTACCTAAAATGGTATACCTGTTTTGGAGGGAGATGACCGCATGGGACCCCTGCACTACCTTCCTTCCACTGCTCTGCCTGCTGATCACCCATTCCCGTCTGCCTGTGTAACCTTTATCTGCAGTGTGACGAACTCACTAAACGTGCTATTCACGATATCCTCAGCATCGTGGATGCTCCAGAGTGAGTCCATGCACTGCTCCAGTGCCACAATGCATCTGTCAGGAGCTGCAGCTGGACACACTTCCTGCACACATAATAGTCAGGGACACTGGAAACATCCCTGACTTCCCACATAGCACAGGAGGAGCATGACATGTGTCTGGGCTCTCCTGCCATGACTTAATCCTTAAATTACCTTAATTTGGCAACAGTGCCAAAGGTTACCTACTGATAAGAAAAAGAAAATGAAAAAGATTAAATACTCACCAATCCACCAGCTAATCACTTACCCGCTTGGCTGTGACGTCACACTTCGATTTCTTATTACTTCTTTGTTTACTCTTGTCCCTGCATCAGCTAGCTGCTCCCAACTGCTGCTCCGACTGCCCGAACTCCTGGCCTTTTATAGGCCTCGCTCCTTGACCTCCTGCTGCTCCTGACTGCTGCTCCGACTACCCGAACTCCTGGCCTTTTATAGGCCTCGATCCTCGATTTCCCGCTGCTCCCGACTGCTGCTCCGACTGCCGAACTCCTGGCCTTTTATAGGCCTCGCTCCTCGACCTCCCGCTGCTCCCAACTGCTCTGCCTGATGGTTAATTTTCGTATAGTTTATAAAAATTACTTTGACATTTGCACTGAATATTTAACACAGCATTTTATAGCGCCTATGTGCCTTGGAATTATTTTTATAACTCCACATTTACAGCATTGTACAATATTGTGTACCTGTGGTATAATTGTATTGTAAATGTGTGATAAAGATATCATATCATTGACATGTAGAGGAAATGAGAATGGTCCATTATAATACCATATTTCTATAATAACCCCATAGTCTGTATAATACTCAAGTGGCAAAGATGCCAATAGTTTAGACCTCGTTGTGTCCATAGGTTTAAAAAGATACAAATATTATATAAATAAGCCTGTTACTTAGACACTGAATTTGCTGCTAAAAAATGACAATTATTTTTATTCAGTACTATGTCCAAAAGGTATTCTTTGATTTTATAAACATCTTTATTTTTATAAATTGAGATGTTTTAAAGTATGGATGTTCACTGCCACAAAGTGATACCTACAGAATCTAAGGATGAGATCCGATGTGCATTGTTGCTGTGGCATATGGCTAAAATTCATATGGTGGTGACACACTGTTCTTGTGCCAATTTCATTATAACTCTATTTACAACCTGATCATAAATCACTTGATAGTCTGATTCCATGGAGATACCTGTTCAGTCTCATTGGGGAAGATATTTCTGAATATACGTGGCTGAATTTCCATTGGATTTCTCCAGGTGTCCGGCAGAACCGCTCAATAAAGGGCGGGGCCCAATTACCCAGGGAAATCTAATTGCTCTTGTACAAGGATGGATCTTCTACTTGCCTCTTACAAGACCAGAGGGGGATGGACTCCCTACACTGGAGGTTTCCACTTCCCTGACCCATAAAGAACTTGGCGTAAGACTGGAACCCAGTAAACAGAATAAGGAAAGCATTCTGGATTCCTGAAAAATAGGTACATTTAAAAAATATATTTAGGATCAGCCTCATGCATAAGAGGTTGGAGGAAGCACTGAATGAGGTCTCTGAATATGGGCTCCCCCCCCCCCCACCCACAATAATGGGGCACTGGAGCTTCTAGCAACATAAGGCAACTGAATGGCACAGGTGTCCATCAGTCCCATGCAAATGAGGTGCCCTCCTACTGACCCCGCAAACTTCAGCGCTGGAGGGTAGCAGTGAGCATGATCCTGTGCCCAAATTTAGCAGTCCCCATTCCCCAAGCTTTTATGTCTGGTCACTGAAGAGGTATAGCTTCACCCTGATGTAATATATTGCTGTGATGTTTTAATGGAAGATGGGCATTGGATAGTGAGAATGGCAAATCTTGCAAAATCATGCAGTTTCTGGAGACGCAGTAACTTCTTGGAAGCAGAAATCTTTCCAGATTGCGTACAATGTGATAAATATGATGACATATTGTGGCAAGTCTCTCCTCCGAGTCAGAAAGTCGCCATCGGCAGAAGTAGGTCTCCATCCTCTGTAAATCACTGGTCAGGGTCTCTTTGGTGATGAAAAAATTCATGTTTTGCGTGGCCAAAGCGTGTACAAACTTTCGGGACTTTGTTTTGGACAGGTCACTGGTGTAAACGTTGAATAACATGGGTGCCAGGACAGAACCTTGTGGGAGTCTGTTGTTCAATGTCCTATATCTGCTCTCTGAGTGCCAGAGTATACATGGAAGCGTTGGTTGCTAAGCATGGCGTTGAGAAGATGGATCGTTGTTCTGCAGGGTAAAATGGTGGAGAGCTTGAAAAGCAGTCCATGCTTCCATACCATGTCATACGCCGCTGAGAGGTCCACGAGTGCTACAGCGGTCTTGAGTTGGCGCTGGAAGCCTGCTTCGATGTGTGTTAAAGCTACCACTTGGCCGCAGCAGTTATGTCCGCTCCGGAAGCCCGCTTACTCCTTAGGATGGAGACTAGTCTGTGGAGTAGTAGCCTCTCCAGCACTTTATAAAAAGTGCAATGTAAGGAGATCGGGCGATAGCATTCTTCCCCTGCTTCAGGAGGGCAATTATTTTAGTTTCCCTTCAAATAGGTGGAATTTCACCAATTGCCAGTACTTCCGAGAAGGAGGAGGTCAACCATCTCTTCGCTTTGGGTCCCAGTGTTTTTAAGAACTTTGGGTAAACACCATCTGGACCAGCAACTTTTCCGGATTTAGTTGTCAACAGGACTGCCTTTAGTTCGTCCAAAGTGAATGGATCAGACATAGTTGACGATCTTGGTGCTGCAATCAAGTTTGGCGAAAGCTGCCACTTCACACGGCGTCAAAATTCTTTGTCTACCAGAGTCTTTGATGTGTGTATCAAGTGGGATGCAATGGCATCCGCTCTGATGGCCATCCTGTGTTTATAGGGGGAGGGGTTGTCCCACCAAGTTGATGGAGCAGGGTCCATGCTTTCCTGCTAGAATGAGTGAAGTTAGTCGTCTTCACATGGCGCCTCCACCTTTCACATCTCGCCAAGTTCAAGGACTCCAGCATTGCGGTGACTGTGGCTGGGTTCCTGTTTAGCGAATACTCCTGGTAGAGAGCTTCGCTTTCTTCTATCCAACAAGGAATATATGTCTTTCTAAACCCCCGATGGCGATGGCGACTTCGGCTATACCCGCAAAAGAGCATCACCTCGACATTCCACCTCAACACCCATCAAGCAAACCAAGCTTTGAAAGTCTCCTTTTGCAGTGCAGAGGTAAACCATGCCAAAAACCCTTCCTATTTAGGAGTTATGCTTAATCGCACCCTGTCATAAAGACAACATCTCCAGAACCTTGGGAAGAAACGAAAGAGTATGGTCAACTGGATCAGGAAACTTGCTGGATCTACATGGGGAGCAGATGCTCAAACACTGTATGGTAGCACTCACCCTGGCATACTCTACAGCAAAGTACTGCTCTCCGGCATGACTAGCAAGTCCACGTGTCAAATCCATTGAGGTCCAGCTGAATTCTACTATGAGAATTATCACCAGTCTGCTTTTATTGATACTAACGCCTTGGTTGCCCATGCTTGCGAACATCGCACCACCACACCTACGCCATAAATATGCAGTCTCCAGAGAATACAATCGCTATACCAGCAAAGACATATCGATCCAAGCCGACTTGAACAATCTACCACCAACCCATCTGAAATCTAGAAGGCCATTTTGGACCATCGCTGAAGCCCTTCAGCGATCTCCCCTCAGCCTTGATGACTGATGGCGAAATGCTTGAAGAACTGCGACATATGGAATGGATTCCTTATAGAGGACCCCACAGTACAATCTGAAGGATCAAATCTTTCTCGCAAGCAGTGGACAACCATAAACGGCCTCAGAACTGGTCATGGTAGATGCTGCCACCTTCTAGATTGATGGAAGATTAAAACGTCCCCATCATATGAATGTAGAGCTCCTAATCAGACCCTGGAGCACATCAGTGAGCACTGCCCTCAGAGGAAATTTGCAGGAAGCCTACAAGATAGCCGCGCTGTTACACCGGAAGTTTTGGCCTGGATATCCACCTTATATATTGACATTTGATTTGCTTTGCCTCTACCATACGAAAGAAGAAGAGTCATAAAATTGTGGGTTCAAGTCCTACTCCAGATTATTGAGAACATATTTAGGTTGACACTTCAGTGCAGAGGGAGTGCTGCGCTGTCAGAGGTGCTGTCTTTTGCATGAAACATTTAACCGAGGTGCCATCTGCCCTCTCAGGTGAACGTAAAAGATTCCATGGCATTCTCTCCGGTGTCCTGTTCAACACTTATCCCTCAACCAACAGCACTAAAAAAACAGAATATCTGGTCGTCGAGTCGGGAGTTCGGAAGCCTCAGAGGTCGGTGAGGTGAGTTGGTAAGTAGCTCTCTTTTCTCTATTTCTTTTTTAGTAGATTTTAAACTAGATAAGGCTAACTAGAGGGATGGCAGGGCAGCTCAGTCCCGTGGAGTGCGCATCCTGCGGCATGTGGGAAGTCCTGGACGCTTCGCGCAGCCTAGACAACCATGTGTGCAGGAGGTGTCTCCAGCTTCAACTGCTCGAGCGCTGCATTTTGTAGCTGGAGCAGCGGGTGGAGTCAATACGGTGCATCCACGAGCTGAGAGCTACGTGGATAGCACATTTCAGGAGGTGGTCACCCCGCAGCTTAAAGGCATGCAGGTAGCGGGGAAGTGGGTGACCATCAGACTAAGTAAGTGTGCTAGGCAGGTATCGCAGGAGTGCCCCCGTGAGTCCATCTCGCTTTCAAATTGATATTCACTTCTGAGTATCGATAAGGACAATGGTGCCTCTGGGGAGTGCAGCCAGAGCCAATTCCAAGGCACCACGGGTGGCTCAGCTGCACAGGGGGGAGGGACGAAGAAGAAACGAGCCCTAGTGATAGGGGATTCTATAGTTAGGGGAACAGACAGGTGTTTCTGCGGCCGTAGATGTGACTCCCGAATGGTTTTGTGCCTCCCTGGTACCAGGGCCAAGGATGTCACAGAGCGGATGCAGGGCATCCTTGGCGGGGGGAGGGTAAACAGCTAGAGGTCATGGTCCATATTGGGACCAACGACATAGGTCAAATGAGGGATGAGGTCCTGCAGGAAGAATTCGGGGAGCTAGGAAGAAAATTCAAGGATAGGACCTCAAAGGTAGTAATCTCCGGGTTACTACTGGTGTCACGTGCTAATGAGTATAGGAATAGAGGATAGAGAGGATGAACACGTGGCTGGAAAGTTGGTGTAGGAGGGAGGGCTTTAAATTTTTGAGGCATTGGGACCGCTTCTGGGGGAGATGGGACCTGTACAAACTGGGCAGGTTGCACAGCGCCGGGACCAATATCCTCGCGGGGAGTTTTGCTAGTGCTGTTGGGGAGAGTTTAAACTAGCTTGGCAGGGGGATGGGAACCTGAGAATGAATTCAAAAGGGAAGGAAGTAAAGCAGAAATTGGGTGGCAAGAATCTAGAAAGCAAATCTGTAAGACAGAGGAAACAGGGCTTAGTATGTAGTAAGCAAGGAGGTCTTCCTGTGCTGAATGGTTTTTACTTTAATGCAAGGAGTATAGCGAATAAGATGGATGAGCTAAGAACACAGGTAAACATTTGGGAGTATGACATTATAGCCATTACAGAAACATGGCTGAAAGAGGGGCAGGTTTGGCAGATCAATATTCCTGGCTACAGGATTTTTAGACAAGATAGAGAGGGGGTAAAAAGGTGGGGGGGGGGGGGCAGGGGGTTGCGATACTAATTAAAGAAACTATTACAGCGGTGAGGAGGGATATGTTTGAGGGATCATCAAATGAGGCCATATGGGTCGAATTGAAAAATAAAAAAGGGGTGATCACACTGCTGGGCGTGTATTATAGACCACCAAACAGTGGGAGGGAGATAGAGGAGCAAATATGTAGGCAAATTGCTGTGAAGTCCAAATAAATTAGGGTAGTAATAGTAGGGGATTTTAACTATCCAAATATTGATTGGGACAAATTTAATGTGAAGGGTATAGAGAGTGCGGAATTCTTGAAATGCATTCAAGAGAACTTTTTTTAGTCAGTATGTAGCAAGCCCAACACGAGAGGGACAGTTTTGGATTCAGTTTTGGGGAATGAAGCTGGGCAGGTTGAAGGGGTATTAGTGGGAGAGCACTTGGGCCAGTGACCATAATTCAGTCAGATTCAAGTTGGTTATAGATAAGGACAAGAATAGGTCTGGAAATAAAAGTTCCGAATTGGGAGAAAACTAATTTTGCTAAGTTAAGGAATGATTTGGCCATAGTGGACTGGAAACAGCTACTTGTGGGTAAATCAGTGTCAGAACAGTGGGAGGCATTCAAGGAGGAGATCCGGAAGGCTCAGGCCAAATATGTGCCCTTAAAGAAAAAGGTGGGAAAAATAATTCTAGAACCCCCTGGATGTCTAGGGACTTACAGGGGAGGATTAAGAAAAAAAGGGACACTTATGTCATATACCAACGGCTAAATAGTTTAGAATCTTTTGAGGAATATAGAAAGTTAAGAGGCAAAATTAAAAAGCATATTAGGAATGCTAAGAGAGAGCACGAGAAATTCTTGGCCAGTAAAATTAAGGAAAACCCTAAGATGTTCTATAAATATATTAAGAGTACGAGGGTACCTAAAGAAAGGGTAGGGCCTATTAGAGACCATGAGGATAATCTTTGTGTGGAGGCAGAAGATATTGGTAGGTTTCTTAACGACTACTTTGCATCTGTTTTCACAAAGGAAAGGGGAGTAAATGGGTACTTTTCAGAATGGCAGGCAGTGACTAGTGGGGTACCGCAAGGTTCTGTGCTGGGGCCCCAGCTGTTTACATTGTACATTAATGATTTAGATGAGGGGATTAAATGTAGTATCTCCAAATTTGCGGATGACACTAAGTTGGGTGGCAGTGTGAGCTGCGAGGAGGATGCTATGAGGCTGCAGAGTGACTTGGATAGGTTAGGTGAGTGGGCAAATGCATGGCAGATGAAGTATAATGTGGATAAATGTGAGGTTATCCACTTTGGTGGTAAAAACAGAGAGACAGACTATTATCTGAATGGTGACAGATTAGGAAAAGGGGAGGTGCAACGAGACCTGGGTGTCATGGTACATCAGTCATTGAAGGTTGGCATGCAGGTACAGCAGGCGGTTAAGAAAAAAAATGGCATTTTGGCCTTCACAGCGAGGGGATTTGAGTACAGGGGCAGGGAGGTGTTACTACAGTTGTACAGGGCCTTGGTGAGGCCACACCTGGAGTATTGTGTACAGTTTTGGTCTCCTAACTTGAGGAAGGACATTCTTGCTATTGAGGGAGTGATTCCCGGGATGGCGGGACTGACACATCAAGAAAGATTGGATCAACTGGGCTTGTATTCACTGGAGTTCAGAAGAATGAGAGGGGATCTCATAGAAACGTTTAAAATTCTGACTGGTTTAGACAGGTTAGATGCAGAAAGAATGTTCCCAATGTTGGGGAAGTCCATAACCAGGGGGCACAATCTAAGGATAAGGGGTAAGCCATTTAGGATCGAGATGAGGAGAAACTTCTTCACCCAGAGAGTGGTGAACCTGTGGAATTCTCTACCACAAAGTTGTTGAGGCCAATTGACTAAATATATTCAAAAAGGAGTTAGATGTAGTCCTTACTACTCGGGGGAATCAAGGGGTATGACAAGAAAGCAGGAATGGTGTACTGAAGTTGCATGTTCAGCCATGAACTCATTGAATGGCAGTGCAGGCTCGAAGGGCCGAATGGCCTACTCCTGCACCTATTTTCTATGTTTCTATATTTCTATGTTTCTAATGCAGATACTGCTATTCTGGATGAAATAAATATAGTGAGAGAGGAAGTATTAAGGGGTTTGGTCGCTTTGAAAGTAGATAAGTCCCCAGGCCCGGATGAAATGCATCCCAGGCTGTTGAGCAAAGTAAAAGATTAAAAGCCGAGGCCTTGATCATCATTTTCCAGTCCTCTTTGGATCTGGACATGGTGCCGGAGGATTGGAGAACTGCTACTGTAGTACCCTTGTTTAAAAAAGGGAAAAAGGGATAGGCCGAGTAATTACAGGCCTGTCAGCCTAACCTCAGTGGTAGGAAAATTATTGGAAAAAATCCTGAAAGACAGCATAAATCTGCATTTGGAAAGGCAAGGATTAATTAGGGATAGTCAGCGTGGATTTGTTAAGGGAAGATCGTGTTTGACTAACCTGATGGAATTTTTTGAGGCAGTAACTGAGAGGATCGATGAGGGTAGTGCATATGATGTAGTATATATGAACTTGAGCAAGGCTTTTGATAAGGTCCCACATGATAGACTGGTCATGAAGGTTAAAGCCCATGGGATACAGGGCAAAGTGGCAAGTTCGATCCAAAATTGGCTTGGAGGTAGGAAGCAAAGGGTAATGATTGATGGAGGTTTTTGTGACGGGAAGGATGTTTCCAGTGGGGTTCCGCAGGGCTCAGTACTGGGTCCCTTGCTTTTTGTGGTATATATCAATTTTTTAGATTTAAATATAGGGAGCATGATTAAGACGTTTGCAGATGACACTAAAATTGGATGTGTGGTTGATAATGAAGAGGAACGTCATGGGCTGCAAGAGGAGATCAATCTACTGGTCAGGTGGGCAGAGCAGTGGCAAATGGAATTTAATTCAGAGAAATGTGAGGTGATGCACTTTGGGAGGGCTAATAAGGAAAGGGTATACACATTAATGTGGTAGGCCACTTAATAGTGTAGATGAACAACGGCTCCTTGGAGGTCCACAGATCCTTGAAAGTAGCAGGCCAGGTGGATAAGGTGGTTAAGAAGGAATATGGAATGTTTGCCTTTATTGACCGAGGCATAGAATATAAGAGCAGGAAGGTTATGCTTAAATTGTATGATACTTTGGTTAGGCCACAGCTGGAGTACTGCATGCAGTTCTGGTCGCCATATTATAGGAAGGACGTGATTGCACTAGAGAAGGTGCAGAGGAGATTTACTCGGATGCTGCCTGGAATGGAGAATCTTAGTTATGAGGACAGATTGGATAGGCTGGGTTTGCTCTCATTGGAACAGAGGAGGTTGAGAGGTGATCTCATCGAGGTGTACAAAATATTGAAGGGCCTTGACATAGTGGATAGTAAGAGCCTATTTCCATTGGTCGTGGGGTCTATATGAGGGGGCATAGTTTTAAGGTGGTTGGTGGAAGGTTTAGAGGGGATTTGAGGGGGGGTTTCTTTACGCAGAGGGTTGTGGGGATCTGGAACTCGCTGCCTGGAAGAGTGGTGGATAGAGAAACCCTCACCGCTTTGAAGAAATGGTTGGATGGGCACTTAAAGTGCAGGGTTACGGACCTAGAGCTGGTAATTGGGATTAGACTGGATGACCTTTTGTTGGCCGACGCAGATATAATGGTAAGTACTGCAGGGAATAGAATACGGCCAGGGTGATCTCCTGGACTAGTTTTGATCGCCTGGATGGGTTACAGAGCAATTTTCCCAGATTTTTTCTCCCTAAATTGGCCTGGGTTTTTATCTGGTTTTTGCTTCTCCCAGAAGATCACATGGCTCCGGTTGGGGTAGAGTGTACAATGTTTCAGTATAAGGGGTGTCACTGTTGTGTGAGGCGGACTGGTTGGGCTGGGTGCTCTTTGCCTTTCCGTCACTTTTCATAGGTTTATATTTAACCTTTAGAGCTGCTGATCATGGGCCTTGCGGCTTTTTGTCGGCTGGCGCAGACACGATGGGCCGAAATGGCCTCCTTCTGCGCTGTAAATTTCTATGTTTCTATTTCACTGTGGGACCTTACTGTACGTAAATTGGCTGCCTATTTCCTCCAATACAACGGTGACTACACTTCGGAAGCACATAATTGGCTGTAAAGCATTTTGTGACATCCTGAGGCCGTGCAAAGCATATTTAATATTTATTTAACTAGTTCAATACATATCCTAACAAACTAACAATTATTGAAAGTATTCCTCAGGAAAAAGAATGAAATAGTTCTGGCTCTGGGTTCAATCCTGAGAGAATTAAAGGTTTCGATACAGAAATCTTTCCAAGTAGCAGGACAAGTTCACAGAGCTGTAAAAAAGAGGGAGAAAGACGAGAAAAGCCCAGACAGGGGAAATTTTTGCTGAAACCTTAGGCGCAAAAGAGTTGGCCAAGATGCCGTTTTAAGCTGAAATACCGGTTTAGCCTGCATTTAGCGCAAGACGCCATTTTGGTAAAAGAGTTGAAACCAGCGCTAGAAACGGCCTCCCGGAGGCTTATTAAATGGCTGATTGCCACTTAAAATGCCTGCTAGCGCTCAATGAAAAAGTAAGTGCTGTGCTATTCCACCTTATTGGACACCTTATAGGAGTCACCAGGAGAAACGGAGTGCTTGGTCATGGGCATCTTGCTAGGGGTCCCCCTGGGTCTGGATGAGGAATGGGAGGAGCACACGAGGCCAGGCAGAGCAGCACCAGCTGCTGCAGAAGAGAGGGACAGGAGTGCGAGGTCCCCACTGTGGGTACGGGACATCCCTCCTCCTCTGGACTTCTTCCACCAGGACCTTCAGTGCTGCTTCCGAGAACCTGTGCGCTCTCTCCCTCGGTCCCTGAGCCATCCTGCAACTTTGTGCCAGCCAGAGCACTCCACACCTTCAGTGGAGGTGGGTGTGAGGAGCCCATATGTACTGATCCATGAAAATTGCGTCCAATCAACACTTGTGTGCTGAACATCCAAGCAAGTTCAAATTATGGCAATCAGCAAATTAGGACCAAAATTGTGGGCTAAATCCAGACTTTCAAACAGGCGTGTCTTATTAGCATCTAGCATCTGTTTTCACACATTGGTCAAAATAACCCTCTGCATGTCCTGTTCCAAACGAAATCACGAATAGTACAAACCATCAAAATTAATCGAAAAAATGTTGGGTTTGGAAATTAGTTTTGTTGCTTTTTACTCTTCACACTTTACTTTGGCCCAGCATTCGCTAAAAAGTTCCAGTAGGTTAAAGTTGCAATAGATGGCTACCTCTTCATCAGGTGCATATAGCTTAGTGACAGATTTTACTTCACTACGGATTTTAAAGAACGACTTTGAAGTCACATTTGATTTTGCAGTCTCCACATCTACTGAAAAACCTTCTCTGATGTCAGTTCATATTTAATATTGTTGATATTCTAGCGCCGGCTGTCATTCCTCATTCGGACCTGATGACGAGACGTTAAGGTTTTGAAAGTTAACTGGTATTTTACTCTGAAGTGTCTTTTTATTTGTACTATGATACTGCTTTGAGACCTTCACAGTACTGCTATTTTTTTCCTTCATCAAGTTGAAATGCATGGGTATAGATTTAATTTATATTAATTATCAAGTAAATCCTAGGTGGGACAGTGTAATGAAATGCTAATTTTCTCCTTAACAGTGTTTTAGTGGGAATCAGATATTTTGTATAGACACACACACAAAAGAACATCTCTGATTCAACTAGTTCTACAGCTCTTACTTAGTAGTCTCAATGCTATTGATTGCTCCTTGAATTTGTGTTATTTCCCCCCTAGTTGACTAGACAAGCAGGACTGTTGTGTCATTTGATCTCGTCTCAAAAATACATTTACACTCAATTCTTTCCAGGTCTCTTTGCGTATAGAGGTATTCCAGTGAACAGGTCCATCTCAATCCAGCATTTACTTCCTTTGCATACGGTTGTCAGTCTGTTAGTGAGTAAACTGCTGGCGTCCCACTGTCCCACCTATTGCACTTCCTCTTGCTTGGCAGTGGGCCGTTTCAGAACCTGAGCCAAGGTGAATTCTCACTGGATGGCCCATCACAAATTGATCTCTAAATGACACCAAGCAGGGAAGAGAAAACACAGCAGGAGGGGGAATTTTTATGATCTTTAAATGACAATGCTTTCTGTGATCCATAAGTACAATCCACTGCCAATGGGATAATAATTACTTCTGCAGAGATATTGTGCCTGTGAGGCAGAACCAATTTAGCTAGTACAGATTAGCAGGTCAGCTCAGTGCTGTATGACTCCAGCCTGTTAAAAATAAAAACCCTTCATTTTGCTTAGTTTTTTTTGCATGGTTTTTTCAGGCTATGATAAATGTAGTGAGAGCTCCACTGGAGTCCATTTATCACTGTCTGGGCCAGAAAACATTAAGGAAGTGCAGACTTGCAATGACACTGACATGGTGGAGTTTGGTAATAATGGAAAATTTACTTGAGCTGGTGTCAGTGGTCATTAGGGTTTTGTAACCTGGCTGTGCATTAAGCAGCTTAGGTTAAAAGCAGTGGAGAGCAGTGAGTAAAAAAGAGGAAGTTAAGTGCTAAATGATTTAAACCTGGTAAATGCATGCAGTTTTTTTAACTGTTCAGTAGCAGCTGTTAAACCAGTTGTTTATGGGGAGGAGGGGGGATTGGCAGGAGTGAACATATAGGAGCAATCGATATCCATACATTTTGTTCACAGCTATGTTATATACAAGGCTTCTGTTTAGACAGTTGAGCACAATTAGTTAATGCAAAATGCAGCTGAAATGGAGGTAAAGAGAAGTAAGGTAAGGTCACATTAGCCGCAGTGCTGAGACAATGCTGTGGATTTTCTGGCTAATTTACAAATGGGAGGGTCTGCGATTTGTTAATCAAGTGAACTGAAAAAGGGTTATATAGCCTTTGTGATATAGACAAGCCTCAGAAAACCACAGTGTAACTTGTAAAATGAATATATAGAAAATGGTTGCGATAATATAAATATTGCAGATTAAGAAACATTTAAAAAACTACTGTAAATTGAGGCTGTATCATGACTGACAGTGAAATGTAATAATTATCTCTCCCAAGTGAAGCTGACTGGATAACTCTCCAGTGACAAGTGTTGGGTGAGTTATGGCCAGTCTCACCAGAGGAAGTTTTTATTGTATCGCATTGCTGACCATTATATAGTCTGTGTATACCACAAGTCATATTAATGTTAATGGAGACTATCGTGAGGGTGAGGGCACTTTAATACCCTCCACTAAATTATTTGAGTTGTCTCTCACCTCTCCAGAGGTGACTGGCTGCCATCTTGAAAATCCCCCTAGTGGGGAGTTCAGTTAAAAAAATATTAGGGGCAAGTACAGCCTTAATAGCATTATAATTGACCAATTTGTCACAGTGCTAGTTTAAATTTCTAGCTCTGTGACTTTTACCCCTCTGAATTTTTAAAAACATGTAAGTGAAGCTAAAGATGGCATGATTACAATCTTTACCAGTGTTGCCACATCCTAGCAGCTTAGTTAAAGGCGTTCAGTTCATTCAGTTCAGTTTACAATTCTAGCTCTATGGTTCCATCACCTCACAAGGTTTTTAATAATGGACGTTAAATAGTGCAGGATCACAATTGTTCCAGTACTGGAGATACAGCTCTGACTGCATTCCTATGTCCCAGTGCCTCATTGAAGACCATCCTACACATACACCCTTCCAGAATGCAAAACAGCATCCACTGAGATACAGATGCTGATGAAGATGAATAAGCTGAGACCGGCAGATATGATAAAAACTGAAAATCTATCATCGTTCATAAATGTGAGAGTCACTTAAGAGAGACTGTGATGACAGTGCGTTGCGCTGCATGTACTGGTGGGAAACACGGCTCATTAACAATATTTAGAAGTTGGAAAACAGGAAAATAGCTCATTTTTATCACAATTACCAACCAACTCTCGGAATGGTTGAAACGCAGAGCTCTGAAAGGAGATTGTTCTGAGAATGTGATTTCATTAGTGGATTGTTATGAGTATTCTAACTCCTTTCTTAAAAGAGGAATTTCACACAATTTAAAATTTTAAAATGCTATATTATGCAGTGTGACTCCAGTGGTACTCTACATAGAATTACATAGAGTGTACAGCACCGAAACGGGCCGTTCGGTCCGACTTGTCCATGCCCCCGGTTATACTTCACACAACTTCCTTATTCTGTGTAGGTTTTAAGGAAATTTTGCACAGTTGTTGCAGGGGTTTGTTTTCTTCCTTGATAATTCTTTATAAGGTCTTAATTAGAGAAAGAAAAACACAATAATACTGATGCTTCCAAACCTTTGACATTGATGGCTGCTGACATTAGTAGAGAGAGAAAGAAACTGATTTAACTAAAAGTACGTACAGAACAGATACATTCCCAATCACCTTTATCCAGTGGGGAAATGCTATTCCTCTGGGTCGACTGTGAACTGTCACTTCAAACATGACAACCAGGTTGGAATGTGGGCAAGCTGCCAATATTAACATTTCTATCAGAGAGATCTAGTCAAATGCCTGCTACTACAGAGTATTTCCTGTGTTGCTTTTAAAAACCAAAATTATTAGAAAGTTTTGTAAAGGATTTTTAATTTTAAAAAAAATTATTCTTGGGATGTGGGTGATACTGGCAAGGCTGCATATATTGTCCATTCCTAGTGCACTGAGAAGGTGGTGCAGGGCCTTAGAGAACATAAGAACAGGAATAGGACATTAAGCCCCTCAAGCCTATTGCACCATTCAATTAGATCATGGCTGATCTGTATCTCAGCTCCATCTACCCACCTTGGTTCCACTACCCTTAACACCCTTGCCTAACAAAAATATAACAATCTCAGTTTTGACATTTTCAATTGACCCCCAGCCTCAACAGCTTTTTGGGGAGCAAGTTCCAGATTTCTACTACCTTTTGTTTGAAGAAGTACTTCCTTACAACACCCCTGAGTGGCCTAGCTCTAATTTTGATGTTATGCCCCTTGTTCTGGACTCCTCCACCAGAAGAAATAGTTTCTCTTTATCTACCCTTTCAACTCCATTAATAATCTTAAACACCTCAATTAGATCACCCCTTAATCTTCTGGACTCAAGGGAACACAAACCTTCTTGTTGAACCACTCCAGTCTTTGTACTGATGGTGCTCCCGTGATGATGATGGCAGTGAATTCAAATATTTTGACCCAGAGACAATGAAGGAACAACAACAACTTGTATTTATATAGCACCTTTTAATGTAGTGAAATGTCCCAAGGTGCTTCACAGGAGTATCATGAGACAAAAAAGTGTTCAAGAGGGCTGAATTAGAGGAGCACAGACATCTCGGGGGGGGGGGGGGGGGTAGTTGTGGGGCTCAAGGAGATTATAGAGATAGGGAGGGGCAAGGCCATGGAGGGATTTGAAAACAAGGATAAGAATTTTTAAATCGAGGCAGCGCTTAGCTGAGAGTCAGTGAGCATAGGGGTGATGGGTGAGCAGGCCTTAGTGTGAGTTAGGACTCAGGAAGGCACGTTTTGGATCACCTCTAGTTTATGTAGTGTATAATGTGGGAGGCCAGCCAGTGGTGCGTTGGAATATTCACGTCAGAATGGTGTGTGCCTAGGCGCAAAATTTGAAGATGATAATGTTCCTATAATCTCAGTGCTCTTATCCTTTTCAGTGGTCATGTAGCTGTGATGGCCATCAAAGTAACATACATAAGAACATAAGAAAGAGGAGCAGAAGTAGGCCATCTGGCCCCTCGAGCCTGTTCCGCTATTTAATAGGATCATGGCTGATCTGATCATGGACTCAGCTCCACTTTCCTGCTCTCTCCCCAACTTGCAACTTGGTGAGTTTCTGCAGTAGATCCTGTAGATAGTACATACATCAAGCACAGTGTATGGGTGGTGTAGAGAGTGGATATTGAGTTTAGTAGCAGGAGCAATGATAAAGCAGATGTTTATTTCCTGGATATTGACACGTTTCTTGAATGTTGTGGCTGCACCCATTCAGGCGAGTATTCAATCACATTGAGAGTCTGGAGGTAAGCCACCTATCACAGAGTATCCATCTCTGCTGTTATAACGATGGTGTTAATATAGCTGATCCAGTTAAACATCTGGCTAATAGTCACCCCAAAGATGCTGATGGTGGGTGACTCAGATGGTAGTGCCATTTAATGTCAAGGGTTGGGCTTTTTTTTGTTGGAGATGGTCATTGTCTGGCATATATAAGGCTTAAATGTTACTTGACACTTGTAAGTCCATGTCTGAATGTTATCCAGTTTCTCCTGTAGGTTGTACCTTGCATGAGGGAAGACCGTACTGCACATAAGCATTTATCCAATCAAGCCATATCACCTTTCACTGTCCTGTGTACAGAGCCAAGTGATTGTTCAGTACATGTGTTGTAACATCCTCCTCTGGCAAACTGGTCCACTAAGATCTGTATCATGAGAAACTAGGAGGGTAAGTCAGCATACTGGACCTTTGCCAGTAGCTGCTAGCCCCTCTCCACTTCTGCTGCACCTTCCTATGCTTCATGATCTATGCCACATAATGTCTGTACCTGTGCTGCTGATAAGTGCCAATGCATGTGTTGCTGGTTGCCCCTCTGTTGATGTTTCTCTCTAAATGAGTGCTGAAGACTACCTGATTTTCCCTGCTCTGTGAAGAGAGCCAACAGGCAGCTGTGAGTACATAAGAACACTTATCCATGTGGCTACTGCTGTTACTGGGTGCTCATGCACAGTCAGTGTGTATGGCCATGTTGATGTAACATGTGATGCAAGTCATAGAATATATGATTAAAGCAGTACATACCATTTGCTCTGCACATCCATCCAACCTCCTCAGATATGATCCTTTGGACAACCTCCCTTCCTATTAATTTCACAATTCTTGTTTCACATTCGGTCAGTTTATCGCAGTAGTGTGCATTACCCAATCCACTTCTCCCCTCCTATTGTGTGTCAGTTTTGCTTTTAAATATTAAATGAGTGTAGATTAAGACAGGGTGATTCCACCCATGGAAATTTCTTCCTGCAGTATACCATCCTGTATGGCCCAGAGATGTGGACCATATACAGTAGACACCTCAAATCACTGGAGAAATACCACCAACGATGTCTCCGCAAGTTCCTGCAAATCCACTGGGAGGACAGATGCACCAACGTTAGTGTCCTCGATCAGGTCAACATCCCCAGCATCGAAGCATTGACCACACTCGACCAGCTCCATTGGGCGGGCCACATTGTTCGCATGCCTGACACAAGACTCCTAAACCAAGCACTCTACATGGAACTCCTACACGGCAAGCGAGCCCCAGGTGGGCAGAGGAAATGTTTCAAGAACATCCTCAAAGCCTCCTTGATAAAATGCAACATCCCCACCGACACCTGGGAGTCCATGGCCAAAGACCATCCTAAGTGGAGGAAGAGCATCCGGGAGGCCACTGAGCACCTTGAGTCTCGTCACCGAGAGCATGCAGAAAGCAAGGGCTGGCAGCGGAAGTAGCGTGCGGTAAATCAGACTCCCCACCCACCCTTTCCTTCAACCACTGTCTGTCCCACCTGTGACAGAGACTGTAATTCCCATATTGGACTGTTCAGTCACCCAAGAACTCACTTTTAGAGTGGAAGCAAGTCTTTCTAGATTTCGAGGGACTGCCTATGATGATGTTGAGGTAATGTAACTTACATTAGCATGCTATTTTATTTGTTCTATTTCCCTTGCTACTTCCTTTTGAACATTCTTTGTCTACATAAAATGATTTTTTTACCGATATTTTTCATGACTTTCATTTAACTTTAATTTCCAAATCTTATTTTCTGTTGCAATTTTGCAATGACATTTTTGACCTATTTTTCAAGTTGTAAGACCTCTTTAGACTTCCGTTTAGCCCACCTTCACATAATCTATGATATATTGCTGTGCATCTTGCCTCCAAACCAAGTTGTGGGCCACCTTCCTTGAGCAGAAAAGTATTCCCAATCAATGAAAAAAAGCTTTATAACTTGTCTGCTGAACCACATGAGCACAGCTGAATTAACAAACTTGACATTTAAATTGTTTGAGTGGATTGTTAACTGCTTGAAAAACATTAAAAGATGTACTGCGAATGGCCAATTCTCTATTATTTCCATTACAAAAAGTGTGTTGCAGAAAATCACCCACAAGAAATCCTGCACACTCATCATTTTTATTGGGAGTGATTAATATCTATTAAAGAACAGCATTTAACCCTTTATTAAAAACACAGAAAATATAGCGCTCAACTTTTGAAAACCAGTATTCCTTATTCTCTTTTGATGAACATGTCCCTTGAGTTATTTTGTGTTTATTCCCTCCCCGCAACACTGGTTCTAAATATGCACAGGCTCTGTACCCAGAGCTAGGTCTTTTTACTATTGACCCTAACCACCTATTTTCTGCTTGAAAAAACGAGTACAAAGGCAGCACAGCAAAATAGACCCACAGAGGAGAATGGTGTTCTCAGACAATGTTATGATGGTATGGCAGAAGTGTATTAGACGACCCAATTTAGGATGATCTGTGCCGAGTGCTGTAAGCTGTTGAAGCTTGCTTGCCTGCAAATGATACTCTGCATCAGAAGGCTTTTTTATTCAGAGGTCAGATGTAGAATTGTAAGAGATTAATCTGATAAGGGGCAGTGCTGTTTCTAATCGGACTGATGGGAAAAATGCAGTAGTGAGGTGAGAGTCAATGCCGGGTGAATTATTGTGGTGTGATGGACTACCTTGGAGCTTGAGTAATCAAAGAGATAGCACTCACATCCAAAATTACTGTGGCGTTTTTATTCATCAACAGTCTGGCCAGCTTTTGTGTATAGCTGCTGCTCAGTCCCCATACAAAATAAAGCACTCAGAATTATTTTCTGAAATTAAATCTCAATAGGGGTTCAGCTTGGGTTCGCCTTTTCACTCACTGAAATTAAAGCACATTTATTCTCTACAGTGGTCCAGCCTTTAATTTAAACAGTATCTACAAAAGTACAGTGGAACCATTTCACAATCATTTCTCCAAGGAACACATGCTCTGAAAATGAACTTTTTTTGAAGTAACGCTCCAATAATAACAGTGTTGATTTAATCAATGATAAAAGCAATGTATGTCTTTTATTTAAAAAAAAGTTTGGCCTTCTGTTAATAAATTCTATAATCTTTCAGAACTTTGATCCGGTGGGAGGGGCGGGGAGGGGAGGGGGGAAAATGACTCATTATAATTTTGGCAATAGCGAGCATATATTTACAGTTAGCCTAGCAGTCAAAAGTCAACTTAACGTATAATTTATTCATTTTGTCACACATAATCATTTTATATTAACCCTTTGAGGAGCCATGGTGGGATTTATGAACC
Organism: Pristiophorus japonicus; assembly: GCF_044704955.1. Classification (NCBI taxonomy): domain Eukaryota; kingdom Metazoa; phylum Chordata; class Chondrichthyes; family Pristiophoridae; genus Pristiophorus; species Pristiophorus japonicus. Next base: position 69,735,045 of record NC_091985.1, read on the forward strand.
AGGACAACTTATACAATATTGTTGCAATTTTTGACAAGGGCCTCTATCCAAAATGTTAACCAGTCTGTTCTCTCTTTCCCGTGCAGAGAGCCTTGCTGTGTGTTTCCTGCATTTTCAATATTTATGATTCAGAACCTGCAGTGAGCTAAAGACTAAAAATACTCAACATTAAAATCCTTTCTTTGAACGAATAATGTGACAGAAACAAATTGGTGAAACCTGTAAAGATCTTCCAGCTCTTAAGGGGCTCCATAAAGATGGTCTAAGATATGGTAGTAGTACTTCAATAATCAGAAGCCATTTTAGTTTTTGTTGACTTTTTCAACAACTTCCTTTCAACTAAAGCTGTTATTTTCTTAAAACGTCACTCAAGTATAAGAGCTGAAGATACTTTTCTCTGCAAAAATGAAGCTCTCCATGCCATCATTTTTAAAATTACTTAAGTTGCTGCAATGGAGATCATTTATACCTTTACAGGGATTAATGAACCTGCAAACAGTGCTTGGTGAAGTTAAGGTTTGTTGTATGCTGATATTCATATCCAAATTCAGTCAATTATGGATCAAATACAATAATATTCATCAAATTATTCATTTCATGAGGTACAACAAAGTGTATTTTAATTTTCCCATCCGCAAAAAGATTTGGGTTTGAATAGACTGCACTCTAGATACCATTAACATATTGCCATGCACACTGTTGTTTTCAATTTTGTTTGGACAATAACATTTGAAATGTGTAGTGTTTTTGAATTATAATAGATAAACAAAAAAAGTAACAATTATAACTAAATGATTTTGCAATATTCAAAAATAACTTTGCAGCAACCAGTATTTAAAGCAGCTCTTACGGTAATTTCATTCAACAGAAAGAAGCTCAATAGCCTTGCCTGTACTAAGAAAAATTGAAGAAAAAAAGCACCTTTTTTAATAACCCACTCAGAACAAAAAATAACACATTCATAACAAAATATTAATACTGGAATCATGGATGCATTGCCAATGTATTTTTAATAGATTAGTACATTTTCTGTAAGATACATAATATGCTCTTAATAACTGCGAGATTACAATTTTTTCATTGCTAACCTCCAATGGTATTCATATATCAAACATGAATGGAAGAAACACTTGATTTTCTCATCACATCATGGTGGGAAGTGTAGCGGAGTTCCCATCTTCCTTACAACACTTCTCCAGCTTTGGAATATGTTTTTTGAAACTTCTCGAAAAGAAAAATGGATGTAAAAACAGTTTTGAATGGCTAGAAAGAGAAAATAAAATATCTTAAACAAAGTAGCATCTCTTTGTCTATTATAAATACACAGTGTAAACTACAAGGCTGCAGATATTTTATCTATTATTGTTCAGAATCCAATTGATCAATCAGTAAATAGGATAAAACAGAAAACAGTGACTAAGTCAAAGATACATATCAAATATTAATATAACATTTCTGACAATATCCTCCCAAAAAACAAGCCACTGTATTTGTTATTCACTGACTTTAAATATGGAAATGTTTATTTTTCTGCAGTGTAATGTCTTTAAATTAAATTTTGGTTTATAAATTTTCCCTTGAATACATGTATATTTTAAAATTATTCCTTTAAAAAAAAATGTATTTTTGGATGTAACATGAGTCTCACAAAGTCACACTTCTGGAGGAGCAGTGGTAGAGAGTGAAGCAATCAGCAGAACAGAGTTTGTACTTGGCGTTTTTCCATACAGCATTTTCTGCACAGAGGCTTAAACTGCCCCTTTACAGCTAACCAGCATATTCAAAATCATGTGCCAGTCAATGCTTCAAGTCATTGGCCAGGACCTGGATCTACATTGAAGGTAAAGGTTAGTCAGCTTTATGGGGAAACTTAACATCTTGTGGGAATGTTCTTCATAGAAAAACTGAAATTTGTCTTTAGTCTCAAAAGGTCTCCAGATGCCTTGCATTTTTTAACATAAGAGGTGCTTTAGACTACCTCTAGGTCAGGGTAATTCCCAATCTATAGAATTCTATCCGTCTAACCGCTCTTATCTCTAGGCCAAACAGGTTAATACATAGAAATAGGGCTCCATATAGTGACAGCACTATTCCCAGTCAGAATGGAGATGATTGGGTAATTCCCCCATCAATCACACTATGTGGAAATGGGTGAATCAGAATTGGGTTAAGGGAACAGGATCAAATCCTTTGGAGAACATTTTTTTTATTCATTCACGGGATGTGGGTGCCGCTGGCAAGGCCAGCATTTATTGCTCATCCCTAATTGCCCTTGACAAGGTGATGGTTGCCGGCTTCATGAACCGCTGCAGTTCGTGTGGTCTTCTTCTTCTTAGGCAGTCCCCCGGAGTCGAGGATGACTTGCTTCCACACTAAAATGAGTTCTACGATGACTGATGAGATCAGTGCGGGATCTACAGTCTCTATCACAGGTGGGGCAGATAGTGGTTGGAGGATCGGGGTGCTTGATTTGTCGTACGCTCCTTACGCTGTCCATGTGGAGAAGGTACTCCCACAGTGCTGTTAGGTAGGGAGTTCCAGGATTATGACCCAGCAACGATGAAGGAACAGGTAAAGGTAATTGCTGCAACAAGTTAGATCTTTTTTAATTGATCTCAAATCCACCCTCCTGCCTTTTCACAAATCCTCTCACTTTCTTTTATTCCAGAAACACATCACATATTATTTACTTCAATGGTCTTCTTTGGCAAATTATTTAATGTTTCTATTATCCTTTGTATGGAGTAGTTATATCTTAATTTCCTATTTATTCATATTTTTCTCATTTCTAAATTATATAATCTAATCAATGTAAACAATTTGCATGGCATTTTCTCAACCCTATTGCAATTTTGAGAATTTTTTAGCATTCGATAAGGCTAATGCTAAAATCTTTCTAAGGTCAGTGACAAGTCACTTCGGCAAGGGGAAATTCTGCCCTGCTGTACTTCTAGCAATAAAGCTGCCTGAGGGGAAGATGTCAGCTGTAGGGCTCAACAATCAGCAGTCAAAAAAGGGAACAATCCTGAGGAAATCAGAGGTAATGGTGGGAGCCAAGGGAATTTTGAACACGAGGGACACGACAAAATTCTTGAAATAATATTCTAAAAGGACATTTTCACTGAAGTATTTTACATCCTCCTGCTCCATTGTATGAAGTGATTCTGGAATGGGGTGCATAGCTTCAGCAGCCATGTTGACGTGAAGGAAGGTTTCAGCCTAGATTTTATGCTTTTGGTGTACTTTATGCATAATGGCTATTGGTGGGTACCACTCAGACTCAAATAAAAGTGTGCTTTTTACACCTAATTGTCTGTGGTCAGTTCATTGGCATAACTTCAGATGGGAGTACACAAGGTACATGTGAGTGAAATTTAAAGGGATGAGGACAATTAAAAGGGGGTGGCATAATGGGAGGAAGGGGTATGATTTTACCCCTAACTACCTACGGAATTGGATAGTCAGTTAAAATACCCCATGTTACTGACCAGCCTTGGAGTCACCAGAATCCTGCAGTCTGCGATTTTAACCCGCTTTCCTGAGCAGGCAGCAAGGACACCTGTCTGAAACCACTGGGGTTCTCCTATACATATGCATGTTGGATCCTGATGACATCATCAGGACCTGACTGTAATTTTAACTAATGCCTGAGTGCTATGACTTTCCCACCATGCCAACCCTGGACAGAAGAGAATCAGCCCTAGGACAGGCCGGACAAGATGCATTTATTTGATTCTTTTGTGGAGCCTGGAGAAGTAGAACTGCTCCTCCAGGTCGCAGAAAGGAAATCGTCAACCTCCCCTGCCCCAGATCCCCTTCCTTGATGCGAGACCTCTGCGGAATGCACCCATAACCAGATCCTGTCCCTTACCCTATGTTGGTGGATGGCCTCCTGGACAAGTGATTTTTCACTGGCAATGCAGCATACCTGCAAGGAGTGCAGCCAAGTTTTGGGCCAAAGCTGACCATTCTTGTTACTGGACATGTCCAGTGCTGCTTTTTCCATTGCAGCAGATGGCACCGCTCCACATCTGTCTGCTGTGTGAGGCAGTTCCCCACAACAATTTGCTAGTTGGGTGTGATAGCACCTGCAGAAATAGTTGGTGGTATTTTGATGGGTGCGGATCACCCCAGTATGCTTACTTCATGAGCACTGCCACTGAAATATTGTGATTAGGGTCCTTCCATAGAATTATAAGATTTTATTGTACATAAGGAGGCCATGTGGCCATCATGCCGTGCTGACTCTCTGAAAGAGCTAATCACTTAGTTCCATTCCCCTGCTCGTTCCCATACCCTTTTACATTTTTCTTTTGCAAATATTTATCCACTTCCCTTTTAAAAGCTTTTATGAATTATTTTTCTGCCAATCTTTCTGGTCAGGTATCCCATGTTCTAACAAATCAATGTATAAAAAACAATTCTCCTAATCTCTCCCTTCATTCTTTTGGTGGTAATCTGAAATTTATGCCATCTAGTTACTCTGCTCACTGACTTTCAACATTACAGCCAGTCAGGCATTCACATATCTTAGTGCTGCCATCAAATCTGCTGTCCCAAATTCCTTTTGCCAAGCAGAGCCTCCACCTGCACCAATTCTCTGGCAAAGTGTAGTAAATCCATCTCTGTCTACAGTGGCAGGTGACATAGAGCCTCTATCTTGCAACCTGACTTACCGGGCATCTCTCCACAGGTCCTCTTTTTCTTTCAAAAGCATCATATAGGGGGTTCCCATTGGTACCATTATTGGTGATGGGACAAAAATTAATAATGAACAGCAATTGATAGAAAGGCTCACAAGAACCCGAGTGCTAACAGAGGGAAAAAACGAATAAGGAAAGGCTAAAATATATTTACCATAGCATTACTGCGATCTTTCCTTGACCTCCATACATTTACTGTTACCTAGCAACCCTGGACATCCATTGCACAGGATGTCCTGCATGCTGGAATGGCAGAAAAAGCTGTGCAGGACAAACACACCTCCCCAGTAAATATTTAAATGAAGTGTCCAACTGTTTGAGATGAGTTCTTCCACTGTCGCTGATCCCACCCACCCAAAACTGCATCAGAGGGACAAATGAGCAAAGTTTTGGCAGGGAAGGATTTATGATAATTTTTTTCTACTTTTAGCCACCTGATTATTGCCTCAAACTCTGCAGATGAAAATCTGGACTACAGTGTCTGAAGATATCGGGGCTGAAACTCAGGTCCGCCTGAAACGGGCCGCACCTACCACTCTTGATGTGTTTTTTTCCGCCGATGTGGATCAGGTGGCCTCTTTCATAAAATTCAGCTCTTTGGCAATTTTTTTGGAGCGGGCCAGAAACCAGTCATAATGGGGGCGGAAGTGCGGCAGTGAACACTCCAGAGGGGCGGAAATGGAGGCGGGACGGGGTCACCCCCACTGTCAGTCATCAGCCTGGCACTGATGACATCATGACGCGTGTGCATCACTACGTCTCTCCCCTTCACTTAAAGGGGAGAGCCTTCGCCATTTTAAAACTTTGGTCCACTGAGCCACCAGGTAGGGTTTTGGCCAGGCCAGTTGACTGGCACCCAAGAGGGGATGCCAGGGCTGCCTGTTGGTAGCCCAGCCTTACCCGGGGGCATAATTGTCGACCTGACCTGGCAGTCGGCGGACAAAAAAAAACATGGTAACTGCGGCAGTATGCCCTCCCATTGAATGAGCACCGCTCAGCCATGTCCCACACACCGAAAGCAACGTGCACCAACAGAAAAAGCTGTCGGGGGCACCGTGTGGTGGGATGAAGATTTTTGCAAGTGAATTTAGATGGAGATGCGGGAGATCGGCGGTGCGCCCTTTGATGACGCACTTAGGACGGTCGGCAGCAGTGGGGCGGAAGTGGGGAACCCGGAAAAACCCCTGAGGTGAACTTCGCTGGCGACGACCATTCGATCGCAAATCGGCGGCCACTCGACTTCGCCGCTTGGTCGCTGCTTTCCAGCCGTATGAGGCCTTTTCGGGAGGCTGAATTTCGGCCCCATCAACTCTGGCCTTTGGATCGTAGAGTGGACACCTGAGGTCACGGATAGAAACCTATTGGATATTTGATCTTGAAAAATCTTGTGTCATCAGGAAGAAAAGATACTGTTATGTATGTAAACTTTACTAGTGTGTAAGACTTGCCACCAGGGGGCGAACCTGTTGGAGACCCAAGGGTCACCTGCACACCCCGGGCAACCAGGTATAAAAGGCAGTCTACCATGCTGCTTCCTCACTCTGGAGTTACATTAAAGAGACCAAGGTCACAACAGTTTGAGCTTACAGTATAGAGGCCCCAAGTTTCGACATGATTTGCTCCTGATTTTTAGGAGCAACTGGTGTAGAACGGAGTATCTTAGAAATTTGAATTCTCGCCATTTAGTTTGCTCCAGTTCTAGTCAGTTAGAACAGTTTCACTTTGGAACAGAATTATTTTTTCAAAAGGAGGCGTGTCCGGCCACTTACGCCTGTTTTCAATGTTTCGTCAGTGAAAACTTACTCCAAACTAACTTAGAATGGAGTAAGTGAAGATTTTTGTACGCTCGAAAAAACCTTGTCTACACTTTAGAAAATCAGGTGTAGGTTACAAATCAGCCGTAGGGAATGGGAGGGGGGAGGGGGGGTTTAAAGGGAAGTTTACAAACATTAAACACTTCAGTTTTACAAATAAAGAGCCATCATCAATAATAAATGATAAAAACATCAATACATCAACCAATAAATCAATTAAAAAAAATTAATAAGAAATAATTTTTTAAAAAATCAATAAATAAAACATTTCCTACTTACCGACTGCAGCACCGGGAACCCTCCAACAGCGTGCTGGGATGGCCCCCCCCCCCACCTCCAGTGTGTCTCTGTCAGTGTCTCTATCTCTGTCTGTCTGTCTGTGTGTGTCTCTTATTCTCTGTCTGTCAGTGTCTGTGTTTCTGACAGCAAGGGGAGGGGGAGGAGGAGGGGAGGGGGAGAGAGAGAGGGGGAAGCAGAGGGAGGGATGGGGAAGAAGGGGGAGACGGGGGAGGAGGAGAAGGGGAAGGGGGGAAGAGAAGGGGGAAGGGGGGGAGGAGTAGAAGGGGGAAGGGGGGAGGAGGAAAAGGGGGGGAAAGGAGAAGGGGGGAAAGGAGAAAGGGGGGAAAGGAGAAGGGGGGAAAGGAGAGGGGGAAAGGAGATGGGGGGGAAAGGAGATGGGGGGTGAAAGGAGATGGGGGGAAAGGAGATGGGGGGGAAAGGAGATGGGGGGGAAAGGAGAAGGGGGAGGGAGGCTGAACGGGCCCGAGACTTCGGGCAGGGCCCGTCCCCGTCCCCGTCCCCGTCCCCGTCCCCGTCCCCAGCACCTGATTTACAGGTAGGTGGCGTTGGGTCGGGTCGGGTCGGGATCACGGGTCGGGTCGGGTCTGGGGGAGCGCGGGTCAGGGTCGGGAGCGCGGGTCAGGGTCGGGGGGGTGGTGGGAGGGAGTTCGGTTCGGTTCGGGTCGGGGGGAGGGAGGGAGAGGGAGGTCAGGTTGGGGGGAGGGAGGTCAGGTCGGGTCCAGTCGGGGCGGGGGGAAGCGGGTGTCTGTGTCAGTGTCGGGTCCGGTCCGGAGGCGGGGGAAGCGGGATTTGGGTCGGGTCCAGTCCGGGGGGACGGGTCCGGGGGCGGGGAGGAAGCGGGAGTCGGGTCAGTGTCGGGGTCGGGGTTGGGGGTCGGGAAGCGGGAGTCGAGTCGGGTCGGGAGGAAGCAGGAGCTGGCCGTGGGAGGAGCCTTATTCACGCAGCCCCAGTGAGGCCATTCGGCCAGGGCTAGGGGCTGCGTGCTTTGGCCCCTCCCACACAGTTTTGGGCGCCTGGAGCTACTGCACATGCGCACCCACTGTAGTGCGCATATGCAGAGGTCGCGGCACTGTTTTCAGCGCAGGGACCTGGTTCCGCCCCCTACAGCTCGTGCTGTGCTGCGCCGAGCTGCAAACGACCTGCAGGGAGCTGGAGAATCTGGAAGTTTTTTTTAGGTGCACTTTGTGGCGCAAAAAATGGGCGTCCAGGTCGGGACTGCGCCGTTCTAGGCGCGGCTCGAAACTTGGGCCCACAGTCTTGTGAAGTTATTCTGAGCATAACAATTGGTGACGAGTAACAGATCACGAACTTTCATGACGGTTATGGCTGCCGTTGGTATTCTTGAGAGATTTGTTGAGGGTGATGATTGGGAAACCTTCGTTGAGCGTCTTGACCAGTACTTCGTGACCAATGAGCTGGATACAAAAGATACCGCGGTCAAGCGTAGGGAGATTCTCCTTGCTGTTTGTGGGTCCACGATATATGGCCTCATCAAAAATCTGCTAGCACTGACAAAACCAACAGATAAGACATATGCAGAGTTGTGCACGCTGGTTCGGGAACACCTCAAGCCGAAGGAGAGCATCTTAATGGGCAGTTATTGCTTTTACACGCACCATCGCTCCGAGGGCCAGGACGTGGCGAGCTATGTCACCGACCTAAGACGCCTTGTGGGACCATGCATATTTGCTGGATTTTTGGGGGAAATGTTGCGGGACTTTTTCGTGCTTGGAATCGGCCATGAGGTCATTCTTTGCAAACTGCTGTCTGCCAAATCCCTAGATCTGAACAAAGCCATCACGATAGCCCAGGCTTTCTTGTCCACGAACGATAAAACTAAACAAAGATATCTTTGCAGCATCGAAGCTAACCGGCAAGTACCGTGCCTAAAATAACACTTAATGCAGGCAGAACTGAACATGGCAGGGCCTACACGCCTGCAGAGGCCAGACCTAGGATGACTCAGAGTCCGCTGTGGGGCGTAAATGCGAAACCATTAACACCATGTTGGCGCTGCGGGGGTAATCATTGAGCCCATCAATGTCGATTCAAGCACTGTGTGTGCAAGGGCTGTGCAACAATGGGGCACCTCCAGCGAATGTGCAAACGTACTGCGACTCATCACGTCTCAGAGTCGGCAGAAGATGACCGATCTGATGTGGATCATGCTGAACGAGTAAGAGAGGCAACTCAACCCGAGGCTAAAGAGGAAGTGTATGGGGTACATACCTTCACCACCAAAAGTCCTCCGATAATGTTGAAAGTCAAATTAAACGGCATTCCAATTTCCATGGAATTGGACATGGGGGCAAGTCAGTCAATTATGAGCCAGAAGGCTTTTGAGAAACTGTGGGGCAACAAGGCACAAAGGCCAAAACTAAGCCCGATTCACACAAAGCTGCGTACTTACACCAAAGAGCTCATACCAGTCATTGACAGTGCGGCAGTGAAGGTATCATACGATGGAACTGTGCATGATATATCACTATGAATTGTACCAGGCGATGGCCCAATGCTGTTCGGCAGAAGCTGGCTAGGAAAGATCCGATGGAACTGGGGCCATATCAAAGCACTGTCTTCGGTGGATGACGCCTCGTGTGCCCAAGTGCTAAACAAATTCCCGTCATTATTTGAGCTCGGCATCGGCAACTTCACAGGCGCCAAAGTGCAGATCCATCTAGTCCCTGATGCACGGCCCGTTCATCACAAGGCCCGAGCAGTTCCATATATGATGCGAGAGAAAGTCGAGATCGAGCTGGACAGACTTCAACGAAAGGGAATCATATCACCAGTCGAGTTCAACGAGTGAGCCAGTCCAATTTTTCCGGTGTTGAAAAGCAATGGGACGGTCAGAATCTACGGGGACTACAAGGTAACGATCAACCGAGTCTCGTTAAAGGACCAGTACCCACTACCCAAAGCAGATGATCTATTCGCAACGCTAGCAGGAGGGAAGTCGTTCACCAAGCTGGATTTAACCTCTGCTTACCTGAACCTTCGAAAAAATTGACATGCATCAACACACACAAAGGACTGTTCATATACCACAGATGCCCCTTTTGGGATTCGCTCAGCTGCGGCCATCTTCCAGAGGAACATGGAGAGTCTGCTGAAATCAGTTCGGCGCACCGTGGTGTTTCAAGACGACATCCTGATCACTGGTCGCAACACCACCGAACATTTGCACAACCTGGAAGAGGTTCTAAAGCGACTGGACAGAGTAGGACTCAGGCTGAAATGCTCCAAGTGTGGTTTCCTGGCACCAGAGGTCGAATTTTAGGGGAGAAAGATTGCGGTGGTCGGCATCAGACCCACGGACTCTAAGATGGAGGCCATCAAGAATGCACCCAGACCACAGAATGTGACGGAGCTGCGTTCGTTCCTGGGACTCCTCAACTATTTTGGTAACATTCTGCCGGGGTTGAGCACTTTGCTGGAACCTTTGCATTGATTGCTACGCAAGAGTGATGATTGGGTTTGGGGTAAATTTCAAGAGACAGCCTTTAATAAAGCCAGAAATCTGCTATGTTCTAACAAGTTACTTGTATTGTATGACCAGTGTAAACGTTTAGTACTAGCTTGTGATGCATCGTCGTACAGGGTCAGTTGTGTGTTACAGCAAGCCAGTGTGTCAGGCAAACTGCAACTGGTTGCATATGCATCCAGAAGTTTATCTAAGGCTGAAAGAGCCTACAGTATGGTTGAGAAAGAAGCATTAGCATGTGTATACGGGGTTAAGAAAATGCATCAAAGCTATTTGGACTCCGGTTCGAGCTCGAAACCGACCACAAACCCCTCATTTCGGTGTTCTCAGAAAGCAAAGGTATTAACACCAATGTTTCGTCCCACATCCAAAGATGGGCACTAATGTTATCTGCGTATGACTGTGTAATCCAACACAGATCAGGCACTGAGAACCGTGCTGATGCCCTCAGTCGGCTACATTGCCCACCACCGGGATGGAAATGGCACAACCCGCAGACTTGCTTCTGGTCATGGATGTTTTTGAGAGTGAGGGGTCACACGTCATGGCTCGTCAGATCAGGTCCTGGACTAGCCAGGACCCTGTGCTATCACTAGTAAAAAGCTGCGTCCTCAATGGGAGCTGGTCGGCTGTTCCCGGGGAAATGCAAGATGAAATTAAGCCGTCTTACCGACGCAAGGATGAAATGTCCATCCATTCGGATTGTCTCCTACAGGGGAATCGCGTGGTTTTGCCAAAACAAGGCAGGGAAACGTTTATACGCAACCTACACAGTACCCACCTAGGCATAGTCATGATGAAGGCTATCGCCAGGTCGCACGTTTGGTGGCCCGGCATTGACTCGGAATTGGAGTCATGCGTACACCCATGTAACACTTGCTCACAGTTGAGCAATGCACCAAGGGAGGCCCCACTGAATCTGTGGTCATGGCCCTCCAAACCATGGTCCAGGGTCCACGTAGATTTTGCTGGCCCCTTTCTAGGAAAGATGTTCCTAGTAGCAGTGGACGCTTACTCTAAATGGATTGAATGTATAATAATGTCATCATGTACGTCCTTGTTAGTGACAGTGGACCATGTTTCACCAGCTCGGCATTCAATGAGTTCATGACCCGCAATGGCATCAAGCATGTCAGGTCTGCCCCGCTTAAGTCCGCATCCAATGGTCAAGCGGAATGGGCAGTCTAAACTATCAAGCAGAGCTTGAAATGCATGATGGATGGTTTCCTGCAGTCCCGGTTATCTCAGGTTCTGCTCAGTTACCGCACGCGACCTCACTCGCTTACTGGGGTTCCCCCTGCAGAATTGCTAATGAAGAGAGCACTCAAAACCAGGCTCTCCTTAGTCCACCCAGATCTCAATGATCATGTAGAAACCTGGCGTCACCGGCATAACGTGTACCACCATCACGTGGCTTTATCGCGTGACATTGAGGTTAATGACCCTGTGTTTGTTCTTAATTACGGTCATGGTCCCAAATGGATTGCTGGCACTGTTTTAGCCAAGGAGGGGAATAAAGTGTTTGTTGTCAAGCTTTTGAATGGACAAACATGCAGAAAGCATTTGGATCAGACCAAACTGCGATTCACTGACAACCAAGAACAGTTTGAAGAGGACATTACCATCACTGATCCACCAACACACACCCAACCAGCAATCGACCTTGCGGTCAACCACGAGGATGAACACACCATGCCCAACAGTCTGATCAGACCAGCCGCGCTGCTGTACAGCAATGATCTGACCAACTTACCCATGCCAGGACTTCAATTCAGGCGATCAACCCGGGAACGCAGAGCCCCGGATCGCCTCAACTTGTAAATAACTCGTACATAAGACTTTGTGGGGGAGTGATGTTATGTATGTAAACTTTACTAGTGTGTAAGACTTGCCACCAGGAGGTGCACCTGTTGGAGACCCAAGGGTCACCTGCACACCCCGGGCAAGTAGGTATAAAAGGCAGTCTACCATGCTGCTTCCTCATTCTTGAGTTACATTAAAGAGACCAAGGTCACAACAGTTTGAGCTTACAATATACAGTCTTGTGGAATTATTCTGAACATAACAGATACAAAATCACCAGGCATTGCTATGTAACTGCAACACCACAACATCTTTGTCAGAATGTTAATACCAAAGGTTGATTCTGATGTTGGTTATGTAGAAATCAATTTATGTGTCAAACTCTAAGGAGCCATCCTAGATGACCAAGTGACAAGATAAGTTGAAATTGTCCAAGGATTAGTCAAAAAAACAAGTAGAGATCAAGTGCTGTCCATAGTCCTGTACACAATACAGGTGTCACCTTGGGGAAGGTTACCCATTCTCTCATCCTTTTTTGATAACCCTGTCAAATCTTTTGCCACATTTCACAGACAATTCCGGTGTAAGAGCTGATGTTCAAAGCTCAGTGCCAGAAAATTGGTCATCTCATTGAAGCTCGTATGTCAACGAGTGAAGCAGCAGTTGACTGTCCCAAGTCTTTGTTTTTGAACCGAGTGCAGACGTGATATTTATCATCAAGATGGTGAACATCTAACCAGACAGGACATTCATCATGAGAGTTGGAGCTTCCAACAGCACCATCAACATGAATGGAATCTTTTCAGTTTCTTAGCTAAACTAGTGAGAAGGCTTGTGGACAGACAAGAAAAAAAGCACTAAAACAAGAAAACAATGAAAAGAAGATTACCATATTAGGAAACTGTTTCCTTGCCATGGTGTTGAGGAAATAAGAATCAAATAATTCTCAAAATAGTATGCTTGAACCAACTATAGTGAGGCAGAAAGAATAGAACTGATGAGGCCCTCATGGGCAAGGGTTATATAGAGAGAGTATCTAAAACACAGGAAGGCATCTTTGAGAGTTGCACAAATGATTTTAAATCTTCTACTCAGCTATGCAGGCGAAGAAGCAAACCTGAGGAGAACCTGAGCTGAAGGACAAAGAAGATACTTAGGCTGCAGCCTATCAACTTCAGGTAATGTATACTGAGAGAGCAATGCTTGAGTGGGTTATGAATGTCATCTATCTGAGTGCAGTACATCACTATGTAATTTTCAAGCTATATAATATATGCAAAGTAAAGCAGTTTAAAAAAATTGAAACTATAGTGATAGAAAACTTCACTGACAAGTTTCACGGTCAGTAGAGCGGAAGGAAGGGAGTTGGTGGGTAGATAGGGTTACAATCGGCCCTTTTGTGTATATTTCACTCAATACTAATAGTGCAATGATTATTGAAATAATCAAATAGTTACTCAATGCCAAAACCCTTCCCAATAAGCCTGAGCACCACACATTATGGACTGTATCTGTTCTGTAATGCCCGAGACAAAATTGCGTAATATCATATAATGGTATGATCGGGATATTGGATACTTTTTTTTGCAGTTTACTGCTGATGTACGGCATGACCCTAAAATTCCATATGGGTTCTCTCGATCTCCCACCAGAGACCAGCAGAACCCCCACAGGATTTCTGGCCCAATGTCTTCCATTTATCATAAAGTGCTAGATACTGAAACTGCAAGGGGGTTCTCCTGGTCTCCTGCTGTAACTTTAGCCATTTATACAATTTCCCAAAGAGTTCCACTAGTCTCCCATCATAGTTGAGGTGGGAGATCAGGAGAATCCATGGGGATTCCAGGGCCGCAGTATTTATTATTGGGAAGGGTTTTGGCATTGAGTAACTATTTGATTATTTCAATAATCATTGCACCATTAGTATCGAGTGAAATATACACAAAAGGGTCGATTGTAACCTTATCTACCCAGATAAGATGTAGCAGTAATAGTAATAGGCCACAATAAAGCAATTTCTCTGCTAACAATTGTATAATTATGAAATTTGTTACTTAAAAAATTGGGCAGCAATGCTTTGAAACCTTATACAATGAGGATGTTATAGCTTAAATTCTGGATATACTGCAAAAGGTTAATGCACAAGCTGTGAAGCAATTTGCATTGATTTCACTTCAACATACTCTTCTCATCAAGCAAATGCAAGCTTGTTTGGAATCTATAGCAGTTCATAAATTGGTTTTATAGTCTTGAATAATAAAACAAAACAATATTAATCGATACTAGTACTACTCCTAAGGAAGGAGTGAGCAATACTTAACTGTGCTCAACACTCAACGAAAGGGTTAAACGGAAAGCTAATTCTGTGGCTACTCAGTCACGATTACTGTCTACAAGAATGACAAAGAAACATCTGTGTTGAGAGGTCATGCTGAATGGAAGGTCTGGCTGAAACAATACACCAGCCTTACTCTCACTCCCTGATATAGATGTTCACAGGCTCCAAGAAGAAGCCCTATAAATGAAGAGTAATAACAGCAAAATGTATACATTTTTTATTCATTCATGGAATGTGGGTGTCGCTGGCAAGGCCAGCATTGCCCATCCCTAATTGCCCTTGAGAAGGTGGTGGTGAGCCATCTTCTTGAACCATAGAGGGAAGTTAAGAGTCAACCACATTGCTGTGGGTCTGGAGTCACATATAGGCCAGACCATTTAAGGACGGCAGATTTCTTTCCCTGAAAGGCATTAGTGAACCAGATGGGTTTTTACGACAATCCGGTAGTTTCATGGTCACCATTACTGATACTAGCTTTTTATTCCAGATTTATTTAATTAACTAAGTTTAAATTCCCCAGCTGCCATGATGGAATTTGAACTCATGTCTCTGGATCATTAGTCCATGCTTGGAAGAACTATCTTGGTAAACACCAATCAGTGATCGTGCCTCCCTTCCTTTCCTCTAATATGAGGGAACAGTTTCACTGCTTAGAACAATAAGTCAACAATTCCCCTGTGATCTGCTGCAAGTTATAAACTAGTACTAATGATAACACAAATGAGTATATCGCTCTGTGAATGTTATCCATCAATGTGCTGAGACAATGAGAAATCAAAAAAGCTGCAATAATTTCTAGAATTATGTTTTAATAGGTGGGCCATTTTTTTAAATATCAGATCACACACTATGCACTTGGGGAAAGAAACCCGTTAGTATTACAGAAATAATGTGTGATGTCAAGTTGTTTTATTTGTTGCTGTAATTATACTGAAATAAACCTTTTAAACAATTTTAAAATAAAATGAAAAAGTAAAATTGTAATTCCAATCAGACTGTATTCTCTTTCCCCCCATTTTCTCATCTTTCCTATTTCTTTCTATTATACTTACTTGGGTAGATTTTCCTATTCTTACACCTGAGTGTCTTAGATCACCTGGGTGCAGCACATAGAGGAAAATTGGGCGAGTCTTGCGGGGTGGGACAGGCGGAACAGAGGTCGCAGGTCAGAGAGCCTGAACGTCAGGAATGGGGTGTGGGGAGAGATCAAGTAGCTTAGAGGTCAGGGCTGCATCGCTGATTGAGGAGCCTGGAGCTCAGGGCTGTATAGGAGAGGGAGATTGGAGATCAGGGAGCCTGGAGGTGAGGGCCAGGTGGTGTGGAGGGAGACCAGAGACCGGGGGCCCTGGAGTTCGGGGCCCTGGAGTTCGGGGCCTGGGAGCAGGGAATTCAGGGATCCAGGAGGTTAGGGTCCTTATTTGCATATGTAAAAAGCCTAATGCCTGCTTCAGGCATGGGTAAAGGATGTTTTTTGTTTGTCCTTACTCAATATGGTGGGTGATGCACTTGCAGTCGAAGAGTGCGCACAATTCCTGACCACCATTTTGGGGACTTGCCTAATGCCTGAAAAATGGGTGCTATGCAGCCCAATTTCTAGGTCCTAGTATTGGACTACTGTGAAATATGAAGAACCTAGTGATCTGTTAAACTTAATTATTTCATATATATTCTATAAATTGTCCTGGTTTAAAAGAAAATCCTGAAAAACACACTTTTATTCAATGGAACAGAGGCTAGATTTTAGCCTGGAGGCGTGTTCCATTTGGGGGCTGGGGTGGAAATCTAGAGGTCAGGAAATCTAGAAGGACGTTTTTCCCGTATATCCTGCAGTTTTTAACTGCAGGGCTCCTTTAATTTTTTTCTGTCGGTTGACAGACCGGAGGCCTTTCAGTTGGGCAATCTTCTTTATAAGGCCGAAACTGAGGAGATGAGTAGGTCTAGTGGGTCTATTGCAGATCATGGGGGAGGTCCAGAACACCGGGGTGTGGTCTGATGGTGATTGGGGAGAGTGGATGATGGTCAGGGGAGCAGATGTGGGCCGTGAGTCCGATGGTAAACAAGGGGAGCAGACGGTGGGGGAGATAGATGGTGGGAGGGTGAGCAAATGGTGTGGGGGGGAGCAGACAGCTTGGGGTGTGGGGTTTACTGGGTAGCTTGTTGGGCCCGGAAGAAGCACTCCTGCTCCTCCTGGTGCACAAACAATGCTGTAAAGGCATTTGCTTTATGGATTCACCTATTTTCATCTCCTTATTACCAGCCACTCTCATTATTATATTTAAATGACCAACCCACATCCCACAAGTAGAATGGTCGCCCGCCCCTCGTTCTGCCTTCGTTAAAACCGGAAGTGGGCGGGTTTGAGGAGGTTTCAGTTCCTGTTTCAGATTTTTTAAATTTTAACCTCTGACACGACCCCAATCCGTCCGTTTTTGGCAGTTAAGATTCAGCCCAGAGTGTTGGAAAAGTTCATTATCTCTGATAGGCTAGTATTAGGTCAGTTAGAAAATAGATTAGCTCATTTTTCTTGGATTTGTCGCGCGATGAAGATCATGTCCATTGTGCCCCTTAGTGGGCGGAATCCGCATTGCGACTCTGGGAGGAGACGATTGAGGAGGATTCTTACAATGATTTTCCCTGCGGCAAATAGCAGGGAAACTCCTCTGTAATTACCGCAGTCAGCCTTGTCCCATTTCTTGAAGATGGTCATGATTACGGTGTCTCTGAGATCCCTGGCATGCTCTCCTCCTTCCAGGTAAGACAGATGAGGTCATGGATTCACGCCAAGAGTACTTCTCCGCCATGCTTTTGTACTTCGATGGGGATTCCATCTGCTCCTGAGGTCTTGTTGTTTTTCATTTGTCAGATGGCCTTTTCAACTTTGAACCTCAAGAAAAATGTAGGGAGCAGCATCAACCTCTGCACATGGCTTTCTTTGATCTCACAAAGGCCTTCGACTCTGTCAATCGCGAGGGATTATGGAGTGTCCTTCTCAAATTCGGCTGTCCTCAAAAATTCATCACCATCCTGCATCTGCTGCACAATGACATGCAAGCCATGATTCTTACCAATGGATCCTTCACAGGCTCAATACAAGTGCAGACCGGGGTCAAGCAAGGCTATGTTATCGCACCAATACTCTTCTCAATCTTCCTCGCTGCAATGTTCATCTCACCCTTAACAAACTTCCCGCTGGAGTGGAGTTAATCTACAGGACGAGCGGGAAATTGTTTAACCTCCGACGCCTCCAGTCCAGATCCAAGGTTGCTTCAACCTCTGTCACAGTTTGCAGACGGCGCTTGCATTTGTGCACATTCGGACTCCGAACTCCAAACCATCATCAACACCTTCACTAAAGCGTATGAGAGTCTAGGCCTCACATTAAACAGCAGTAAGACAAAGGTTCTCTACCAACTTGCCCCATCACACAGTACTGCCCCCCGAATATCAAGATCCATGATGATACCTTGGACAATGTGGATCACTTCCTATACCTTGGGAGTCTACTATCAGCAAGGGCTGCCTGAGGAAAAGAGTGTTCAAAGACCAGGATCTCAAACCCGGCATCAAGCTCATGGTCTACAGAGCAGTAGTGATACTAGCCCTTCTATATTCTTCAGAGACATGGACTATGTACAGTTGGCACCTGAAAGCACTGGAGAAGTATCACCAACGCTGCCTCCGCAAAATCCTGCAAATTCATTGGCAGGATAGGCGCACCAACATCAGTTTTCTCTCTCAGGCCAACAGCCCCAGCATCGAGGCATTGACCACGCTCGACCAGCTCCGATGGACGGGCCACATTGTCCGCATGCACGATACTCGACTCTCAAAATAAGCGCTCTACTTCGAGCTACGTCACGGCAGGCGGGCCCCAGAAAATGCTTCAAGGACACCCTCAAAGCCTCCTTGAAAAGATGCAACAACCCCACCAACTCTTGGGAATCCCTGGCCCAAGACTGCTCAAAGTGAAAGAGGAGCATCCGAGAAGGCATCGAACACTTCGAGTCTCTCCACCGTGAGCACACGGAAGCCAAGCAGAAAAAGCAGATAGAGCGTATGACAAGTCAAGCACCCCACCCACCCGTCCCTCCAACCACCGTCTGTCCCACCTGTGACAGAGACTGTAGGTCCCACAGTGGTCTCATCAGTCACCTTAGAGCTCATATTAGTATGGAAGCAAGTTATCCTCGACTCTGGGGGACTGCCTAAGAAGAAGAGATTAGATCAGTTAGAAAATAGATTAATGTGTAATTTCTCTATTTCGCTCCCACCCTGCTTTATATGCAATATTGGCCTGAAATTTGTGGTCAGCGGCCAAGTGAAGACATTCACCATTGGCCCCAAAGTATGCTTCACACCTGTGTCGAGAACTTTGGCTTTTCTGACATTTAATTCAAATCAATGAAATTAGTGGGGATTCCCTTTTGCAAACTGTTGTGATGCCAACAAGCTGCCTAAGCAGCCAATCAAAATGCAGAATTCTCACAGACAGTGAACAAGGAAGTGAGTAAGCAAGATAAAGATTGAAGCTCTCACATGGGGAAAAAGCTAACCTTAAAATAAAAAAATATATTTTTTAAGGTTCTTAAAATTTTTAATTATTAATAAAATGGACAAATTTCCCACTGCACAAAATTAAAATTAGTTTTCTAGGCCATTAATATCAGTTTAGCAGTAATAACACTGTTAAAACCTCAATTACACCTATTCCCTTTGAGTCTAACTTTTAGTGGGGAATTTAATAGCGTACTTACTGTGGAAGAGCTGAATTTTTCGTCAGTTTCCCTGATTTGGGTGGTTACACAGATTGTCGGCTCTGTGGGGGACGTGGGGAGCTGCACAGTGCAGCCTGTCTCGGAGCTGTCAATGACAGACTGCAACTTCAGGATTTCTACATGCGCCAAATGCCAAAGTTGCGGTCAGTTTCAAAGGCAGAATGACGGCGAACGTTGCCAGTTCGTCGTCATCCCGCTCGCAAATTCAGGGCAATTATGATTGTGCAATGGAATTCTCCTAGCTGTGATACATAAGGACCAACACACGAATTGATATAGCCAGTGTTGCATTAAGGGAAATATGCAACAGTAGTGACTATTTCAGAAACAAAGTACAGCTTCAAAATGATGGCCTAGATTTTCTACTGGAGTTACGCCAGGGAGCCAGTATAACACAGAATGTAATGGAACATTCCTTAAGAGCCACTCTGTCTTTTCTCTCTTGTCCCTGCCACTTGCTGGATTTCCTGCCAGAGGTGACGAGTGAGTAGAATACTTGTTTCCAAGTAGGAGTGGGTGTACCCAAATGTTATGCAAATGATGGACACCGATTGTATGAAATACTTTCCATAATTTGCACCTTGCAACACTGAACAGAAGGGATACCTGTTTGCTCTGGTGTCCAGAGATGCCCTTTATAATTTGAATGGCCAAAAATGGCTAAGCTATCAATAACAGTGATTAAATAATTAGGCTTAGGCTGCCATTTAAAATATTTTGCAAATGTCTTTTTCTTCAAATGGCAGCACAGAGGCTATCAGCCACGCTACTCTGAGGCATGCAGCCAGGGCAGCCAGTCCCCATCCGCTCCCGGGTGAGCAGAGGTTCGTGAGCCTGTTAAAATTATTTCAATTACCCCCAACCCCGGAAATTCAGCTGGGGTCAAGGGTGCAACCATGCAATGGACAGATGTCCCACTCTGCTGCCCTTCCACTGGTTGTACCATGGAGATGAAGGCTGTGCCAGGTTTTCATATTCATTTATATAGCGCAAATAATATGTCCCGTAAGTTCCGAGAATAGATTTTTAACATCTTATAAATATGTAAAATGACAGTTATTTTCTGTATATTAGGAAACTTTGTGACACTACACCGAAGTTCGAGAAATAAAGAATAGCTGCCTGCTGTCGAATCCACAAGAGATAGTGAAGAAAACAAAGGGCTTCAGTTTGGCAAAAAAACTCCCAAGCACGAGACTATTAAAGGATTATCAGCATGGCACAACCAAATGTCACATATTTTCCGCTTCTGTGATCGTTCGCTGGGAATTTTCCACCCATTCGCTTAAATTGGCAGAAAACTGCAGGCTGGAAAGTGCAGAGGCAGGAAATCTAGCCCAAGAAGTCAAGCAATACATTTCACTTAAAACATTCACATTTGTACTTAATGTTTGCGATATGTGTTGTAGAAACAAAATACAACCTAGCAAGCTTGTGGAATATGATTTTTATTCCACAGGTAAAGATGACCCAATAACTCACAGCAACATGATTGCTTGTGAGCAACATAGGTTCGATTTAAAAGCGGAATTAAAAAGGGCATTTGGTATCAGACTTCAGTATCCTCTGTGTTTATAATTTATGTTCTGAAACTGTTATTGAATCTGGAAAATTAAAGGAAGGTCAGAGAAGATAGTTAGTAAAATACTGTACTGGATTGCACTATGTTGGAGCGAAGTGGTACTCTCGTCTGATCTCAATGCGAGCTCCTAATCTTGCCGACGCCTTTGAGGGCAGGTGCTAAGTAGAGGCTAGTACCTTTCACCATTAGGGAGGGTTAATCACCAAGTGAATCACCCTGAGGCTGCTCTTATGCAGTTAACTGAAGAGCAGAATAGACAGAGGAGTCTGGGACCGGTTTTCCCACTTGTTCTCAGGTGGAATAGTGAGTGGCAGCCTTGGACCTCAAACATGAGGGACTGGGAAGAACAAAAAAAGGCAGAATGCTGGTCTGCCAATACAGTTTGAAAATAAAGAGGCAATGTATTGTTTTGATAGAAGCTTTAAATGAAACGTTACTGTATATTTTGTTGAAAATTAGTAGGTTCTCAGTGCCGGGTATTTGGAATGTTCTTGTAACCCATAACAGCTTAAATCAGGGTGTTGCTTCTGGAACTGACGAGGCTTTTAATCACAGCCGTAATACATTTATCACAAGGTGCAGTCAGACCATTAATGATAAATGCAAGTAGCACAACAGCAATCATGACCTCATTCTAGCTCTGTTTGAAAATCTAGATATTTTTAGTTTTACTGGATTCGGGCTTTATAACTGGTACAGTTGCTATGGAAACTGAGGGCCTTCTGGTGTTCCCTTAGTGTCAGTCTTACATTATGGCCACCCCTGAGAATGATTTAAAAAAAAATTATAACCCTTACAAGGCTCGTAATTATATGTCAGGGCATATGTTGATGAGCTGGTAGAGCACAAATTGGAGCGAAAGTTTGATTAGCAAGGTGGCAATAATTTTTCAAATGATGCAAAGTTTGATTGCAGACAAAACAAGGTCCCAGGTTAGCCAAATGTTCACTTCTGAAACAATACTCTGTTAAATCAACACATCGTTAACATAAATAATCAGCTTAAAATCATAAACAAGACCTTCCTGTGTATTATAAGATAACAGGAAAGTTGTGAAATTCTGTTTCTAGTTTTTACTTCAAGTGAAGTAGATGCATAAATACTGAACAATAGGCATTTAATAATATGTTGGTAAAAGATTTGGGAGTTTATCAAAAATATGTACCACCAGACATTATTTGCTGAAGACTGCTTATGACCAATGGGATGGAACTCCAGCTGGTCAACTGGATTAACTGAACCTGACCATAGTCTTTAAAAAATAAAGTACAGGCTTAAAGGCAGAGGAACTCAGTACAAATATGTGAAGCAGATCAGAGCAATGTTGAGCATGGAGGAGGCATGTCAGATCAGGTCTAAACAGCAATAGGATGACAATTGGGAAGGCAAAGAGGAAATATGAAATGAAAATATCAAACAAAATATAAAATAAAGTAACATATTCTACAAGTACATAAGTAACAAAAAGAGAATTAAGATAGGGATATGGCCACGAAGGGATGAGCAAGACAACACTCACAGGGGATGATATTGAAATGGTAGGGAAACAGAATAGAGGGCTAGAAATTCAGTATCGGCCTGGTTGGGGCATTAATTTTTGAGAAGTTGAAAGTTTAACGCCAGGTGCTAATCAATTTTGCTGCCCGCTAAATTCAGTCTTAGCGCTCAAAGATTGCAGGGGAGCACTAAATCAGACGCTAATGGCGTAGGTGGCATAGGCTCCAAGCGATAACAAATATGGGTGTTTATGTGACTGGAAGGCTGTATCCAGTGGGGTTCTGCAGGGCTCAGTGCTGGGTCCCTTACTTTTTGTGGTATATGACTTCAATGTTGGGGGTATGATTAAGAAGTTTGCAGATGACACTAAAATAGGCTGTGTGTCGATAATGAAGAGGAAAGCTGCGGACTGCAGGAAGATATCAATGTTCTGGTCAGGTGGGCAGAACAGTGGCAAATGGAATTCAATCTGGATAAGCGTGAGGTAATGCATTTGGGGAGGTCTAACAAGGCAAATGGTACGACACTGAAAAGTGTAGAGGAACAAAGGGACCTTGGAGTGCAGATCCACACTAATATATTAGCATGGATAGAGGATTGGCTAACGAACAGAAAACAGAGAGTGGGATAAATGGTTCATTCTCGGGTTGGCAATCAGTAACTACTGGGGTGCTGCAGGGATCAGTACTGGGACCCCAACTATTTACAATCTATATTAACGACTTGGATGAAGGGACTGAGTGTAACATAGCCAAGTTTGCTGACTATACAAAGATGGGAGAAAATGCAATGTGTGAGGAAGACACAAAAAACCTGCAAAAGGACATAGACAGGCTAAGTGAGTGAACAAAAATTTGGCAGATGGAGTATAATGTTGGAAAGTGTGAAATTATGCACATTGGCAGAAAAAAAATCAAAGAGCAAGTTATTATTTAAATGGAGAAAAATTGCAAAGTGCTGCAGTACAGCAAAACCTGGGGGTCCTGGTGCATGAAACACAAAAGGTTAGTATGCAGGTACAGCAAGTGATCAGGAAGGCCAATGGAATCTTGGCCTTTATTGCAAAGGGGTTGGAGTATAAAAGCAGGGAAGTCTTGCTGCAGTTATACAGGGTATTGGTGAGGCCAAACCTGGAATACTGCGTACAGTTTTGGTTTCCATATTTAAGAAAGGATATACTTGCTTTGAAGGCAGTTCAGAGAAGGTTCACTAGGTTGATTCCGGAGATGAGGGGGTTGACTTGTGAGAAACAGTTGAGTAGGTTGGGCCTCTACTCATTGGAATTCCGAAGAATGAGAGGTGATCTTATCGAAACGTATAAGATTATGAGGGGGCTTGACAAGGTGGATGCAGAGAGGATGTTTCCACTGATAGGGGAGACTAGAACTAGGGGGCATAATCTTTGAATAAGGGGCCACCCATTTAAAACAGAGAAGAGAAGGAATTTCTTCTCTCAGAGGGTTGTAAATCTGTGGAATTCGCTGCCTCAGAAAACTGTGGAAGCTGGGTAATTGAATAAATTTAAGACAGAAATGGACAATTTCTAAACCAATAAGAGAATAAGGGATGATGGGGAGTGGGCAGGGAAGTGGGCAATGATCGGATCAGCCATGATCGTATTAAATGGCGGAGCAGGCTCGAGGGGCCATATGGCCTACTCCTGCTCCTATTTCTTATGTTCAGTTCCCTGAAGGTAGCAGGCCAGGTAGGTAAGAAGGTATATGGAATACCTGCCTTTTGTTAGTCGAGGCATGGAATACAAGAGCATGCTTGAACTGTATAAAACACTGGTTAGGCAGCAACTGGAGTACTGGTCACTACATTACAGGAATGATGTGATTGCACTGGAAAGATTGCAGAGGAGATTTACAAGAATGTTACCTGGACTGGAGAATTTTGGCTATGAAGAAAGATTGGAGATGCTGGGTCTGTTTTCTTTGGAACGGAGGAGGCTGAGAGGAGACCTGATTGAGTTGTATAAAATTATGAGGGGCCTGGATAGAGTGGATAGGAAGGACTTGTTTCCTTTGGCAGAGGGATCAACAACTAGGGGGGCATAAATTTAAAGTAATTGGCGGGAGGTATAGAGGAGATTATGAGGGGAAATTCCTTTACCCAGAGGATGGTGGGGGTCTGGAACTCACTGCCTGAAAGGGTGTTAAGAGGCAGAAAGCCTCACCACATTTAAAAAATACTTAGATGTGCACTTAAAGTGCCGTAACCTACAGGGCTACGGGCCAAGAGATTGAAGGTGGGATTCGGTTGGATAGCTCTTGGTCGGCCAGCGCGGACACACGGGCTGAAGTGGCCTCCTTCCGTGCTGTAAATTTCTATGATTCTATGAGGTGTGTAATTGGGAGTGAGCATTGGCGAAGGTGCCTTCCAGCCATTAAAGGGGAAGGGGGTGTGGGTCACTTGAGTCTGCACACCAGTACCCAATGATTCGGGGTGGGATCATGCTGTGGGATGAAATGCAAAGTCCTTTCACGGTCTGCAACACTCCGGGAACTAAACAGAAGTTATTTGACTGCAGATACATCCTGCCCTCTCTGCTATTCATAACTGACCTTTGGAATGGAACCTTCTTGACGGCTGGGGTGCATCCCTTTAAGTAGAGCCCCGCCAGCCACCAGCCGGCTAGTTCGCGCCTCCGCTCCCTGGTACTGTCGGCATGAGATGGTAAGGTGGGGGAGCTACTGTAGTTTGCCGATTGGGAGCACAGCAAGCATTGCACACGCGCTGATGTCACGATCTACATGGCGAAAGTTGCCGAGGCGCTGTTATCGCCAGCACTATGGGACCAGTGAATTTGTCGTGGTGTGGGATTTGCCCCGCCATGGCACTACTGCGTGAGTGCCCCATTAGTGCCCCCGCCAGCCACTAACTGGGGGCGCTAACATGCTATATTTCTCCCCTTTGCCATAATTTTCATTGAAGTGGCTAACAAAGAGGACATAACAATAGTAGATGTCAAGAAGAGTGTTATAATGGTTACGATAGAAATAAAGGAGATAACAAACTAGCCAAACTTAAAGAGGACAAAACCCAGGTTCAGATCCATTGCATCCCATGGATACTCAAAGAAACTATGGAGGGGATATCAAAGGCACTAGTATCCATATATAAAAATTCAATGGAAAAAAGAAGAGTGCCAAAGAACTGGCAGATAGCAAATTTATTCCTATCTTTAAAAAGGGAGATGGAACTAATCCAGGGAATGTCAGTGGTAGAAAAGATACAAGAATCTTTGCTAAAAGATCAGATAAAATATCTACGGATGGACAACATAATAAAAAAAAGCATGGCTTTATAATAGTAAATTTAACCAAACTTATTGAATTCTTTGAAGATGTAACAGAAAGAGTAGACAAGGGCAATGCAGTGGATGTGATATACACAGATTTTCAGAAGGCCCTCAATAAGGTGTCACATAAGAAACTCGTGACAAAGGCTAAGATATGTGGAGTCAGGGACCAGGCAGCAGATTTGCTTGAAAATATTTTGCCTACAAAATAGAAAACAGAGGGTAGAAGTTGAGGAAAATTTCTAAGAGTGGCAGAAAGCATAAATGTTGTCTCACAGAGTTTCGTGCTGGGACCACTTTGTATACAGAATTGATTTGCACACAGGAATTGGCGGTATGGTGTCAAAATTTGAAGATGATACTAAATTAGGGAGAATAGCTAATAATGTGGATGACTGCACCAAAATACAGGACGAGATAAACAGGCTGGCAGAGTGGACAGATAAATGAGAAATTAAATTCAATATAGCAGAGTGTGGTTCATGTTGGTAGGAAGAATAAGGAGCTAATTTATTGCTTGGAAGTTAAAAAACTATATGGAGTGGAAGAGCAATGAGATCTGGGAATACAGATACATAAATTGCTAAAAGCAACAACACAAACTGATAAGGCCATAAAGAGTGCAAACAAAGTGCTGGGTTCATTTCTAGGGAAATTGAATACAAAAGCAGGGAGGTAATGTTATATTTATATAGAACCTCGATTAGACCACACAAAGTATTATGTGCAGTTCTGGTCTCCATACTACAAAAATATGCAGAAAAGATTTATGAGAATGTTACCAGAATTGAGAGGATGCAACTGTCAAGAAAGATTGAGCACACTGGGGCTCCTTTCTCTGGAAAAGAGAAGACTAAGGGGAGATCTGATAAGGTTTTTAAAATTATGAAAGAGTTCAATAGCATAGATGTGGAGAAACTATTTCCCCTTGTGGGTGATCCCAGGACAATGGGGGCATAAATATACAATAGTCACTAAGAGATCAAATAAAGAATTCAGGAAGAATTTCTTTACACAGAGAGTGTAAATTCTCTGCCACATGGAGCGTTTGAAGCAGACAGCATTGACACAGTTAAGGGAAGGCTTTATGCATACACGAGGGACAAGGGAATAGAGAGATGTTAGAGCAGGGTGGGAAGAGGTAATTAGAGTGAGAGGAGGCTCATGTGGACTTTAAACACCGGCATAGACCAGTTGTGTTGAATGGCCTGTTTCTGTGCTGTAAATTCTATATAATGCTATTTAATTCAATAGGGCAATGCTGGATTAATCATTCAATACTTCAAAATCATTAACCCTCTGGGTAATATCATGTCAACCAATCAATCAATAAATCAGTGCTTAAGATGGTATTGAGACTGCAGAATGAATGCTAACATAGATTTTTTAGGAACATGAAAAGCCCTAAGCTGAACAAGCACTTCCTTTTTCATAGATCATTCCCATCCATCCATTTTCTCACCCTGGGGTAGATTTTAAGAAGTAGCGTTTAGGTGCAAAGGTTCAGAGCGCGTATATCAGAATTTCCTACATGATTTTCCCTCCAATAAAGCTAATGGATGGTAAATTGTGTGGGCATGCTGACCTTAGCACTTGACTTCCATCATGTGAAGCTCTGCACCAAGTGTAATTCATACAGCTTACCTCCAAACCCCTTAATCCCCTGTTTATATTGTTTGTTTCAGTCACCTTCCTTGGGAACCTCGTTCACATCTTTTTACTTCATTGGATGAAAAAGTTCCACCTGTTTTGTTTTCTTACTCCTAATTTCCTCATTATTAATGTGTGTTGCAAGTAATGTTGATGCCGAACCTCACAATGTTGACAAAATTAGATCTTTTCATGCTTGTATTTCTTACATGCCTTTTGAAAAGTTACTGAACTATATTTACAGTTTTTAAAAAATTTAGCTGATACTCTGTGGTAAAGCTCTATAATAATCGTATCGTAGAGCAGAATACTTAATAACATTTTGTCAAGGGCCACAATTCTAAGCAGTGACTTGTTTGAAGGCCTCTCTCACTGAAAACATGTGCCTCTTTAAAAACATTTACATTTTCATTCTTATCTAAGAGCCACCCTCATTCAGACCCTCAAGCAGTTTGTCTGGAATGGGTCCCAGGGCAGGAGGAGACAAGTAGCCCTTGGACTATAGTTTTTGTGTTATTCTACATTTCTTCACTCATTATAGCATTTAGATTATCTCTCCTTAAAAATCAATTTTACAAACAAATTCACAGAAAGCTGGACTACAGATTGAGGCAGCTATTTTCACCTCATCTCTAAGTTGTAGACAAGCTGGGGGCACTGAGACACCTGTCTCTGTGCCAAGCACCATGTGCACAGCACTTTCCCACTCTTTATAGCTCATGGTGTATCTCTCAGGCATTGGAAATGCTCACTACTAACAGCTTTCCAAAGCTGTTTCAGAGTTTTAAAAATACTGCATCACTTTAATGGAATGCCCCAGATAGGAATTCTATTTATAATTACTCGATGCTTGAAAAAATTCCCACACCACATTTTGACCATTAAATTTGTGGATATGAAAACCCAGTTAAGTAGATTGACACTTTTCAAGCACCTTTTCAGAAACCGAGAATTCCCTAATTTACCTGGGTTAGATGCAGAAATAGCAGCAATGTGAATTCTTATAGAAATCAGAAGAGAATCCCAGGTCTTGCAACACTTCTAGTATTGATAAAATCAATGATAGACCACATCCCAGTAGGTTGAAGTTGTGATTCTAGTACCAGTGACAAAACATTTAGGGGGCAAAATTGCCCTGCACCCATTTTGGAGGCGGTAACCTTCGGGGGCCTGGTCATTTAGCGCCTGAACTGGGAGTACCACCCTGGTACAGAATTCGGTCTTCCGCCCCCACAACGGTCCAGTGCTGCGCTCCAGAGCCCAGTGACATGCTGGCAATGTTAGCGCTGCACGGATGATCCACGTAGCGCTGACGTGGCAGAAAGCCCCTCCCCTTCAATGAAAGGCGAGGGCCACTGCGCAATCTGCAGTCCCTTTGGCGGCAGCCAATGGGCCACCAGGGACGCCAAAGTGCCCGGCAGCCATAATAGAGTGCCGGGCTGCAGGATGGCAGCCTGGCGAGGTGAGGGCCACCATTGTTGGGCCAGCAGAAAAGTCGGCTGATAGAAAAATATGGTGGCCCATGGCGCAAGCAGCCACCCCTGGCGGTGAAATTGGCTGGTGCCATCCTTGCTGCCCACAGGGCAACTTCCCCTGCGGGGCTCAAAGGGGTCAGCATGCATGCCGATTATTGTGTTCCGAACACAGATGAGGCTGCACACAGAGAGATTAAATTAACAGTGACCTCAGTCTTTAATAAGACACTCCAGAGTGAGGAGCAAGCCTTAGGGGCCGGCTAATATACAGTGCTCCCAAGGGATGCTGGGATCCCTTGGGACTTCAGGGGATGAGCTCCCTGGTGGCGGAACATGGGAGTGCATGCTTTACAGATACACAACATCACTCATAGAAAAATAGGTGCAGGAGTAGGACATTCGGCCTTCTAGCCTGCACCGCCATTCAATGAGTTCATGGCTGAACATGCAAATTCAGTATCCTCTTCCTGCTTTCTCGCCATACCCCTTGATCCCCCTAGTAGTAAGGACAACATCTAACTCCCTTTTGAATATATTTAGTGAATTGGCCTCAACTACTTTCTGTGGTAGAGAATTCCACAGGTCCACCACTCTCTGGGTGAAGAAGTTTCTCCTCATCTCGGTCCTAAATGGCTTACCCCTTATCCTTAGACTGTGACCCCTGGTTCTGGACTTCCCCAACTTTGGGAACATTCTTCCTGCATCCAACCTGTCTAAACCCGTCAGAATTTTAAACGTTTCTATGAGGTCCCCTCTCATTCTTCTGAACTCCAGTGAATACAAGCCCAGTTGATCCAGTCTTTTTTGATAGGTCAGTCCCACCATCCCGGGAATCAATCTGGTGAACCTTCGCTGCACTCCCTCAATAGCAAGAATGTCCTTCCTCAAGTTAGGAGACCAAAACTGTACACAATACTCCAGGTGTGGCCTCACCAAGGCCCTGTACAACTGTAGCAACACCTCCCTGCCCCTGTATTCAAATCCTCTCGCTATGAAGGCCAACATGTCATTTGCTTTCTTAACCGCCTGCTGTACCTGCATGCCAACCTTCAATGACTGATGTACCATGACACCCAGGTCTCGTTGCACCTCTCCTTTTCCTAATCTGTCACCATTCAGATAATAGTCTGTCTCTCTCTTTTTACCACCAAAGTGGATAACCTCACATTTATCTACATTATACTTCATCTGCCATGCCTTTGCCCACTCACCTAACCTATCGAAGTCACTCTGCAGCCTCATAGCATCCTCCTCGCAGCTCACACTGCCACCTAACTTAGTGTCATCCGCAAATTTGGAGATACTACATTTAATCCCCTCGTCTAAATCATTAATGTACAGTGTAAACAGCTGAGGCCCCAGCACAGAACCTTGCGGTACCCCACTAGTCACTGCCTGCCATTCTGAAAAGTATCCATTTACTCCTACTCTTTGCTTCCTGTCTGACAACCAGTTCTCAATCCATGTCAGCACACGACCCCCAATCCCATGTGCTTTAACTTTGCACATTAATCTCTTGTGTGGGACCTTGTCGAAAGCCTTCTGAAAGTCCAAATATACCACATTAACTGGTTCTCCCTTGTCCACTCTACTGGAAACATCCTCAAAAAATTCCAGAAGATTTGTCAAGCATGATTTCCCTTTCACAAATCCATGCTGACTTGGACCTATCATGTCTTTCCAAATGCGCTGCTATGACATCCTTAATAATTGATTCCATCATTTTACCCACTACTGAGGTCAGGCTGACCGGTCTATAATTCCCTGTTTTCGCTCTCCCTCCTTTTTTAAAAAGTGGGGTTACATTGGCTATCCTCCACTCGATAGGAACTGATCCAGAGTCAATGGAATGTTGGAAAATGACTGTCAATGCATCCGCTATTTCCAAGGCCACCTCCTTAAGTACTCTGGGATGCAGTCCACCAGGCCCTGGGGATTTATCGGCCTTCAATCCCATCAATTTCCCCAACACAATTTCCCGACTAATAAGGATTTCCCTCAGTTCCTCCTCCTTACTAGACCCTCTGACCCTTTTTATAACCGGAAGGTTGTTTGTGTCCTCCTTAGTGAATACCGAACCAAAGTATTTGTTCAATTGGTCTGCCATTTCTTTGTTCCCCGTTATGACTTCCCCTGATTCTGACTGCAGGGGACCTATGTTTGTCTTTACTAATCTTTTTCTCTTGACATATCGATAGAAACCTTTGCAATCCGTCTTAATGTTCCCTGCAAGCTTCTTCTCGTACTCCATTTTCCCTGCCCTAATCATATAAACATAGAAACATAGAAAATAGGTGCAGGAGTAGGCCATTCGGCCCTTCTAGCCTGCACCGCCATTCAATGAGTTCATGACTGAGCATTCAACTTCAGTACCCCATTCCTGCTTTCTCGCCATACCCCTTGATCCCCCTAGTAGTAAGGACCTCATCTAACTCCTTTTTGAATATATTTAGTGAATTGGCCTCAACAACTTTCTGTGGTAGAGAATTCCACAGGTTCACCACTCTCTGGGTGAAGAAGTTCCTCCGCATCTCGGTCCTAAATGGCTTACCCCTTATCCTTAGACTGTGACCTCTGGTTCTGGACTTCCCCAACATTGGGAACATTCTTCCTGCATCTAACCTGTCTAACCCCGTCAGAATTTTAAATGTTTCTATGAGGTCCCCTCTCATTCTTCTGAACTCCAGTGAATACAAGCCCAGTTGATCCAGTCTTTCTTGATAGGTCAGTCCCGCCATCCCGGGAATCAGTCTGGTGAACCTTCGCTGCACTCCCTCAATAGCAAGAATGTCCTTCCTCAGGTTAGGAGACCAAAACTGTACACAATACTCCAGGTGTGGCCTCACCAATGCCCTGTACAACTGTAGCAACACCTCCCTGCCCCTGTACTCAAATCCCCTTGCTATGAAGGCCAACATGCCATTTGCTTTCTTAACCTCCTGCTGCACCTGCATGCCAACCTTCAATGACTGATGTACCATGACACCCAGGTCTCTTTGCACTTCCCCTTTTCCTAATCTGTCACCATTCAGATAATAGTCTGTCTCTCTGTTTTTACCACCAAAGTGGATAACCTCACATTTATCCACATTATACTTCATCTGCCATGCATTTGCCCACTCACCTAACCTATCCAAGTCGCTCTGCAGCCTCACAGCATCCTCCTCGCAGCTCACACTGCCACCCAACTTAGTGTCATCCGCAAATTTGGAGATACTACATTTAATCCCCTCATCTAAATCATTAATGTACAGTATAAACAGCTGGGGCCCCAGCACAGAACCTTGCGGTACCCCACTAGTCACTGCCTGCCATTCTGAAAAGTACCCATTTACTCCTACTCTTTGCTTCCTGTCTGACAACCAGTTCTCAATCCATGTCAGCACACTACCCCCAATCCCATGTGCTCTAACTTTGCACATCAATCTCTTGTGTGGGACCTTGTCGAACGCCTTCTGAAAGTCCAAATATACCACATCAACTGGTTCTCCCTTGTCCACTCTACTGGAAACATCCTCCAAAAATTCCAGAAGATTTGTCACAAATCCATGCTGACTTGGACCTATCATGTCACCTCTTTCCAAATGCACTGCTATGACATCCTTAATAATTGATTCCATCATTTTACCCACTACCGATGTCAGGCTGACCGGTCTCTCATTCCCTGGTTACATTGGCTACCCTCCACTCTATAGGAACTGATCCAGAGTCAATGGAATGTTGGAAAATGACTGTCAATGCATCCACTATTTCCAAGGCCACCTCCTTAAGTACCCTTTGTCCTCCTCTGCTGAGTTCTAAATTTCTCCCAGTCCCCGGGTTCGCTGCTATTTCTGGCCAATTTGTATGCCACTTCCTTGGCTTTAATACTATCCCTGATTTTCCTTGATAGCCACGGTTGAGCCACCTTCCCTTTTTTATTTTTACGCCAGACAGGGATGTACAATTGTTGTAGTTCATCCATGCGGTCTCTAAATGTCTGCCATTGCCCATCCATAGTCAACCCCTTAAGTATCATTCGTCAATCTATCCTAGCCAATTCACGCCTCATACCTTCAAAGTTACCCTTCTTTAAGTTCTGGACCATGGTCTCTGAATTAACTGTTTCATTCTCCATCCTAATGCAGAATTCCACCACCAAGGGGCCTTGCACAACGTCAAAGTGAAAACTCCCCGCCCAAAGTCAAAGTGAAAACTATTTACAAGGTGAGGCAGTCGGGAGCCTTTCTTACCCTGGTGGACCGCCTCGGTACAAATGTCTGTTCTGGTGTGTTGGCTGTGCCCTCGCTGGGCTGGCATGTTGTTGGCCCTGCAGAGCCACTAGGTGAGCCTGGCCTTGCTGGGCTGTTGGGTGTGATGGGTTCGATTTCCTGGTCCGGCATGGTGTCGTTGATTCTTTGTGTGTTTGTTGTGGGCTCAAAAAAGGTGGTGTCTGCTGTGGGTTGTTCAGGGCAGTCTGTGAACCGTAACCTCGTTTGGTCCAGGTGCTTTCTGCAAATTTGTCCATTGTCTAGTTTGACTACAAACACCCTATTCCCTTCTTTAGCTATCACCGTGCCTGCGATCCACTTGGGACCATGTCCATAGTTTCGCACATGCACAGGGTCATTCAGATCAATTTCCCGTGACATAGTGGCGTGACCATCGTTTACATTTTGTTGCTGCCGCCTGCTCTCTACCTGATCATGCAGGTTGGGGTGAACCAGCGAGAGACTGGTTTTAAGTGTCCTTTTCATGAGTAGCTCAGCCGGGGGCACCCCTGTGAGTGAGTGGGGTCTCGTGCGGTAGCTGAGCAGTACTTGGGACAGGCGGGTTTGGAGTGAGCCTTCTGTGACTCGTTTAAGGCTCTGTTTGATGGTTTGCACTGCCTGCTCTGCCTGCCCATTGGAGGCTGGTTTAAATGGGGCCGAGGTGACATGTTTGATCACATTGCGGGTCATGAATTCTTTAAATTCGGCACTGGTGAAACATGGCCCGTTGTCATTGACCAGTATGTCAGGAAGGTCTTGGGTGGCAAACATGGCCCTCAGGCTTTCAATGGTGGCGGTGGCGGTGCTTCCTGACATTATTTCACGTTGAGTCCATTTTGAAAAAGCATCCACCACCACCAGGAACATTTTACCGAGAATCAGGCCCACATAGTCGACATGGATCCTTGACCATGGTCTGGAGGGCCAAGATCACAAACTTGGTGCTGCCTCTCTGGGCGCGTTGCCGTACACAGGCCTCGAAGTCAAAGTCGATACCAGGCCACCACATGTGGGACCTGGCTATCGCTTTCATCATTACTATACCCGGGTGTGTGCTGTGGAGATCCGAGAGATGAACGTCTCCCTGCCCTTTTTTGGTAGCACTACACAGTAACCCCACAACAGGCAGTCTCTCTGAATGGACAGCTCGTCATTTCGCCGCTGGAACGGCTTGATTGGCTCTTGCATTTCAACGGGGATGCTGGCCCAGCTCCCATGCAGTACACAGTTTTTTACTAGGGACAGCAGAGGATCTTGGCTGGTCCAAGTCCTAATCTGGCGGGCCGTGACAGGTGATTTATCATTTTCAAACGCCTCCATGACCATCAACAAGTCTGCGGGCTGCGCCACCATCAACAAGTTTGCAGGCTGCGCCATTTCCACCCCCGTGGTGGGCAATGGTATCCGACTGAGAGCATCCGCACAGTTCTCGGTGCCTGGCCTGAGGCGGATGGTATAGTTATACGCTGATAGCGCGCCTTTGTATGCGGGCTGAGGCATTAGTATTTATCCCCTTGTT
Source organism: Pristiophorus japonicus (assembly GCF_044704955.1). Taxonomy (NCBI): domain Eukaryota; kingdom Metazoa; phylum Chordata; class Chondrichthyes; family Pristiophoridae; genus Pristiophorus; species Pristiophorus japonicus. Next base: position 69,769,539 of record NC_091985.1, read on the forward strand.
TTCAGCGAACAGGGATGTGAGGGGCTTGTGATCAGTTTCCAGCTCAAATTTGAGGCCAAACAGGTACTGGTGCATTTTCTTTACCCCGAACACACACGCTAATGCCTCTTTCTCAATCATGCTGTAGGCCCTTTCGGCCTTAGACAAGCTGCTGGAAGCATAGGCGACAGGTTGCAACTTCCCCGCAACGTTAGCTTGCTGTAATACACACCCGACTCCGTACGACGACACGGCACATGCTAGCACAAGTCTTTTACACGGGTTACACAATACAAGCAGCTTGTTGGAGTATAAAATGTTTCTGGCTTTCTCAAAAGCAATTACTTGTTTTTTTTTCCTATACCCAGTTCTCACCTTTGCGCAATAACACATGTAGGGGCTCTAAAAGGGTGCTTAACCCCAGTAGGAAGTTACCAAAATAGTTGAGGAGTCCCAGGAACGACTGCAGCTCCATGACATTCTGTGGCCTGGGCGCGTACCTGATAGCCTCTGTCTTGGCGTCTGTGGGCCGAATGCTGTCCGCCGCGATCTTTCTCCCCAAAGACTCCACTTCTGTTGCCATGAAGACACATTTCAACCGTTTCAGCCTCAGCCCTACGCAATCCAGTCACTGGAGGACCTCCTCCAGGTTTTGTAGGTGCTCGGCGGTGTCCCGACCTGTGACCAATATGTTGTCCTGAAAGACCACCGTGTATGGTACCGACTTGAGTAGGCTCTCCATATTTCTCTGGAAGATCGCTGCAGCTGACCGAATTCCAAACGGGCATCTGTTGTAGATGAACATTCCCTTGTGCGTATTGATGCAGGTGAGGCCCTTCGAAGACTCCTACAGCTCCTGTGTCATGTAGGCCGAAGTCAGGTCGAGCTTGGTCAACGTCTTGCCTCCTGCCAGCGTCGCAAAAAGGTCGTCTGCCTTAGGTAGCGGGTATTGGTTCTGTAGCGAGAAACAATTAATAGTTACTTTATAATCGCCGCAAATCCTGACCGTGCCATCACTTTTGAGTACTGGAACAATCGGGCTGGCCCACTCGCTGAATTCCACTGGGGAGATGATGCCCTCGCATTGCAGCCTGTCCAGCTCGATTTCCACTCTCTCACTCATCATGTGAGGTACCGCTCACGCCTTGTGGTGAATGGGTCATGCCTCTGGGACCAAGTGGATCCGCACCTTCGCCCCGGAAAAGTTTCCAATGCCTGGCTCAAAAAGGGAAGAAAATTTGTTAAGAACCAGGGTACATGAGGCCTCATTGACGTGTGATAGCGCTCGGATGTCATCCCAGTTCCAATGGATTTTACCTAGCCAGCTCCTTCCAAGCAGTGTGGGGCCATCGCCCAGGACAATCCAGTGTGGTAGTTCATGCACCGTGCCCTCGTAGGTGACCTTGACCATGGCGCTGCCCAGGACAGTGATAAGCTCTTTGGTGTACCTTCTCAGTTTTGTGTGGATGGGGCTCAGGGCTGGTCTGAATGCCTTGTTGTACCACAGTCTCTCAAACATCTTTTTACTCATGATGGCTTGGCTAGCGCCAGTGTCCAGTTCCATGGCTATGGGTAAGCCATTCAATTTTACGTTTCGCATTATAGGTGGACATTTCATCGAAAATGTGTGCACCCCGTGTACTTCCTCATCTGCCTCCTCTCTCTGAGGCTCGAAATTGCTTTGATCCACCATGGACCGATCTTCCTCTGCTACGTGGTGGTTAGCAGGTTTTGCAGAGTTTGCAGCTCGTTTGCAAGCTCATTGGAGGTGCCCCATTGTCCACAGCTCTTGCAAACATACCCTTTGAAGCGGCATGAATAGACTGAATGGAAGTCTCCACAACACCAATAAGGTGTGAATTGCCTTGCATTCATCCTTTATTGGGGACTCTGAGTCATCTGGGTCACCTGAGGCCTGCTGGCAGTTGCAGACTCGTGGGTTCTGCCCTGTACATTTCTGCTCGCAAACACAGTTCCAGTTAATTTATGAACATTGCTAGCACTCGTGTGTTGAGAGATTTGTTTGGTGTTAACACTGGTGGACATAAACGCCTGTGCTATCGCAATGGCCTTACTGAGGGTCGGTGTCTCTACAGTCAAAAGTTTTTGTAAGATGGTCTCGTGGCCAATGCCCAGTACAAAAAATGTCTCTGAGCATTTGCTCCAGGTAGCCATGAAACTCACATTGTCCTGCAAATCGCCTTAGCTCGGCGACGTAGCTCGCCATTTCCTGATCTTCAGATCGCTGGCACATGTAGAACCGATACCTCGCCATCAGCAAGCTCTCCCTCGGGTTAAGATGCTCCCGAACCAGTGAACACAGCTCCTCATACGACTTATCTGTGGATTTCACCAGAGCCAGAAGATTCTTCATGAGGCTGTAGGTCAGTGCCCCGCAGATTGTGAGGAGGACCGCTCTCCTTTTCGCAGTGCTTCCTTCTCCGTCCAGTTCGTTGGCTACAAAGTACTGGTCTAGCCATTCGACATAGGCTTCCCAGTCCTCACCCTCCGAGAACTTCTCCAGGATACCCGCAGTTTGCTGCATCTTTGCGTTGGATTCGTATTCTCATCGCCAGTTATTGTGTTCCTAACACAGATGAGGCTGCCCACAGGGAGGTTAAAGTAACAGTGACCTCAGTCTTTAATAAGACACTCCAGAGTGAGGAACAGACCTTCGGGGCCGGCTTATATACAGTGCTCCCAAGGGATGCTGGGATCCCTTGGTACTTCAGGGAATGAACTCCCTGGTGGCGGAACATGGGAGTGCATGCTTTACAGATACACAACAGCGATGATGTCATTACCATGCTTGTGCCAGCCTGGGGCGCAAATCACGGAGTGCGGCGCTAACGATACAATGTCCCCAAAATCTCTGGGGCAATTTCCCTGGAGGGGCTATCGACCCCTTCCCCCTTCCTCATTACCATGCTTGCGCCGCTTTAGCGCCCCCCCGGAAGCGCTAATGGGGCTATAAAATCATAGGCAGTCCCTCAAAATCGAGGAAGAATTGCTTCCACTCTAAGGGCCCAAGTTTCCACACGATAAAAAATGGGTACCCCTCCGAGCTGGGCGCCCGTTTTTCGCGCCTAAAACGGCGCCGGAAAAAAAACTCGCGATTCTGGAGAGCCCTGCAGCTCCTTGTCTGTTTGGCGCGGCGCCCAGGGGAGCGGAGCCTACACTCGCGCTGATTTTGTAAGTGGGAGGGGGCGGGTACTATTTAAATTAGTTTTTTTCCTGCCGGCAACCCTGCGCGTGCGCATTGGAGCGTTCGCGCACGCGCAGTGTGAAGGAAACATTGGCACTCGGCCATTTTTGTCGTTCTTTGTAGCTGTTTAATTTTTGAACATTTTTTAATAAAAGCACATTGCCATCAGCACATCAGCACTGAGGCTTCCTGCAGCCTTCTCACTGTCTCCTTCCCGCCTGCCGTCGGGAACGTCTTCCTCCCCCCCCCCCCGCTGCATTCGGGCGGGCGGGCGGTTGGTCGGTCCCGCACTCCCTCCCTCCCGCCCGCCCGCCCGCCGTCAGGAACGAACGAACGAACTTGTGAGGCTGGCTGAAGCGCTTTCACACAGGTAGGAAGATGGTTTATCTTTTCTTTGCTTATAAATTTTTATTTAGGTTGGATTTATTTGTATAATATTTGTAGAAGTATAAATAAGGATTTATTGTAGAATTTAATGACTTCCCTCTCCCCCCCCCACCCTCCCCCTCCACCTCGTTCTGGACGCCTAATTTGTAACCTGCGCCTGATTTTTTAATGTGTAGTACAGGTTTTTTCAGTTCTACAAAAATCTTCACTTGCTCCATTCTAAGTTAGTTTGGAGTACGTTTTCACTGTGGAAACTTTCAAATCAGGCGTCAGTGGCCCCTTTTGAAGAAAAAATTCTGTTCCAAAGTAGAACTGTTCTACCTGACTAGAACTGCAGAAAACAAAATGTGGAGAATTGCGATTTCTAAGATAGTCCGTTCTCCACCAGTTGCTCCTAAAAATCAGGCGCAAATCATGTGGAAACTTGGGCCCCATATATGGGAATTACAGTCTCCGTCACAGGTGGGACAGACAGTCGTTGGAGAAAAGGGTGGGTGGGAAGTCTGGTTTGCCGCACGCTCCTTCTGCTACCTGCGTTTGGTTTCTGCATACTCTTGGCGACGAGACTTGAGGTGCTCAACCCCTCCCGGATGCTCTTCCTCCACTTAGGGCAGTCTTTGGCCAGGGATTCCCAGGTGTTGGTGGGGATGTTGCACTTTATCAAGGTGGCTTTGAGGGTGTCCTTGAAACATTTCCTCTGCCCACCTGCGGCTCGCTTGTCGAGTAGGAGTTCCGAGAAGAGCGCTTGCTTTGGGAGTCTTGTGTCGGGCATGTGGACAACGTGGCCCGCCCAACAGAGCTGGTCAAGTGTGGTATATGCTTCGATGCTGGGGATGTTGGCCTGATTAAGAACACTGGCTATAAAAAAGGGGAATTTCACCTCCTTACATTTGATATTGTAACCCTCCAAAATGTAGTTCTTTCTGTATGTTTACTAGATACCAATTGCTGGAACCCTTTCTGGTCCAAGCTAACCCTCTTATTATAAGTTTAGGGTCTTGCCTTAGACATTCTCTCAGGTACATTGGTGCCATTCACTCCCACAAGCGGTCTTCATTTGGCTTTGTGCCCATTTTGCACAATATCTAACTATACTATTGCATATCCCAGGGATGTAACAATACTATCTGCCTTGTGCTCCTTCAATCTCTCTGACTGAACACTTGGTGAGATGAAGCTAGATACAAATCATTAAGCTACGTGAACACAGCAAGTGAACATACAGTGCAACTGTTATGGTCACATTCACTTAGTTCAATCAGTACAACTCGCTTTACATAATAACACAAAATAATGAACGCAATACACTTCTCCACATCAGTCTTGCTTGTTTTAAACAAAATAACTTCAAACTATTAGAAACATAGAAAATAGGCGCAGGAGTAGGCCATTCGGCCCTTCGAGCCTGCACCACCATTCAACAAGATCATGGCTGATCATTCCCTCAGTACCCCTTTCCTGCTTTCTCTCCATACCCCTTGATCCCCTTAGCCGCAAAGGGCCATATCTAACTCCCTCTTGAATATATCCAATGAACTAACATTAACAACTCTCTGCGGTAGGGAATTCCACAGGTTAACAACTCTCTGAGTGAAGAAGTTTCTCCTCATCTCAGTCCTAAGTGGCCTACCCCTTATCCTAAGACTGTGTCCTCTGGTTCTGGTCTTCCCTAACATCGGGAACATTCTACCCGCATCTAACCTGTCCCGTCCCGTCAGAATCTTATATGTTTCTATGTTACCCTGCATTCTAACCTTCTCATAGCCTTTGCTGGGCATGATTGCCTTTGCAACTTTCTGATGCAAAACCTGATTGACCAAGCAGTCTTTGCTGGACCCGTGTCTGTCTTGTTTTTTTTAATCTCCTTGTGTTCACAGTTAAAGCGCAAACGTGTCAGACCCCTTGCCAAGCGTCCAGGATCAGGGAATTCCCCAAAATGATGGCCCTGAACCTCCGATATTTACTGAGCATTCGGAGCAGGTGAGAGAAATTATGTACAGGAAATCTGGAAGTGTGGGATCCCTAAACACCCTGTGGGGCGTGATTTCAAGCTGTCGACCGGGAAAGCCTATGGCACACAGCCATAGCCATGGGGCGAGTAAGTCTACTGGCGGTGGAGGGGGGAGCTGAAGGATAGCGAGGAGGCGGAGAGATCACGGGGGAGTGAGCAGATTGTGGGGGAAGATCGCGAGGGGAGAGATCACAGTAGAGGGTCAGTAATTGCAATGGGGGGGGGTCAGTGATCATGGGTGGGTCGGGGAAATCGGGATCAAACATCGTGGAGGTGGGGGGGATCAATAGATCATGGGAAAGTTTGACAGGGTAAGCTTGTTGGACTTTGAGGAAACACTTCTGCTCCTCCTGGCCCACAAGCAGAGCTGTAAAGAAACCTACCTGATGGATCCAGTCCTTCTTGCCTACTTTTACGAGCCAGGTTTCCCAAGGCCAAGGAAGCCTGGCCGACAGCAGTTAAAAATCAAAATCATTTTAAAATGGAGGCACGCAGCCTCCTTAAAAGGTTTTACCGACCAACGGGGTAGCCTTGAGGAGGAATTCATAGAATGCATATGGGATTGTTTCTTAGAACAGTATGTTACAGAACCTACAAGGGAGCAAGCTATCTTAGTTCTGGTCCTGTGTAATGAGACAGGAATAATAAATGATCTCCTACTAAAAGATCCTCTCGGAATGAGTGATCACAGTATGGTTGAATTTGTAATACAGATTGAGGGTGAGGAAGTAGTGTCTCAAATGAGCATACTATGTTTAAACAAAGGGGACTACAGTGGGATGAGGGCAGAATTGGCTAAAGTAGACTGGGAACACAGACTAAATGGTGGCACAATTGAGGAACAGTGGAGGACTTTTAAGGAGCTCTTTCATAGTGCTCAACAAAAATATATTCCAGTGAAAAAGAAGGGCGGTAAGAGAAGGGATAACCAGCCGTGGATAACCAAGGAAATAAAGAAGAGTATCAAATTAAAAACCAATGCGTATAAGGTGGCCTAGGTTAGTGGGAAACTAGAAGATTGGGAAAATTTTAAATGACAGCAAAGAATGACTAAGAAAGCAATAAAGAAAGGAAAGATAGATTACGAAAGTAAACTTGTGCAAAACATAAAAACAGATAGTAAAAGTTTTTACTGATATATAAAACGGAAAAGAGTGACTAAAGTAAATGTTGGTCCCTTAGAAGATGAGAAGGGGGATTTAATAATGGGAAATGTGGAAATGGCTGAGACCTTAAACAATTATTTTGCTTCGGTTTTCACAGTGGCAGACACAAAAACCATGCCAAAAATTGCTGGCCACGGGAATGTGGGAAGGGAGGACCTTGAGACAATCACTATCACTAGGCAGGTAGTGCTGGACAGACTAATGGGACTTAAGGTAGACAAGTTCCCTGGTCCTGATGAAATGCATCCCAGGGTATTAAAAGAGATGGTGGAAGTTATAGCAGATGCATTCGTTATAATCTACCAAAATTCTCTGGACTCTGGGGAGGTACCAGCGGATTGGAAAGCAGCTAATGTAACACCTCTGTTTAAAAAGGGGGGCAGACAAAAGGCAGGTAACTATAGGCCGGTTAGTTTAACATCTGTAATGGGGAAAATGCTTGAAGCTATCATTAAGGAAGAAATAGCGGGACATCTAGATAGGAATAGTGCAATCAAGCAGACACAACATGGATTCATGAAGGGGAAATCATGTTTGACTAATTTACTGGAATTCTTTGAGGATATAACGAGCATGGTGGATAGAGGTGTACCGATGGATGTGGTGTATTTAGATTTCCAAAAGGCATTCGATAAGGTGCCACACAAAAGGTTACTGCAGAAGATAAAGGTACGCAGAGTCAGAGGAAATGTATTAGCATGGATCGAGAATTGGCTGGCTAACAGAAAGCAGAGAGTCGGGATAAATGGGTGCTTTTCGGGTTGGAAATCGGTGGTTAGTGGTGTGCCACAGGGATCGGTGCTGGGACCACAACTGTTTACAATATACATAGATGACCTGGAAGAGGGTACAGAGTGTAGTGTAACAAAATTTGCAGATGACACAAAGATTAGTGGGAAAGCAGGTTGTGTAGAGGACACAGAGAGGCTGCAAAGAGATTTAGATAGGTTAAGCGAATGGGCTAAGGTTTGGCAGATGGAATACAATGTCGGAAAATGTGAGGTCATCCACCTTGGAAAAAAAAACATTAAAAGGGAATATTATTTGAATGGGGAGAAATTACAACATGCTGCGGTGTAGAGGGACCTGGGGGTCCTTGTGCATGAATCCCAAAAAGTTAGTTTGCAGGTGCAGCAGGTAATCAGGAAGGCAAATGGAATGTTGGCCTTCATTGCGAGAGGGATGGAGTACAAAAGCAGGGAGCTCCTGCTGCAACTGTACAGGGTATTGGTGAGGCCGCACCTGGAGTACTGCATGCAGTTTTGGTCACCTTTCTTACGGAAGGATATACTAGCTTTGGAGTGGGTACAGAGACGATTCACTAGGCTGATTCCAGAGATGAGGGGATTACCTGATGATGATAGATTGAGCAGACTGGGTCTTTACTCGTTGGAGTTCAGAAGGATGAGGGGTGATCTTATAGAAACATTTAAAATAATGAAAGGGATAGACAAGATAGAGGAAGAGAAGTTGTTTCCATTGGTCAGGGAGACTAGAACTAGGGGGCACAGCCTCAAAATACGGGGGAGCCAATTTAAAACCGAGTTGAGAAGGAATTTCTTCTCCCAGAGGGTTGTGAATCTGTGGAATTCTCTGCCCAAGGAAGCAGTTGAGGCTAGCTCATTGAATGTATTCAAATCATAGATAGATAGATTTTTAACCAATAAGGGAATTAAGGGTTACGGGGAGCGGGCGGGTAAGTGGAGCTGAGTCCATGGCCAGATCAGCCATGATCTTGTTGAATGGCGGAGCAGGCTCGAGGTGCTAGATGGCCCTCTCCTGTTCCTAATTTTTATGTTCTTATTATGTTCTTACGGCTAAGGGGATCAAGGGCCATGGAGAGAAAGCAGGAAATGGATACTGAGGGAATAATCAGCCATGATCTTATTGAATGGCGGTGCAGGCTCGAAGGTCCGAATGGCCTACTCCTGCACCTATTTTCTATGTTTCTATGTTTCTATGTTTCTATGACCCGTCGCCTGCCCCTCATCCCACCTCCATTGTAACCGGAAGTGGGTGGGTTGGGTTTGGGTTTGAAAGTTTTTGCATTTTAACTTCCCGCCTGACCCAAACCCACCCTTTTTCAGGATTAAAATGACCTCCAATGAGTGTGAGTTGTTTATTGATTACTGAGATAAGCTAACAACTTGCTTACAATCTTTGAGCAAAACAACTTCATTAGTGTAGTGTCCTTACATCATACTATAGAATCACATGAGGCATGTACTGCAGACAAGGTCACTATGTAACCTGAACCTTTATTCCCTGGACCAAGAAGTGCTGACCCTGCGTGGGACCTCCCTTTATATACCTGGATGACCAGGTGAGGAATGTCTCCCACAGGTTCAGCCCTGTGGTCAAGGTATGCATTTCTCAGGTCCAGTGTTGTTACATAAAGATTACAGTTATGTGAAGGTTACAAACATGACATCACCTCCCCCCAACGTCTTTGGGTCAAAGATTGAGTCTTTCAGACAGTCAACGCTCTCTCGTGGAGCGCCGCAGTTGGGGCTCTGGTGGTTGAGCCTTGGCATGCGTCTCTGTCGCCTGAGGTGATTCCGGCTCATCCGGGCTGGCCGCAGGGACTGTGCATGCTGGTGAATGTCCTTGTTGCTTGTTCACTGGCAGTGGTGTGGGTGACATCTCATGATCTTCCTCAGGTTCCTCAGTGTCCATGCTGAACCTTTCTTTACTTGGTCCAGATGTTTGCGGCATATCTGCCCATTGTTAAGTCTGACCACTATAACCCTATTCCCCTCTTTGCCAATTACAGTATCCTCAAGCCACTTGGGTCCCAATGCATGATTGAAAATGAATACAAGGTCATCGATTTCTATGCATCTCCCCACTGAGTTGCGATCATGGCACTCGATTTGGGACTGGAGCTTGCCCTCAACAATGTCTGACAGGGCTGGATGAATGAGGGACAGCTGCATTTTAAGCATGCGTTTCATGAGTAGTTCCACGGGCGGGACTCCCGTGAGCGAATGCGGGCGGGACTCCCGTGAGCGAATGCGGGCGGGACCTATAGGCCAGCAGGAGGCGCGATAGGCAGTACTGAAGGGAGGGTCCTTGAATCCGGAGCATGCCCTGTTTTATGATTTGAACAGCACGTTCCGCCTGGTCATTGGAAGCTGGCTTGAACGGTGCTGTCCTGATGTGTTTGATACCATTATCCAACATAAACTCCTGGAATTCATAGCTAGTGAAACATGGGCCATTGTCGCTAACTAGAATGTCTGGCAAGCCGTGGGTCGCAAAGACCGTACGCGGACTCTCCACAGTGGTGGACGTCGTGCACGAATTCAATATGATTCACTCGATCCATTTCGAGTATGCATCGACAACAATCAGGAACATTTTTCCCATGAATGGGCCCGTGTAGTCTACGTGAATACGTGACCATGGCCTGGTGGGCCAGGGCCACGGGCTGAGTGGGGCCTCCCTGGGGGGCCTTTCCCAGCTGAACACAAGTTGTGCACCTGCGAACACAGTGTTCCAGGTCTGAATCAATTCCTGGCCACCATACATGTGACCGGGCAATGGCCTTCATTAGCACGATGCCTGGGTGCTCGCTGTGGAGTTCCCTGATGAATGTTTCCCTTCCTTTCTGGGGCATGACTACCCAGCTGCCCCTAGCAGGCAGTCGGCTTGGATGGAGAGCTCGTCCATCCGTCTGTGAAACGGTCTGACCTCCTCGGAGCACGCTCCGTGTGCGGGCGCCCAATCCCCAGTCAGGACACATTTCTTTATCAGGGATAAGAGGGGATCTCTGTTGGTCCAGATTTTGATCTGGTGGGCTGTGATGGGGGAGCCTGCAGTATCGAAAGTCTCAACGGCCATGACCATCTCCGCGCTTTGCTCCGACGCCCCCTCAGTGGTCGCCAGTGGGAGCCTGCTGAGTGCTTCAGCGCAATTTTCGGTGCCTGGCCGGTGCAGTATGGTGTAGTCATAGGCAACCAGCGTGAGGGCCCACCGCTGTACGCGAGCTGACGCATTGGCATTGACAGCCTTGCTGTTGGACAACAGGGATGTTAACGGCTTGTGGTCCATTTCTAATTCGAACCTTCTACTGAAAAGGTACTGGTGCATTTTTTTCACCCCGTAGACACAAGCGAATGCTTCCTTTTCAACCATACCATATCCCCGTTCTGCCTGGGAGAGCGACCTGGAGGCATAAGTCACAGGTTGAAGTTGGCCCTCATCATTACTCTGCTGCAACACGCACCCAACTCCATAGGATGATGCATCACACGTTAAAACCAGTTTCTTACAGGGGTTGTACAAGGTCAACAGCTTGTTAGAACAAAGCAGGTTCTGCGCCCGATTGAAAGCCCGTTCTTGACAGTTCCCCCAAAACCATTCGCAATCCTTACGCAGGAGCACATGTAGTGGCTCCACCAATGTGCTTAAGTTCGGCAGAAAGTTCCCGAAGTAGTTCAAGAGTCCCAAGAATGACCGCAACTCCAATGTGTTGTCGGTCCTGGGCGCACGATGGATCGTCTCCGTTTTGGATTTGGTAGGCCGGATCCTGTCTGCGGCAACCCTCCTGCCCAAAAACCCGACCTCTGGGGCCAAAAACACACACTTGGACTTCTATAGTCGCAAGCCTACCCGGTCCAGTCGGCGTAGCACCTCCTCCAGGTTGTGGAGGTGTTCCTCGGTGTCTCGTCCCGTGATTAGGATGCCATCTTGGAATACGATTGTTCCAGGAATGGATTTAAGCAAGCTTTCCATGTTCCTCTGGAAGATAGCGGCCGCTGAACGAATGCCAAATGGACACTAATTGTAAACAAATAGCCCCTTGTGTGTAGTGATGGTGGTCAGAAGCTTGGATTCTTCAGCCAGTTCCTGAGTCATGTAGGCTGAGGTGAGGTCCAACTTGGTGAACAGCTTGCCACCTGCCAGCGTGGCAAAAAGATCGTCCACTCTCGGAAGCGGGTATTGGTCCTGTAGTGACACTCGATTGATGGTGGCCTTGTAGTCACCACAAATCCTGACCGAGCCATCCGCTTTAAGGACAGGAACGATGGGGCTTGCCCAGTCACTGAATTCAATGGCGAATCTATGCCCTCTCTTAGCAGTCTGTCCAACTCACTCTCAATACTCTCACGCATCACATACGGCACGGCTCTGGCTTCGTGGTGCACTGGTCTGGCGTCCAGGGTGATGCGTATCACTACTTTGGTGCCCTTAAAAGTCCCGATACTTGGTTGAAAAAGTGATTCGAATTTCTGTAGGACCTGTGAGCATGAACTTCGCTCCACAGATGAAATGGCATGCACATCCCCCCATTTCCAGTTCATCTCGGCTAGCCAGCTCCTCCCCAAGAGCGCGGGACCATTCCCTGGGACAATCCAGAGTGGCAGCCGGTTCTCCAATCCATTGTGTGTGACCACCAAGTTTGCACTGCCTAGCACTGGGATGATCTCTCTAGTGTACGTCCGTAACTGCGTGTCAATGCATTCCAGTTTGGGCCTGTTAACTTTGAGTGGGCATAGTTTTTCAAATTGTTGGGCACTCATAAGTGACTGGCTGGCTCCTGTGTCCAGCTCCATGTGTACCGGGATGCAATTTAATAGGACTTTCATCATCATAGGTGGCATTTTGGTATACGAGCTGTGGATGTCTGCCACATGAACCCGCTGGACTTCAACATCCATAGCTTTGCCCCAAGCATCAACCTGCCTTGCAGACCCCTCGTCTGGTTCGTCTACTTCGTAAACTAGCCTCGCTATGGGCTTTCTGTACATTCTGGCCAAATGTCCACTGAAGTTACAGTTTCTACAGATAAATTGTTGAAACCTACAGATTTTCGCAGCATGACTGCCACCGCACCTCCACCATGAGCTGAGATTGTTTTGAACAAAGGAACTGTTACCAGGCATTCCTCTCTGATTGTTTCTTTGATTACTCCCGAGCACTCTTTTGGTGAATGTCAATGGTCCCATCCCGGGATGCATTGTCCCTTGTGATGGCGTGAATTGCTGATCCCCCTACCATTGTCTCTGTTGCTGGCCCACCCTAGAGTCTGTTGCTGCCTGGGCGGTGTCGAATTGCCCTTGCCTGTCTGCGGGGTTCTGAGTCTCGTTTACAATGTTAACTCCCTGGTCCATCGCCGTGTTGGAACCAGGGCTGCGCGCGTAAATTATCTTGGTCTCCTCTTCCCCTGCCATGAAGGTCTGAGCTATCAACGCTGCCCTTTCCAAAGTCAAGTCCTTGGTCTCGATAAGCTTCCTGAAAATCCCGGTATGCCCAATGCCCTCAATGAAGAAATCCCTTAACATCTCCCCCCTGCAGGCGTCTGTGAACTTACAGAGGCTGGCCAAACGCTGAAGGTCCGCAACGAAGTCCGATATGCTTTGTCCCTCCCAACGCCAGTGTGTATAGAACCGGTGCCGGGCCATGTGTATACTGCTCGCCGGTTTGAGGTGCTCACCGATCAGTGTGCTGAGCTCTTCAAAGGACTTGTCCGCCGGCTTCTCAGGTGTGAGCAGGTCTTTCATCAGCGCATACGTCTTGGATCCACAGCTGGTCAGTAGATGCGCCCTCCGCTTGTCAGCCGCTTCCTCTCCCAGCCAGTCCTTCGTGACAAAGCTCTGCTGGAGCCTCTCAACGAAATCGTCTCAGTCCTCACCGACACAGTACCGTTCCTCTGTGCTACCGGTGGCCATCCTCGTGGGTCGTTGATTCCCGTTTCTCATCGGCAAATGTAGTGTCCTTACACCATACTATAGAATCATACGAGGCATGTACTGCAGACAAGGTCACTACGTGACCTGAACTTTTATTCCCAGGACCAAGAAGTGCTGACCCTGCATGGGACCTCCCTTTATATACCTGGATGACCAGGTGAGGAGTGTCTCCCACAAGTTCACCCCCTGTGGTCAAGGTGTGCATTTCTCAGGTGTATACAGTGTACAGTGTTGTTACATTAAGGTTACAGTTATGTGAAGGTTACAAACATGACAATTAGCATATAAGCTACCTTTCATCTAGGTGCCTTTTTTACTACATGTTACTTTAAAAACCCAACATGCAAAGTAATCTCTCTCCAAAAATCTCTTGGCAGAGAAAAGGTCAAACATTTCTGAAATTTGACATCCTTCAAGTAGGATATCTGAAGAGTTGCTGCCCATCCAGCAAAATTACGAAGTTCTTTCATGTGGGAGATCTTGATGGGTTAATCAATACTGAGGGACCAAAGATTCAAGAATCAGAACTTCCATAAGCAATAATGGGGCATGACAACGGTTATTGACTCCTTCATCGGATTTTTGTGTTGTAAGGGAAAACAGGGGAAGGCCATGAGTTGCCGATGTAAGGAGGATGCTGGAATGCAACCATATACCCGTTGCATATTCTGTGTTTGTATTTATTTTTTTGCCACATGTGTCTTAGGAAAATTAAATGAAAGCACATTTTTAATTAACAGAAACCTCGTGCTGCATCTGGCAGTGGAAAATGTTTACTAATAAAATTTCTGGGCTTTGAAATCTCTTTGTAAATGGAAGATTACAATCTGGCATAAGTGGCAGATGATATTTATGCCACATAGATGCTGGGTAATGACCATCTCCAACAAGAAAAAATCTAACTACATTTTATGACCTTCAATGACCCCCACCCCTAGTCTCCCATCATCAACATCTTAGGAGTCACCATTGACCAGAAGCTTGCTTCAACATAAACCTGTGCTTTGAAATAGTTCAGGCCTGGCCATTAGCTGTAGCTACATTAATGCCATGCCAACAAGGGCAGTGCGAAGCCTTACGCTGCTTGGAATGGTTTACCTCCTCATCCCTTAAAGCCGAACCACTATCTACGTGGCTCAAATCAGAGGGTGATGGATATTGCCACCCACCTAGATAGCTGTAGTTGAAACAATATTCAAAAAGCTCCACACCATCCAGTACAGAGCAGTCTGCTTGATCGGCACCCCTGCTACTGGAGTCAGTATCCACCCAGTTTATCACCGGCATACTATGGTTACAATATATACTTTCTATAGCAATTCAACAAACTTACTTCAACAGCATATCCCTGGCCACAACCTATACTTCCAAGAAAATCAAGAACAGTAATGACATGGGAACACCTTCACCTCCAAGGTCCCCTCCAAATCACACGCAATCCTGATTTGGACAAATATTGCCACTCATGTACCATCGCTGGGTCACAATTCTGAATTTCCCTACCTAACATCATTGTGAGTGCACCGTCATCACAAGGACCCTGATTGACCAAGAAAAAAGCTCAGCATCTTTGCCAGCATCTCCCATACAATACGCACAAATGAAAAAGAAACAGATTTAAATGGGTTGAGGCAGAGTCAGAGGTTTAGTCCCACTCTGTTTGATGATGTAACTGACCATGTTGTTGCATTGTTGGTCCAATGCACTATTCTAAACCTGTGCATTGAAATAGTTCGGGGCCTGGCCATTAGCTGTAGTCTAGTAATGTGCTGTGTCATGTAAGACTCTCATACTCCCTCACTGCAAGCTGATAAGTTGTTGAGTTATGGGGCAGACCTTAGTGAGCACATAACATGTTGAAGCAAACCAAAAATAATTCACCAGTGTGTGTTGGATTTTGCTGCTGAGACAAGAAGGAGATGAGAATTCATCCGAGCTGCTCCTTTACATGGACATAAAAACGGAGTGAGCTATATTGTCTGAATGGCCTTT
Organism: Pristiophorus japonicus; assembly: GCF_044704955.1. Taxonomy (NCBI): domain Eukaryota; kingdom Metazoa; phylum Chordata; class Chondrichthyes; family Pristiophoridae; genus Pristiophorus; species Pristiophorus japonicus. The sequence continues at coordinate 69,784,974 of NC_091985.1, forward strand.
CATCCCTGTCTTCTTCTGTTCTAAATACAACATCAGACTGAATATTTAATTAGGTTTTGTTCTGGGAATGCATCTTTCTCTTTTAATGGGTATGGCAAAAATTGAGCATTTTGATTACTTATTGCATTATTTCTTGCTGGTCACACTCTGCACAGCATTCAGGCAGATACTGTTAGCTGATTCTTTTTTAAGCTACAAAGAATACACGTTGCAGTCTGGCTGATATACATACCTCAGGACCAGGCCTTGATAACCTGGGCTGATTGCTACCATTGTCCTTGGACGGGGACCTGTCTCACAGATCATTGAGTGTTTGGAACTGATCAATGGGTCTAATCATTCTATTCAATTCAAACTTCCTAAGTGATTGACACCTTGGGGATCTTTTTAAACAAATAGGTTTGATTGACAGTTGTTGTCTGTATTGAAGACTTGAGTCAGAGTTATGAGAAAAGCAAGGTCATGATCCTTTTTGGACTTTGACTGACAGCTCTGTAGTCAGTAGCTGTAGCTGTAGGATTATATGTGGGCTGCCTGTGCTCAGGTCACTAGTCAATCTGAAACTGCCAGGAGTATAAGCCTAGCCAGAGGTTTCTATGGCAACGAACATATATGTAAGATGGGACCCTATTTCGAGGATCCATCATATGTTGAGGGTTAGCGCAGGAGATGTGTCTGTTATTTTTGACATTTCAAGGAGATTAATAAAAGTTTGTAATCATGATAATAATACAATTTGTATTAAGAAGTATTATTTTACTTGTTTTCTGTTCAATAAATTTGTCTGGTGATATTTTGTTTGAACCATGGACTCATAGGCTGCAATTTTCCCTACCTCGGCGTGCGATGTCGGTGGCGGATCTCAGACCTGTTATTGGCCCAATCCCGGCCTCCGACATGACATTCCTCTGATTGGGCTTGTTAAGCCCGCCCAGCGTGTTTCCCAGACAATTGAAGGAAGCGGGTCTGATGACATCATTTATGACGTGTCATCAGTTGGTTTCCTTAAAGAGACCATGCGCAAATTTACTTTGACAGTTGTGCTGTCAGTGTTCCATAGCATTGAGGTGCTGCAAACACTGACAAGCACTGCACAAAAGTGCACGGCTGTACCCAGGCTCTCACATGACTCCCTCCATCATATGCTTATGGAGTGAGTCACAACACACAGGGAGGTCCTCTTCCATTCCAATGGGCGAAAGAGACTACCCCAGGAGACCAATGCAGCCTGATTGCACAGGATGGCACAAGCAGAGATGTCATCAGGAAGACCTGGCTGCAGTGGTGCAAATCTTTCAATCATCTCAGTAGATCACGAAACGTTACTGTAATGCCACACTCACCCTCATCCTGCTGTGCCACTCATCACATCCCCATCACTCTGCCTTCCCTACCCTACTCCTGCACATCCTTACTCACACCAACTTACCTTGCACCTCAACCGATCCCTTTCTATCTACATTATCATTTCCCCAGCTCATTAGCCACCCATCACACTCACCCTCATTCTTGTCCAATCATACCAACACATCAACACAACACACAAGGGTAGAGGCACTTGTATGTTTTAGCCAATGTTCACGTGAAGTTTCTGTTAATGTGCTGCTAAACATTGAAACCTTTTTTTCAATACTTTGCCTTCTTGGACAGATTTGTGTGCAACTTTGCAAATGTCTGAGTGAGTTGCAGTGAGACATAATGGTAGCCCCCCCCCCCCCCCACCACCCCCACATCTCCTATAATGCTGATGAGTGTGAAAGGAATGGCTTAGCATTATGTTGGTGTGGAATGGTGCCAAATTTGCGCATCGTGTGGCAACCAGGGTGTGCAGCATCAAGTGAAGTAAATGTGGCCATGGAGAGACCATCCCTGGCCTCCTGGGCAGCAATGTGGTCGGGCATTGATGCCCTCTGTCCTGTGCAGCATCAGGTGATTGCGGAGATGGTTGGTGTTGTTGGTGCTGCTACTGTTGGGGCTGATTGTGGTGGGATTCTGAGGACCAAGGTGAGAGAGTTTCAAGGGCAACCATGCTGATGGAATAGATGGCAGGTGAAGTAGTGATGACAAAAGCAATCTGTCAATGGTGGCAGAGATAATGAGATCAGACTGCATTGAGATTTGTGCAAAGACTTGCAGCATCCTGAATCTGTACTGGAAATGCAGTTTCGAGATGCGAGTGCTTAAGGAAAGATATCTGAATCAGCTGGGGACTTTGAGTTGACATTTAAAGCTGTCAACTCATCAGCTGATTCAATGGCCACCGACCTCCCGTCTCAGCTTCATTGATGAGATCTAGGCACAGCAGGAAACCAGTGATAGTTAAGTAGCTGGGTCAAAAAACATTGTTAAGTGATTGTAAACAAACCACCAATGATTTGAATTGGGTCCCCGCCGCTGTCGGATCTGCTCAGTGCTGGCAGACACGACATCGGGAAATGCAAGTGTGCACATTTTGACAGTGGGTTCTTGACCCACTGTCAATCACTTTAAATTTCACAGCTGATCTGCCACCAATTGGGTCTGTTAAGCACTGGCAAAATCACGACCATAGAGTGTATATTCCTCCACCTACCAAAGTTCAGGAGATCATGTGGCTGCACAATTGGCAAGTTATTACTGGAAAAATAATGGCACATTAATGATACACACTGTTATTAATGCACAAATCGGCCAGCAAGTTCATGGGATTAGGAGATATGGCATGAGTTGCGTATCTCCAGAACTTATTCAATTTATACTGCTCCGTTGTTTACTTCACACAAACGGCACCTTGTCCTTAGCCTCCCTGTTATTTTTAAGAACTTGCTGGATTTTCACATTAATTGACCAACAAACTCACCGCAGAAAGTTAGCGTTTAAAATTAAGAGTGGAAGTACCCTTTTAATAACGTGATAATTATTAATGCAATGCTAATCAACCTCTCTGGCCCAGAAAGAGAACAATTTAAACTGGTCATTCTCATTATTCCATGACAAGGTCCCACACAAGAGATTGGTGTGCAAAATTAAAGCACATGGTATTGGGGATAATGTACTGACGTGGATAGAGAACTGGTTGGCAGACAGGAAGCAGAGAGTCGGGATAAATGGGTCCTTTTTAGAATGGCAGGCAGTGACTAGTGGGGTGCCACAGGGCTCAGTGCTGGGACCCCAGCTATTTACAATATACATTAATGATTTGGATGAGGGAATTGAGTGTAATATCTTCAAGTTTGCAGATGACACTAAGTTGGGTGGCGGTGTGAACTGTGAGGAGGACACGAAAAGGCTGCAGGGTGACTTGGACAGGTTAGGCGAGTGGGCAAATGCGTGGCAGATGCAGTATAATGTGGATAAATGTGAGGTTATCCATTTTGGTGGCAAAAACACGAAGGCAGAATATTATCTGAATGGTGGCAGATTAGGAAAAGGGGAGGTGCAACGAGACCTGGGTGTCATGGTACATCAGTCATTGAAAGTTGGCATGCAGGTTCAGCAGGCAGTGAAGAAGACAAATGGTATGTTGGCCTTCATAGCTAGGGGATTTGAGTATAGGAGCAGGGAGGTCTTACTGCAGTTGTACAGGGCCTTAGTGAGGCCTCACCTGGAATATTTTTTTCAGTTTTGGTCTCCTAATCTGAGGAAGGACGTTCTTGCTATTGAGGGAGTGCAGCAAAGGTTCACCAGACTGATTCCCAGGATAGCAGGACTGACATATGAGGAGAGACTGGATCGACTGGGCCTGTATTCACTGGAGTTTAGAAGGATGAGAGGGGATCTCATAGAAACATATAAAATTCTGACGGGACTGGACAGGTTAGATACAGGCAATATGTTCCCGATGTTGGGGAAGTCCAGAACCAGGGGACATAGCCTAAGGATAAGGGGTAAGTAATTTAGGACTGAGATGAGGAGAAACTTCTTCGCTCAGAGAGTTGTTAACCTGTGGAATTCTTTACAGCGGAAAGTTGTTGATGCCAGTTCATTGGATATATTCAAGAGGGAATTAGATATGGCCCTTACGGCTAAAGTGATCAAGGGGTATGGAGAGAAAGCATGAAAGGAAAGGGGTACTGAGGTGAATGATCAGCCATGATCTTACTGAATGGCGGTGCAGGCTCAAAGGGCCGAATGGCCTACTCCTGCACCTATTTTCTATGTTTCTATGTTTCTATGTTCGTCAATTGTTGTTAGAGATTTTAAAAATGTCAAATTTAAAATGTTCTATTTTTCTTTTACTTTTCCTTTGTCGATTTCCTCTCTCTTAGTTCAAACTTTCTTTCCCTCTCTTTATTTCTCTGTTGGTATATCATTTGACTTTAATTCACCCACTCTAATTCACCCTCCTTCTCCACCGTTAAAGAGATACACTGTTGGTCCCGCTGTTCACTGAGGCCCCAGATGCCCCATTGCCCCCATTATCAGCTCACATTCCTAGCAAGTTATAGCACATAAATGTTTCAAGCTGAAGGGTGCAAAAAATATATCTAACTAATGCCACATGCCACAAGATGCCTCGCTGCAACAAGATCCAGCCAATATATTCCAGTAAATTGGAATACAGTGACAAAGAGCTCCGTATAACCCCAAAGTCTTGCAAAATGTATCTAGATATTGGGTAATTAAAGGTGCACTCTTGTTATTAGGGGATATGAAGATGGTTGAGCCTAGGACACTGCACTGTGGAACTCCTTCAGTGATGTCCTGGGTCCGGGATGATTGACCTCCAACAACCACAACCATCTTCCTTTGTGCTTGGTATGACTCCAGCCCATGGAGAGTTTCCCCCCTGATTCCCATTAACTTCAGTTTTACTAGGGCTCCTTGATACGAGACTTGGACAAATGCTGCCTTGATGTCAAGGGCAATCACTCTCACCTCACCTTTGGAATTCAGCTCTTTTGTCCATGATTGGACCGAGGTTGTAATGAGGTCTGGAGCCGAGTCATCCTGGCGGAACCCAAACTGAACAAGTTATTGGTGAGTAAATGCTGCTTGATAGCACTGTCGACGACACCTCCGTTACTTTGCTGATGATTGAGAGTGGACTGATGGGCTGGACTGGATTTGTCTTGCTTTTTGTGGACAGGACATACTCGGGCAGTTTTCCACCTTGTCGGGTACATGGTAGTGTTATAGCTGTACTGGAACAGCTTGGCTAGAGTTGCAGCTAGTTCTGGAGCACATGTTTTCAGCACGACAGCCAGGATGTTGTTGGGGCCCATAGCCTTTGCTGTATCCAGTGCGCTCAGCCGCTTCTTGATATCACGTGGAGTGAATCAAATAGGCTGAAGACTGGCTTCTGTGATGATGGGAAGGCCAAGATGGATCATGTACTCGGCACTTCTGGCTAAAGGTGGTAGCAAATGCTTCAGACTTGTCTTTTGCACTTGCTTGCTGGGCTCCACCATCATTGAGGAAGGGGATGTTCATGGAGCCTCCTCCTCCCATTAGTTGTTTAATTGGCCACCAACATTCACGACTGGATATGGCAGTACTGCAGAGCCTTGATCTGATCTGTTGATTGTGGGATCGCTTGGCTCTGTCTATAGCAGGCTGCTTCTGCTGTACAGCATGCATGCATATAGTCCTGTGTTGCAGCTTCCCCAGGTTGGCACCTCATTTTTACATATGCCTGGTACTACCCCTGGCATGCTCTTCTGCACTCCTCATTGAACCAGAGTTGGTCTGAGGAAGTACAGACATAAAGAAAGATTTAGAAAAATTAGAAGAGAAGATTATCGGGTGATTTAATAGAGGTGAAGTACTGTGCAATTATGAAGTACTGTGTAGATAGAAACAGGTTGTTTCCAGTGATTGAGGGGTCTAGAACAAAGGGACAAAGATGCAAGATTAAATGTAAGGGGATTAGGACAGGGAGCAGGAGAAACATTTTTCCTTAGAGCATTCTATGGCCTCACAACCCTCTATGAAAATTAGTGATTGAAGCAGAGATCATGTCAACATTTAAGCTTAGGTTAGATAGATGGTTGAAGGTAAGGGTAATAAAATGATATGGAACAGAGTAACTCATGGGATTAGGACAAATGCTTGTGTGGAGGATAAGCACAAATACTGAATGGTTGGGCCAAATGGCCTCTTTCTCTGTTGTAATTCTACGAGATAAATGATTAAATATAAGAAAATACTCTGGTGGTTTGCAAATCTATAAAATTAACCTGTTATGATAACACTCTGTGTAAGTATTAAACTAGCATAAAATTATTTCAACAATCCAAACTTTCTTCATAACATTTCATCCCATCTTCTGATAAATGATTCATAAACATAAATATTGGCAACAGTTCATGTTTTGTTGTTTTATACTCAAGATTATTTTTTCCTAAGAATTTTGATTTTCTGGTTTTGCGATTTATGTAATTGCTGAATTAAAGGAGTAAACAAATCAGCACATCCACAGTTACATGCAGACTATTGGTTTCCTGGAGGTAGAGTGCACCTGTTAGTTATCTAAGGGAGTCTACAATTGGTGGCCATGTTTAAATTATGAAGTATTACCTTACACGCTGACAAAAGCCACTCTGCAGAGGTATGATCAGACATATCAGCTTCATCTCCCTCTTCCAAATGTACTTTCATTACATAAATAGAAATGTGTGCCCTTGATGCCTCAGTGCAACATTCCAACAAGTCCGCAGTAGCCCGATGAATGCCTGCAGTCTGGGATCCTTTTTGAATATCATTAACTACAGAATAAAAGTAGATCTAATGACCACTGTGCTCTAATTACTCCATTCTTTTTGTTGAAATGTCAAGACCACCAAGCAAAAATACCCTGAAATTATGAAGTATTTTCTTACATAAAATCAACTCTAAAAAGATTATAATCAGAAATGCTTGCCTCATCTCCCTATTCAAAATGTCCTTTATTGGGGAGAAAATTGCTGTCGGAGGCTTCCTTCATACGAATGCCTCTGACCCCCCAAAAATCTACAAAATCTCCAAAAAAATCTACCTGGTGGTCCCTGAGGAACGTAGGATTCCAGTCGGATTCGCTGAGCAGCACACGGGAAAACGTCATTCACATACATGCTGGAGTCACGTGGACCTGGACCACCAATCACTATGCAGTATTCTCATTGATAAAAATGGGAACTCCGTTTGTACGCGTTCCCATTACTATCAATGAGAATAACCCCCGAAAACATCAAAACACCGCACAATAAATAAATAAAACACCTCACTTATTTAAAATTAATTGAAATTAAATGTAATTAAATGTTTTAGAAAAAATGCATATTTTTTTGGCATTTTTTTATTTGTGTTAAAAATAAACTTAACTTAATGGACAGGGTTTTTAATATAAAAATGAGTGTTGAAATTTAATTTTTATATGTTTTAAAAGTGTTACACAAGTAAAAGTAAGCTATGTGCCTGCTTTTACCAGGCATAAAAGTTTGAAGGACATTCGCTGGGCATGAGTTGAGCAAATAGCCCAATCTCTCCCGCACGGATAGCCTTCCTGCGGAGATGCGGAGGATCTGTCAAGAGAAATCTTAACAGATCGGAAAAGCCGATTTTCGCCACATGCGCATCTCACCCCGAAAATTGGCTTTTGCGAGGCCTCGCCAGGTCTGTGCGCACTTCGTACGCACCCGGCAAGGCCGGAATTTCCGGCCCAAATTATGTAAATAGAAATGTATTACTCGTAAGAAATTGAGGTAAATAAACAAACCAAAAGTATTTGCATTCTGGAATATTTATATTCTAAATTGAACATAGTTGCACCCATTTTATGGGCGTACAACGATCATCATGATAACTAATTTAGCAGGGAAGAGATCTGCATCCAATCTGCACGGGCATTCTGAATGAGTGCAGGCCTCATTTTAACATCAAAATGAGGCCCTTGTGCCCATATCAGACCCGGACTCTTAAATTTGTTTAGACTAGTCAGAGCTTACAATGCATTAGTGGATCCAATCACGTTAAGCAGTTATTAATATTGCATGGTGTATTTTCCAGGCTTTACAGTAGATTCCTACAACTAAATATTTTAATGAATTAATGTAAATACACTCCCTCTTTATAATATGATTTATTTTCTGGAAGAACTAATAATTTCACTTTAGAAAAACCCGTTACTATTGAAACCTCAAATCTGTTTTCTGTAAATCGGATAAGTTTTCTAACAATGTTGATATTCAGCCACAGTGAATAATATTTATTCTAGCAGTTGTTATTTTGTAAATATATTGAACTAATCAAAGTCTCTTGGATCCCATTTCACAGATTCTTCAAAGTTAATTAAAATGTGCAAATTTTAATTGCATATATATGAAATTGTAATTATAGTTTTGTGCTTGAAAGATAGTAATGCTTTAAAGAACATAGATTAGAGAAACATTTTTTGCAGATTCCCTGCTGTGTGGATAATTTGATAATGTTTACTTTGTCCATTGTTAATTATCATATTTTATTCACCAAACCTAATCAATTGCTTATTTTCCCTGAACAGATTTTTGTTCTAGTTGTGAATAAGGTAATGCACACTTAATCAACATTCTCTAAAGAAATGTGCCAGATTAAATGTAATGATGTGAAAACAACATTAATTATTATGAAATTAAGTAAGAACAACATGACGTGAGGATATATATTTCATCATCATAGGCAGTCCCTCGAATCGAGGATGACTTGCGTCCACGTCAAAAAGTTCACAGGTGTTTCAATGAAGGACCTAAAATTCCAGGTCCCGAACTGAATCTTAAAGCAGTCTTAAAGCCTGCAAGCACCATCGGGGCAGGCCAGGGAGCGGAAGGAGCAGCGTGGAAGCCTATCCCAGCAGTCTGTACGGCCCCCGGCCTGCGAGCACCATCAGATATATATTTATCAACATACAGTATATCACAATTCTCTCTTCAATTCATAGACCCCTGCTATTCCTCATCAACACGCCACAGGCAAGGGGCCAGCTTCCATTTTGTTGAAGGCATCCTGCTCTCCCCTCCACCTTTGATTCCATAACTCGTGCCATACTACCCTACTGCCTGTCTAACATGAAGTATCGGATAAGCTGAAATTTTTGGCAAGGCCAGAGGAATTCTGTTCTGTCCTCATTCGGAAACAGTTTTGTTCCTGATTCCATTCCCTTTCCTGACTATATTACTCAGCCTAACTGCAGCCTTGCAACCTCTGTATTCTGTTTTATTATGAGTGCAGGCCAAATCCTATATTCAGTTAATTACCAAGACTACCACCTTCCACCATTATATTAATGCCATTTCCACCCTACCCCACTTCACTAAAATGCTCATCCACATTTCTGTCACCTCCAAGCTCAACTTCTCCTACATTCTCCCTGCACCCACCCTTTATAAACTCTGACATCAAAATCCTATTTGAAACTAAGTTGCACTCACCTATCACTACAGGCTGGGTCTCTTTTCTCTGAAAAAGAGAAGACCAAGACCTGTTAGAAGTCTTTAAAATTATGAAGCAAGTGGATAAATTGTTTCCACTTGTGGGTGAGGTCCAGAACAAGGGGGTGTAAATATAAGATAGCCACTCAGAAATCAAATACATAATTTTGGAGGAATTTCTATACACGACGAGTGGCACAAATGTGGAATTCGCTGTGGAATTGTGTGAGGAGAGGGGAGGGAAGCTGTAACAATCAGTTTTGATGTGAACTGACAACTCCACATTACAGCATTATGTAAATAAGCAGAGACTTAAATCAAACTGTATCTTGTTGTTTGACATATCAAGCCCTCTTATAAGGTCATAGCTTGCTAATCAGATCTTAAACATTGTATGTTGTAGCAATTACCAAACATGACTTGAAATTCCAGTCATGGAAATAGTCTTTGTAATGGCTGATGTTTCAAGGAGGATGGTCAGTGAATTACAGTTATTGGTAATTAACCCTCCAATTTTCCAAGAAGGCAGTACTTTCACTGCACAAGAAGTGTCCTCTGTGTAGTGTCCTTAATTGACTTGTCTCAGAAAATCATCATATCTTCATTTTTCTTCACTCCATATGCTTCAGACATGAATCACAGGTCCAATAAAGTGTGCAGAGCTTGAGGTTTTTCTTTCCACAACCACTTTAATGCAAGAGTTGTTGGATTTTATGGAAAACAAGAAGGATTGGTAGAATGTATAAATGTTGTATGATTTATGTGTTATACAACCGCAACAGTACCTAATTTTTGACCACTTTTAGGTTATTAACATACAAGGGCATTTGTAAAACTAAAAGAAGCATCATCATCCAAACTTTTATAAACCATTACTATTTGGATTGTTTTCAGAAAGCCTGTCTTTTGGCCAGAAGAGTGCTCTTTCACTGGGCCTCCTTTGTCAGAACTCAAAACAAAACTGTGTATTTCTAGGATATAGAGGTATGATGTAAACCTGGGCTCTCCTCCACCTGCTAACACTGCTTTACTATTAAAACTTGTAGAAGAAACCTGCAATGAAGGAGAAAGGAAGGTTTCTAACAGTTGTCATAGCAATCTTCTATTTTTGACCTATAGTCTCCTCTACTCCTCAGCCAACTCATTGTCTTTGAAGATTGAAGAGCATGCAGGCTGACTACAATTGAAAAAGATCTAAAATGGCGTGTGGGTCATGCATTTTTAATATAGCTGTGATTTCATGTTTAAAATTAAACTGTATGAATAAGGGAGGGGAGGGAGCGGGGGTGAACCAACACCAATAATACACCTGTTGTGTATATGTAGTAAATTGTCATTTTTGGGAGATGAATTGAATTATAGCAAGTTTCCTGTTTATATTGTGTCTGTATAATCTAGTCACTCTACTTACGAATCCAGTTAGCTCTATGAAAGTTGTACAAGTGCTGCAGTTTCCACTCACTCCATTAGCAGTGATGATGAAGAGATCAGTCTCTCTTTAGAGAGTCATCTGGTGTTAATAAAGTTACATTTTTCTCCAAAGCAAAGCAGCTTAAAGGCATCTAAATGGCAATTTCTGCGCTGGTGGAAATTAAAAATCATTACACAGACATTTGCCCAGCTGAAATATGGTAAACCTGTTTTACTGAGGCTGGGATTTGTGTCAATATACTTTATGGTAAAAGTGCAATGGAAGCATTAGTATTTGACAGGCTTTCTTGAAATAAGTGAAATTAATGGACCTCTTTTCATGTAAGACAAGGCCATGGCACCCCTTTCATGCTGCTTACAGATGGAAAAAAGTCGATACTTTTTTATTACTTGATGTTGACCTACATTCTGCTCTACAAGTGCCGTGCCCACTAATTGGTTTCAGTTGTAAAAAAAAAGTTCGCCCCAAAGAAATGTGAGAGCAGATAAATCAATCTTTTTAGGAGAGTGCAGTGAGGCAGAGTGCTGGACTAATGATTGTGTTCTATTGACAGAAACTGATGCTTACGTCTGTTCACTCTGCCAAGGGGTGTGAGCCTTTCCTTTTTTATTTATCACTGCTAAGCTTCTATTGAAGAGAACAAAGGTTATTTGAAAAATGATCAGTCATAAACGAGGATTGGTCCAGTCTCCATAGTTAGATTTGTAAGCAATCAGTTTCCCTAAACTTACAGGCTAATTCAAGGAAACAGTAAGTTCATCCATTTCAAAAACTGTGTTGGTGTATTGGATGCTATGAGGCCTAAATTCGTTAGCGCCCCAAACCAGGCACGATTCTGGCGACTCACAACGACTGCCTACAGAACGCAGAAGCCCAAGGACCAAACATGGTTCGTCCTTGGGCCTCAACATCATAATTCAGGCGGGCTGCAAGTGCTAATCAGGCATCCAGACATAGCTCGCATGTCGGGACCCAACAAATTTTGTCTGGTGCTCAGGCCCAAAGATAACTGGAAAATCTCTATCCCTAGAGTGTGCCCTGTCTAATGTTACACAAACAGGTCTGTTCTAAATACCTTCTTAGGTTTAGTGGTGTTCGGGCACTTACTTTTTACCGAAGTTAATTCTTACTGCCCTGTACCTATTTGTGCAGTAGAGGGACCCAGGAGTATAACAACTTGTTCTGGACCTCATCTCTGTGTCTTAAGTACATGTACACCTTCAATCTCTCAAAGGCGGATTGAGTAAACAATCGGTGAGGCCATGTTTGGTATTACTTGCAAACTGTTTTATTCCACAAATTATAGTTAACAATAGGTATGATGAGAATTATTTGACAGTATAATTTTGGCACGTGTACTGCTACAAAATAAAGAAAACTTGTACGTTAATCCAGCGGTCTTTATTTAACACAAAAGGATGGATTCTCTCTGCTGAGCAGGTCAGAAGTTATCTTGCTTCGCAGCCTGCTGCTGCCTAACTCATCCTTGATGTCAGTCAAAGGTGAATATCACAGAAGGTTTTCAACACCAAGGCGTGAACTGTCTCTCAGGCTTGGCCAACGAATGGTCTATTGCTTGGGTCTTTAAGACACATCTTCCCAGCTCACATATTATTACCAGTTGTCTACACATAGACCCACTTTGCACGAGGCTGTTTCAAGCAACAAACACCTTTTAGACAAACTTTTTGTGAAAAAAGAAAAATAATTACCCAGCTCATTTCCAAGTTCGTTGCATGAAAAAATGGCCAGAAGATCCCGAACAGTGACACCCATATAAAATAGGCACATAGCTCATACATACAGCTCAACAGGCCTACCTTGTTTTAAGCGACTCTTAAAACAAGATCTTAGAAATTCGTACACACAGCGTCATTTTTTGAGTGCAAACCAGCCTATTAAGGTCCCAATGTGGGTGGCAGGAAGCGGGTGCACATTTCCAGGTGAGTGTGTGCCACCCGCCATATTGGTTAAGGTGACTGCGCTGGTGTCAGAAGCGCATATCGAGATTATTTAAAGGGCAGAATATTTTATTCATATTAGGATTCATATTTGGACCTGTTCTCAATATTCCAGTGCCCCAGTGCTTTATTGCCGCGAAGTGAACTCGTACAGCACTGTAGGAGTACGGAAGGAGCAGGAAGGGCAATGGAGCAGGAGCAGGAAGGGGGATGAGCAGGAAGGAGAGAGCAGGAAGAGGGGGAGGAGCAGGAAGAGGCGGAGGAGGAGGAGTGGGAAGAGGGACAGAAGCAGGAGAGGCAGTGACTACCAGTGCCCCTCCATGCTACAACGCTCAGAGACTAGCTCATCGAGGAGAGCTTCACCTTAATCAACCTTTCCATCCCCAATACAGTCCCACAATCCTTACAACTTTCCTTACGATCACCGTCCGATTGCCTTCCTTCAGTTCAGATTTATGGACCTTGTCCTTACTTCACTACAAAGATACACCCCAAATCCAGAACAAAAAACAAATTCATCAATTAACTCAATTACATTCAATTATGTCTCTGTCTAATAGTTAATAGAAATAATTAAGAATCACCCTTGTGCAAGCCTTTGTGCCTTTCTTGTGTGCTTGCTTTCCTATCCTGGTGCTTTTACAAGGTGTTTCCCCAATGGCTACAACTTGAGATGTGGAAGGCTGCTGAGCTTCTATTGAGGCCAATTCAGATGGCTGTAGAGGACAACCTCGAATAGCTCTGGGCCTTGAGCAAGACTGCAGCATCCCGACATGGACCGGAGCAGTCTGGCACAGATGGCTGTGTGGCACTAACAAGGGCACTGGCAGAAAAGTTGGCAGTGGAAAGTGGCGGGGTGGGGCGGGGGGGGGGCGGTGGGTGGAGCATGGGGCTGGGGAATGGGGGGAAGGACAGTCACTACCTTTCCCATGGATTCAAGACCACTTTCCTGGTATGGCGCCTCAGCACTCCTTTGGATTTGTGCCCGAGTAGAGTGCAAGACTACTGTGACGCTTTGGAGGTTCCTGTCAACACTGGGCCCCAGAGCCAAGATGACAGACATCTGAGATTGTATGGCAGCAGTCTGTACTGTAATGGAAACTGCTCCGTAACTTGTGCGCAAGCTCTCTGACAGGCTGTCCAATGTTTGGAATTGATGCCTAGAGGGTTTCCTGCTCCCTGGGGAGAAGAGGATGTTCCTCTTCCTGTCCATTGCCTGCAGCAGGGTCCCCAAGGTAACATCCAAGAATCTTGGTGCTCGCTCAGCACTTGATGCAGCCCTATCTCTCTTTCCAAAACTGTTTCCCCAGTGCATCTCTCCTTTAAGAAATGCTGGATGCCTTTAAGTGGTATCATAGATGCCTGTTATCTGGACCCCCTATGGCCGTGCAGCCAATGAGTAGCATGGGTAGCAGTGGTTGCACGCTTGTGTGATTAAAATAATCAGGCAGCACGAATATCACATGTAGCCTGCGTCAATTGTAATAGGCAAGTACATTGCCAGGCACGTGCCGTGCCAGCCCTGCCCCCCTACGTGCCCAATTCTGGGCACGATCTGATTTCTAGGCCGTGGTTTTTGTTTGACTTACGGGTGTGTCATGTATCTTACATTATTATATATAACTGTATCCTAACATGCTATACATGACTGTAATAAGATATGACCTGTAACCACCAGCATACCTCACCACCAGGGGTGCACTTGCAAGAGACAGGTACATAAGGACAGGTCTCAGGCAAGTGCAGCACTCCAGACCTGTGAAATAAAGGTGCAGGTCCAGAGTGACCTTGACTTCACTACATGCCTCGTCTGAATCTGTACTGAGGGGACAGGACTTTACAGTGGCGACGAGTTACGGGATTACAGAATCCACAGAATGGCGAACAACGGATCAGATGAAAAGTACAATGCGGGAGACAATTGGGAGGACTTTATAGAAAGGCTCCAGCAAAGCTTTGTAACCAAAGACTGGTTAGGCGACGATAAGGCAGACAAGAGAAGAGCCCATCTCTTGACCAGCTGTGGCTCAAAAACATACGCTTTAATGAAGGATCTGTTGGTACCCGAGAAACCAGCAAGCAAGTCGTTTGAAGAATTGAGCACACTGGTAAGAGACCATCTGAAGCCAGCGAGCAGCCTACACATGGCCAGACACAGGTTCTACAACTACAGACGCTGTGTGGGCCAGTGCATACCCGACTTCGTGGCAGAACTTCGGAGGTTGGCTAGTTTATGTGAGTTCACCGATGAACTGAGGAGAGAAATGCTGAGAGACTTTTTCATTGAAGGAATAGGTTACGCAGGCATATTCCGAAAGCTCATAGAGACCAAGAGCCTGACCTGAGAGGCAGCAGCACTGGTTGCACAGACATTCTTGGTAGGGGAAGAAGAAACGAGGTTGATTTACAATGCAGGTACGACAACTAACGAAATATCGGAACAAGAAGTTCACAGCACTAAACAAGCTGCTAACCCCACACACAGACAAAACCGGGAGAACAGGCTCTCGACAGCAGGCAGTGGCAACAGAAGCCATCAAGGGCCACAGAAACGGCCGTTCACACCTCATCAACTCACAATGCAAGCAATCAACTACAAACTGAGAGAAGCTCAAAAGAGATCAGCCAGACGCAGCTCATTCTTTGGGAACACTTTGAACAATGGAACAGGTCTGTGCTGGAGGTGTGGGGGTGGGCACTCGTCAAGGGGATGTCGATTTCAGCAGGCTGTTTGCAGAAATTGTGAAAATACAGGGCATTTGGCCCGCATGTGCAAAGAAACGGAAGCTCGGCTGGTATACGAATCGGATGGGTCGGAAAGCGGACCTGAAGATGGTGGGGACAGTACCCGGGACACCGATGTACAGCGGGTCAACACGATCAATGGCCACTGCTCCTACAACAGGATTCCTCCTATAATGATGAGGGTCCTACTCAACGGGATATCCGTCAACATGGAGCTGGATACGGGAGCGAGTCAATCTCTCATGGGTGCTCAACAATTTGAACAACTGTGGCTGCATAAAAGAGACAGACCAAAACTCACAAGGGTCGACACCAAACTAAGGACCTCTACCAAAGAAATCGTACCAGTCCTCGGCAGCGCCATGCTCTCTGACACACACAAAGTGACAGTGAACCAACTTCCCCTGTGGATTGTCCCCAGAGACCCCCCAGCTCTGCTGGGGAGAAGCTGGCTGGCAAAACTAAACTGGAAATGGGATGATGTCCATGCCATGTCATTAGAGGAACGGACCTCCTGCTCAACAGTTATAAAGCGATTTGAACATCTCTTTCAGCCAGGCGTGGGCACTTTCAAAGGGGCAAAAGTCAAAATCTACATCACACAGGATGCTAGACCGGTCCATCACAAGGCCAGAGCTGTACCCTATGTGATGAGGGAAAAGATTGAACACGAACTAGACAGGCTTCTGCGGGAAGGCATTATATCACCTGTAGAATTTAGCGACTGGGCAAGTCTCATCGTCCCAGTCATGAAGCCTGATGGATCCGTACGAATCTGTGGGGACTACAAATCTACCATAAACAGTCTCCCTACAGGACCAGTACCCGCTGCCCAGAGCGGAGGACTTATTTACCACATTGGCTAGAGGTAAACTTTTCTCAAAATTAGACCTTACATCTGCGTATATGACGCAAGAATTGACCGAGGAATCCAAGCTACTCACCACCATCAACACACATCGAGGCCTTTTCATGTACAATCGATGCCCATTTGGCATCAGGTCGGCAGCTGCCATATTCCAGCGCAACATGGAGAGTCTGCTCAAGTCCATCCCGGGTATGGTTGTATTTCAAGACGACATGCTTATCACGGGCAGGGACACCGACTCCCATCTCCGTAATATGGAGGAAGTACTAAAGCGGTTGGATCGGGTAGGCCTACGAGTCAAGAAATCCAAGTGCCCGTTTCTTGCACCCGAGGTTGAATTTTTGAGCAGAAGGATTGCCACTGATGGAATCCGCCCAACAGAGTCCAAAACAGAAGCAATTCGCCTGGCATCCAGGCTCCGGAATGTCTCACAACTGCGCGCCTTTCGCGGGCTACTCAATTACTTTGGGAACTTTATGCAGAACTTAAACGTGCTACTCAGGAAGGGGTGCGATTGGTTTTGGGGGGATGCCCAGGAACGCGCCTTCAATAAGGCACGCAACCTTCTGTGTTCCAACAGTGTTTTGACTTTCTTTGACCCAGGTAAAAAGCTAGTTCTCACATGCAATGCGTCAGCGTATGGGGTCGGGTGCGTTTTGCAACATGTCAATAGTGCGGGCAAATTACAACCTATAGCTTATGCCTCCAGGTCACTTTCGCGGGCGGAGCGCGGGTACGGAATGGTAGAGAAGGAGGCGCTCGCGTGCGTGTACGGTGTCAAAAAGATGCACCAATACCTTTTCGGGGCCAAGTTCGTGTTAGAAACCGACCACAAGCCCTTCACCTCCCTTCTATCCGAGAGCAAGGCAATAAACGGCAACGCCTCGGCGCGAATTCAACGGTGGGAACTCATGCTGGCGTCCTACGACTATACCATAAGGCACAGACCAGGCACAGACAACTGTGCTGACACGCTCAGCAGGCTACCCCTGGTGACCACGGAAGGGTCTGACGAACAGGACTGTGAGATAGTCATGGCAATCAATGCCTTTGAGTCCACAGGTTCGCCCATGACGGCTCGCCAAATCAGAGCCTGGATGGCCAGCGACCCCACGTTATCCTTAGTAAAAAGATGTGTCCTAACCGGTGACTGGGCAGAGGCTCGCGATGCCTGCCCCGAAGAATTAAAATCCTTTCACAGGCGCATGTATGAGCTATCACTACAAGCAGACTGCCTGATGTGGGGCAGCCGAGTAGTCATGCCTCTGCGAGGCAGAGAGGCATTTGTCCGGGAGCTCCACCGCGAGCACCCAGGGATCGTTCTCATGAAGGCCATAGCCAGATCCCACGTCTGGTGGCCTGGTATTGACGCAGACTTGGAGCTCTGCATCCGAAGGTGCACCATTTGTGCCCAACGCAGCAATGCCCCCAGGGAGGCTCCACTGAGCCCCTGGCCTACCAAAACGTGGTCGTGGGTGCACGTAGACTATGCGGGCCCATTCATGGGCAAAATGTTCCTCGTAGTTGTAGATGCATTTTCAAAGTGGATCGAATGCACCATTTTAAACTTGAGCACAACCTCCACCACTGTGGAGAGCCTCGCAACCATGTTTGCAACGCACGGAATCCCTGACACATTGGTCAGTGCCAATGGTCCGTGCTTCACCAGCGC
This sequence comes from Pristiophorus japonicus, assembly GCF_044704955.1. Taxonomy (NCBI): domain Eukaryota; kingdom Metazoa; phylum Chordata; class Chondrichthyes; family Pristiophoridae; genus Pristiophorus; species Pristiophorus japonicus. The sequence goes on from NC_091985.1 coordinate 69,803,014, forward strand.
AGAATTCCAAGACTTTATAATTGACCACGGCATAAATCACGTCAAGACGGCACCATTCAAGCCGGCCTCCAACGGCCAGGCGGAGAGAGCAGTGCAAATCATTAAACAAGGCATGCTTAAAATCCAAGATCCCACGCTGCAGGATCGCCTGTCGTGACTGCTGCTAGCATACAGATCTCATCCGCACTCATTGACTGGGATCCCCCCCCCGCGCAACTGTTGATGAAAAGGACTTTAAAAACAAGGCTCTCATTAATCCTCGCAGACATGCACGAAATCGTTGAGGCAAAGCGCCGTAAGCTGACTGAGTACCATGACAGAAATTCGAGGGGGAGATGGAATGAGATAGGGGACAAAGTGTTTGCACTAAACTACGGCATGGGTCCCAAATGTCTTGCAGGGACAGTAACGGGCAAGGAAGGAAACAGGCTACTGGTAGTACAAATGGACAATGGCAAAACTTGCCGGAGGCATGTAGACCAAGTCAAAAGCAGATTTACCAACAACACTGCGGAACCAGAGGCAGACTACAATGTGGAACTCGCACCACACCTGGTGGACAGACAGAGGGAACAACCTGAGGAAAGGGCAATCCCAACAGACAGCCCAGGCGAGTCAACAACAATCACACCAATCAAAACAGACAGCCCAGGTGAGATACCAGCAACCACACCCAAAGTAAAACAGACACCAAGGCAAACAACTGAACCACAACTCAGACGCTCCACGCAAGAGCATAGACCACCTGAGAGACTGAACCTATAAAGACAATAAGACCTTGGGGGAGTGTGATGTCATGTATCTTACATTATTATATATAACTGTATCCTAACATGCTATACATGACTGTAATAAAATATGACCTGTAACCACCAGCATACCTTACCACCAGGTTGCACTTGTAAGAGAGAGGTATATAAGAGGAGATCTCAGGCAAGTGCAGCATTCTAGAGCTGTGAAATAAAGGTGCAGGTCCAGAGTGACCTTGACTTCACTACATGTCTCGTGTGAATCTGTACTGAGGGGACAGGACTTTACAGGGTGAACAGTAACTTTTTTTGTCAACTTTTATCCATTACTATACTTAACATGTTGCATCGCATTTTTGGCCAGTGCATTCCTGCATTTTGGCCAAATGCTTAGGGCTGGATTTTCAGTTGGATTGCACCTCTGATCGTGCCCCGGAGGGGCAGTAAAGGGCGTCGAAATGCTTACCGCCTGGGTGGCCAGCTTCTAGTGCAAAATGCTACCATCTCACTCTATAGTTTCATTCAGATCATGACGTCAGTCGTCATGCAACATCCCCGCTAGCGCCCCAGTCGCTGAAGTAGCAGAGTCTATAGATGTCTGAACAGGAGGCCTTACCCACTATGGGTTTACAGGCAGCAACATTCATACATCCAGCTCGCTGATGAGCAGTGTGTGAGAAGGCTGCGTTTCCGAAATGAAGTGCTGACAGAGATATGCCATCTCGTACAGACAGTCCTGCAGCCTCACATCGGCACCAGTACTGTGCTGCCTGTCGCAATGAAGGTCACTGCAGTGCTGGCCTTCTATGCCGCCAGCTCCTTCCAGGCTGCAGCTGGGGACATATGCAGAGTCTCTCCATACGCTGCACATCGCTGCATTCGTCACATCACAAAGGCTCTCTACGCCCGCAGAATGGACTTCATAATGTTCTCAATGAGCAGGGAGCGTCTGAATGAGCAGACATGTGGGTTTGACAGAATTGTGGGCTTCCCGAGGGTTCAAGGAGCCATTGACACACATGGCCTTTTGAGCACCATTCGACAACACAAGTATTCAGAAACCGAAAGGGATACCACTCCCTAAATGTGCAGCTGGTGTGCGACCAGTGAATACCGCTATCCAGGGAATGCACATGATGCTTTCATCCTGCGTGAGAACACTGTGTCACGATTGTTTCGGCCACCACGGGAAGGACACGGCTGACTACTCAGGGACAAAGGATATGGCCTAGCCACCTGGCTAATGACAACTCCTCCGCAACCCCACTACAGAGCCGGAGAAATGCTACAATGAGAGCCATGTGGCCACCCGCAACATCATCGAACAGACAATAGGGATGCTTAAGCAGTGTTTCCAATGCCTGGACTGCTCTGGAGGCAGCCTTCAATACTCTCCACAACTCGTGTCAGAATGCATTGTGGTGTGCTGCATGCTACACAACTTAACTATCATGAGCGGCCAGGCATTGCAGTGGGGATTGCAGGCCCACCTCAGGAGGAGGAAGAGGAGGAACAGGGGTCTGGTGAAGCCCCGAATCGCCATCCACACCAGGAGGAGCACAATCCATGAAGGAGACTGTTAAGTATCGAGTAACTCCACGAGGCTAAGTACGGTGAGTTAGTTCAGGCATGACCATACTCCAGTTTATTTATTCTCAAAGACAGGATTCAACATGGCTGCCAACATTATATAAACGCCTTGCACATGTCTGCCAGTGACCATTAGGACTCCAACAGTTGCGCCCTCCAGTGGCAGGTAAAACCCAGTTAAAATACATAACAGAGACAGTGTTGCGAAACTGCCGGACCAAGAGCCGCACGTCAGCGGCTCACAGTGGAGCGGTTCTCTTGAATGGAGGAAGCTGAGGGACGCAGCTAATACTGACTGCGGTATATGCCACGATAATAGGCCATCTCCATTAAACTCCACAACGATACACAAGACACCAATGTAAAACAGTCAAAGTAACATTTTACCAACGACACCAACATCAGCTCCTCAACCAACAGAACCAAACCCACCACCCGCCCGCAGAAAGTAACAAAACAAAACACAACAAACACAATGAAGTGCAATAATGTAACTACATATTTACACCCATTATTTACATATAGATGACATCTGTCCATGATGGGTAATGTCGTCAGTCAGACTTCGCCTGATATTTCCCACCCCTCACCTTTACTCCCCTCTCATGCCAGTGCTCCTCCTCAATGTGCCTACAGTAAGGCTGATTGAGGGCTGCTGTGTGTGTGGGGCAGACAGGACAGATGGCCTGCCAGCAGTCTGTGATGGCTCGGGTGTAGACCACAGCAGGTGCAAAGGCGGAGGGGCAATGTTGGGAACCAGAATGCTGTCATTTTGAGGAAGGACAGCAGCTTCCATTTCCAGGGCCCACTGCCACTCACACGGAGTGGAGCATCAGCATCCGGAGCACGATGTGTGAGCACAACTTGCTGGTCTGCTTCAGCACCGTCACTTCCCTGTCCAACTGTGGGGAACACAGAGAGGATGGTAGTAGCCAGTGATTGCATGGCATTGCACTGAGACTGACTCAGAACACACTGAGCCTGAAACGCAGCAGTCTGTGAGTTCATGCCAGCAATCACTGACAGCATCACATCACAAAATTCTTGCATGGCTTGGGCCTGTGATGCGATTGCTGCTGCCACGTTAACCATGGCATGCGCCATCCCCTCTGGGACTCCACTATCGCTCCTTGAGCCCATCTCCCTCTGTGAGCAGGCAAGGAGGAGCTCGTTAGACTCTCCTGAGAGGCACGGGCAATGCTTGAGGCGGCCTCCGCCACACTCACAGCAAGTGCATCGATGCTCTGCGGGACCCTATCCAATGTACTCATGAGCTCGCGATCTTCCTGAACAGAGCCATTAAGTCCAGGCCCACGTCTGCCTGTCTCTCAGTGGGACTCCTAGGCTGACTCAGCCTCCGGGGAGCTGGCCTCTGAGCTTCCCCTCCCGCTGGGTGTTGCCGTAGGCCACTCGGGCCAGGAGCATCAGAGTCATCAAACCCCTCAAAATCAGGATCATCCACCGATGTGGTCTCCCCACTCGTTGGGACTGATGGCGTCTCCCATTCGGTGAACACATTCTCGTCCCCTCCCTCGTCATCTCCCCTGTCGCCCGATGTTGACAGCTCAGGGGCAGGCTGCTGCGCTTGTGGCTGGTCATCTGTAAGCACAAAGCAACAGACATGTGGTTAGCAGCAGGGGAGGAGGCAGGGAGATAAGAGGAAGGTGGCATTGGACATCTATATGTTAAGGGGTAGGCAACTTGATATCAGGGGTCGAGGAAGTTACATAATCGCTAATGCCATTCACATACCGTCACTACCCATGGGGGGCTCTGCCTTGCCGTTCTCCACCGCACGAACTGGGGTGTCCATGAGGGCCGACACTCGCTGCTCCACCTCAGTGAGGTCCTGCAGATCAGGCTCCCCACCTCTGGTCCACTGCTGCTCCCGGTGATTATGTGCAAATTTTGCCTACAATAAGAAGGTTATTGGCAGAGTCAATCCTTTGGTCTATCTGGTGCAATTCCTTGGGGAAAAGGGGAGGACCAAGGTGGTTAAATAGTACCATATCAATCAGTTGAAAACTGTGAAAGAATAAATATTGCATATTTTATCTTACAGAACCAGTTAAGAATGATCAGTTATCAAACCCTCCTGCTGAGGGTCATCATATACATAAGACATTCGAAAGTGTCTCCAATCTCAATGAACTGGGTGCAATACTAAATCAAACCAACGGCGAGTGTATATCATGTCGGGTTTAGAAGAAAATATGCAAAGTAAAATTTATATGCTCGGGATGTGGGGTACATCCACCAACGGTTACTACTTGGAAGCACCAACTTTTGTTTCCTGAAGGAAATGGAGTTTGGGTACAACTGCACTGCAGCACAGAGAGATACAACCTAGAGGCCTCAGGAGGCAAAGTCCTGGGATGGTACTGAAAGGTATCCACAGCACTGGTTAAAACTGGATTGATGGGAATACCCTTTGAAGTAAAAAGCAAAAAATGGGATATTAAGAAATATGATTTGAATTGGCTGTCTTTTTGGCTGAGACATGAACGTGAATACCAGTGGAAAGCCAAGTGGCAAGAAAATACTACGAGAAATAACACGTGAGGGATGGTGTGTTAGTAGTGGAGGTGTAGTTGTAATAACACAAAAAAGAAAGAAGATCACGGTAAATAAAACCAGTAATAGGAAACGAAACTGTCCCAAAATAACAGAAGGTCCCGATAATGATTTAGTAGTCACTCGCACCCATGAGAGCCTATATAATGATGTTAAATATGAGATTGTCCCAGTGATATTTAATTTTTCAGCAGTCCAAATGCCTGTGCAACCACACACATGAGCTATTTTACCATTATCTGGTGAGGCAAATAATTAAGGATTTTGTTGAAAGGAATGCGGGAAAAGACAGTGACGAATCTTGGCCCTGGATTGATGGACCGAACCAGTGGTAGGGGAAGGAAATAGGTATGAGTAAGTCGAGAAATAAGTGAGAATGGATAGGAATAGGAGCCACAGCAGGAACTACAGCATGGAATAGAATAGACATAGAACCTATGTGGGAACATGATGAGGCTATGAGGGGACAATTGAAATATAAAAACAGATAGTAAGAGCCTTTACAGGTATATAAAAAGGAAGAGAGTAGCTAAACATTGGTCCCTTAGAGGATGAGACGGGGAATTAATAATGGGGAGCTGGGAAATGGCAGAGACTTTGAACAAATATTTTGTATCGGCCTTCACTGTACTAAAAACATCCCAATAATAGATAATCAAAGGGCCATAGGAAGGGGCGAACTTAAAACTATCACTATCACTAAAGAAAAAGTACTCGGTAAAATAATGGGACTAAAGGTGGACAAGTTCCCTCGACCTGGTGGCCTCTATCATAGGCTCTTAAAAGAACTGGGTGCAGAGATAGTGGATGCATTGGTTGCATCCCTGCTGAGGCACTGAAGTATGGCGGAGAGGCACTGCTGGCGCGAATACATGACCTCATCTCTCTCATCTGGAAGTAGGAGAGCATGCCGGGCGATCTCAGAGATGCAGTAATCATGACCATCTCTAAAAAAAGGGGACAAGTCTGACTGCGGCGACTACAGAGGAATTTCTCTGTTATCAGCCACTAGGAAAGTCATCGCTAGAGTCCTCCTTAACCGTCTTCTCCCTGTGGCTGAGGAGCTCCTCCCGGAGTCACAGTGCGGATTTCGTCCCCTATTGGGCACAACGGACATGATATTTGCAGCGTGACAGCTGCAGAAAAAATGTAGGGAACAGCACCAGCCCTTATACATGGCCTTCTTCGACACTACAAAGCCTTTGACACTGTCAACCGCGAGGGTCTATGGACCGTCCTCCTCCGTTTCGGATAGCCCCCAAAAGTTTGTTACCATCCTCCGCCTGCTCCATGACAACATGTAGCCCGTGATCCTTACCAATGGATCCACTACAGACCCAATCCACGTCCGGACTGGGGTCAAACAGGGCTGCGTCATTGCCCCAACCCTCTTCTCAATCTTCCTCGCTATCATGCTCCACCTCACAGTCAACAAGCTCCCCGCTGGAGTGGAACTAAACTACAGAACCAGTGGGAAGCTGTTCAACCTTCCCCATCTCCGGGCCAGGTCCAAGATCACCCCAACCTCTGTCGTTGAGTTACAGTACGCGGATGACACCTGCGTCTGCGCACATACAGATTCCGAACTCCAGGACATAGACGAGGTATTTACTGAGAAGTACAAAAGCATGGGTGTTACGTTAAACATCCATAAGACAAAGGTCCTCCACCAGCCTGTCCTCACCGCACAGCACTGCCCCACAAACATCAAGATCCATGATGCGGCCTTGGACAATGTGCAACATTTCCTATACCTCGGAGCCTCTTATCAACAAGAGCAGACATTGACGACGAGATTCAACACCACCTCCAGAGCGTCAGTGCAGCCTTCGGCCACCTGAGGAAAAGAGTGTTTTGAAGACTAGGCCCTCAAAATTGCCACCAAGCTTATGGTCTAAAGGGCTGTAGTAATACCCGCCCTCCTGTATGGCTCAGAGACATGGATCATGTACAGTAGACACCTCAAGTCGCTGGAAAAATACCACCAACGATGTCTCCGCAAGATCCTACAAATCCCCTGGGAGGGCAGACACACCAACACTAGCATCCTCGACCAGGCCAAAATCCCCAACACTGAAGCACTGACCACACTTGATCAGCTTCGCTGGGCAGGCCACATCGTTCGCATGCCAGACACGAGAATCCCAAAGCAAGCGCTATACTTGGAACTCCTTCACGACAAAGGAGCCAAAGGTGGGCAGAGGAAACGTTACAGGGACACCCTCAAAGCCTCCCTTAAAAAATGCAACATCCCCACTGACACCTGGGACTCCTTGGCCAAAAACATCCCTACGTGGAGGAAGTGCATCCGGGAAGGTGCTGAGCAGCTCGAGTCTCATCGCTGAGAGCATGCAGAAATCAAGCGCAGGCAGCGGAAAGAACATGCAGCAAACCTGTCCCAGCCACCCTTTCCCTCAACAACTATCTGTCCCACCTGTGACATAGAAACATAGAAGCATAGAAAATAGGTGCAGGAGTAGGCCATTCGGCCCTTCGAGCCTGCACCACCATTCAATATGATCACAGCTGATCATGCACTTCAGTACCCCATTCCTGCTTTCTCTCCATACCCCTTGATCCCTTTAGCCATAAAGGGCCACATCTAACTCCCTGTTGAATATATCTAATGAACTGGCCTCAACAACTTTCTATGGTAGAGAATTCCACACGCTCACAGCTCTCTGAGTGAAGAAGTTTCTTCTCATCTCGGTCCTAAATGGCTTATCCCTTATCCTTAGACTGTGACCCCTGGTTCTGGACTTCCCCAACATCGGGAACATTCTTCCTGCATCTAACCTGTCCAATCCCATCAGAATTTTATATGTTTCTCTGAGACCTCTCTCATTCTTCTAAATTCCATTGAATATAAGCCTAGTTGATCCAGTCTTTCTTCATATTTCAGTCGTGTCATCCCGGGAATCAGTCTGGTGAACTTTCGCTGCACTCCCTCAATAGCAAGAATGTCTTTCCTCAGATTAGGAGACCAAAACTGTACACAATATTCAAGGTGTGGCCTCACCAAGGCCCTGTACAATTGTAGTAAGACCTTCCTGCTCCTATACTCAAATCCTCTCGATATGAAGGCCAACATGCCATTTGCCTTCTTCACCGCCTGTTGTACCTGTATGCCAACTTTCAATGACTGATGTACCATGATACCCAGGTCTCACTGCACCTCCCCTTTTACTAATCTGTCACCATTCAGATAATAATCTGCCTTCCTGTTTTTACCATCTCACATTTATCTACATTATACCGCATTTGCCATGTATTTGCCCACTCACCTAACCTGTCGAAGTCAGCCTCTTTGCATCCTCCTCACAGCTCACACTGCCACCCAGCTGAATGCCATCTTGCCATCTGCAAACTTGCAGATATTACATTCAATTCCTTTGTCTAAATCATTAATGTATATTGTAAATAGCTGGGATCCCAGCACTGAACCTTGCGGTACCCCACTAGTCACAGCCTGCCATTCTGAAAAGGACCTGTTTATTCCTAATCTTTGCTTCCTGTCTGTCAACCAGTTCTCTATCCACATCAGTACATTATCCCCAATACCATGTGTTTAATTTTGCACACTAATCTCTTGTGTGGGACCTTGTCAAAAGCCTTTTGAAAATCTAACTACACCACATCCAATGCCCCCCCCCCCCCCCCGCCCCCCTTGTCCACTCTACTAGTTACATCCTCAAAAGATTATAGAAGTTTTGTCAAGCTTGATTTCCCTTTCATAAATCCATGCTGACTTGGACCGATCCTGTCACTGCTTTCCAAATGCGCTGCTATTACATTTTTAATAATTGATTCCAACAATTCCCCACCACCGATGTCAGGCTGACTGGTCTATAATCCCTGTTTCTCTTTCCCTCCTTTTTTAAAAAGAGCTGTTACATTAGCTACCCTCCAGTCCATAGGAACTGATCCAGAGTCAATAGAATGTTGGAAAATGATGACCAATACATCCACTATTTCTAGGGCCACTTCCTTAACTACTCTGGGATGCAGACTATCAGGCCCTGGGGATTTATCGGCCTTCAATCCCATCAATTTCCCTAACACAATTTGCTGACTAATAAGGATTTCCTTTAATTCCTCCTTCTTGCTAGACCCTCGGTCCCCTCGTATTTCCGGAAGGTTATTTGTGTATTTGTGTCTTCCTTAGTGAAGACAGAACCAAAGTATTTGTTCACTTGGTCCGCCATTTCTTTGTTCCCCATTATAAATTCACCTGATTCTGACCGTAAGCGACCCACATTTGTCTTCACTAATCTTTTTCTCTTCATGTATCTGTAGAAGCTTTTGCAGTCAGTTTTTATGTTCCCTGCAAGCTTCCTCTCATATTCTATTTTCCACCTCCTAATTAAAACCTTTGTCCTCCTCTGCTGAATTCTAAATTTCTCCCAGGCCTCATGTTTGCTGCTTTTTTTGGCCACTTTATATGCCTCTTCCTTGGATTTAACACTATCCCTAATTTCCCTTGTAAGCCACGGTTGAGCCACCTTCCCCATTTTATTTTTACGGCAGACATTGATGTACAATTGTTGAAGTTCATCCATGTGATCTTTAAATATCTGCCATTGCCTATCCACCATCAACCCTTTAAGTATCATTCGCCAGTCTATCCTCGCCAATTCACGTCTCATACCGTCGAAGTTACCTTTCTTTAAGTTCAGGACTCTAGACTATGAATTAACTGTGTCACTCTCCATCTTAAAGAAGAATTCTACCATATTATGGTCACTCTTCCCCAAGGGGCCTCAAGATTGCTAATTAGTCCATCCTCCACTGTATTGCTACCAGTTTGTTTAGCCCAATCTATATGTAGATTAAAGTCACCCATGATAACTGCTGTACCTTTATTGCATGCATCCCTAATTTCGTGTTTGATGCCATCCCCAACCTCACTATGACTGTTTGGTGGTCTGTACACAACTCCCACCAGCGTTTTCTGCCCTTTGGTGTTCCGCAGCTCTACCCATACAGATTCCACCCCATCCACTCTAATGTCCTTCCTTACTATTGAGTTAATCTCCTCTTTAACCAGCAATGCTACCCCACCTCCTTTTCCTTTCAGTCTATCTTTTCTGAATATTGAATATCCCTGGATGTTGAGTTCCCAGCCTTGGTCACCCTGGAGCCATGTCTCCGTAATCCCAATTACATCATATCTGTTAACAGCTATCTGCGCAGTTAATTCATCCACCTTATTTCGAATGCTCCTCGCATTGAGTCACAGAGCCTTCAGGCTTGTTTTTTTTAACACTCTTTGTCCTTTTAGAATTATGTTGTAATGTGGCCTTTTTAGATTTTTGCCTTTGATTTTTCTGCCCTCCACTTCTACTTTTCTCCTTTATACCTTTTGCTTCTGACCCCATTTTACTTCCCTCTGTCTCCCTGCATAGGCCACCGCTGCTCCTCCTCCGGCCGCTGCTCCCGAACTGACAGGGTCTGTGGCTCTCGTATTGGACTGTTCAGCCACCTAAGGACTCATTTTAATAGTGCAAGCAAGTCCTCCTCGATTCCGAGGGACTACCTATGATAATGATGATTGGTTGCAATCTACCAAAATTCCCTGGATTTTGGAGAGGTCCCAGCGGATTGGAAAACCGCAAATCTAACACCCCTATTTAATAAAGGAGCGAGACAGAAAGCAGGAAACTATAGACCAGTTAGCCTAACATTTGTCACTGCGAAAATGCTGGACGCCATTATTAAGAAAGCAGTAGCAGGACATTTGGAAAAGCATAATAGAGTCAAGCAGAGTTAGCATGGTTTTACGAAAAGGGAAATCATGTTTGACAAATTTGCTGGAGTTCTTTGAGGATGTAATGAACAGGGTGAATAAGGGAGAACCAGTGTATTTGGATTTCCAGAAGGTAGTCGATAAGGTGCCACATAAAAGGTTACTGCACAAGATAAGAGCTCACTGGGTCGGGGATATTATTTATAGCATGGATAGAGGATTAGCTAACTAACAAAAAACAGACAGTCGGGATAAATGGGTCATTTTGCGGTTGGCAAACAGTAACTAGTGCGGTGCCACAGGGATCGGTGCTGGGGCCTCAACTATTGACAATCTATATTGATGACTTGGATGATGTCAAGTTTGCTGATGGTACAAAGATGGGTGGGAAATCAAGTTGTGAGGAGGACACAAAGAATCTGCAAAGGGATAAAGATAGGCCAAGTGAGTGGGCAAACATTTGGCAGATGGAGTATCCACTTTGGCAGAACAATAAAAAAGCAAATTCTAATTTAAATAGAAAGAGATTACAAAATACTGCAGTACAGAGGGATCTTGGGGTTCTTGTGCATGAAACACAAAAAGTTAGAATGCAGGTACAGCAAGTAATCAGGAAGGCAAATGGATGTTGGCCTTTATTGCAAGGGGGATAGAGTATAAAAGCAGGGGTGTCTTGCTACAACTGTACAGGGTATTGACGAAACCACACCTAGAGTTCTATGTACAGTTTTGATCTCCGCATTTAAGGAGAGATATACTTGCATTGGAGGCAATTCAGAGAAGATTCACTAGGTTGATTCCTGAGATGAAGGGATTGACTTATGGAGAAAGGTTGAACAAGTTGGGCTTATACTCATTGGCGTTTAGAAGAATGAGAGGTGATCTTATTGAAACATGTGATACTGAGGGGGCTCGACAAGATAGATGCAGAGAGGATGTTTCCACAGATTGGTGAATCTAGAACTAGGGGCATAGTTTCAGAATAAGGGGTCACCCATTTAGAACTGAGCTGAGGGGAAATTTCTTCTCTCAGAGGATCGTGTGACCACCTCTACTATCCAATATACCCATGGATTAGACACCTGTTAGGTCAGATGGCCAACCTTCTGCTTAAGACCTACTGAAATGACTATGGTAGGAAATGCTCATTTGATTCCCGTAAGAACTCACAATATAACCCAAATACAAATAAATATTACTATCCAGCAGAAGGTCCTAGGGGCAATGATAAAATTTGGACATCCGATTCCACCACTATAATTCAGTTTAAAGTCTATTATTGAAAGAAGTAGTACCTCCCAGAAAAACTTGGTTAAAATACAGCAAGACAATGCCCAAATTGAGAAAGCAATGCACAAGTTAGGGGACCATAAGTGGTGGGAAGTAACCTATCATGCTAGTCAGCATCCCTGGGCATGAGTGGTATCAGCAGCCCTAGTAATTTTTCAATGCCTAGTCTTAATAGTTCTAATTATAATGTGATGTTATTTGAGATGCTTGACACGCCGATTGAACTGTCATACCAATACTTAGAGTGAGTCAAAAATTAGAGGTCGAAATAGAGTTTTCTCCCTCTCAAGGTGGGGATTGTTAGAAACTAAAGATGCCTAACAATGTATATGGTTATGCAACTAAAATTGTGACATGAAGAATGCTGTGTGTAGTAGGTTAAGGAATTATCAATAGATGATAGGAAAATGAATCTTAGATTTTGAAGGAATACATAAAACAGTTTATGTGTTTAACTCTTAAAGAATAAAATGTGGAGCAGGCTGAGAAAGCCCATAAAGTCAAACCTATAGAAACAAACACATTCTGAGAAGCAGAGCTAACACAGTCAAAGAAGCCAAGAGAGGAGCCAAATGCTCGGGAAGATGAAGGGATCAGCACACACAGCAGGCAGTCTGAATGTTTTAAACCAATGTTTAACTGAACTGAAATTCCCGTCTTTCATGTTAACAAATGTTTCTGTGCTTTGTGAATTGAATGTTTTCTTTGACTGAACCAAATGCAGTAACAAATTCCGTTATTTGTCTCTGCCTTACATCTGTGTTATTTGTGGCAGTTAAATTGTAATTTCAAAGATTGTAGAGACATCTATGTTATTGTCAAAGGTAGTGTTCTCGATCGTTGTCACTTCAAAAGATTCGTTATAGGCCGGCCCACTAAAATCTGTATAAAGACTGGCCCGACTTTTGGGTTTTTGAAGACTCTGTCTTGGGCAACTAAGAACAGACCTTCCCCTGCATATGTCGGAATAAATCGTTTCGAACCTATCTCTTTGAGTCTGTCGTACATCAAGAGCATCGATCCATTATCTCAGTGGATCTGCTCGGAAGAAAGGGAGATTTCTCATCAACACTGTGCTTAAATGGTTACGTTCAAAATGGAGAAGAAAAGTCTCCTCAAATTAGATAGATGCTTAGAAGCACTAATGTTTTGGTTTCCTGCAGAGGGTATAGCATTATGGACTATATACAATTTCCCTGTTGCTAAGCGATTATCTGTTGTTTTTAAGTTAACCTTGTTTATGTATTGTATGTATAAAGCTAAGGTAGGGATTGACGTTCGGTTAACAGAACTGTTTGCAAAAATAATGGAAGGAAGTTGGGGAAGTCACCATAAACACAAAACAGTTTGCTAGGTCATAAATCAGGTAATGACCGATTGAATGAAGACAGTTCTCTGGCTTGGGCCTCATGTTGAGAAGGTAGAGGACTAGGCCTTGTACTGATTATAGCTGAGAGGATAAGGGATGAGAGAGAAAACACAAATTCTAAAGGGAGAACTTTCAGTAAGTATAAACAGGAAGACATGTGGACAATACTATGAGGCATTTTTCGGAAGGTCTTTTGATTCAAGAGTGGAGACAAAGAACACGATGCCTCATTGAGTATTGAGTTTTTTGGGGAACCTCAATAGGTTAAAAGGTCTTGTCAATATCCTGTTTCAGGCCCACCACTAAAAATAGAATAAAAATAATCTCCTGAAAGCTTGTTCTTACAGACGGAGGAAAAAAGAGAGAGAAGGAGGCTCTAGACAAAAGGAAGAGAAGCCACTCAGAGAATTGCTCATGTGTCACAACCGCTTCTCCAATCGGATCAGTATCAGCTACTTGTTAAGGTCGTATGTTGTTGCCACATAACTAAAGTGTTATATTCCATCTTACACTCTGGTTAAAGACAATGGGCTAGAACCTCCACTTTTTTTGCATGCTTAACGCCCACTTAATGCCCATTTTATTGCTGAAATGACGTATAATGGCCAGATATTGCCTATTTTGGCACAAAATGGAAACTGACGGGCATTTTTCGAAAACTTATCGCTGAGCGTTGCTTTCCCCATGTGCTTAATGCCGCGAAAAAATATTACCGCCCGCCCACTTATTTTGGGCGGAATCAGCAGAATGGGCCAATTCAATGCCTATAATATCACCCAGCATTACTTTCCGCACGGATTTAATGCCAAGATTCAACATTGACGCTCGCCCACTTTTTTTGTCGTAAAGAGCATATTTACCGAAAGTGGCGGTCATGAGATCACCCTGCGTCAATTTCACCACCTCGCACACATATCGGCCACAATATCACTCGCCCAAAAAAACGCCCACAAAAAGTGGAACTAACCGGAATGAATCACAGCGTTATGGACGCCATGTTGTAGATCACGTGTCACGTCCTTTAAAAGGCTGCTGTGCTTCAACCTCGGCGGAGTTCGGATGTACTCTGCAGGTCGTTGAAGTTGATGTGAACATCTCTAAAAACATCTTGACCATACTGCGATGGATTGGAATTGAAGAGGTGTTTTCGTCGGGGCATTCATTGTTTGTGACCAATCGGTGGAAAACAGAGAGCTACTGCAATGGGACCTATCATTTCTCACGCTCTCTTGCTGACCAATTACATGCAGCAGACACGACATCGCCGAAGGAATGCTTCACTGCATTATGTGCCCAATGTAAAATGTGACAGACAGATGAGGAGGACCAGACGTTACAACCACCGCAAGTACAACGAGAAGCATTCTTACCTCAACTTGCCTGACACCACCTGCCTTCGGAGACTGCGCTTCCACAAAAAGGTTATCACGGAGGTATGCCAGCTGATAAGGGCAGATCTGCAGCCTGCCAGCACCATCACTACTGCACTTTCCGTCGATGTCAATGTCACCGCGGCACTGTTGGTCTACCTCAGGTTCTTTTCAGGCCACAGCTGGAGACATTTGTGGACTTTCTCAGCATGTCACACATCGCTGCATTAGACAGGTCACTGAAGCTCTGTACGCATGCAGGAGGAACTTGATCAGCTTCCCTATGACCAGGGAGGCACAGAATGAGAGGGCTCTCGGATTCTCCAGAATTGAAAACTTCCCCAAGGTGCAGGGAGCAATATACTGTACGCACATCACGGTGCGGGCACCTTTTCAGGATGTTGAGGTTTTCAGGAACTGCAAGGGATTCCACTCCCTGAATTTCCAACTGGTTGTCGACCACCAGAAAATTATGTTGCAGTGAATGCTCAATTTCCGGGCAGCATCCATGATGCTCACATCCTGCGTGAGAGCACTGTATCTAGCTTGTTTAACAATGAGCCACAAGGTCAATGCTGGATGCTTGGTGACAAAGGATATGGCCTCGCCACCTGGCTGATGACCCCCCTGTGAGACACCCACACTGAAGCCGA
Source organism: Pristiophorus japonicus (assembly GCF_044704955.1). Classification (NCBI taxonomy): domain Eukaryota; kingdom Metazoa; phylum Chordata; class Chondrichthyes; family Pristiophoridae; genus Pristiophorus; species Pristiophorus japonicus. Next base: position 69,818,355 of record NC_091985.1, read on the forward strand.
GAGGCGATACAATGAGAGCCACAGAGGAACTCGCAATATCGTGAAGAAAACCATTAGAGTGCTGAAGCAGCGCTTTAGATGCCTGGACCACTCAGGAGGCGAGCTCCAATACCACCCTAAGCAGGTAGTTCAATTCGTGGTGGTGTGCTCCATGCTGCACAACTTGGCTATCAAGAGGGGACAAGAATTGCCTGAGTAGTCTGACAGTTCACCTCACCAGGGAGAGGAAGAGGAGGACGAGGAGGCAGACGCTGACATCGGCCCAGACAATCAGGCTGACGCTGAAGCCATGCCCCCGCCCCCATGTAGACCGCATGAAAGGGCCCATGGTGGCATGATAGCAGCAAGAACCTTACGTCAGGAGCTCATCAATGATCGCTTTGCCTGAAAGAACATTGGTGTTATTTACAAGGCTGACACACTGCTGGGTGTGCGGGTCATACATCAATGGAGGGCATCACCTTGGTGACAGTTAAAGTTTAAGTTGATTGAAGTTAAGTGTAATTATACCCTTTCATGTAAAGGAATCACCAGCGTGTAATGGTGCAGCTATCTGAGCCAATGTGCAACAAGGTTCTGTTAAATAAAAAACATTTAAACCGCACATTAGTCTGAAATCATCAGTATTTCTGTCCAAACGAAACCTTACCTCCTCCCCACCCCCACCCCCACCCTCGCTTCTCCTCCCCACCTCCACCCCTTCCCCTTCCACTCCTGACACCAAGCTGCCTGGCCGAGGAGGTCCTCAGGCAATACTTCTTTGGGGGGGGGGGCGGTGGGGCGTGATGACCGAATCGCTGCTTGGACGGATACGGAAGAGGACGGTCCTGAGGTGGGAACGTGCTCTGAGCAAGAAGCAAGATGTTGCTGCTGGCTCTCATGTGTCGTTGTCAATGGGGGTGCGGCACCTTGGGGTGCAGTGCCATGCTCCGGGACCACTGGGAGCCCTCGGCCACCAGTGTTCCTGGCTACCAGCTAAAGGGCCTCGTCCATCCCTTCCATGTTATATCTTATTTGTTGGACAAAAACTCGGTGACAACTATGTTCTTGGTGCTTAGTAGGCTTTTTGCTGCTGGTGAATCTCCATCGTGCCTCCCACAACAGCTAGACAAGCACGCACCAAAGTCACAGATGCTTTCAGTGACTCTGAGCGCCCTCACTCTCTGTCTCCTCTTCTGCGCATGTTATGATGCCCCTTGACCTCCTGAATCGCGGGAATCGAGCGTTGCCATGCCGTTGCTAAGGACGGCCACACTTTACGGCAAAAAATTTAACGCTACCGCCCATTTGATATTGCCTGCGGTAATGCCCATTTTCAAAAATGGAGGCTAGGTTATTTGAGAATGGGCGAGAAGCCGGCGATCTAAAAATCCTTTTTTATTGCCCACGCTGGAAATATCGCCCAAAGCACAAAAGTGGAGGTTCTAGCCCAATATACCAACCATATTTGTTTGCACTCGAACCTGGTTAATTAAAGTGACCATGGGCCCGAACTTGGTGGAAGCTAAGTTCTGCCCAAGTGCCGTCCAAAGGACCGCCGAGATACGAAACGGTACTTCGGGCGGGAGTTTCATAAAAAAAGTCCTTGAAAGACCGCCCAGTGACAAAAAAGGGACTTACGCCATGAACCTGAATGGCAGCAGGCGGACGCTCCCAATCTCAGCAGCAAATACAATTCTCGTCAGAGTGCCGCCGAAGATTGAGTCAGGCCTGGGGAGGGGGGAGCCGTCAGCGGGCAGTTCCCAGCGGTCATCCCGTCACGCCGGCGGGAGGCCCAGTGGAAACTGGCACTGTCGGAGACCGCTGAAAAAACTCGGCGGCAGCCAGCGGCAGCGGGCAGTAAGGCCACCAAGTTCGGGCCCCATGGGTCCAACAGTAATACTATCCCAGGTGTCCACTACTACTATCTCATGTGTCCACCAGTCATATTCCACATATCCACTAGTATTTAGAAACAGAGAAACATATAAATTACGTGCAGGAGCAGGCCATTCGGCCCTTCGCGCCTGCACCGCCATTCAATAAGATCATGGCTGATCATTCAACCTCAGTACCCCTTTCCTGCTTTCTCTCCATACGCTTTGATCCATTTGGCCATGAGGGCCATATCTAACTCCCTTTTGAATATATCTAACAAACTGGCCTCAACAAATTTCTGCAGTAGAGAAGTCCACAGGTTAACAACTCTCTGAGTGAAGAAGTTTCTCCTCATCTCGGTTCTAAATGGCTTACCCCTTATTCTTAGACTGTGACTCCTGGTTCTGGAACTCCCCAACATCGGGAACATTCTTCCTGCATCTAACCTGTCCAATCCCGTCAGAATTTTATATGTTTCTATGAGATCCCCTGTCATTCTTCTTAACTCCAGTGGATACAAGCACGGTTGATCCAGTCTCTCCTCATATGTCAGTCCTGCCATCTCAGGAACCAGTCTGGTGAACCTTCACTGTACTCCCTCAATAGCAAGAAAGCCCTTCCTCAGATTAGGAGACCAAAACTGAACACAATATTCCAGGTGAGGTCTCACCAAGGCTCTGTACAACTGCAGTAAGACCTCCCTGCTCCTTTACTCAAATCCTCTAGCTATGAAGGCCAACAAATTATTATATAAATGTGGAGAGATTAAAAAATGCTGCGGTGCAGAGAGATCTGGGTCCTTGTACTTGAAACATGTACAGATTCCTCAGGATCTGAATACCATCGGCCTTTGAATGTGGAAGGAGAAATGTTTCTCTGTTCTGTTCTGTCTGGGAAAAGATTTCAAACATCAGTGTGACAGGAAAGCACAGACACACATACCCGAGTGAGAGTGCTCCAGTGCACGGCCTGTGGAAAGAGCGTAAACCAGTTACGCAGCCGAAAAAAACATCGCACCATTCACAGCGGGGAGAAACTATACATGTGTTGTGTGTGTGGACAAGGCTTTAACTGATCATTCAACCTGAAGAGACACAAGGACAACTGCACCATGGAGAAAGCGTGGAAATGTGGGGACTGTGGGAAGGGATTCAATTCCCCGTCTGACCTGGAAATTCATTGACGCATTCACATCAGGGAGAGGCCGTTTACCTGCTCCATGTGTGGAAAGAGATTCACTAAGTCATCTGACCGGCTGACTTACCAGCGAGTTCACACTGGGGAGAGACCGTTCACCTGCTCTGTGTGTGGGAAGGGCTTCACTCAGTCATCCAACCTGCTGACACACCAGCGATGTCACACTGGGGAGAGACCATTCACCTGCTCGAGGTGTGGGAATGGATTCAGTCAGTCATCTGACCTGCTAAAACACCAACGAGTTCACACTGGGGAGAGACCATTCCTGTTCAGTGTGTGGGAAGGGATTCACTCAGTCATCCGCCCTGCTGACACACCAGTGAGTTCACAAGTGACTGCAGGGGCTGGATTCGGCTGTTATTCACATCCCTACTAAATCGTGTTCATTCTGTTAGCTGGCGTTTGTTTCTGCTGATGTTAATAACCCTTCAACTAGGCTGGAGTTTAGTGTTTTGATATTTCAAATAACAGTGTGTCGATATTTGATGTCTCCAAGATAAGAGGAGACTAATTAATGTCCTGTTACTGACTGCTCCATTTTTGATCGGGGCGGAGGAGCGGTAAGAGATTGGGCCCCAGGAGCATCGTAATCGGGGCACAAGAGAGGCGAGGGATCGGGGAGCAGAAGAGGCGAGGGCCCAGGGGCAGCACGGGCAAGCCCACACTGCGATCTATGGATAGTAGGAGAATGTGTGCGCACTAGGTCCGTGCAGCAGCGCTTGGTCTCCAGTCGTCTTGCTTAGCTCTTGCCACTGGATCAAGACCTCGCTCTGTCAAGCCCGTGTGGTGGCTGGTGTGCAACGGCCACCCCACGTTAAAAGAATCCATGTACAGGCATCTTCCACCCTTCAATATGTAGATCGGGACCGAGAATGTCAGGTCCCTCATTGAAACACCTGTGAACTCATCCCTTTTTGGTGTGGAAACGGGACATCCTCGATAAGAGGGACTGCCTAATACTGTACTATACATGAAACACAAAAGGTTAACATGCAGGTACAGCAATTAATTAGCAACACAAAAAGAATGTTGGCCTTTATTGCAAGGGGGATGAAGTATAAAAGTAGAGCTATGGGCTAGAACCTCCACTTTTGTGCTTATCGCCCAAAAATGGGCGTTATTTTCGGCGTAGGTGTTAAAAAAGGGTTTTCAAATCACTGGCTTCTCTCCCATTCTCAAAACACCTAGTTTACATTTTTGAAAATGGGCGTTACCGCGGGCGATATCAAATGGCGGTAGCGTTAATATTTTTTGACCTTCTGCCGTAAAGTGTGGCCCTCCTTAGCCATGGCATGGCAACGCTCGATTCCCACGATTCTGGAGGTCAAGGGTCACCATGCCATGTGCAGAAGAGGAGACAGAGAGAGAGGGAGCTCAGAGGGACTGAAGGCATGGCTGGGTGTGGTGTGGCTGCTTTGGGAGGGAGACTTTAGAGCTTCACAGCAAGTGGGCAAACAAAAATTAGCTGTTTCCAGCCACATATTTATATTTGACCAAATTTGCCCTAAAATAGAGAGAGAGGAGGAGGCCTCACAGGACGCTGTGGAGACTGACGCTGGAGAGAGCAATGAGGTGGGAGAGGAGCACATTGGAGGCCGCAAAAGAGTCAGGAGGTTCTCGGACAAGACAAATGCCTCCCTCCTGCAGGAGGTCGAGTTACGCTGGGGTGATTTGACACAGGGAGGGCGTGGGAAGCCCAGCCCAAAAGCTACCAGAGGGTATGGACCGAGATGCAGAGGAGGTCTCATCAGTGACCAACGAGGTCCGTGAGGGCAACGCCGCAAACGATGGAACAACCTTGTGGGATCCGCACGAGTAAGTATTATATTGATTTACATGTACTTATGCATTTATATAATTTGATTTGTAACTGTCATGAGTGACTATCAGCAGATGTGAGGTCTTGCACTTTTACTGGGAATGTTTTAGTCAAAGCCTGCGGTCACGGTGTACGTCGTTAGGTAAAGAATGATAATAATCATAATAATCATGATTACATCTGTCGTTTATGTGTTGTATCAGTCTCTGTGACAGTACCTAGCAATGATATCACGCAATGATCTCATGCCATGTCGTCCTGTCATCTTTTACAGAAGAAGCTATCGACGATGAGGTCCGTGCAGAGGCGAATGGGTGGGAGGCCACCAGTCCCCAGCGACAGCACAGAGATGGAGGAGCGAGTGTTAGCACTCGTGGGGAAGCACCCCCGGACAGCCACAGATGTATCTGCAGACTCTGAAGTGATGCCACGTGAGTAAAGCTTACACCATTGCGTCATGTAAAGTCAATAGATGCCACACCCACTCATATCCGAACAATCATATATGATTGATGATTTCTAAAAGTGTCATAGAAATAATTCAGGCCTAATGAAAATCATTACAATGCACAATGTGTTGATGGTCATGAAATGTGCTGTCTGTGATGATTTTGATAGCGGTGGTGCTTTTGTCGTGCATATGCTGTGTGTAGCGCTAGACTCACCTTGTCACCCTAGCACCCCCTTCTCCTCTAATAACCTCATTTATGTTTTACAGCTCAGCCAGCAGTGCTGCCCCAGGCAAGACCACAGAGGCCAGAAGGTGGGGGTGCGGGGCAGGAGTCAGCAGATGATCCTACTACATCTGGTGCTGAAGAGCTCCGATTCTTGCCCGTCAATAGCTGGGTCTGTTTTCAATGGATGAAAGCGCCGACTTCGAAGAACCTGCATCGCCACACACCAGAAGCCATTCCACCCCAAGGCCATTTAGTGATCCTCCGGTCATTCTCGCTTCCACTCTGGAGGTACCGGCCCCGAGCACCTCTCCACAGGGCACCCCATTTGTCCCTCGGACGGCGCCAACCCCGCGGAGGCCTCGTGGATGCGCAGGTCTATTCCACGAATGCGACATGACAGCGGAGAGATGGTACAGTTGTCCAGGAGGACTGTAGACATTGGTGCCCAGCTCATCGAAGCATTGGAGGGCATATCCCGACAGCTGGCCACCATGAGAGACTACATTCCGTGCATGGTTGAGTCCCTGGATGTGATAGTCAGGAACACTGCTGCCACAGGCTTCCCAGTGGTCCCCGAGCGTGGCACTCCACCCCTCGGTTCTGTACCACCACTGCGAACGACAGATGAGAGCAAGGACCAAGATCAGAGAATGCATCAGAGAATGTTGCCCCCTCAGCATACCCTGCTCCCGTACCTGTGCAACCACCACATTTGCCTTCATCCCCCCCAATGAGGCACCGCCTGAGGAGCTCCTTGGCCAGACGCCGTGGAGCGAGGAGGAGAAGAGATAGAGATGGGGAGAAGAAGGAGCCGGGGGAAGGAATGTGAGGTGCATGTGCGCAGGTGATGGCTGTGTTATTTCTCCATCTAGGTGAATGCAATTTGTTGCAATGTATGGGGGCTGGGGACCACGCTCCTGCATTGCCTTTGTATTCTGTGTTGCTAAACATGTTGAGCATGTGATTTATATCAATGGTGGAAAAAGTGGGGTGTAGGCAGGTGTTGGGTGCTATTGGCTGTGATACTTATGATTTCAGACCAATGTTGGCATTAAATTTTTGTTATTGAACATAACCTTGTTGCGCATTGTCTCAGATAACTGGACCGTTACACACTGGTGATTCCTTACCATGAAAGGGTTAAATACAACGTAATATCAATCAATGTAAACTTTAACTGGCACCAAGGTAATGGGCACCATTGATGTTTGAGCTGCACACACACAGCAGTGTGTCAGCTTTGTCACTCACATCAGCGCTCTTTCAGGCAAATTTTTCAGATTTCAGCTCCTCATGTAAGAGTGGGATTTAACAAATGCCAGCCACACTGCTGGCGTCCGTTCTGGTTAGTTCCACTTTTAGTGGGCGGTTTCTTGAGCGAACGATATTCTGGGCAATATGTGTGCGAGGTGGTGAAATTGATGACGGCCGATCTCCATGGCCGCGAGTTTGGGTAAATATGCTCTTTAGGACAAAAAACAGTGGGCGGGCGTTGAATATTGTATCTCGGCGTTAATTCCGTGCGGAAAGTAACGCTGGGCAATATTATGGGCAATGATTTCGTCCATTCTGCTGATTCTGCCCCAAAAAAGTGGGCGGGCGGGAATATTTTTTCCCAGTGTTAAGGACATGGGGAAAGTAACACTCGGCAATAAGTCTCCTAAAAACACCTGTCAGTTTCCATTTTGTGCCAAAATGGGCGATAACTGGGTGTTACACGTCATTTCAGTGGTAAAATGGGCGTTAAGTGGGCGTTAAGCATGCAAAAAAAGTGGAGGTTCTAGCCCATGAACTGTACAGGGAATTGGTTAAACCACACCTGGAGTACTGTGTACAGTTTTGGTCTCCTCATTTAAGGAGGGAAAAACTTGCATTGGAGGCTGTTCAGAGAAGGTTCATGAGGATGATTCCTGAGATGATGGGATTATCTTCTGAAGAAAGGTTGAGCAGGCTGGGCCTGTACTTATTGGAGTTTAGAAGACTGAGAGGTGATCTTATTGAAACATATATGATTCTGAGGGGGCTTGATCGGGTAGATGCAGAGAGGATGTTTCCCCTCATGGAGGAATCTAGAACCAGGGGGCACAGTTTCAGAATAAGGTGTTGCCCACTTAAAATGGAAATGAGGAAGAATTTCTTCTCTCAGAGGGGTCATGAATCTTTGGCATTCTCTATCCCAGTGAGCTGTAGAGGCTGGGTCATTGAATATATTTAAGGTAGAGATAGACAGATTATTGAATGATAAGGGAGTCAAGGGTTATAGGGAGTGGGCAGGGAAATGGAGCTGAGCCCAAGATCAGATCAGCCATGATCTTAGTAAATGGCGGAGCAGGCTTAAGGAGCCAAATGGCCGACTCCTGCTCCTATTTCTTATGTTCTTATGTTCTTAAGACCAGAACATCAAACCTGGCACCAATCTCATAGTCGACAGAGCAGTCGTGATACCTGCCCTCCCATAAGCTTCAGAGAAATGGACTATGTACAGCAGGCACCTCAAACCACTGGAGAAGTACCACCAACGCTGCCTCCAAATGATCCTGCAAATCCCTTGGCAGGATAGGTGCACCAACATCAGTGATTTCGCTCAGGCCAACATCCCCAGCATTGAAGCATTGATCACACTCAATCAGCCCCGATGGATGGGCCACATTGTCCACATGCCCGATACTGATACTAGACTCCCAAAACAAGCGCTCTACTCAGAACTCCGACACGGCAAGCGAGTTGCAGGTGGGCAGAGGAAATGCTTCAAGGATACTGTCACAGCCTCCATGAAAAAGTGCAACAGCCCCACCAACACCTGGGAATCCCTGACCCAGGACCGCTCAAAGTGGAGGAGAAACATCCGGGAAGGCGCCAAATACCTCGAGTCTCTTCGCCGGGAGCACGCGGAAGCCAAATGCAAACAGTGGAAGGAGTGCACGACAACCCAAGCACCCCACCCACCTGCCCCTCCAACCACCATCTGCCCCACCTGTGACAGAAACTGTAGGTCCGGTATTGGATTCAGCAGTCACCTGAGAACTTATATTATTGTGGAAGCAAGTCATCCTCGACTCCGAGGGACTGCCTAAGAAGACGAAGAGTATCCCATGTGTCCACCAGTAGTATAGAAACATAGAAACATAGAAACATAGAAAATAGGTGCAGGAGTAGACCAATCAGCCTTTCTAGCCTGCACCGCAATTCAATGAGTTCATGGCTGAACATGCAACTTCAGTACCCCATTCCTGCTTTCTCACCATACCCCTTGATTCCCCTAGTAGTAAGGACTTCATCTAACTCCTTTTTGAATATATTCAGTGAACTGGCCTCAACAACTTTCTGTGGTAGAGAATTCCACAGGTTCACCACTCTCTGGGTGAAGAAATTCCTCCTCATCTCGGTCCTAAATGGCTTATCCCTTATCCTTAGACTGTGTCCCCTGGTTCTGGACTTCCCCAACATTGGGAACATTCTTCCTGCATCTAACCTGTCTAACCCCATCAGAATTTTAAACGTTTCTATGAGATCCCCTCTCATTCTTCTGAACTCCAGTGAATACAAGCCCAGTTGATCCAGTCTTTCTTGATAGGTCAGTCCCGCCATCCCGGGAATCAATCTGGTGAACCTTCGCTGCACTCCCTCAATAGCAAGAATGTCCTTCCTCAGGTTAGGAGACCAAAACTGTACACAATACTCCAGGTGTGGCCTCACCAAGGTCCTGTACAACTGTAGCAACACCTCCCTGCCCCTGTACTCAAATCCCCTCGCTATGAAGGCCAACATGCCATTTGCTTTCTTAACCACCTGCTGTACCTGCATGTCAACCTTCAATGACTGATGTACCATGACACCCAGGTCTCTTTGCACTTCCCCTTTTCCTAATCTGTCACCATTCAGATAATAGTCTGTTTCTCTGTTTTTACCACCAAAGTGGATAACCTCACATTTATCCACATTATACTTCATCTGCCATGCATTTGCCCACTCACCTAACCTATCCAAGTCACTCTGCAGCCTCATAGCATCCTCCTCGCAGCTCACACTGCCACCCAACTTAGTGTCATCCGCAAATTTAGAGATACTACATTTAATCCCCTCGTCTAAATCATTAATGTACAGTGTAAACAGCTGGGGCCCCAGCACAGAACCTTGCGGTACCCCACTAGTCACTGCCTGCCATTCTGAAAAGTCTCTATTTACTCCTACTCTTTGTTTCCTGTCTGACAACCAGTTCTCAATCCATGTCAGCACACTACCCCCAATCCCATGTGCTTTAACTTTGCATATTAATCTCTTGTGTGGGACCTTGTCGAAAGCCTTCTGAAAGTCCAAATATACCACATCAACTGGTTCTCCCTTGTCCACTCTACTGGAAACATCCTCAAAAAATTCCAGAAGATTTGTCAAGCATGATTTCCCTTTCACAAATCCATGCTGACTTGGACCTATCATATCACCTCTTTCCAAATGCACTGCTATGACATCCTTAATAATTGATTCCATCATTTTACCCACTACCGATGTCAGGCTGACCGGTCTATAATTCCCTGTTTTCTCTCTCCCTCCTTTTTTAAAAAGTGGGGTTACATTGGCTACCCTCCACTCCATAGGAACTGATCCAGAGTCAATGGAATGTTGGAAAATGACTGTCAATGCATCCACTATTTCCAAGGCCACTTCCTTAAGTACTCTGGGATGCAGTCCATCAGGCCCTGGGGATTTATCGGCCTTCAATCCCATCAGTTTCCCCAATACAATTTCCCGACTAATAAGGATTTCCCTCAGTTCCTCCTCCTTACTAGACCCTCCGACCCTTTTTATATCCGGAAGATTGTTTGTGTCCTCCTCAGTGAATACCGAACCAAAGTACTTGTTCAATTGGTCCGCCATTTCTTTGTTCCCCGTTATGACTTCCCCTGATTCTGACTGCAGGGGACCTACGTTTGTCTTTACTAACCTTTTTCTCTTTACATATCTATAGAAACTTTTGCAATCCGTCTTAATGTTCCCTGCAAGCTTCTTCTCGTACTCCATTTTCCCTGCCCTAATCAAACCCTTTGTCCTCCTCTGCTGAGTTCTAAATTTCTGCCAGTCCCCGGGTTCGCTGCTATTTCTGGCCAATTTGTATGCCACTTCCTTGGCTTTAATACTATCCCTGATTTCCCTTGATAGCCACGGTTGAGCCACCTTCCCTTTTTTATTTTTACGCCAGATAGGAATGTACAATTGTTATAGTTCATCCATGCGGTCTCTAAATGTCTGCCATTGCCCATCCACAGTCAACCCCTTCAGTATCATTCACCAATCTATCCTAGCCAATTCACGCCTCATACCTTCAAAGTTACCCTTCTTTAAGTTCTGGACCATGGTCTCTGAATTAACTGTTTCATTCTCCATCCTAATGCAGAAATCCACCATATTATGGTCACTCTTCCCCAAGGGGCCTCGCAGAACAAGATTGCTAATTAATCTTCTCTCATTACACAACACCCAGTCTAAGATGGCCTCCCCCCTAGTTGGTTCCTCGACATATTGGTCTAAAAAACCATCCCTTATGCACTCCAGGAAATCCTCCTCCACCGTATTGCTTCCAGTTTGGTTAACCCAATCGATGTGCATATTAAAGTCACCCATTATAACTGCTGCCCCTTTATTGCACGCACCCCTAATTTCATGTTTGATGCCCTCCCCAACATCACTACTACTGTTTGGAGGTCTGTACACAACTCCGACTAACGTTTTTTGCCCTTTGGTATTCTGCAGCTCTACCCATATAGATTCCACATCGTCCAAGCTAATGTCCTTCTGAACTATTGCCTTAATTTCCTCCTTAACCAGCAATGCTACCCCACCTCCTTTTCCTTTTATTCTATCTTTCCTGAATGTTGAATACCCCTGGATGTTGAGTTCCCAGCCCTGATCATCCTGGAGCCACGTCTCCGTAATCCCAATCACATCATATTTGTTAACATCTATTTGCACATTTAATTCATCCACCTTATTGCGGATACTCCTTGCATTAAGACACAAAGCCTTCAGGCTTGTTTTTTTAACACCCTTTGTCCTTTTAGAATTTTGGTGTACAGTGGCCCTTTTTGTTCTTTGCCTTAGGTTTCTCTGCCCTCCACTTTTCCTCATCTCCTTTCTGTCTTTTGCTTTTGCCTCCTTTTTGTTTCCCTCTGTCTCCCTGCATTGGTACCCATCCCCCTGCCATATTAGTTTAAATCCTCCCCAACAGCACTAGCAAACACTCCCCCTAGGACATTGGTTCCGGTCCTGCCCAGGTGCAGACCATCCGGTTTGTACTGGTCCCACCTCCCCCAGAACCGGTCCCAATGCCCCAGGAATTTGAATCCCTCCCTGCTGCACCACTGCTCAAGCCACGTATTCATCTGCGCTATCCTGCGATTCCTACTCTGACTATCACGTGGCACTGGTAGCAATCCCGAGATTACTACTTTTGAGGTCCTACTTTTTAATTTAGCTCCTAGCTCCTTAAATTCATTTCGTAGAACCTCATCCCTTTTTTTACCTATGTCGTTGGTACCAATGTGCACCACGACAACTGGCTGATCTCCCTCCCTTTTTAGAATGTCCTGCACCCGCTCCGAGACATCCTTGACCCTTGCACCAGGGAGGCAACATACCATCCTGGAGTCTCGGTTGCGGCCGCAGAAACGCCTATCTATTCCCTTTACAATTGAATCCCCTATCACTACCGCTCTCCCACTCTTTTTTCTGCCCTCCTGTGCAACAGAGCCAGCCACGGTGCCATGAACTTGGCTGCTGCTGCCCTCCCCTGATGAGTCATCCCCCTCAACAGTACCCAAAGCAGTGTATCTGTTTTGCAGGGGGATGACCACAGGGGACTCCTGCACTACCTTCCTTGCACTGCTCTTCCTGTTGGTCTTCCATTCCCTATCTGGCTGTGGACCCTTTCCCTGCGGTACGACCAACTCGCTACACGTGATACTCACGTCATTCTCAGCATCGTGGATGCTCCAGAGTGAATCCACCCTCAGCTCCAACTCCGCAACGCAGACTGTCAGGAGCTGGAGGTGGATACACTTCCTGCACACATAGTCGACAGGGACACTGGAGTCATCCCTGAGTTCCCACATGGTATCCCTTGAGTCCATCAGTACTATCCCATGTGTCTACCACGACTGTCCCAAATGTCCACCAGTAGTATCCTACATGTCCACCAGAAGTATCTCTTGTGTCCACCAATAGTATTCCTTGTGTCCACCGCTAATATCCCATGTGTCCACCAGGACTATCCCATGTGTCCACCAGTGATACCCATGTGTCCACTAGTACTATCGCATGACTCTACCAGTAGTAGCCCAAATGTCCACCAGTTCTATCCCATGTGTACTTCAGTACATAAGATAAGAACATCTGCAAAGGGATATAGAAAGGCTAAATGAGTGGGCAAAAAATTGGCAGATGGAGTATAATGTGGGAAAATGTGAAGTTATCCATTTTGGCAGAAATAATAGAAAAGCAAATTATAATTTAAATGGAGCACAAATTGCAAAGTGCTTCAGTGCAGAGGGACCTGGGCGTCTTTGTGGATGAAAGACAAAATGTTAGTATGCAGATACAGCATGTAATCAGGAAGGCAAATGGAATGTTGGTTTTTATTGCAAGGGGGATACAGTATAAAAGCAGAGAAGTCCTGCTACAACTGTACAGGATATTGGTGTGGCCACACCTCGAGTATTGCATACAGTTTTCGTCTCTGTACTTAAGGAAGGATATACTTGCATTGGAGGCTGTTCAGAGAAGGTTCACTCAGTTGATTCTGGAGATGAGGGGGTTGACTTATGAGGGGGTTGTCACTGTTGCCAAATTAAGTAATTTAAGGGTTAAGTCATGGCAGGAGAGCCCAGGCCCATGTCATGCTCCTCCTGTACTATGTGGGAAATCAGGGACGTTTCCAGTGTCCGTGACTACTATGTATGCAGGAAGTGTATCCAGCTGCAGCTCCTGACAGACCACATTGCGGCACTGGAGCTGCGCATGGATTCACTCTGGGACATCTGCGATGCTGAGGATGTCATGAACAGCATGTTTAGTGAGTTGGTCACACCGCAGGTAAAGGTTACACAGGCAGATAGGGAATGGGTGTCCATCAGGAAGAGCAGTGGAAGGAAGGTAGTGCAGAGGTCCCCTGCGGTCATCTCCCTCTAAAACAGATATACCACCTTGGGTACTGTTGGGGGAGATGGCCAATCAGGGGAAGGCAGCAGCAGCCAAGTTCATGGCACCATGGGTGGCTCTGCTGCGCAGGAGGGCAGGAAAATGAGTGGGAGAGCTATAGTGGGAGGAGATTCCATTGTAAGGGCAATAGAGAGGCATTTCTGCGGCCGCAATTGAGACTCCAAGATGGTATGTTGCCTCCCTGATGCAAGGGTCAAGGATGTTTCGGAGCGGCTGCAGGGAATTTTGGAGGGGGAGGGTGAACAGCCAGTTGTCATGGTGCATATAAGTACCGATATATGTAAAAAGTGGGATGAGGTCCTACAAGCTGAATTTAGGGAGCTAGGAGTTAAATTAAAAAGTAGGACCTCAAAGGTAGTAATCTCAGGATTGCTACCATTGCCATGTGCTCGTTAGAGTAGAGCTAGCAGGATAGTTAAGATGAATACGTGGCTTGAGGAATAGTGCAAGAGGGAGGGATTCAAATTCCTGGGACATTGGAACCGGTTCTGGGGGAGGTCGGACCAGTACAAACCGGATGGTCTGCACCTGGGCAGGACTGGAACCAATGTCCTAGGGGGAGTGTTTGCTAGTGCTGTTGGGGATGATTTAAACTAATAGGGCAGGGGGATGAGACACTATGCTAGGAGACAGAGGGAAGTAAAATGGGATCAGAAGCAAAAGGTATAAAGGAGAAAAGTAGAAGTGGAGGGCAGAAAAATCAAAGGCAAAAATCAAAAAAGGGCCACATTACAACATAATTCTAAAAGGACAAAGAGTGTTAAAAAAAACAAGCCTGAAGGCTCTGTGTCTCAATGTGAGGAGCATTCGTAATAAGGTGGATGAATTAACTGCGCAGATAGCTGTTAACGGATATGATGTAATTGGGATTACGGAGACATGGCTCCAGGGTGACCAAGGCTGGGAACACAACATCCAGGGGTATTCAATATTCAGGAAAGATAGACTGAAAGGAAAAGGAGGTGGGGTAGCGTTGCTGGTTAAAGAGGAGATTACTGCAATAGTAAGGAAGGACATTAGCGTGGATGAGGTGGAAACTGTATGGGTAGAGCTGCATTACACCAAAGGGCAGAAAACGCTGGTGGGAGTTGTGTACAGACCACCAAACAGTCATAGTAAGGTCGTGGATGGCATCAAATAGGAAATTAGGGATGCATGCAATAAAGATACAGCAGTTATCATGGGTGACTTTAATCTACATATAGATTGGGCTAAACAAACTGGTAGCAATACGGTGGAGGAGGATTTCCTGGAGTGTATAAGGGATGGTTTTCTAGACCAATATGTCGAGGAACCAACTAGAGAGCTGGCCATCCTAGACTGGGTGTTGTGTAATGAGAGAGGATCAATGAGCAATCTTGTTGGGCGAGGCCCCTTGGGGAAGAGTGACCGCAATTTGGTAGAATTTTTCATTAAGGTGGAGAGTGACACGGTTAATTCAGAGACTAGAGTCCTGACCTTAAAGAAAAGTAACTTCGACGGTATGAGACGTGATTTGGCTAGGATAGACTGGCGAATGATACTTAAAGGGTTGACGATGGATAGGCAATGGCAGATATTTAAAGATCACATGGATGAACTTCAACAATTGTACATCAGGGTCTGGAGTAAAAATAAAATGGGGAAGGTGGCTCAACCATGGCTTACAAGGGAAATTAGGGTTAGTGTTAAATCCAAGGAAGGGGCATATAAAGTGGCCAAAAAAAGCAGCAAATCTGAGGACTGGGAGAAAGTTAGAATTCAGCAGAGGAGGACAAAGGGTTTAATTAGGAGTGGGTAAATAGAGTATGAGAGTAAGCTTGCAGGGAACATAAAAACTGACTGCAAAAGCTTCTACAGATACGTGAAGAGAAAAAGATTAGTGAAGACCAATGTAGGTCCCTTACAGTCAGAATCAGGTGAATTTATAATGGGGAACAAAGAAATGGCAGACCAATTAAACAAATACTTTGGTTCTGTATTCACTAAGAAAGACGCAAATAACCTTCCGGAAATATGAGGGGACCGAGGGTCTAGCGAGAAGCAGGAACTGAAGGAAATCCTTATTAGTCAGGAAATTGTGTTCGGAAAATTGATGGGATTGAAGGCCGATAAATCCCCAGGGTCTGATAGTCTGCATCCCAGAGTACTTAAGGAAGTGGCCCTAGAAATAGTGGATGAATTGGTGGTCATTTTCCAACATTCTATAGACTCTGGATCAATTCCTATGGACTGGAGGGTAGCTAATGTAACCCCACTTTTTAAAAAAGGAGGGAGAGAGAAAACAGGGAATTATTGACCGGTCAGCCTGACATCGGTGGTAGGGAAAATGTTGGAATCAATTATTAAAGATGTAATAGCAGTGCATTTGGAAAGCAGTGACAGGATCGGTCCAAGTCAGCATGGATTTATGAAAGGGAAATCATGCTTGACAAATCTTCTACAATTTTTTGAGGATGTAACTAATAGAGTGGACAAGGCGAAGCCAGTGGATGTGGTTTATTTAGACTTTCAAAACAAGGTCCCACACAAAGATTAGTGTGCAAAATTAAAGCACATGGTATTGGGGGTAATGTACTGACTGGCAGAGAACTGGTTGGCAGAGAGGAAGCAAAGAGTAGGAATAAACGGGTCCTTTTCAGAATGGCAGGCAGTGACTAGTGGGGTACCGCAAGATTCAATTCTGGGACACCAGCTATTTACATTATACATTAATGATTTAGATGAAGGAATTGAATGTAATATCTCCAAGTTTGCAGATGACACTAAGCTGGGTGGCAGTGTGAGCTGTGAGGAGAATGCTAAGAGGCAGCAGGGTGACTTGGACAGGTTAGGTGATTGGGCAAATGCATGGCAGATGCAGGATAATGTCGATAAATGTGAGGTTATCCACTTTGGTGGTAAAAACAGGAAGGCAGATTATTATCTGAATGATGACAGATTAGGAAAAGGGGAGGTGCAACGAGACCTGGGTGTCATGTTACATCAGTCATTGAAAGTTGGCATACGGGTACAGCAGGCGGTGAAGAAGGCAAATGGCATGTTGGCCTTCATAGCGAGAGGATTTGAGTACAGGAGCAGGGAGGTCTTACTACAATTGTACAGGGCCTTGGGTGAGGCCACACCTTGAGTATTGTGTACAGTTTTGGTCTCCTAATCTGAGGAAGAACATTCTTGCTGTTGAGGGAGTGCAGCGAAGGGTCACCAGACTGATTCCCGGGATGACAGGACTGACATATGAAGAAAGACTGGATCGACTAGGCTCATATTCAATGGAATTTCTCCTCAACTCAGTTTTAAATGGGCGGCACCTTATTCTGAGACCATATCCCCTAGTTTTAGTTTCCCCTACAAGTGGAAATATCCTCTCTGCATCCACCTTGTCAAGCACCCTCATTATCTCATCAATGGAATTCAATTGAGAGGGGTTCTCATAGAAACATATAAAATTCTGATGGGATTGGACAGGTTAGATGCAGGAAGACTGTTCCCGATGTTGGGGAAGTCCAGAACCAGGGGTCACAGTCTAAGGAAAAGGGGTAAGCCATTGAGGACCGAGATGAGGTGAAACTTCTTCACTCAGAGAGTTGTGGGCATGTGGAATTCTCTACCACAGAAAGTTGTTGAGGCCAGTTCGTTAGATATATTCAAAAAGGAGTTAAATGTGGCCCTTACAGCTAAAGGGGTCAAGGGGTATGGAGAGAAAGCAGAAATGGGGTACTGAAGTGCATGATCAGCCATGATCATATTGAATGGCGGTGCAGGCTCGAAGGGCCGAATAGCCTACTCCTGCACCTATTTTCTATGTTTCTGTGAAGATAGGTTGAGTAGGTTGGGCCCATACACATTGGATTTCAGAAGAATGGGAGGTGATCTTATCGAAACATATAAGATAATGAGGGGGCTTGACAAGGTGGATGCAGAGAGGATATTTCCACTCGTAGGGGAAACTAAAACTAGGGAATATAGTCTCAGAATAAGGTGCCGCCCATTTAAAACTGAGTTGAGGAGGAATTTCTTCACTCAGAGGTTGGAAATCTATGGAATTCTCTGCCCCAGAGAGCTATGGAGGCTGGGTCATTGAATATATTTAAGGCGGAGATAGACAGATCTTTGGGCAATAAAGGAATAAAGGGTTATGGAGAGCAGGCAGGGTAGTGGAGCTGAGTCCATGATCAGACCAGCCATGATATTAAATGGCAGAGCAGGCTCGAGGGGCCTGGTAATCTACTCCTGCTCTTATTTCTTATGTACATATGTACTTATAAGAAATAGGAGCAGGAATAGGCCATTTGGCCCCTCGAGCCTGCTCCACTATTCAATAAGACCATGGCTGATCTGATATTGGCCTCAACTCCTCTCTGCATCTACCCTCTCCAGCCCCCTCAGAATCTTATACGTTTCAATAAGATGACCTCTCATTTTTCTGAACTCCAATGTGTATAGGCTCAACCTGCTCAATCTTTTTCATAAGACAGCCCCTTCATCTCAGGAAACAACTTAGTGAACCGTCTCTGATATGAATCCAATGCAAGTATATGCCTCCTTAAATAAGGAGACCAAAACTGTACACAGTACTCTAGGTGTGGTCTTACCAATGCCCTGTACAGTTGTAGCAAGATTTCCCTACTTTTATACTCCATCCCCCTTGGAATAAAGGCCAACATTCCATTTGCTTTCCTGATTAGCTGCTGTACCTGCATATTAACTTTTTGTGTTTCATGTACAAGGACCCACCGATCCCTCTGTACTGCAGCATTTTGTAATCTTATTCTATTTTTCTTCTTCCTACCAAAGTGGATAACCTCACTTTTTCCCACATTATACTCCATCTGCCAAATTTTTGCCCACTCACTTAACCTATCTATATTCCTTTGCAGATTCTTTATGTTATCTTCCCAACTTGCTTTCCCACCAATCCTTGTATCATCAGCAAATTTGGCTACATTACACTCAGCCCCTATAGATTGTAAATAGTTGAGGTCCCAGCGCTGATCCTTCTGGCACCCCACTAGTTACTGTTTGCGAACCTGAAATTGACCCATTGATCCAGACTCTCTGTTTTCTGTTAGTTAGCCAATCCTCCATCCATGCTAATATGGAAACATAGAAACATAGAAAATAGGTGCAGGAGTAGACCATTCAGCCCTTCGAGCCTGCACCACCATTCAATAAGATCATGGCTGATCATTCACCTCAGTACCTCTTTCCTGCTTTCTCTCCATACCCCTTGATCCCTTTAGCTGCAAGGGCCATATCTAACTCCCTCTTCAATATATCCAACTAACTGGCATCAACAACTCGCTGCGGTAGAGAATTCCACAGGTTAATAACTCCCTGAGTGAAGAAGTTTCTCCTCATCTCGGTCCTAAATGGCTTACCCCTTATCCTTAGACTGTGTCCCCTGGTTCTGGACTTCCCCAACATCGGGAGCACTCTTCCTGCATCTAACCTGTCCAGTCCTGTCAGAATTTTATATGTTTCTATGAGATCCCCTCTCATCCGTCTAAACTCCAGTGAATACAGGCCCAGTCGATCCAGTCTCTCCTCATATGTCAGTCCTGCCATCCCGGGAATCAATCTGGTGAACCTTTGCTGCACTCCCTCAATAGCAAGAACGTCCTTCCTCAGATTAGGAGACCAAATCTGAAAACAATATTCCAGGTGAGGCCTCACCAAGGCCCTGTACAACTGCTGTAAGACCTCTCTGCTCCTATACTCAAATCCCCTACCTATGAAGGCCAACATTCCATTTGCCTTCTTCACCACCTGCTTTACCTGCATGCCAACTTTCAATGGCTGATGTGCCATGACACCCAGGTCTCGTTGCACCTCTCCTTTTCCTAATCTGCCGCCATTCAGATAATATTCTGCCTTCCTGTTTTTGCCACCAAAGTGGATAACCTCACATTTATCCACATTATCCTGCATCTGCCATGCATTTGCCCACTCACCGAACCTGTCCAAGTCACCCTGCAGCCTCTTAGCATCCTCCTCACAGCTCACACCACCACCTAGCTTAGTGCCACCTGCAAACTTGGAGATATTACACTCAATTCCTTCATCTAAATCATTGATGTATATTGTAAAGAGCTGGGGTCCCAGCACTGAGCCCTGCAGCACTCCACTAGTCACTGCCTGCCATTCTAAAAAGGACCCGTTTATCCCGACTCTCTGCTTCCTGTCTGTCAACCAGTTCTCTATCCACGTCAATACATAACCCCCAATGCCATGTGCTTCAATTTTGCACACCAATCTTTTGTGTGTGACCTTGTCAAAAGCCTTTTGAAAGTCCAAATACAGCACATCCACTGGTTCTCCCTTGTCCGCTCTACTAGTTACATCTTCAAAAAATTCTAGAAGATTTGTCAAGCAGGATTTCCCTTTCATAAATCCATGATGACTTAGACTGATCCTGTCACTGCTTTCCAAATGCACTGCTATTTCATCTTTAATAATTGATTCCAACATTTTCCCCAATACTGATGTCAGGCTAACTGGTTTATAATTCCCCGTTTTCTCTCTCCCTCCTTTCTTAAAAAGTGATGTTACATTAGCTACGCTCCAGTCCATAGGAACTGATCCAGAGTCGATAGACTGCTGGAAAATGATCACCAATGCATCCACTATTTCTAGGGCCACTTCCTTAAGTACTCTGGGATGCAGACTATCAGATCCTGGAGATTTATCGGCCTTCAATCCCATCAATTTCCCGAACACAATTTCCTGACTAATAAGGATTTCCTTCAGTTCCTCCTTCTCACTAGACCCTCGGTCCCCTCGTATTTCCGGAAGGTTATTTGTGTCTTCCTTCGTGAATACAGAACCAAAGTATTTGTTTAATTGGTCTGCCATTTCTTTGTTCCCCATTATAAATTCACCTGATTCTGACTGCAAGGGACCTATGTTTGGCTTCACTAATCTTTTTCTCTTCACATATTTATTGAAGCTTTTGCAGTCAGTTTTTATGTTCCCAGCAAGCTTCCTCTCATACTCTATTTTCCATCTCCTAATTAAATTCTTTGTCCTCCTCCGCTGAATTCTAAATTTCTCCCAGTCCTCAGATTTGCTGCTTTTTCTGGACAATTTATCTGCCTCTTCCTTGGATTTAACACTATCCTTAATCTCCCTTGTTAGCCGCGGTTGAGCCACCTTCCCCATTGTATTTTCACTCTATACCGGGATGTATAATTGTTGAAGTTCATCCATGTGATCTTTAAATGTTTGCCATTGCCTATCCACCGTCAACCCTTTAAGTATCATTCACCAGTCCATTCTAGCCAATTCACGTCTTATACCATCGAAGTTATCTTTCCTTAAGTTCAGGACCCCAGTCACTGAATTAACTGTGTCACTCTCCATCTTAATAAAGAATTCTACCATATTATGGTCACTCTTCCCCAAGGGGCCTCGCACAACACGATTGCTAATTAGTCTTTTCTCATTACACATTACCCAGTCTAGGATGGCCAGCCCTCTAGTTGGTTCCTCAACATATTGGTCTAGAAAACCATCCCTAATACACTCCAGGAAATCATCCTCCACTGTATATAGTAGAAAATGAAATTGGAAGACAGAGGAAACAAGAGCTGGAAAATAGACAACAAAGGAGTTTGGCAAGACTAAATGGTATATTCTTCAATGCAAGGAGTATAGAGAATAAGGCAGATGAGCTGAGAGCACAGATAGACACTTGGAAGTAGGATATTATAGCTATTACTGAGACATGGGTGAAAGAAGGGCCATTATGGCAGCTCAATATTCCTGGTTACAGGCTTTTCAGATGGGATAGAGAGGTGGCGGTGGTAAAAATGGAGGGGGGGGGGGGTCGCAGTATTAATTAAAGAAACAATTACAGCTGTGAGAAGGGATGATATGTTAGAGGGGTCATCAAATTAGGCTATATGGGTTGAATTGAAGAACAAAAAAAGGGGCGATCACACTACTGGGAGTGTACTATAGACCCCCAAACAGTCAGAGGGAGATAGAAGAATAAACATGTGGGCAAATTGCTGTGAAGTGCAAAAACTATAGAGCTGTAATAGTGGGCGAGCATTTGGTGCTAGTGATCATAATTCAGTCAGATTTAGAGTTATGGAGAAGGACAAAGAAAAAAAAGTTCTCAATTGGGTTAAAGCCAGGAGGAGTGTGAAATATTAGAAGAGATAAACATAGTAAGAGAGGAAGTATTATGGGGCTTAGCAGCTTTGAAAGTGGATAAATCCCCAGGCCCGGATTAAATGGATCCTAGCTGTTAAGAGGAGCAAAAGAAGAAAAAGCAGAGACTCTTACCCTCATTTTTCAGTCCTCTCTGGCTACAGGTGTGGTGCCAGAGGACTGGAGGACTGCTAATGTATCTTTGTTTGAAAAGGGAGAAAGGAATAGACCGAGTAATTACAGGCCAGTCAGCCTAATCTGAGTGGTGGGAAAATTATTGGAAAAAATCCTGAGGGACAGGTTAAATCTTCATTTGGAAAGACATGGATTAATTAAGGACAGCCAGCAAGGATTTGTTAAGGGAAGGTCATGTCTGACTAACTTGATTGAATTTTTCAAGAAGGTAACCAGGAGGGTCAATGAGGGCAGTGTGTTCGATGTAGTGTATATGGATTTTAGCAAAACTTTTGATAAGGTTCCACATGGTAGACTGGTCATGAAAGTAAAAGCCCATGGGATCCAGGGCAAAGTGGCAAGTTGGATCCAAAATTGTCTCAGAGGCAGGAAGCAAAGGGTAATGATTGATGGATGTTTTTGTTACTGGAAGGTTGTATCCAGTAGGGTTTCGCAGGCTCAGTGCTGGGTCCCTTGCTTTTTGTGGTATATGTCAATGACTTGGACTTGAATGTTGGGGGTATGATTAAGAAGTTTGCAGATGACACTAAAATAGGCTGTGTGGTTGATAATATAGAAGAAAGCTGCAGATTGCAGGAAGATATTAATGTGCTGGTCAGGTGGGCAGAAAAGTGGCACATGGAATTCAATCCCGATAGTGTGAGGTAATGCATTTGGGGTGGTCTAACAAGGCAAGGGAATACACATTAAATGTATGACACTGAAAAGCGTAGAAGAACAAAGGGATCTTGGAGTACAGGCCCACAGATCCCTGAAGGTAGCAGGCCAGGTAGATAAGGTGGTTTAGAAGGCATATGGAATACTTGCCTTTATTAGTCTATGCATGGAATACAAGAGCAAGGAGATTATGCTTGAATTGTATAAAATATTGGTTAGGCCGCAGCTGGAGTACTGTGTGCAGTTCTGGCCACCACATTACAGGAAAGATGTGATTGCACTGGAAAGCGTGCAGAGGCAATTTACAAGAATGTTCCCTGGACTGGAGAATTTTGGCTATGAAGAAATATTGGAGATGCTGAGTCTATTTTCTTTGGAACAGAGGAGACTGAGGGGAGACCTGATTAAGGTGTATAAAATTATGAGGGGCCTGGATAGAGTGAAAAGGAAGGACCGGTTTCCCTTGGTGGAAGGGTCAACAACCCAGGGGCATAGATTAAAGGTAATTGGGAGGAGGTTTAGAGGAGATATGAGGGGAAATTTCTTCACCCAGAGGGTAGTGGTCGTCTGGAACTCACTGCCTGAAAGGGTGGTAGGGGCAGAAACCCTCACCACATTTAAAAAATACTTGGATGTGCACTTGAAGTGCCGTAACCTATGGGGCTACGGACCAAAAGCTGGAAAGTGGTAATGGGCTGGATAGCACTTGGTCGGCTGGCGCGGACACAATGGGCAAAATGGCCTACTTCCGTGCTGTAAATTTCTATGATTCTATGATTCTATGATTACCGCCAACCCTGTGAGCTCTTATCTTGTGCAGTAACCTTTTATGTGGCACCTTATCGAATGCTTTCTGGAAATTCAAATATGCTACATGGCAGTAATATGACATGTGTCCTCCAGTAGTACTATCCCATGAGGTAATTCCAGATCCTCCACTTATTCAACTACAACCTTCAATTCATTTCCATAACTTTCATTATGATGTATTCATTAAGATGCTAATTATGGTGGGGGACAGAAAACACACTTGTTTGACTCCATTCCTGAGAGGAAAGTTATGTTTCCATTCCTTGATAGTTCATTAGGAACTAGTTGTACCTCATTATTTTATGGTCAAGCTATGCATCTTGTGTCACATCGAATAGCACCTATCCATGCCCTGGTGGCCCTATAGTATATGGCTTTGGTTTTCAATGTTAGTATTGAATGCATCACTCATTTCTAATATTTATCAAAAAGGGAACATCAACGTGATTCTCAGTGTTGATCACAGGAGCAGTCAGTGTTTCAGTCATTCCCAATGTCATCAGCTTTTCAAGTCATTGGAAGACCTTCTTTTTCTCCCTTTTATGACATTTCCAGCACAATTCACAAACTGAAAATGTATGATTAGTGGGACGATACCAGTCGTGACCATAGTTGCATAGAAAGCCTTCTTGATGTTGACAGATTTAGAATTTAGAACTTCAAATAAATTGGAATTTTGAGAATTATATTAAGTGTGAAATTAAACTCACTATCCTGAAAATAATTCCTGAGTCCACCACAGACTGAAAACTATTATAATAATGCTTCAGATAAAACCTTTCTCTCACTTGCAAGGACAGTGTGAATGCAACCAATCCTAATAATGGAGAAAAAATAAAACTGATGTATTTTGAGTATGATCCCACAATGAGTTTAATCTCCAGTTCTCCATCTAGTGTTTAATTCAACTCTGTACCTTGTTTCCTTGTTTTGCATTTTTTTAATTTTCTGCTCTTCTTGTTCTCATACTCCACTTGTCCTTTTCTCTTTCATTTGTTTTTTTTGTTATTTTTACATTTGTCTCCTTTTTCCAAGGTAATTCTTTCTGCCATTATATGTTTTTCTTGTACAGATTCAAATAGAACAAAGAGGGGAAAATCCAAGGTGGGCAGGACTACGGACATTGATAAAATTTGATTTGTTTACTGAAATGGATTGGAAACATTTTTATTATGTATTCATTCTTGGGATATGGGCGTCGCTGTCTATTTCGAGTTGCCTTTGAGACGATGATTGTGGGCATTCTTCTCGAACTGCGGCAGTCCATGTGGTACAAAACTGCATTTGCAAACAAAATGTTACATGGGAGGCATCAGAAACATCTCCAATGCATAGTGAGATGAACTGTATATACAGATTCACCTCATGTTCGGCTTATTAGTATCTTTTTATCTCAGGCAGGATAAAACCAGTCAAGTGTTTCAAAGTTCCCTTGAGCGTGCCCATGTACAAATCAGGACAGCATATAACCTTTTAAATTATTTTAGTATTGACATAAAGTTCAAAATATCATTTACTTCCCGGAATTCTTTTTTTGGGACAAAGTTTTTTTAAACTTCCATTTTTCCTCTATTTTCCACACTAGTTCTCACTATGTCTTTAGCCATCATACAACCTTCTTTTATATTGGAAGGAGCTAGATGATAATTCTCTCGAAAGCAGTTATTCCCCCACTAATGTTTGACTGAGAACTTATATTTGTTATACGCAAAGACAATGTTTCCCTTCAAAATGTCCCTCTTCACAAAAATAGCACACTTTGTGGCTGATGAAGCTCATCAGGAGAGTGGCTGGCAGGTTCATGTTATCAGCTAGGCTTGGGATTCAAACACATGATCAAAGGGTTACAACTAGTAGGGTCCCAGAGGAATCAGTCCTGGGGCTTCTGCTATTCATAATCTTCATAAATGACCTTGACAAGGGGTTTGCAAGCAGAATAGCTAAGTTTGCTGACAATACAAAATTGTGTGGGAAAGCAAAATGTGTCACAGAGTCAGATATTATTTAGAGAGATACAAAGAAAGAATTAACACATGGACAGTTGATTGGTAAATTACATTCAACAATGAAAAACAAGGTAATGCATATATATAGGTGCTAAAAATATTAACTATATCTGTACCACTTTACGGAAGGTGGATTAAGAAAATAATTTGGATTTGAAAGCGGCAAATCTTTGAAACTAAGCTTCACACTTATGTCTGTTTGGGAATAAAATGGAGACTATAGGGGTAGGTATGGATTAAGATGATCACAGAACTTAAAAGTTCCTATATTGCTGAGGATAAGATTTAATTGTTGAATGTTGTTTTCTAAGAGCAGTCGACCAGGGTTGAATAGTGGGGTTCTGATGAAATGTTAACTCTGTTTCTCTCTACGGATGCTGCCTGACCTGTTGAGCATTTCCAGCATTTTCGGTATTTATTTCAGATTTTGCTTTTGTTTGAAGAATGGAGATGTGAAGACAGATGAATAATCTGTAGTTTGTTTGATTACCCTTTAGAAATCAGGGCATATTTATGTTTTTCTTTTAAGTAGAGTAAATTCCTTGACATGTCATATTGCACAAGTTCTGTGGAAGCAGCAGGCTATTCTCATTGCTTACTTTCTTGTATTCTTATAGCAATTGCTAAAGCAATCAAAATATTAAAGTAACTACATGTGCAAAAGAGCAGATTCCAAGGCCGGACAAATAATAGATACTAATTTTAAATCATCATCTAGTGGTTGAAAAGAGTCATGCAGAAGTTATCTTTCTCCCTACAAAAACACAAAGAGTTCAGTTTTTCTATTTTCTTTTATATATTTTGCTATATTTTGGTGATGATCAGATGAGTGATTTCAGTGCTATTGATAGGACCTTGTTCTACATTTATCTCTCAGGCATACCATCATGTTTGGAGATCAAAGTCATGGAAAGTCTACAGCGGTCTAACCCTAAAGGGACCACTGGAGACTGCCGATAGAAAGGTAAATCACTTTTTAAAAACTTATGTTAATGTGGATACTGCAGGCCGCTGAAAGCCCGGGCATGTAACCCTTCCATTCACCTCTCACCCTTCCTGAGGGCTGCCTCCGTGTGAAAGCCAGACAAATCTTCCAGCGCCCTGACTGGCAAGCTGCAATGGGATGCCCGATTGTTGCCAACCACTTGAGAGTTTTATGCAAATGAGTCCTGAGGCCCAATTTGCAGCAAGCCTCATGCAGACATCTTCAGGTGTACATTCCAGTCATGCCACCCAATTTATACTCATTTCCAGTGCAAAACCAATTTCTCCCACTGCATATGATGTGAGGTTTGGTCCTAAGGGTATCCCCTAGGAACTGGAGTGAGACTGCTCAACCTCATTTCAAGTAGGATGTACATCTCAAAAATTGAAAGTGAAGCACAAAGTGTATTGCATGATCAAAAAGTGCAGAAGGTTTTGTGGCATAGTGATCAAATTCATTGTGAACTTTATGTAAATAAAATATATTTTTCCTGAAGTTCATTCCCAAGAGAGAAAGGATGAAAGAAAATAAGAATAAGTGGTTTTTCTTTAGCTTAATAATAAATTGATACAAATCTAACTCTGAAACTCAAATCTTAAACCACCATATTTCCCAAAAGGGAGTGGCAGACCAGCACAAAAGGGGAAGATCAATCACCAGCAGCACTCTACCCAAAGCTTGGTTCAGGACAATAACTGTTATATCTGTAAACCTGTATATACCTTGTGTAGCCACCAGAGGGCTAATCCCCTGGAGTCCCAAGGGATCCCACATTCCCTTGGGAGCTCAGGTAGTTAAGGAGGCCTCACAGGCTGGAGAGGCACTCGGGAGACCTGCAATAAAAGACTAAGGTCACACTTTACTTTGAGCTCACAGTATCCAGTCAGACTCTTTATTCATACATAACAACTGGCGATGAGATACAGATGACGAACCCAACGATGCAGAGAACAGTGGGCACCCTGGAGAAATTCTCGGAGGGAGATGATTGGGAAACCTTCATAGAGTGACTCGACCAATACTTCATGGCCAACGAGCTGGAAGGAGAAGTGAATGCTGCCAAACGAAGGGCGATTCTCCTCACCGTCTGCGGGGCACAACGTATGGCTTCATGAAAAATCTACTTGCTCCAGCGAAGCCCATAGAGAAATCGTACGATGATTTGTGCACACTGGTCCAGGAGCACCTGAACCTGAAGGAAAGCGTTCTGATGGTGAGGTACCGGTTCTACACCTACAAAAGGTCTGAAGGCCAGGAAGTGGCGAGTTATGTCGCCGAGCTAAGACGCCTTGCAGGACATTGCGAATTTGAAGGACATTTGGAGCACATGCTCAGAGACTTTTTCGTACTTGACATTGGCCATGAAACCATACTTCGCAAGCATTTGACTGTAGAGATCCCAACCTTGAGTAAAGCCATAGCGATAGCCCAGGCGTTCAATGCCACCAGTGACAATACTAAGCAAATCTCTCAGCACACAAGTGCTGCTACAAGTACTGTGAACAAAGTGATGCTGTTTTCAAAATCACAAAGTACAGGGCAGGCCCCACATGCATGCAGCTGCACGCCCGCAGATGTCTCAGAGTCCACCAGAGGGTGATGAATGCAAGGCCATTAACACCTTGTTGGCGCTGCGGGGGTGATCATCATTTCCATTCATGCTGCTTTAAAGGGTACGTTTGCAAGGGCTGTGGAACAATGGGACACCTCCAACGTATGTGCAGGCGAGCTGCAAACCCTGTCAATCCTGCAAACCACCATGTTGCAAAGGAGGACAGATCCATGGCGGATCACGACGAACCAAAGCCTCAGACCAAGGAGGCAGAGGTATATGGGGTGCACACATTTACCACAAAGTGTCCCCTGATAATGCTGAAGGTTGAATTAAATGGACTCCCGGTGTCAATGGAGCTGGACACGGGCGCGAGCCAGTCCATTATGAGCAAAAAGACTTTTGATAAATTGTGGTGCCGCAAGGCCTCAAGGCCAGTCTTGACTCCCATTCGCACAAAACTGAGAACTTACACAAAGGAACTGATTCCCATAATCGGCAGTGCTACTGTAAAGATCTCCTACAATGGAATGGTGCACAAGCTACCACTCTGGATGGTACTGGGCGCTGGCCCCATGCTACTCGGCAGGAGCTGGCTGGGGAAGGTATGCTGGAACTGGGATGACATCCGAGCGCTCTTGTCCACTGACGACACTTCGTGTGCCCAGATCTTAAACAAGTTCCCTTCGCTGTTTGAATCAGGCATCGGGAAGTTCCAAGGAGCAAAAGTGCAGATCCACCTAATTCTGGGGGCACGACCCATTCATCACAAGGCGAGAGCAGTACCCTACATGATGAGAGAAAGGGTAGAGATCGAGCTAGACCGGTTGCAACGAGAGAGCATCATTTCGCCAATCGAATTCAACGAGTGGGCCAGTCTGATTGTTCCCATCCTCAAGGGAGATGGCACCATCAGAATCTGTGGTGATTAAAAAGTAACTATCAATTGTTTCTCCCTGCAGGATCAATACTCACTACCAAAGCCTGACGACCTTTTTGCTACGCTGGCAGGAGGAAAGACGTTCACGAAGCTGGACTTGACCTCGGCCTACATGACGCAGGAGCTGGAGGAATCATCAAAGGGCCTCACCTACATCAACACGCACAAAGGTCTCTTCGTTTACAACAGATGCTCGTTTGGATTTTGATCAGCCATGGCAATATTCCAGAGAAACATGGAAAGCTTACGGAGGTCAGTCCCGCGCACGGTGGTCTTCCAGGACGACATCTTGGTTACAGGTCAGGAAACAGTCGAGCATCTGCAGAACCTGGAGGAGGTTCTTAGTCGACTCAACTGTGTGGGGCTCAGGTTAAATCACTCGAAGTGCGTTTTCCTGGCGCCTGAAGTGACGTTCCTGGGGAGAAGAATCGTGGCAGACGGCATCAGGCCCACCGATTCGAAGACGGAGGCCACAGAACATGATGGAGCTGCGGTCATTTCCAGGACTCCTGAACTACTTTGGTAACTTCCTACCGGGTCTCAGCACACTGTTAGAACCACTGTATGCCTTACTGCGTAAAGGAGACGAATGGGTTTTGGGCAAAAGCCAAGAAAATGCCTTTCTAAAAGCTAGAAAATTGTTATGCTCTAACAAATTGCTTGTGTTGTATGATCCATGTAAGTGTTTGGTACCAGCATGTGATGTGTCATCGTATGGCATCAGGTGTGTATTGCAACAAGCTAATGAATCTGGGAAATTGCAACCGGTTGCTTGTGCATCCAGAAGTCTGTCTAAGGCTGAGAGAGCCTACAACATGATTGAAAAAGAAGCATTAGCGTGTGTGTATGGGGTAAGGAAAATGCATCAATATCTGTTTGGGCTCAAATTTGAATTGGAAACTGACCAAAAGCCATTGATACCCCTTTTTTCCAAAAGGAAGGGGATAAATACGAATGCATCAGCCCGCATCCAGAGATGGCCGCTCACGTTGTCCGCATACAACTACGCCACCCGCCACAGGCCAGGCACAGAAAACTGTGCCAATGCTCTCTTAGGCTGCCATTGCCCACCACGGGGGTAAAAATGGCACAGCCTGCAGATTTAATCATGGTTATGGAAGCATTCGAGAGTGAGCAATCACCCGTCACAGCCCGACAGATTAGAACCTGGACGAGCCAGGACCCCTAGTAAAAAATTGTGTGCTTCACGGGGGCTAGTCCGGTGTCCCAGTAGAAATGCAAGAAGAGATAAAGCCGTACCAGTGGCGCAAAGATGAAATGTCTGTACAGGCAGACTGCCTTCTGTGGGGTAATCGGGTAGTGGTCCCCAAGAAGAGCAGGGACACTTTCATCAGTGACCTCCACAGTACTCACCCAGGCATCGTAATGATGAAAGTGATAGCCAGATACCACGTGTGGTGGCCCAGTATCGATGCGGACGTAGGGTCCTGCGTGCACAAATGTCACACATGCTTGCAGTTAAGCAATGCACCCAGGGAGGCGCAACTAAGTTTATGGTCTTGGCCCTCCAAATCGTGGTCCAGGGTCCATGTTGACTATGCAGGCCTGTTTTTGGGTAAAATGTTCCTGTGGTTGTAGATGTGTACTCCAAATGGATTGAATGTGAGATAATGTCGGCAAGCACGTCCACTGCCACCACTGAAAGTCTGCGGGCCATGTTTGCCACGCACGGACTGCCTGTTGTCCTTGTGAGCGATAACGGGCCATGTTTCACCAGTGCCGAGTTCAAAGAGTTCATGGCCCATAATGGGATCAAGCATGTTACATCTGCCCCATTCAAACCAGCATCCAATGGTCAGGCAG
Source organism: Pristiophorus japonicus (assembly GCF_044704955.1). NCBI lineage: Eukaryota > Metazoa > Chordata > Chondrichthyes > Pristiophoridae > Pristiophorus > Pristiophorus japonicus. The sequence goes on from NC_091985.1 coordinate 69,849,221, forward strand.
AGAGAGCAGTGCAAACCATCAAGCAGAGGGAAACTGAAGGCTCACTGCAGACTCGCCTATCCCGAGTCCTGCTTAGCTATCACACGAGACCCCACTCGCTCACTGGGATTTCACCGGCTGAGCTGCTCATGAAAAAGGCACTTAAGACAAGGCTCTTGTTAGTTCACCCTGATGTACATGAACAAGTAGAGAGCAGGCGGCTTCAACAAAGTACATATCATGATAGCGCAAATGTGTCATGTGAAATTGAAATCAATGATCCTGTATTTGTGTTGAACTATGGATAAGGTCGCAAGTGGCTTCTCGGCACTGTTGTGGCCAAAGAGGGGAGCAGGGTGTTTCGGGTCAAACTTTCAAATGGACTCATTCACCGGAAACACTTGGACCAAATCAAACTCAGATTCACGGACTATCCAGAGCAACCCACTTTGGACCCTACCTTCTTTGACCCCCAACATACACACCTGTGGCAACCAACACCGCGGTTGACCACGAAATAGAACCCATCACCCGCAGCAGCCTAGCAGGACTCACCACACCAGGCAGCCCAGCAAGGCCAGCTGCACAGCAGCCCAGTGAGGGCCCAACAAACAATTCGCCAAAACCAGCATTTGCACTGAGACGATCAACCAGGGAAAGAAAGGCCCCAGATCGACTCATCTTGAAAATAGTTACACTGTTGACTTTGGGCGGGGGAGTGTTTTTATATATGTAAACCTGCATATACTTTGTGTAGCCACCAGAGGGCTCATCCCCTGGAGTCCCAAGGGACTCCCACAATCCCTTGGGAGCACAGGTACTTAAGGAGGCACTCTGGAGACCTGCAATAAAAGACTACGGTCACACTTTACTTTGAGCTCACAGTATCCAGTCAGACTCTTTATTCATACTTAACAATAACCAAATCCGTTTGACCACATGTCAACAGACATGGATCTACTAACTCAAGTCTGGAAATCAGAACCAGATTGCCATGGCCCTTAAACTCACAATACATTCAACATATACAGAGTTCTGTTGGTAATCCAATATAATCTACTGCAAATATGGTGTCTTCACAATGCATTATAATTTCATGAAAAAATGCATTTGTAAATGACTGAAATTGTTTTTTAAAGATCATCTGACAGTGAAGAACATTGAATGGTAATGTGTAGTTGGAAACAATGCAAAATTCCATCAGGAATTTAAATGTGTAGGGCATGAGACGTGTACATTTATAGATGCCAGAGAGAGGGGGGAATTTACAGAGGAGTCAGCGGGCGGGATCGGTGACGCGTCGGGTGGCAAATTAGATTTTTTTTAAATGCGGGTCGGACCCCCGTAGTCAACCCGCCGCACCGAGCCTTTCCCACAGGTGCGTGTGTGATCTCCAATCCGAACCGACCCGTAGAGGCAGGTGGCCCAATTAAACGAATTATTGGGCTGTTGACAGACCCTTAATAATGTTTTAACCTTACCTGTTGACTTTAACTGTTTGCTCATGGGATCCACGCTGCTCGAGGACCGTGTCTATGAACCTGAGGTGGGAGTTGAATGGCCATTGCTCCAGTTGATTACTTGACAGCTTCAAATGTACAGTAAAATCTCTCACCTGACAGATCATCACTTTCCTCAGCCATAAGCTGTTTCTCAATCCATTTCCAGCAAAGATTCTGGAGGCTTTTGACTTTCCATTCTCCATTCACTCTTACCTCATTGGAAGAACAGATTGCTTCTGTCATCTCTACTTCACCTGCCATCTATTACATCAACATGGGTGCTCTTTATACTGCCTCACCTTGGTCCTCAGAATCCAATCACGATCATCCCCAACACCAGCAGCACCAGGCACACCAGCAGCACCAGCAACTTCACCAATTTTCTCCGCAATCACCTGATGCTCCAAAAGACAGAGGGCATGAGCACCTGAGCACATTGCTGCCCGGGAGGCCAGGGATGGCCTAACCATAGCCAGATTTATGTCACTTGATGCTGTACATCCTGGCTGCCACATGGTGTACCAGGTTGGCACCACCCCACACCAACACTCTAAAGCATTTCTGCATTGTCCAAGCCATTCCTTTCACACTCACCACCATTGCGGGGTTACCTTTATTTCTCAGCATTCACTGCAAGTCATAAGCATATGGTGTGAGTGATGGGAGAACCTGAGTGCAGTCCTGCACCTCTATGCAGTGATTGTCAGTGTTTGCAACACTTCAATGTTGTAGAACACTGACAGCACAAATGTCAAAAGAAAGTTGGCCATGGTTCCTTTAAGGAAACCAGCTGATGATGCATCATTAATGATGTCACCAGATCTGCTTCCTCTAATTGGCCCGGGAAATACATTGGGCGGGCTTAACAAGCCCCATCAATGTAAATACATTTTCCAGAGTGGGATGGAGCCATGACCCGGCACTCGCCCTGGACTTGCCGAGATAAGGAAAATCCTGGCCAGAGAGAACATTCAGTCAGAGCTAAATTCAAACCTAGGTGCCAGAGGTAGCAAAACACTTGCTGAACCATTACACCACTCATTTTCATCAGTATATTTCTTTTAAAAATCATTAATGTACTTTCTCTCTATCTGTTCTATTAACTAGGAGACAATTGTTCTGAAACATTGCGTGCGAATGACATTGCCATCGTGGCAACAGGTGGAGTTGCAGAATTAGCATCAATTGAGACATAGGGCTAGAAACTTCATTGTGCCCCGTTTGGGACGATAACTTTTGAAATCTCTGAAAAGTATCGCCAGGCGATAATCATTGTTTCTCCTGGGAAATTCAGCTTTAGCGCTCCAAGAGGGAGTGGAGTGCTAAATCAAGCGTTAACCACTTCTCTTAGGGCGCTAAAGTGCATGAGCGGTGCGGTAGTGGCAGAGCGCTGATCAATATGCAGTGCAGTGCTATCGGCAGCAGAGGCTGCTTTTCTCGCTTAAAGGAAGGGCTATTGATGGTTTACAACATTCTTCTATCAGGTCTGTGTGGCCAGGTAACCTGAGCGACTGCCATTACAGTCCCAAACACTGTCAGAGAGTGAAGGGCTTGGACATCGCATAGTAATGAGCCATCAAAGACTTTCAGCAGGCACCAGACTGGTGTGAAGAATAAAGTCTGCCTACCTGAACACTGCTACCTTTAATTAGCGCTCCCCAATCTGCCAGCTGAGGTGGCAACACCTCCCCTTGTTGCCATTGTTCACGTCCAACGATACAGCAGGGGGTGAGGGCCAATTTCACATCCGGGGCGGTAACAGGGCGCTGCACACTTGATGACATCATGATTTACTGGGCGCTAGATACCAAGGCGGTAAGTTTCCCGCCAGTGCTAAACCACCAGGGAAGTTCGCAGGCATCGGTCAACTCACTGCACCCAGTCAGTAACGCCTTTGCGACCCATTACCAACACCCCAAGTGCTAACGGGAAGCGCAAAGCAGCTGAATTTCTCTCCCATAATTGTTAATTCAATACGCATTCATTTTGCATGCATTTCAATTGTGTATATTCATTTAGCTCTATTACATGGCCAGGCTAATACCTTATTCACAGCCTGTCCCTCAATGATGTGCCATCATTACCACTCTGTTTAAAATCACTTTAAACAAATTAATGTAATATAATATTGCAGCTATTCTGCACTACCAATCTCAAAAGCACAAGAGGCAAGACAACAGTTATAACTGGAACCCACACTGTGCACGCATGCTTAAACTCCCTTGATGGCTTTGGTAATGTTAGGAGAGGCCAGGCAGAAGTTTCCATTTTCTCATAACATTAAAGATTAAATATTAAAGATAAGCAAACCTGGCACAAAGGTCATGGTCTACAGAGCAGTAGTGATACCCGCCCTCCTATATTCTTCAGAGACATGGGTAATGTACAGTCGGCACCTCAAACCACCAATGCTACCTCCATTGACAGGATAGGCATACCAATATCAGTGTTTTCTCTCTCAGGCCAACATTCCCAGCATCGAGGCATTGACCACGCTCGACCAGCTCCGATGGACGGGCCACATTGTCCGCATGCCCGATATTAGACTCCCGAAACAAGCACTCTACTCCGAGCTACGTCACGGCAGGCGAGTCCCAGGAGGGCGGAGAAAATGCTTCAAGGACACTCTCAAAGCACTCCTTGAAATAAATGTAACATCCCCACCAATTCTTGGGAATTCCTGGCCCAAGACCGCTCAAAGTGGAGGAGAAGCATCCGAGAACGGCAAACACTTCGAGTCTCTTCGTCGGGAGTATGTGGAAGCCAAGTACAATCAGCGGAAGGAGCGTATGACAAATCAAACACCCCACCCACCCGTCCCTCCATCCACCATCTGCCCTACCTGTGACAAAGACTGTATATCCCGTATTGGTCTCATCAGTCACCATTGAACTCATTTTATTGTGGAAGCAAGTTATCCTCAACTCCGAGGGACTGCCTAAGAAGAAGAGTAAGTCACTCAAGTGGCGTGGGACAGCATACTGAAGGCCTGATGCCTGCTCCGCTCATCAGTGATTAACTTCTGCAAGGGGTCCTTCAATAGGAGTTAGGTCCCTATTTTCATAGTTAAGGGTCCTGATATCATTTTTAGATGTTTTTCTGGAATGCCTAAGAAAAGGACTATACAAACTTTGTAGGACCAACGCCTGGGCAGATTGGACACAAGCAGTTCTAGTACTAAGTCGGTATGCTTTGCACCCATTTTATGCCAGAAAAATGAGCACAATGCATACCAATTTCTACTCCAAACTATCAACTGGATGGTATGACACACCGTAAACTTTTAAAGCAGTGATGGTTTAGTTGCTCTTATTATTTAAGACCAACGAATTAAGGAAGATACAAAGAGAAAAAGAGCCAATTATAAAGAAAAGTTAATGTAGGAAGGAGTAAAAATTGAATAATGTTTTGATGCAGAACCCAGATGCCCAAACTTAAATAGTAAAGTGCAAACTATTCGCAGCTGCTAACTTTCCCATCCCGCCGCCATAATCACCCCAAAAACATAAAAGCCTAAAATCTAGCCCTAGATCCCGTAAATATGTAAAAGAGGGGCTTAACACCTGTTTTAAGTCCCATCGCTGAAATTGGTCTGCAATGAGCAGCCCTCAGGATTCATTGGGCCTACCGTGCTCAAGGGTCTCCAGCAGCCCTTGCTGCCAAAGGAGCAGCTGGCAATGAAATGTGAGTTTAAAAAAAAATGTTCTTTTGTCAAAAAGATTCTTGCAGAGCCAGGAGTACCAAAACCATCTCCACAGCGCTCCTGAAGCCCGCTGCCAGCCTGCGATCAGCGCCGTCCCCACTCCTGTTCTCATTCCCAGCCCCCAGCTCCACTCCCCCTGGCAAGATAACTTGCCTGAAATTTGAGCCAGCAGAAGTCTGAGGTGCCTGTTGGCTTCAGGGCTCATAGAAACATAGAAACATAGAAAATAGGTGCAGGAGTAGGCCATTCGGCCCTTCTAGCCTGCACCGCCATTCAATGAGTTCATGGCTGAACATTCAACTTCAGTACCCCATTCCTGCTTTCTCGCCATACCCCTTGATCCCCCTAGCAGTAAGGACCTCATCTAACTCCTTTTTGAATATATTTAGTGAATTGGCCTCAACAACTTTCTGTGGTAGAGAATTCCACAGGTTCACCACTCTCTGGGTGAAGAAGTTCCTCCGCATCTCGGTCCTAAATGGCTTACCCCTTATCCTTAGACTGTGACCCCTGGTTCTGGACTTCCCCAACATTGGGAACATTCTTCCTGCATCTAACCTGTCTAACCCCGTCAGAATTTTATATGTTTCTATGAGGTCCCCTCTCATTCTTCTGAACTCCAGTGAATACAAGCCCAGTTGATCCAGTCTTTCTTGATAGGTCAGTCCCGCCATCCCGGGAATCAGTCTGGTGAACCTTCGCTGCACTCCCTCAATAGCAAGAATGTCCTTCCTCAGGTTAGGAGACCAAAACTGTACACAATACTCCAGGTGTGGCCTCACCAATGCCCTGTACAACTGTAGCAACACCTCCCTGCCCCTGTACTCAAATCCCCTTGCTATGAAGGCCAACATGCCATTTGCTTTCTTAACCGCCTGCTGCACCTGCATGCCAACCTTCAATGACTGATGTACCATGACACCCAGGTCTCTTTGCACCTCCCCTTTTCCTAATCTGTCACCATTCAGATAATAGTCTGTCTCTCTGTTTTTACCACCAAAGTGGATAACCTCACATTTATCCACATTATACTTCATCTGCCATGCATTTGCCCACTCACCTAACCTATCCAAGTCGCTCTGCAGCCTCACAGCATCCTCCTCGCAGCTCACACTGCCACCCAACTTAGTGTCATCCGCAAATTTGGAGATACTACATTTAATCCCCTCATCTAAATCATTAATGTACAGTATAAACAGCTGGGGCCCCAGCACAGAACCTTGCGGTACCCCACTAGTCACTGCCTGCCATTCTGAAAAGTACCCATTTACTCCTACTCTTTGCTTCCTGTCTGACAACCAGTTCTCAATCCATGTCAGCACACTACCCCCAATCCCATGTGCTCTAACTTTGCACATCAATCTCTTGTGTGGGACCTTGTCGAACGCCTTCTGAAAGTCCAAATATACCACATCAACTGGTTCTCCCTCATGGTTCAGGTACTTGTTATGGCCACCTCGCTGCCTTCATGCCCAAAATTATGCACCAACAAACTTCCACTCGTTTTATAAAAGTTGATTATCATACAAGAGGACCTTTGCGCATCATCATGTAACGTGTACAGCAAATGCATTTAGCAAGATCTCATATGAAAGAACTAGAATGGGAAAGACAGAAACATTGACCGAGGCTTTCCATTGGGGAGCATTTTCAGTCAGATCTGGCTTTAGGTCTTTTGCATGCTGGAGCTGGGCACCCTGGCCTCCATTGGGGAGTTGTGCCAGACATGGGGCAGAGAAAGAAGGTAGCCATTGAGCTTCTCAAAATTAATTTAAAAAAAATCTTTTGTGGTGATACTGGAGCCTGTGCATGCCACACTGTGAGAGCATTGCAGAGGCTCCTCCATGATTATACATCTGAGGCCCCCTCCATTCACCACTCAATGCAGGGTCCTAAAAAACAGCCTCTGCATTCAGCATTTGATGTGGAAAAATGGCAAGAAACGTAATGGTGGACATATTTCCTCTTGGCACATCATTAGCATATGCCCGCCCACATTTTATGCCACCAGGTCTTCCTGCTGAAAAAGGGAGGGTGTCAGGGACACAGTGGAGTATCGGCTTGGTCCACTTCAAATGTGTCAGAAAACTGACAGGATAAAGGCCAGAAAGCCTAAGCCATTCCTTCTTAATAATACAGTTTGAGCCCAATGATTTCCAACTAAACTTTACATTGCGGGAGCAGTGAATATTATGCTTCTTTCATAAGACTGCAGAGTATTGCATGGAAATGCTGTGCCTGATGCATAAATTGGATTTTGTTTTTCAATTTTCATTGTGCTACTTAGCGCAAAAAAAATCCATATTCCATATGTAAATTAACAAACTGACATCTATACCCATTAAGCACTCATTACCTACTTGAGAAGTGTTTAAAATTGTTGTTACTGGTACATTCTAACTGTTTGCTAGAATTTTATACCCACTAATGAAGTCATATTTCTCAAGAAATGCACATTGCAAAACCTTACATTTGTGTGAGTTAGTTGGTAGATCAAAATAACAATGAAAGATATAGCCCAACGTGCTAGAGATTTAATTGTTTGGTCAAGTAACATACTCAAGTATTTCTCTATTTCAGAATTTTAACTGCTATTATCTTAACCTAGTGATTATTAAAAGACAAAGGCCCAGAAGATCCTGGAAGGTTTTGGTATAATACAGTGTAAAAGTAGATTTACACCGTTTTTTACAGGTAAAATTCACGTAAAGAGGGACATTAGTCTGGACGCTGTAGAATCAGAATGGGTGGAGCTGCGGAATACCAAAGGGCAGAAAACGCTAGTGGGAGTTGTGTACAGACCACCAAACAGTAGTAGTGATGTTGGGGACAGCATCAAACAAGAAATTAGGGATGTGTGCAATAAAGCAGTTATCATGGGCGACTTTAATCTACATATTGATTGGGCTAACCAAACTGGTAGCAATACGGTGCAGGAGGGCTCCTGGAGTGCATTAGGGATGATTTTCTAGATTAATATGTCGAGGAACCAACTAGAGAGCTGGCCATCCAAGACTGGGTGATGTGTAATGAGGATGGACTAATTAGCAATCTTGAGGCCCCTTGGGGAAGAGTGACCATAATATGGTAGAATTCTTTATTAAGATGGAGAGTGACACAGTTAATTCGGAAACCAGGGTCCTGCACTTAAGGAAAGGTAACTTCGACGGTATGAGGCGTGAATTGGCTAGAATACACTGGCAAAGGATACTTAAAGGGTTGATGGTGGATAAGCAATGGCAAACATTTAAAGATCACATGGATGAACTTCAGCAATTGTACATCCCTGTCTGGAGTAAAAATAAAACGGGGAAGGTGGCTCAACCGAATTTAACAAAGGAAATTAAGGATAGTGTTAAAACCAAGGAAGAGGCATATAAATTGGCTAGAAAAAGCAACAAACCTGAGGACTGGGAGAAATTTAGAATTCAACAGAGGAGGACTAAGGGTTTAATTAAGAGGGGGAAAATAGAGTACGAGAGGAAGCTTGCAGGGAACATAAAAACTGACTGCAAAAGCTTCTATAAATATGTGAAGAGAAAAAGATTAGTGAAGACAAATGTAGGTCCCTTGCAGTCGGATTCAGGTGAATTTATAATGGGGAACAAAGAAATGGCAGACCAATTGAACAAATACTTCAGTTCTGTCTTCACGCAAGAAGACACAAATAACCTTCCGAATGTTATTTGTTCAAGGGACAGTGGGTCTAGTGAGAAGGAGGAACTGAAGAATATCATTATTAGGCGGGAAATTGTGTTAGGGAAATTGATGGGATTGAAGGCCAATAAATCCCCGGGGCCTGATAGTCTGCATCCCAAAGTACTTAAGGAAGTGGCCCTAGAAATAGTGGATGCATTGGTGATCATTTTCCATCGACTCTGGATCAGTTCCTATGGACCTGAGGTTAGCTAATGTAACACCACTTTTTAAAAAGGGAGGGAGAGAGAAAATGGGTAATTATAGACCAGTTAGCCTGACATCAGTAGTGGGGAAAATGTTGGAATCAATCATGAAGGATGAAATAGCAGCGCATTTGGAAAGCAGTGACAGGATCGGGCCAAGTCAGCATGGATTTATGAAAGGGAAATCATGCTTGACGAATCTTCTGGACTTTTTTGAGGATGTAACTAGTAGTGTGGATAAGGGAGAACCAGTGGATGTGATGTATTTGGACTTTCAAAAGGCTTTTGACAAGGTCCCACACAAGAGATTGGTGTGCAAAATCAAAGCGCATGGTATTGGGGGTAATGTACTGATGTGGATAGAGAACTGGTTGGCAGACAGGAAGCAGAGAGTCGGGATAAACGGGTCCTTTTAAGAATGGCAGGTAGTGACTAGTGGAGTGCCGCAGGGCTCAGTACTGGGACCCCAGCTCTTTACAATATACATTAACGATTTAGATGAAGGAATTGAGTGTAATATCTCCAAGTTTGCAGATGACACTAAACTGGGTGGCGGTGTGAGCTGTGAGGAGGATGCTATGAGGCTGCAGGGTGACTTGGACAGGTTAGGTGAGTGGGCAAATGCATGGCAGATGCAGTATAATGTGGATAAATGTGAGGTTATCCATTTTGGTGGCAAAAACACAAAGGCAAAATATTATATGAATGGCGGCAGATTAGGAAAAGGGGAGGTGCAATGAGACCTGGATGTCATGGTTCATCAGTCATTGAAAGTTGGCATGCAGGTACAGCAGGCGGTGAAGAAGACAAATGGTATGTTGGCCTTCATAGCTAGGGGATTTGAGTATAGGAGCAGGGAGGTCTTACTGCAGTTGTACACGGCATTAGTGGGGCCTCACCTGGAATATTGTGTTCAGTTTTGGTCTCCTAATCTGAGGAAGGACGTTCTTGCTATTGAGGGAATGCAGCGAAGATTCACCAGACTGATTCCAGGGATGGCTGGGCTGTCTTATGAGGAGAAACTGGATCAACTTGGCCTTTAGTCACTGGAGTTTAGAAGGATGAGAGGGGATCTCATAGAAACATATAAGATTCTGATGGGACTGGACAGGTTAGATGCGGGAAGAATGTTCCCGATGTTGAGGAAGTCCAGAACCAGGGGACATAGTCTTAGGATAAGAGGTAGGCCATTGAGGACTGAGATGAGGAGAAACTTCTTCACTCAGAGAGTTGTTAACCTGTGGAGTTCCCTGTCGCAGCAAGTTGTTGATGCCAGTTCATTGGATATATTCAAGAGGGAGTTCGATATGGCCCTTGCGGCTAAGGGGATCAAGGGGTATGGAGAGAAAGCAGGAAAGGGGTACTGAGGGAATGATCAGCCATGATCTTATTGAATGATGGTACAGGCTCGAAGGGCCGAATGGCCTACACCTGCACCTATTTTCTATGTTTCTATTTTTACGTGCAACTGATTTGCGGATGTTTTACAGCTCTATCAGCTGCGGTGCCGCTCTTACTCAGAAAGTTGTGCGTTTTTTTATTCATTCCTGGGATGAGGGCGTTGCTGGCAAGGCCAGCATTTATTGCCCATCCCTAATTGCTCTTGAGAAGTTGGTGGTGAGCTGCCTTCTTGAATCGGTGCAGTCCTTGTGGTGAAGGTTCTCCCAAAGTGCTGCTAGGAAAGGAGTTCCAGGATTTTGACCCAGCGACAATGAAGGAACGGCGATATATTTCCAAATCAGGATAGTGTATAACTTGGAGGGGAACGTGCAGGTGATGGTGTTCCCATGCACCTGCTGCTCTTGTCCTTCTAGGTGGTAGAGGTCACAGGTTTGGGAGGTGCTGCCAAAGAAGCCTTGGCAAGTTGCTGCAGTGCATCTTGTAGATGGTACACAGTGCAGCCACAGTGCGCAATGTGGTGCAAATGTTACTTGCCACTTATCAGCCCAAGCCTAAATGTCACCCAGGTCTTGCTGCATGCGGGCATTATCTGAGGAGTTGCGAATGGCACTGAACACTGTGCAATCATCGGCAAACATCCCCACTTCTATCTTATGGTGGAGGGATGGTCATTGATGAAGCAGCTGTGGATGGTTAGGCCTCGGACACTGCCCTGAGGAATTCCTACAGTGCTGTTCTGGGGCTGAGATGATTGACCTCCAACAACTACAACCATCTTCCTTTGTGCTAGGTATAACACCAACCAATGGAGAGTTTATCCCCCTGATTCCCATTGACTTCAATTTTACTAAGGCTCCTTGATGTCACACTCGGTCAAATGCTGCCAAGATGTCAAGAGCAATCAATCTTACCTCACTTCTGGAATTCAGCTCTTTTGTCCATGTTTGCACCATGGCTGTAATGAGGTCTGGAGCTGAGTAGTTCTGACAGAACCCAAACTGAGCATTGGTGAGCAGGTTATTGGTGAATAAGTGCCGCTTGGTAGCACTGTCGACGACACCTTCCATCACTTTGCTGATGATTGAGAGTAGACTGATGGGGCGGTAATTAGTCACATTGGATTTGTCCTGCTTTTTGTGGACAGGACATACCTGGGCAATTTTTCACATTGTTGGGTACAGTGTACTGAAACAGCTTAGCTAGAGACATGGCTAATTCTGGAGCACAAGTCTTCAGCACGTCAGCCGGAATGTTGTTGGGGCCTATAGCCTTTGCTGTATCCAGTCCACTCAGCCCTTTTTTGATATCATGGGGAGTGAATCGAATTGGCTGAAGATTGGCTTCTGTGATGGTGGGGGAGGCCAAGATGGATCATCCACTCGGCAATTCTGGCTGAAGATGGTTGCAATCGCTTCTACCTTGTCTTTTGCATTCGCATGCTGAGTTCCGTCATTCAAGGAGCCTCCTCCTCCCATTAGTTGTTTAATTGTCCACCACCATTCATGACTGCAGAGCTTTGGTCTGATCTGTTGATTGTGGGATCGCTTAGTTCTGTCTTTCGCATGCTGCTCCCACAGTTTAGCATGTATGTAGTCCTGTGCTGCAGCTTTCCCAGGTTGGTACCTCATTTTTAGGTAAGCCTGGTGCTGCTCTTGGCATGCTCTTCTGCACTCCTCATTAAACCAGGCTTGGTCCTCTGGCTTGATGGTAATAGTCGAGTGAAGGATATGTTGGGCCATGAGGTTACAGATTGTGATGGAATACAGTTCTGCTGCTGCCCACAGCACCTCATGGATACCCAGTTTTGAGCTGCTACATCTGTTCTGAATCTATCCCATTTAGCACGGTGGTAGTGCCACACAACATGATAGAGGGTGTCCTCGATGTGTCCTCAGTGTGAAGACGGGACTTCACCAATGCTGTCATGGACAGATGCATCTGCAACAGGATGATTGGTGATGATGAGGTCAAGCAGGTTTTTCCCCTCGTGTTGGTTCTCTCACTACCTACCGCAGTCCTATCTGGCAGCTATTTCCTTCAGCCAGCTCAGTCAGTAGTGGTGCTACCGAGCCACTCTTGGTGATGGCCATTGAAGTACCCCAACCAGTAGTACATTCTTGCTCTTGCAACCCTCTGTGCTTTTTCCACGGGGGAGTACTGATTCATCAGCTGAGGGAGGGCAGTAGGTGGTAATCAGCAGAAGGTTTCCTTGCCCATGCTTGACCTGATTTCATTAGACCATTAGATTTTATGCGGTCCGGAGTCAATTTTGATGATTCCAGGGCCACTCCCTCCTGACCCTATATCACTGTGCCGCCACCTCTGGTGAGTCTGTCCTGTTGGTGGGACAGGACATACATCATCATCTTGGCAGTCCCTCGAAATCAAGGAAGACTTGCTTCCACTCTAAAAGTGAGTTCTTAGGTGACTGAACAGTCCAATATGGGAATTACAGTCTCTGTCACAGGTGGGACAGACAGTGGTTGAAGGAATGGGTGGGTGGGGAGTCTGGTTTGCCGCACGCTTCTTCCGCTGCCTGCGCTTGCTTTCTGCATGCTCTCGGCGACGAGACTCGAGGTGCTCAGCAACCTCTGGGATGCTCTTCCTCCATTTAAGGTAGTCTTTAGCCAGGGACTCCCAGGTGTTGGTGGGGATGTTACATTTTATCAAGGATGCTTTGAGGGTGGCCTTGAAATGTTTCCTATGCCCACCTGGGGATCGCTTGCCGTGTCGGAGTTCCGAGTAGAGCACTTGCTTTGGGAGTCTTGTGTCAGGCATGCGAACAATGTGGCCCGCTCAACAGAGCTGGTCGAGAGTGGTCAGTGCTTCGATGCCGTAGATGTTGGCCTGATTGAGGACACTAATGTTGGTGTGTCTGTCCTCCCAGGGGATTTGCAGGGAGAGATAGTTGGTGGTGTTTCTCCAGTGATTTGAGGTGTATACTGTATATGGTCCACGTCTCTGAACCATACAGGAGGGCAGATATCACTACAGCCCTGTAGACCATAAGCTTGGTGCCAGATTTGAGGGCCTGATCTTCGAACACTCTCCTCCTCAGGCAGCCGAAGTCTGTGCTGGCGCACTGGAGGCGATATCTACCCTTGCTGATAATAGGCTCCCGAGGTATGGAAAGTGGTCCACGTTGTCCAGGGCCGCATCGTGGATCTTGATGACTGGGGGGGCAGTGCTGTGTGGCGGGGTCAGGTTGGTGGAGGACATTTGTCTTACGGATGTTTATTGTAAGACCTATGCTTCCGTACACCTCAATGAAGATGTTGACTATGACTTGGAGTTCAGCCTCTGAATGTGCGCAAAAGCAAGCATTGTCCGCGTACTGTAGTTTGACGACAGAGGAACAGTACCTGCCAGTGGGACAGGACATACACAGGGATGGTGATGGAAGAGTCTGGGACATTGGATGAAAGATATGATTCTGTGAGCATGACTATGTCAGGCTGTTGCCAATTTTGGCACAAGTCCCCAGATGTTAGTGAGGAGGGCTTTACAGGGTGGACTGAGCTGGGCGTGCCGTTGTACTGCCTGAAGCCAGTGCCAAGGTTGATGCTGGGTGGTTCATCCGGTGTTATTGTTGTTTTTTGTAGTAGCCATTTCAGAGGGCAGATAAGAGTCACATATGGGCCAGACCAGGTAAGGATGACAGATTTCCTTCCCTAAAGGACATTAGTGAACCAGATGGGTTTTTATGACAATCCGATAGTTTCATGGTCACCATTACTGATACTAGCTTTTTTATTCCAAATATACTTAATGAACTGAATTTAAATTCCCCAGCTGCCATGGTGGGTTTTGAATTCATGTCACTGGATCATTAGTCCAGTCTTCTGGGTTACTAGCCCAGTAACATAACCACTATGCTACTGTTCCCGGGTTCGTCACTCCAGAGATTCGAGCACAAAATCTGGCTAACACTCCAGCATAGGGGAGTGCTGCACACTGTTGGAGGTGCCGCCTATTGGATGAAATATCCCATGGCATTATTTCGAAGAAGAGCAGGGTAGTTTTCCCCCAGTGTCCTGGCCAATATTTATCCCTCAACCAACATCACTAAAAAATAGATGATCCTGTCATTATCACTTTGCTGTTTGTGGGAGCTTGCTATGCGCAAATTGGCTGCCACGTTTCCTACATTACAACAGTGACTACACATCAGAAATACTTAATTAACTGTAAAGTGCTTTGGGCAGTCCTGAGGTCATGAAAGTCGCTACAGAAATGCAAGCCTTGCTTTCTTTCCACAAAACATCTCTATGTGCAAATGTTCTCGATCATTTGCGCCGTTCCTGAGTTACGTCCACCAAAATCCCACTTTGCTCATTAAAATAGTTCCACCCTCCATGGAAAAGATCAGGGAACGTGTGTTTCCTGCATTTATGCCCATTCTAAACAGGTGTAAATTTACGCCCAAAATCTTAGCTGCAGCAGGATCTAAAGTCACTGGTCCAGAAATTGCGGTCGGAGACTTCCTGCGGGTGGATGCCGCTGACCAAAATTATTTTTACAAAATTACCTGGTGGTCCCGGAAGAATGCAGATTTGCGCTCCAAGGCCTCCATTCGCAGTCCAGCATAGGGACCCTTGCATTCTAGGAGTTTATGTGCAATGAAAATGGTGTATCCAAGGGGATACCCCCCAAAACACATAAACATTTTAAATAAATAAGAAAAACAATTCACATATTTAAAATTAATTGAAATTGAATTTAATTAAATGTGTTGGACAAAAAAAAAAATTATGTTCTAATAGGGGTAAAAATAAAATTACCTTAATGGACAGGGTTTTTAATATAAAAATATTGGTAACATTTTATTTTTTTATCTTTTAAAACTCTTATGCTGGTAAAAGCAGAACTTACACCTGCTTTTACTAGGTGTAAGAGTTTGAAGGACATTTGCTCGGCAAGAGTTGGAGAAATAGCCCAAATCTCTGCTCGTGAAGATCCTGCTCCTGGGGATGCATTGGAACTGTCAAAAGACATATTGACAGTTCACAAGTGCTGGTTATATGGGGTTTTGATAGAATAGATAGGGAGAAACTGTTTGCACTGGCATGAGGGTCGGTAACCAAAGGACACAGATTTAAGATAATTGTCTAAAACGCCAGCGGGGTTAGATAAGGAGAAATGTTTTTACTCAGCGAGTTGTTATGATATGGAATGCACTGCCTGAAGGCTTGATGGAAGCAGATTCAATAGTAACTATCAAAATGGAATATTTAAAAAGGAATAATTTGCAGGGCTATGGGGAAAGAGCAGGGAGGTGGGACTAATTGGTAGTTCCTTCAGAGAGCCAGCACAGGCACAATGGGCCGAATGGTATCCTTCTGTGCTGTATGATTCTATGGGTTGGACTTTCCCGGGTCCGCACAGTGCGGGGGGGGGTGCATGGGAGATGATAGGAAACCCAAAAGGTTGGGTTTCCCGGCATGCTGTGGAGAGTTAACTCCAGTGTGCATGCGCCGTCAGAGGCTGACAGGCTCCAATTGAACGGGGAACTCAGAATAGGAGGCGCAGCAACAGGTAAGTGCTGGGTCCAGGATGGCAGTGGTGTTGGTGGGGGTGGGGCGGTCCAAGGTCGGGGGTGGGGAGGTGAAGGTTCGATCCGCTGGAGGAGGTTCCAATCCCCCTGGAGGGTGGGTCCAATCCTCCAGAGGGAGATGTTCTGGGTCCAGGGTGGGGGGCAGGGAAGGATCTGATCACTGGGGACGGCCAGGTTGATGGTGAAGGAGCTTGTGGGGGCTGGGAGAAAGCACTCCTGCTCCTCCCTGCCCACAAGGATTGCTCCTCAAGGCTGAGGCTACCTCGTTGCATCCTCGTGGAATCCAGAGCCCTAGGATCCATGGCCACCTGTAGTAAAACCTGCAAAGCAGGTTAAAGTAGAGGCTTCAGGCCTCATTATAATAATTAAATTGCCAACCCACCTCCTGGCAGCAGGTTGGCAGCCCATCCCCCCTGTCCCACATAAATGAAAGGTGAAAGCGGGTTGGGGGCGGGTTGGGGTCGGGGTTCACATTTATGCAACTTTCACTTCCCCCTCACGCCTTCAACCCACCCGATCTAACCTCATTAAAATGATTCTATGCTTCGTAAGAAAATAAGAAATAGGAGCAGGAGTAAGCTAGTCAGCCCCTCGAGCCTACTCCGGTCTTCAATAAGATCATGGCTAATCATCGACCTCAACTCCACTTTACCGTAGGTTTTCTCAAAATTCAAAGATTCCCCCATGCTTGAAGAAACCCTAAGGAGGATTATTTTTCGACTCTTTTAAGATGAACTTTGAGACTTTAAAAGTTGCATGTTGGGTCTGTGATGAAAAAGGCTGCAAGACCAGGGGTGGGATCAACCTCTGTAAAGCCAGTTTGGATATTGGAGCTAATCAAACTGTCTGGGGAACTGTTTACCCTCAGACCTACCCCCTAGAGGACATTAACATTTCAACAATCGACCCAAGGAAGTACAGTTTCAGTCCAAGCACAGGACCCATTCAACACATGCATAATGCTAATCACCTTTCCGGCCTGCATAGAAATCTCGGACCCAGACAGGCGACTCGACACCAGAAATTAACTTTAACAATTGCGACTTGAAACCAAAGTATAATTTCAACAATTGACACATTTTTAATCGAGTTACTATTAACGAGCCCGCCAAAATTAAACAAAGAATCGGGCTTGTTTTGGCGCGCAGATTAGAGGGCCTCTCAAAGTATAATTGAGGCCCTGTTTTACAGTCAGTAGGTTATCACAGGTTATTCAGGCTATTCATGGTTATTTCAAGGCTGTCACAGATCATCACAGCCAAGGCAGAAAATCAGTTTTCAGTGACCCCAGACATCATCGGACACATCGCAGCAACAAAAGCCTTACGAAACTACCAACAAACCATTACCAACAACCAACTTGGTAATATTGAGCCACCGCTATCGACAGATTTCGACAAGAACCAACTCTGGAAAAAAAGGGAGATCCGAAAGTTTTCCACTCTACAATCTGTTCCTGACCTGCTAACGGGTAAAACCTTACCTAAAGTAACCCAAAACCCTACCTCTGCAAGAGAAAAAGTGGGTACTTACCCCATGCATCCAAAATGCACCCTACTGCATCAGCAGACACACCCCAACTGAAGAAAACGCAGTAAGAAGTCCTCTACTACGGTCGGGGTATGGCAAGCAGAACTTACAAAACCCAGCGAACCCCGAAATCGCGAACCACCATCAACTGTCAAAGGAAGGATTGGTGAGCATTTTCCCTGCTGCCCTAGAGTCTAACTTAGCTAGAGATAGGGATTGGGAAGTGGGAGGTGAGAGGTGTTTTTTTCTGCTGTATTTCTTGTGTGTATTAAAGTGTTCCCTATTTTAGAGATTGTAAGATTTGACAATACATTAAATATGGTAATTTTCTTTCTGGAATAAAATCAAAGTTTCTTGCACCAAAACCAGCCGTCTTCTGCACTTTGTCACATCCCTAAATAAATCCAAGGTCTAGAATCGAGGGTGTGGGAGTGATTTGAACTGTTTAGAAAGTCAGAAGTAAACCTGACCCACACACCACCCCCTACATAATGGCGACCGCAGCAGGACCTTGGTATAAAGGATGTGCTGCATTGGATACTGTTTTGGAGGAAAAAACTAAGATGGAAGAGAGGATTTCCTCTTACATATACAAGAAAGTAAATGTCACTAAGAAATGGGGGCTTGGTCTGTTGCATGCTGTGCATCTGGGAGACACTGTAGCCCAGTGGATCCCTGCGAGCAAGGATCATAAAGAATCCGTGGTGAAGGCAATCTGGTTGGTCTGCTTGCAGCGACAGGTCCGGCTTTTAGATGGAAGCGTCAAGGCACTGCAAGCAGAACTGAGAAACAGTCTCGCGCAAGAGCTATGGCAGGGGAAAGGTTATGGGTAGAACTAAACCAACTGAAACAAGGAAAAATGCAGCTGATAAAAAGATACAGGAACAGACAAGATTACTTTCAGTGCCAGGTCACTGAAGCTAAGAATAACAAACTGGTATTGTGGGAAGAGAATGCCCGCCTTACCGAGCAAGTAAAAGAGCAGGAGGAGAGGTTGAGAGACATCCAGGCAGCTTACAAGGTAGCCAGCATTAGTGGGTTTGGGTCGGGAGACCACGGCCCCTGCCAGCAACAAATCAAAGGGTTGAACCTTGCTCTGTCCAAGGCTAAAGGCATGGTATGCCTAATAAGCCCGGGTGCGGCCTGGGTGGACCTGGAAGAGCAGGGGGAAACTGTTCGACCACTACCTATGGTGCCGTAGTTGGACCCGGTTTGGCAGCAGGAGGGACGATCGAGTTGTGAGGCGGACAGGGATTGCGGACCACCACCACCTGTGGCGCCGGGTTTTAGCTCGGTTTGGCAGAAGGGAGTGGTGGGCGAGCCAGTGCGAGAAGGGTCGGAACCGGGGCCGATGTGCCCGATCCGGCAACAAAAGTTTGGCCCACCCAAAGGTGGTGGGGGTCAGGGGCCCCTTGAAAGTCACTTCGTGGTTCCCCACACCACCCATAGCTTTGGGCTATGATAAGCCACCTGAGTAAGCTCACTCAAAAGGGGGACCCCTCAGTCCACTTCACGGAGGTGGAACAGGCGGGGGGCATTAATGGGTGCGATGATTCCAAAATGGCAAAAATACTCCTTCTCTCACTGGATAGCAGACTGTACCAGTCCCTCTCTGCGGAAAGCAAAAATGGGCAAGATATGTACGATGCTATCCGGGAGGAAATTCTGGAGACCATGGGCTGGAATGATGGAAGTCCCTTCTCCTGGATGGAGAAGACAGTGCAGCTCACAGACTTTCGCAGACAGACTGTGGCCTGTGTACCAGAGTGCCTGTAGTGGGGCTCTCGACCAGGATATCCTGACCCCGGAAGAGAGGACCCACTGGCTCCGAAGCCTGGTGGCGAACAGCTTGCTGTGGATCAAAGCAAGGGCTGAGGCCTGGTTTGACCCGAAGGATCCCCATGCCACCGAAGAGACAGTGGTCAGACAGCTGACCCTGGCTTACCGGAACGGCAGAGGGACGGAAGAGCACCCACCTAAAGGAAAGGTACACGAAATCAGACCTAGTCAGGATAAGAAGGAGTGGCACCAGAAAGGGGGTAACCCTTCCGATACGAAGCGCAACTGCTTCGGGTGCGGGAAGAGGGGGCACTGGAGAAAGGACTGCAGGGATCCATGGAAGGGTAGCGCAGGGAAGAATTCTCCAGCCCCTGCCCAAAAGGCCGGGACCGGAAACCGACCTCTTCCCATACGTTTGAAACAATCGTGGCTGCGCTCCGAACTGTATTAGATGGCCCAGGGAAGGTAGCCACCGCCACCGGTACTGTAATCCCATCTGCCCCATCCCACCCAGAACAGTGACTAGAACCAGCGCAGCCTGTCTACCTGTGTCCCCTCGAGTATGATGCATGCAAGAGACCGTGTGTTTAGATGGAGGTGGAGAAGGTGAAGGGGACTTATCTGCTGGATACCGGAGCATCAAGCACCCTCGTCTATGCAGATAACCCCGCCACCTCACCTTTGTCTAACGGGGTCCCCTACAGCTTAGTGGGGTTCACAGGCAACGAGCAGACTGACTCGTTCTCCATCCCGCTTTCCATTCATTTGGGGGCACTCCACGCCAAGTGGACTTGTAGCTTCATGAAGTGGGAGCAGGAAGGAAAAGGGATCTTGGAGGCCGATTTCATCATGGGCCACAGGATTCCAGTGGATCTTAGGAACCACTGTCTTTGGGGGACAGTATGTACCGGCAAGGAAAGTGAGGTGGCAGTTATCCCAGAAAAACGGGGCAAGGGGACTGTGTGCACCATGAAGCCAAAGGACGGTTATGACCTCGAACGGCTGGTCAGTAACACTCCGATGGAATACCAAGAGTATGTTCGGGCACACCTTGCAGCATTCGCCACCCACAAACATGACTGGAAGGGTAAACGGGGTTGAGGTTCATGTGGATGGGGACCCCATGACCCGACCGCAAAAGCAGTACAATTTGCCCAGGGAGGCAGAGGCAGATATGGAGGCGGCCCTGGGTTCTATAGTTAAGCAGGGTGTATTGAGACCGATAGCCACCCATGTAAACTCTCCGTTGTGGCTAGTTAAGAAACTGGACAACTCTTGGAGGGCCACGGTGAACTATCGGGTGCTCAACTGTAACATCCCAGCCTGTGCACCCACAGTCGCAGCCATCGCCAATCTCATTGGAAGTATCCAGCATCCACGACCACCTTCACGGTGCTGGATATTTCCAACGGGTTCTGGTCCATCCCTTTACGGAGGGAGGACCAGTACAAGTTTGCCTTCACATTCAAAGGCCAGCAATACACCTGGAACTGTCTCCCTCAGGGCTTCCACAACAGCCCTAGCATTTTCCATCAATGTATGGCTAATTGTTTGAAGGGCTTCAGCAGGCCCCGGCAGTTGGTCCAGTATGTGGATGACCTGCTCCTTTTAACCGATGAGGGGGAGGAGCATGGCCCACTGCTGGCTGAACTGCTGGAGCTGTACGGGGAGAAAGGCTTCAAAGTCAATCCTAAGAAGGCGCAAATCGGCCAGCAGGAAATAAAATTCCTGGGGCTGACTGTGCGCACTGGGGAAAAGGCCATCGACAAGACTAGAAGGGAAGCAGTGCAGGAGTTACCCGCCCCCAACACAGTGACGGGAGTGAGATTGTTTCTAGGGCTAACCGGGTACTGCAGAGATTTAATTGAGGATTATGCAGCCACAGCAGCCCCTCTGCTCCAACTCCTACACAAGGGAGTGGAGTGGGATTGGGACGAGGGTTGCGAGGCAGCATTCATCAAACTCAAGAAAGATTTGCAGACCGCGCCGGCTCTAGGGGCTATTGATGGGGGGAAGGAATTTTTCCTGAAGGTGGCAGCCAATGGGGACAGCCTGAGTGCAGTGCTGCTCCAGGAGCGACACGGCCAGCTGAGACCAGTGGTCTACTCCTCCAGGATACTCACGGATGTGGAGAAGAGGTACTCCAACTGTGAGAGGCACCTCCTAGCCACTCACTGGGCTGTGAAAAGATCATTGATCTTCATAGGGGGATCCCTTATCACACTCCTTACCCACCATACGCCCACCCAAATGCTCCTGGACGGGAGAATCAAAGACGGGACAGTGAGCAGTGCCCGCATTGCTCGCTGGACCCTACTTCTCTCCCAGATGGACCTTAGGGTAAAAAGCCTCTGCGAGTCAAGGCTCGTGGCCAACATGATTTATCCAGGGACAGCCCACCAGTGTTCCGTTGAAGGGGTATGGGAAGTTAACATAGGTTTTCGGGCCGGGTTACACCCCATGGGCCGAGACATCTATGTAAATGGTTCAAGCACTGTATCTGCTGGTGAGCGACTCACAGGATGTGGAGTTTATGACCGAGAGGCAGGCGTTGCCCTGGCGATTAAACTCCCCAGCACCATGAGCGCCCAGCGTGCTGAACTGACAGCGGTGGTGTACGTGGTCACACACCCTGAGGAATTCCCTACCCCGTACACGATTTGCTCGGATAACATGTTCACGTGCAATTCGTGTACAGAATACCTGACGATCTGGTCCCGTTGCGGGTACACTTCTGCTGACGGGTGATCCCTGACAATTAAGCCTTTGCTGGAAAAGATCATGGCGGCCGTAGGGCAGGAGGGGTAGATCTATATACACAAGGTGAAGGCACATTCAACCACTGAACCCCGTAGCGAGGGAAACCAGCAGGCTGACATGTTGGCCAAGCAGGGTGCTCGCACGGGCAAGTTCTGGGATCCGTACAACCCAGGCCCCATTGCAGCAGTTAGGGGCAGGATTAGGACAACAGGGAGGGCAAGGGTAGCATTACCCCCGGGCCTGAAAATGGTTCAGACCCAGGACCCCGTCCTGAAAACTGTCCTGAGCATGTTGGCTAAAGGGGCAAGGGTAGAGGGCCCATACGGCACTGCAACTATTGCCGTTAAAGAAGGCATGCTGTTCAGAGGGGAGCAATGGGTAGTGTCGCAGCAGCACTGGAGAGAATTCCTCCAACTGGCCCATGAGGGTCCAGGAGCAGGACATCCCGGACTTGAAACCACCTGGCAACGGGTGGAACAGGCAGGGTGTTGGAAATTACTCAGGAAGAATATCCGCGATTTTTGTGCCGGTGTCTGGTGTGTGCTGCAAACAACCCTGACCCCCCAGAAAAGGAAGATGTCTATGGGACATATCAGGAGGGTAGAGGGACCACAGCAGTCGATCCAGGTCAATTACATCGGGCCCCTACCCACCGCCCAGGGAAGCTACAAGTACTGCCTAGTGTTGGTGGATGTGTTCACTAAGTGGGTGGAAGCCTTCCCATGCAGTACTGCTTCTGCATTGGGAATAGCTAGGATCCTGGTCAGGGAAGTGTTCTCCCGGTGGGGACTACCACGATACGTGGAATCTGACCAAGGGAGTCACTTTACAGGGCAGGTGATGCAGGAGACCCTTAAGGTGCTCGGCATCGAGGGGAAATGGCATGTCGCCCACAACCCACAGTTATCCGGGCCTGTGGAGCATTTAAACCGCACTATCAAGGAGAGGCTACGAAAAGTGACAGGAGACTCACCCAAGAAATGGATGGAGGTCTTGCCGCAGGTCCTTATGGGAATCCGGGCCAGCCAGTCAAAGAGCACAGGGTACTCCCCGTACGAGCTCATGACCGGCAGAGCCATGCGTACCCCCACCCATGTGCTAGCCCCGGGGTTGACGGAGGGTCAGGCCAGGGAGGCGAACCGGGACAGTTTTGTCAGGAATCTGTATGACCACCTCAAGCAGATTCACTGGCAAGCTGCTAGCAACATGGAGAAGCAGCACCAAAGCAACTGGTTGCTGCTGAGCCCCGCAAACACCACGAGTGGGAAATAGGGGACCAGGTTATGGTCAGGAACTTTGTACGAGTAGGGGCTTTTGAGGCATTGTACATGGGGCCGTACCACATTGTTGACAAGGCAAGCCCCATGGTCTATGCCATAAAGATGCCCCACCGCACCGCATAAACCACTGCAAACTGTTTAACCCCGGGACAGCCGCAAAGCGCAAAGGACAGCTAGGAGGGTGTTAACCGTCCTCAGGACAGGGATCCTCAGCCAGCAGCCTCCGACTGTGGAAGGCCCACAGGGGACGTTGCAGACTCGCAGACCATACAGCAGGGGGCGGTAAATTGTATTACTGGAGGGGCTATCCCACCAATGGGATTCGGACCAGCAGCCGGAGCCCTAAGAAGGACTCCCCGTACACCACGGCCTAGGTCACCAGCACCCCAGTTTCAGGGGTTCAGCCCCGGGAGGATTGCAGTCCGTAAACGAATGCCCAGGGTCAAGGATCAGTCTAGGGACAAGGGTCCCAACCTGCAGCCTCAGGCTGCGCGGAACCCACAGGGAACAACATGGACTCAGCAGCTACACAGAAGGGTAGTGTGCTGTAGTACAGGAGGGGCCATTCCCCCGATCATATGGGACTCAGGGAAACCCCCGGTTAGAACCCTCTGGGTCCTGCGGTACAGTCCACCTTACATCCAGCCATACAAGCTGCCCAGAGGCTGCAAAAGGAAGGAGCAGAACAGGAATTAGCCTGGCCACCCGGAGACGGATGGCAGATGTACATAGCGTTACTGTATGATTTTAAGTGTGTTTTAAAATTTGGGGGAGTTTAAGTTTAGGATTTAGAAATTTTACGAAGTAAGTTTAAGTTTGGAACTCAATCACCCTTTTGTCAAACCAGAGAACCTTCTCAGGGCTGGCTATCTGTTTTGTGTGTCCCTACAGAAAGGAGAGCGACATGAGAAGGGTCCTGTTCCTGCTCGCCCTGATGGGGGTGAGCATCGGTGACCGAGGTGACGTGGAGGAATCCCTCATTTATGGGTGCTCGGGCGAGAGAGCACCGATCGGTACTGCTGGGGGTGGCACACCGGGTGTGGAGGAGCTTGCTGTTTATTTCCATAAGGGAAGGTGGCCAGGGTGGCTGGGGTCTAACTCCACTCGGTACTCCAGCCAGGCTGGGTTTACCAACGGGGAGGCCTCCATCCTATGCCCCAGGGTACAGGTCGTTGCTGCATGGGTCAGTGTCACTGAGGGGAAACATGTGTGTCTCACATGTAAAGGACAGATTCCCCTGGAAAGGTGGTGGTGGCTCAGGAAGCTGAGCAAGGACACGGGGGACCAGAGAGCCAACTGAGAACGATTGGTGGACTCAGGGGGGAGTGAGTGTGCGTTGGGATAAGTGGTGGGAGTCTGAACAGAGGATTTACGTATGCATGTGGGGATCAGAAAGGGTCTATCCCACAGGCATATCGATCGCCTTCACCAGGCAATGGCAAGATGCTGGGAATTCTAGCCTACATGCGTGTGCGGTCCCACCTTCCCCGCTCCCAGTCAACGCCACCGAACTTGTAGCATGCACCAGAAAACCCCTGCCCACAACCCCGTCAGTACGGACAGTGATAGAGAGCTGTCCAACCACCACCAAGGGACCAGAGAATGGCTTAGTGTTAGTACCGACCGAAAAGGTACTTTACCAGGGGATACACTATGCGGTAGCTTCAGTCATCTTAAACCTTACAGAAGTACACTTACCTGCATGGTGCCCAAAGGAGACAGAGCAGCTATACCAGGCCCTACTCAGAGAAATGTTCAAGAAATGTTACGAGTTGGATTTTGGCAATGTAGACAAAGCAGATTTATACACCCTCTATGCTGGGAACACTATGGGCACAGGGAGACAAAGGAGGGGAACCTGGAACGACATTTTCACTGCATATAATACAGGATTCTCTGTGATAAATAGCATGAACGATATGGAACTGCAAACGCAAATAAATGGTCTAAAAAACCAATTACGGAAGATCCTAAGGGAAGAGAACACAGTGGTAGGCTCAGAGCTGCACGAGGACCAAGCTATGACGGTCCATTTAAAGGAAATTATTGCTGAGCTGGAAAGACACGCAAAAACAGTAAATGCACTCATATGGGAGGATAGGAATGCCTCGAATCAGACTGCAAGGAATGAGGTGTGTGTGCTGTACGGGGCATGGTTGTTGGGTGAGGATCGTAACAACCTGGAGGATTTAAAGCAAGGTTTAGTCCCCTCCTGGATCAGCAACAAGCACCTCGCAGCCCTTCACCCGTTTAGTAATTCGCTAAGCCCATGTCAGCTCCGTCTAGCTTCTGAAGCCTACTCTGTCCCAGTGGATTGCAGGCGTTCCAATCACACTATCATGGGAATAGTAGTGAGGATGCCGGTAATGGGTGGGACAGCCTTACCCGGTATACAGGGTGGAGAACATTGGGGTCATTTAAGTGGGTGCACATGTTCGTTTCACAGCGGTCTCACCTTATGTCATAAAGTGGGAGCACGCTATGACAGGTATTGACCTCTCCGGGTGCCGGAGGTGGGGTGCACACATAATACTGTGCCCCCAGCACTTGAACGCCTATTCCAAACCACAGTGTGGACTTAAAGCTGCTGGCACTCAACCTATCAACTGTACCATGGAGATAATGGCACAAGACCATGTTCCTCCACAGGTAGCATACATAGTGTTTGGGACATATTGTGTCATTATAAGTGCGCCCCACTATCAGCATGGACAGCACATCTGGTGTCTGGTAAGTGACAGCAGTTTCTGTGTTAAACCCGAGGCACAAGTTCAAGTGGCCCAGGAACGGATTGTCCACATTCCTGAACCCTCCACTGTTCACCTCACTGTCAGTGACAACATAATAAACCTGTAAGAATATGTCGCACATTTTGGTTACAAAATCCCCCCTCTACCCGACCATCTTACCGCCCTACTGAAAACTGTAGAAGTGTCACAGGAACATTTCTATACTCTAGAACAAAAAACAGTTGAGATAGGGGGCGAAATTTCGGAGATCACAGTTCCACCCTGGTGGGATATTTTCAGGAATATAGAGGTCCCTGTCTGGATTAGAATACTTCCCATGTTTTAGTGGTCTGCCAGCTCGTTATAATTTTGTATTTACTGTGCACTAGTTGCAGGGTGAGGGGCAGAAGGTGCCGATCCCGACATGAAAGGGTATTGGATGAGCCTTAAGTGCCATTATAATATGTTTTTTTGATCATGTATTCTTACCATGTACTTTACTGTATTTTCCCAGTTGGACTCCCTCTGTGCTGGGATATGAATGTGTAACTGTATTTGCCTGAATGTATTTATCTGAACACTACATTTAAAGGGAAATGTATGCTTCGGGTTTTAGATAGGTAAATTACAGGGGAAGGTTGGCTCTCGGCAATCAGGAATTTTGCTCACTCAGCATGACACTACCATGTAGAGTATCACAGGAGGGACTGTAGGTTTTCTCAAAATTTAAAGATTCCCCCATGCTTGAAGAAACCCTAAGGAGGATTATTTTTGGACTCTTTTAAGATGAACTTTGAGACTTTAAAAGGTGCATGTTGGGTCTGTGAGGAAAAAGGCTGCAAGACCAGGGGTGGGATCATCCTCTGTAAAGCCAGTTTGGATATTGGAGCTAACCAAATTGTCTGGGGAACTATTTACCCTCAGACCTACCCCCTAGAGGACATTAACATTTCAACAATCGACCCAAGGAAGTACAGTTTCAGTCCAAGCACAGGACCCATTCAACACATGCATAATGCTAATCATCTTTCCGGCCTGCATAGAAATCTCGGACCCAGACAGGCGACTCGACACAGAAACTAACTTTAACAAATGCGGCTCAAAACCAAAGTATAATTTCAACAATTGACACATTTTTAATCGAGTTACCATTAACGAGCCCGCCAAAATTAAACAAAGAATCGGGCTTGATTTGGTGCGCAGATTAGAGGGCCTCTCAAAGTATAATTGAGGCCCTGTTTTACAGTCAGTAGATTATCACAAGTTATTCAAGGCTATTCATGGTTATTTTGAGGCTGTCATAGATCATCACAGCCAAGGCAGAAAGTCAATTTTCAGTGACCCCGGACATCATCGGACACATCGCGGCAACAAAAGCCTTACGAAACTACCAACAAACCATTACCAACAACCAACTTGGTAATATTGAGCCACCGCGACCGACAGATTTCGACAAGAACCAACTCCAGAAAAAAACGTAGATCCGAAAGTTTTCCACTCTACAATCTGTTCCTGACCTGCTAACGGGTAAAACCTTACCTAAGGTAACCCAAAACCCTACCTCTGCAAGAGAAAAAGTGGGTACTTACCCCATGCATCCAAAACGCGCCCTACTGCATCAGCAGACACACCCCAACTGAAGAAAACGCAGTAAGAAGTCCTCCACTACGGTCGGAGTACGGCAAGCAGAACCTACAAAACCCAGCAATCCCCGAAATCGCGAACCACCATCAACTGTCAAAGGAAGGATTGGTGAGCATTATCCCTGCTGCCCTAGAGTCTAACTTAGCTAGAGATAGGAATTGGGAGGTGGGAGGTGTTTTTTTCTGCTGTATTTCTTCTTGTGTATATTAAAGTGTTCCCTATTTTAGAGATTGTAAGATTTGACAATAAATTAAATATTGTAATTTTCTTTCTTGAATAAAATCAAAGTTTCTTGCACCAAAACCAGTTGTCTTCTGCACTTTGTCACATCCCTAAATAAATCCAAGGTCTAGAATCGATGGAGTGGGAGCGATTCGAACCGCTCAGAAAGTCAGAAGTGAACCTGAACCACACACCACCCCCTACAGCCCGGTCCCCATATCCCTTGATTCCCTGAGTACCCAAAAATCTAGCGAGCTCTGTCTTAAATATATTCAACGACTGAGCCTCCACAGCTCTCTGAGGTCGAGAATTCCAAAGATTTACCACTCTCTGAGTGAAGAAATTTCACCTTATCTCAGTCCTAAATGGCCGACCCCTTATTCTGAGACTGTGACCCCTGGTTCTGAACTCCCCAGCCAGAGGAAACATCTTCCCTGCATCTACCCTGTCAAGCCCTGTAAGAATTTTGTATATCTGAATGAGATCACCTCTCATTCTTCTACACTCTAGAGAATATAGGCCTAGTCTACTCAATCTCTCCTCATAGGATAATCCCCTCCCATCCCCAGAATCAGTCTGGTGAACCTTCGCTGTACTCCCTCTATGGCAAGCATATCCTTCCTTAGATAAGGAGAGACCAAAAATGCACACAATACTTCAAGTGTGGTTTCACCAGTGCCCTATATAATTGCAGTAAGACGTCTTTACTCTTATACTCAAATCCTCTTGTAATAAAGGCCAACATACCATTTGCTTTCCTAATTGCTTGCTGCACCTGCATGTTAACTTTCAGTGAATCGTATACAAGGACACCCAGGTCCCTCTGAACTCCAACATTTCTCAATCTTTCACCATTTAAAAAATACTCTGCTTTTCTATTTTTCCTAGCAAAGTGGATAACTTCACATTTCTCCACATTATATTCCATTTGCCATACTTTTGCTCATTCACTTAGCCTGTCTATATCCCCTTGAAGCTTCTTCGCATCCTCCTCACAACTTACTTTCCCACCTAGCTTTGTATTATTAGCAAACTTGTATATATTACATTTGGTCCCCTCATCCAAATCATTGATATAGATTGTGAATAGCTGAGGCCCAAGCACTGGCCCTTGCGGTACCCCACTAGTTTCAGCCTGCCAACCCGAAAATGATCCATTTATTTCTCCTCTCTGTTTTCTGTCTATTAACTAATCCTCAATCCATGCTATTATATTATCCCCAATCCCATGAGCCCTAATTTTGTTTAATAACCTCTTGTGTGGGACCTTATCAAATGCCTTCTGAAAATCCAATACACCATTTCCACTTGTTCCCCCTTATAATATTCTGTTAGTTACTACCTCAAAAAACTCTAAGATTTGTCAAACATTATTTTCCTTTTATAAACCCGTGTTGACTCTGCCCAATCTTATTATTCTTTTCTAAGTGTCCTGTTACCACGTCCTTAACAATAGATTCTAGCATTTTCCCTACCACTGATGTCAGGTTAACTGGTCTGTAGTTCCCCATTTTCTCTCTCCTTCCTTTCTTTAATAGTGGGGTTACATTTGCTACTTTCCAATCTGCGGGAACCATTCTAGGATCTATGCAGTTTTGGAAGATGACAATTCTATGGCGTATGTTCAGTGCTTTCCTGGAGCCCCGATTATTCATGCTGAGTTCTGCTTGTTTCACACCAGTTTTGTAGTTTTTGGTATATTCTAACACGATTCTGAAGAAGTTTGAGTGCCCGTTGGAAAGATCGACTTAGAAACTAGTGTAAATTTCTACCTAATGTCTGTGTAAGTGCGATTCAGGAAATTCCGGGCCAAAGAGCTCATATCCTCCTTCTAGCATTACTATTATAGTACAGGAGAACAGCTTTCTTTTTAAAGAATGCAAAGAATTTATATTTAACTGTAGCACAAAGCTAAAAAGTAATGTACTTTAAACTCAAAAAGCTCATTCATCACATTAGTTGGGCTCCTCTGATAGCTCATTTCATTTATTCAGTAAGTAACTGAGCCAGGTGGATGAAAAAGATCCCAGGTTCAATCCATGCTGGGTTAGCCAATCTCAGCTGGTGTAGAAGTAAGGATGCTACAATTGGGCGAAGTGTTTCCAAGTTGGATTGATGGGAAGACCAGCCAGCTTTCCTATTCCTGATCATGGTCTAGAAATCACTACTGCAAGTACATGTGGGTGAATGCTGAGTAAGGACAGGATTGCTTCAGCTGTGGTACACACTCTCATTGTAAAATAGCCCATTGACATTCATAATAGTCACTTGTGCAAGATACTAGAGCATGGTCAGCACCTGTGAAACTATATTCCAGCAAGGAATATGTGAAGAAGGGAGAGAGAAAACTGGCAGAGCAAATAATCCTAATTGTAATATTTTATCTCTTTCATTAACATTTACAATGACTTCATGATTTAGAATGCAGCAATTGTGTGGGACTGTTATTGGCATCCATGAAGAATAACACAACAGTCGTAACCGATGGTTGTAAACTAGACTATTCTTCACAGCTGTAATTGCTAGCTTCTGCCAAGTGAGAAAGATAAGAGTTTGTAAACTTACAATTCCGTCCTTCAACCAAAGGAAGTCAGCCTTTCTATGTAGATGTTACTGTTATAGGTATCAAAAATTCAGCTTAATCAAAAATGTAGTAAATATTTTACCAAACATTTTTGCAACGACTCAAGGTTATACAAAAGCAAAATAAGTACAGGAGATCTGCTAGCAATAAAATCATGAAGGGTTTAGATAAAGTAAATAAAGAGAAACTTTCAATGGCTGACGGGATGATAACTAGAGGGCACAGATTCAAGGTGATTAGCTAAAGAACCAGAGGTGACATATGGAAAAGCTTTTTTATGCAACAAGATATTTGGATTTGGCATACACTGTTTGATAGAATGGTGGATACAGATTCAATAGTAGTCTTCAAAAGGGAACTGGATAAATACATGAAGGAGAAAAATTGACGGGATATGCGGAAAGAGTGGGAGAGTGGGACTAACTGGATTGCTCTTCAAAAGAGCTGGCACAGGCTCGGTAGGCCAAATCTCCCCCTTCTGTGTGGTACCATTCTATTATTCTATGGGGGGAATTTTAACCCCAAAAAACAAGAGGGTTGGTGATTAACGAGTTAAAAATCAGAATCCCGACTCCAACCCGCCTACTTCCGATTTTAGCAGACAGGGGGCCGGGCAGCCAATCTGCTCCCAGGAGGTGGGTTGGCACTTTAAATATACTGAGGCTCCATGCCTCATGGCGATCCACCATTTTAAATTTAACTCGAATTTCCCGGGCCTGGGGGAATTCGACAGCTAAAGGAAGACGAGGATTGCTAGATTCTGGAGGTTAGTGCCTTTCTACTTTCCTGCTGGATCCAGCGCCCCTGCCCCGCCACCCCCTCCGTGGTCGGACACCACCTGCCCCTTCCGATCTCCCCTGATGCCTCTGATCTGCCTCACAAGGCCTCAGACCTGCGCCCCCCCCCCCCCGTTTCCTGAGGCCTCCAACCAGCGACCCGCACCCCTCGAGGCCTTCAACCACCCCCAGGCCTCCTATCTGCCCCCCGAGGCCTCTAACCACCATCCCACCCGCCACCCCACCCTGCCCCACCTCCTCCCACATGAGGCCTCTGATCTGCGATCCCCAATCCACCCTCTGGTTCCCACTCCCCTTCTAGCTTACCACCCTCCAGTGCCCAAACACCCTCCTGCCCCCGATGCCCTTCCGACCTCCCACATCCGGCCCTCGATCACCCCACTAATCCTTTCCTCCCACTTATCTGCGGTCTGGTGCCTCTCTATCTGGCTTGCTGTGGGCAGGAATCAGTGCTTTGAAATGCTAATCAGGCCTTGCCGTTAAATTGGGCAGTGCCTGCGGGAAATCCATTCTGCCGGGTTTCCCGACCGTTTTACAGCCCCCACCCCCCCACCCCATCACTTCCTACCTGCCTCCAAATTAAAATAATTCCGGCCTATGATTCTACATTTCAGGGTGCCTTTTAAAAAATGGTATTTAATGTACTTTATATATACAAACATCTCCCAATATTTTCATTCGAGATTAATAACATGTTCATGTAATAAATGTGACTATTATACACTGTCACTTCAGTGTTCTTAAATAATATGTCACCTCCCTGTTGCTAAGTCACATAATGTCACAACCTAACTAATAGTTTCAAACTGCTATGAGACCAAGGCCACAGCAATCAACTTCCCTGTTCTGTACTGCTCAGTGGCTAATGTGATGTCAAAACTTGTTGAATTTTACACATTGTATTTTCATACTAATTTCAAAATCAACAGCCATTAAGAGATTAGCACAGGAATGAAATATAGCAAATTGGGTTGAGAAACTCATCTTTTAGAAACTTAATCACAGATAAAGAATAAACACTTGTAGAGTGGCTTGTAATTTCTTTACACATCTGACAAAACTGGTGTCACAATATTCACATGTCTCTTTGGAACATCATATTAATATCTTCCTTTCATATATACGATGTGAGCATTATACAGTATCATATTGTATTAAAATAGTTTATTTTCAAATCCACTGTTGTAACTCTGAAATGCACAATTCTTACTGTATGTGACAGATATAGTAAGTGAAACGGGTTTAAATTGTAACATTAGGATAATTGTCAAGTGTTGCAGCTAAAATGGTTAAATAAGAAAAAGAAATATATTTAGTGTGTAAAAAGGCAATATATCAAACAGTTTTTATTTAATTTTGATACTTTTTTCATGAATCATTCGCCACTTGATCAGCCGATAGTAGTAATAATGAAATGATATTTTAAATTAGAATCTCCAAATACAGTTCTGCACACATAATATTTCAAAATAGCCTAAGCTCTGAAAGCAATTACAGAAACAGCATTAAAATGCCAAGTGCAGCAGAAGCAATTCTGGATCAGTTAAAAAAAGTGATTGATGAAAGTCTAATCCAAGCCGAAGGAACAGTTTTGCAGTGAGCTGTAACCACTCCACACACTTCATTAGGTACCATAATTAGCCTGGTGTTTCAATTTGTTAGAACTGGTGCTGACAATTCTCTTAGAACACAAACATCAAAACGCAGGCCCTCAGACTTCTGAAAAGCAATGATGAGCGGCTTTAATCTAGTGTACATTAACTAAAAGACTAATTACAGTAGATGTGAGCCTACGTAGCAATTGTCAGTCTGTCTGCCAACATTACATAAAGTACTAGAATGGTGACATGGTAGACAGTGTGATGGCTGCAAAAGAGTCTTCAGATTGGGGCTGCGATGATTATCTGACTATTCAATGGCTAATCAGCTTCCCAGCATCTTTGCTTTTTAATATGAAAAAATTGCTGTCTGCTTACGACCAAAACTTCCACCTTATAATACATTGTGCAAAATAGAATTACAGTAGTAAAAATGTGATATTTCTTATCTAAACCTATCCACCCAAAATAACCAACAGATAGGCTATGGCGGCCTAGTGGTTATGGTACTAGCAACTAGCAACATAGAGGTTGTGAGCTCATAATCCCGGCATGTGAATTTCTGAAACCGAATTCAAAAAATATGATAATTTGGTATGCCAGCACCATACAAATGATAATGAAAGCTGTTTTTTAATTTGTAAAAACACAACTGATGCACTAATATCCTTCAGGGAAGGGACTTACCAACATTACCTGGTCTGGCCTACATATGACTCCAGTCCCACAATAATTGGTTGACTCTTAATGCCCTCTGGTGAACTCGGGATGCACAATAAATACTGCCTTGTCAGAGTTTCCCATAGCCCATGAACAAAGATAGAAAAATGATATTGCAGGTACAGATAATGGGAGAACATTTTTTAAATTAAAAAAATTGTGACATATCTCATATCCTTACCAGTAAAAATAAACAAGCTGCTCTGTTGGAAGTACCTGTACAATGTTTTAGGTCCGAGCCCTTCTTATGGAGCAAAGAAACAGAAAGAAAGACTTGCATTTATGTAGTGCCTTTCATGACATCAAGAACAGTGACTACACTTCATAAAAGTACTTCATTGGCTGTAAAGCACTTTGGGGCATCCTGAAGTTGTGAAAGGCGCTATATAAATGCAAGTCTTTCTTTCCTTTTCTTTGATCCATAAGAAGGGCTTGGACCTAAAACATCGTACTTCCATCAGAGCAGCTTCATAGAATCATAGAAATTTACAGCACGGAAGGAGGTTATTTCGACCCATCGTGTCTGCGCTGGCCGACCAAGAGCTATCCAGTCTAATTCTACATTCCAGCTCTTGGTCCGTAGCCTTCTAGGTTACGGCACTTTAAGTGCACATCCAAGTATTTTTAAAATGTAGTGAGGGTCTTTGCCTCTTACCACCCTTTCAGGCAGTGAGTTCCAGACCCCCACCAGCTTCCCCAAATATTTCCTCTAAACCTCCCCCAATTACTTTAAATCTATGCCCCATGGTTGTTGGTCTCTCTGCCAAGGAAAACAGATCCTTCCTATCCACTCTACCCAGACCCCTCGTAATTTTATACATCTCAATCAGGTCTCCCCTCAGCCTCCTCTGTTCCAAAGAAAACAGACCCAGCATCTCCAATCTTTCCTCATAGCCAAAGTTCCTCAGTCCAGGCAGCATTTACAATCTATATTAACGACTTGGA
This sequence comes from Pristiophorus japonicus, assembly GCF_044704955.1. Classification (NCBI taxonomy): domain Eukaryota; kingdom Metazoa; phylum Chordata; class Chondrichthyes; family Pristiophoridae; genus Pristiophorus; species Pristiophorus japonicus. The sequence continues at coordinate 69,883,850 of NC_091985.1, forward strand.
AGAAGGGACTGAGTGTAATGTAGCCAAGTTTGCTGACGATACAAAGATGGGAGGAAAAGCAATGTGTGAGGAGGAACAAAAAATCTGCAAAAGGACATAGACAGGCTAAGTGAGTGGGCAAAAATTTGGCAGATGGAGTATAATGTCGGAAAGTGTGAGGTCATGCACTTTGGCAGAATAAATCGAAGAGCAATTTATTATTTAAATGGAGAAAGATTGCAAAGTGCTGCTGTACAGCGGGACCTGGGGGTACTTGTGCATGAAACACAAAAGGATAGTATGCAGGTACAGCAAGTGATCAGGAAGGCCAATAGTATCTTGGCCTTTATTGCAAAGGGGATCGAATATAAAAGCAGGGAAGTCTTGCTACAGCTATATGGTATTAGTGAGGCCACATCTGGAATACTGTGTGCAGTTTTGGTTTCCATATTTACGAAAGGATATACTTGCTTTGAAGGCAGTTCAGAGAAGTTCACTAGGTTGATTCCGGGGATGAGGGGGTTGACTTATGAGGAAAGGTTGAGTAGGTTGGGCCTCTACTCATTAGAATTCAGAAGAATGAGAGGTGATCTTATCGAAACGTATAAGATTATAAGGGGGCTTGACAAGGTGGATGCAGAGAGGATGTTTCCACTGAATGGGGAGACTAGAACTAAAACGCATGATCTTAGAATGACAGGCCGCCCATTTAAAACAGAGATGAGGAGAATTTTCTTCTCTCAAAGGGTTGTAAATCTGTGGAATTTGCTGCCTCAGAGAGCTGTGGAAGCTGGGACATTGAATAAATTTAAGACAGAAATAGCCAGTTTCTTAAACGATAAGGGGATAAGAGGTTATGGGGAGCGGGCAGGGAAGTGGAGCTGAGTCCATGATCAGATCAGCCATGATCTTATTGAATGGCGGAGCAGGCTCGAGGGGCCATATGGCCTACTCCTGTTCCTATTTCTTATGTTCTTACTATTCTTGTAAATCTCCTGCACCCTTTCCAGTGCAATCACATGTTTCCTGCAGTGACCAGAACTGCACACAGTACTCCAGCTGCAGCCTAATCAGTGTTTTATACAGTTCAAGCATAACCTCCATGCTCTTGTATTCCATGCCTCGACTAATAAAGGCAAGCATTCCATATGCCTTCTTAATCACCTTGTTACCTGGCCTGCTACCTTCAGGGATCTGTGGACCTACACTCCAAGGTCTCTTTGTTCCTCTACATTTTTCAATGTCGTACCATTTAATGTGTATTCCCTTGCTTTGTTAGATCTCCCCAAATTACCTCACACATATCCGGATTGAATTCCAATTGCCACTTTTCTGCCCACCTGACCAGTCCATTGATATCTTCTTGCTGTCTGCAGCTTTCTTCTACATTATCAATCACAGCTTATTTTAGTATCATCTGCAAACTTCTTAATCATACACCCAACATTCAAGTCCAGGTCATTGATACATACAGTAAACTCTCGTTTACCCGGATTGTTTGGGGATTCGGCAACTCCGGGTAAACGATTTTTCTGATAGAGCGAGTTTACATTTTAAAGTTAATACTTGAAGATGATAGAACCACCCACAAAATATTTTATATATCGTATCATATAGATCGTGATCCGTACTTTCCAATGAGCTATTCAGATTGAAAATCGATTCATAACTTTTTGAAATATAAAACAAATAATTAACAAGTGCTAAATTTATGTCGAATAAATAAAACAAGATTTAGTTTGTGTTATTTGAACGTGAACGTAATAAAATAAATGAAAATTGATTCATAACTTTTCAAAATTAAAAAGAAATGTCTAATAATTGAAACAAAATATTTAGTTCATGTTATTTTATTATTTTATTCTGTTAAATTTGCTTATTCTTCAATTGCTACTTCTGCAAATGTTTCTTCGTCTGCAGATGATCCTTTTTCTGCGTTGACATTTGACATTGATTTTTAAAATAGCGATCTTATATCTGCTTGTTTAAATGAATTCATTTTCTTCTTAATTAAAATGTTGTGGATGATATGAGTTTGCAGAACCTCCTGAGAAGTAAAATGAGAATTCTCCTCAATAAAACCAATGACATATTTCATTGCTTCTTCAGCACGTGTCCAAGTCTTTTTCTGCTTTTCTTCAATTTCATTGTCTGAATCGCTCATCTCTTCGTCAGATTTATCTTCATTGGTGACTATGCCGATAAGCTCCTCATCAGTATAAGTTTGTGTTACATCTGTTTCGATGTCAACATCTATCCACTTAGCAATGTCATCTTCTGCTAAGGATGCGGGTGTGCTCTGCAATTGTCCAAAAGCAGCACGCACTTTCCATTAGGTTTGCCTATTTTCTTCATGTTTTCTCGAACTTGGGGGAAGAATTCAGTTGAAAACCATTCCATGAATATGTCCTTGTCCATCCACGCACTTTTCTGAGCTTTATAGCTAACTGGTAAATGAGAAATTCCTTTTAAAGCACGTGGTTTCATAGAAACATAGAAACATAGAAAATAGGTGCAGGAGTAGGCCATTCGGCCCTTCTAGCCTGCACTGCCATTCAATAAGATCATGGCTGATCATTCCTTCAGTACCCCTTTCCTGCTTTCTCTCCATACCCCTTGATCCCCTTAGCTGTAAGGGCAATATCTAACTCCCTCTTAAATATATCCAATGAACTGGCATCAACAACTCTCTGCGGCAGGGAATTCCACAGGTTAAGAACTCTCTGAGTGAAGAAGTTTCTCCTCATCCAAATCCTAAATGGCCTACCCCTTATCCTAAGGCTATGTCCCCTGGTTCTAGACTTCCCCAACATCGGGAACATTCTTCCCGCATCTAACCTGTCCAGTCCTGTCAGAATCTTAGACGTTTCTATGAGATCCCCTCTCATCCTTCTAAACTCCAGTGTATAAAGGCCCAGTTGATCCCGTCTCTCCTCATATGACAGTCCAGCCATCCCTGGAATCAGCCTGGTGAACCTTCGCTGCACTCCCTCAATAGCAAGAACGTCCTTCCTCAGTTTAGGAGACCAAAACTGAACATAATATTCCAGGTGTGGCCTCACCAAGGCTCTGTACAACTGCAGTAAGACCTCCCTGCTCCGATATTCAAATCCCCTAGCTATGAAGGCCAACATACTATTTGCCTTCTTTACCGCCTGCTGTACCTGCATGCCCACTTTCAGTGACTGATGAACCATGACACCCAGGTTTCGTTGCACCTCTCCTTTTCCTAATCTGCTGCCATTCAGATAATATTCTGCCTTCAAGTTTTTGCCCCCAAAATGGATAACCTCACATTTATCCACATTATACTGCATCTGCCATGCATTTTCCCACTCACCTAACCCATCCAAGTCACCCTGCAACCTCTTAGCATCCTCCTCACAGCTCACACCGCCGCCCAGTTTCGTGTCATCCGCAAACTTGGAGATATTACACTCAATTCCTTCATCTAAATCGTTAATGTATATTGTAAAGAGCTGGGGTCCCAGCACTGAGCCCTGCGGCACTCCACTAGTCACTGCCTGCCATTCTGAAAAGGACCCGTTTATCCTGACTCTCTGCTTCCTGAATGCCAACCAGTTCTCTATCCACGTCAGTACATTACCCCCAATACCATGCATTTTGATTTTGCACACCAACCTCTTGTGCGGGACATTGTCAAAAGCCTTTTGAAAGTCCAAATATACGACATCCACTGGTTCTCCCTTGTCCACTCTGCTAGTTACATCCTCAAAAAATTCCAGAAGGTTCATCAAGCATGATTTCCCTTTCATAAATCCATGCTGACTTGGTCTGATCCTGTCACTGCTTTCCAAATGCGCTGCTATTTCATCCTTAATGATTGATTCCAACATTTTTCTCACTACTGATGTCAGGCTAACCGGTCTATAATTACCCATTTTCTCTCTCTCTTTTTTAAAAAAAAGTGGTGTTACATTAGCTACCCTCCAATCCCTAGGAATTGATCCAGAGTTAACAGACTGTTGGAAAATAATCACCAATGCATCCACTATTTCTAGGGCTACTTCCTTAAATACTCTGGGATGCAGACTATTAGGCCCTGGGGATTTATCGGCTTTCAATCCCATCAATTTCCCTAACACAATTTCCCGCCTAATAAGGATATCCTTCAGTTCCTCCTTCTCACTAGATCCACTGACCCCTAGTACATTCGGAAGGTTATTTGTGTCTTCCTTCGTGAAGACAGAAATGAAGTATTGGTTCAATTGGTCTGCCATTTCTTTGTTCCCCATTATAAATTCACCTGAATCCAACTGCAAGGGACCTATGTTTGTCTTCACTAATCTTTTTCTCTTCACATATTTATCGAAGCTTTTGCAGTCAGTTTTTATGTTCCCTGCTAGCTTCCTCTCAAACTCTATTTTCCCCCTCTTAATTAAACCCTTAAACCTCCTCTGTTGAATTCTAAATTTCTCCCAGTCCTCAGGTTTGGTGCTTTTTTTAACCAATTGATATGCCTCTTCCTTGGCTTTAACACTATCCTTAATTTCCCTTGTTTTGCCAAGTGAAAAGTGGAAGTCTATGTTCTCCAGAGGCATTGGCACAATTCAAGATTGTTAATCTCTCCTTATTCATTTTAAAGCCTACAGCTTCCTTCTCCCCTGCTGCAGCCAATATAGCAGTTGGCAAACAATTCCATGGTAAGCCAGTCTCATTGGTGTTGTATATTTGATCTGCAGTCAATTTCTTTTCCTGCACCATTTCAGCAAATGTTCCTGAATAATTCTGTGCGGCCTCATTGTCTGCTGATTTTTTTTCATCCGTCACATCCAGCTGGTGAATGCCATGGCAATGCTTAAAACGTGTGAGCCTGCCTTCTGAAAAAATGCACTCTTCAGTTAAATTCATTTTCATCTTGAGGTCCTTGGCCTTTGCTGTAATCACTGGCCCTGAAATTGCTACACTTTCAGACCATTTCAAAGAAAACCATTCATAAAGCACCTGGTCTAGTTTGTCAAGCTTTGGCTGTCGCAAATTCTTGCAGGACATTGCCTTCATGGAAGATTCAGAAGCAGCGGTGAAATGTTCTAAATCTTTCTTTTGCTTCTTGCTATCATAAATTGTTAATGATACAACTTCATATTTGTCCATCAAAGTACGCACACTTCTGCCAGCTTCAGACTTCTTTATGATTTCTAATTTCTGCTGAATGTTCAATACTTTTTGTTTCCTAGTTTGCTTTTAGTGCTGTCAGAAGGCATTTTAAATTGTTTGATTTCAGGCTGTTTTGAACAAGTACACTCAACAGACTGATGCGTTGCAATGAATTACTTTCAATGTGTGTGACAGTTGAAAAGTGAGCAAGAAGTCCACGCCTGCGTCAATTTATCTGTAATTGAGCAACCTGTCCACATTTGTGATAGTTGAAGTGAGCGAGATATTCACGTGTGTGACAGTTAAATTGCCAAATCTCGCAATATTTTAAATTTCATTACGGCGGGTTTTTCGTTACATTCGTATCCGGGTAAACGAGAGTTTACTGTACTACAAAAAGCAGGGGACCCAGCACTGAGCTCTGCGGAATCCAACTGGATACAGGCTTCCAGTTACAAAAACACCCATCGACCATTACCCTTTGCTTCCTGCCCCTGAGCCAATTTTGGATCCAACTTGCCACTTTGCCTTGGATCCCATGGGCTATTACTTTCGTGAATAATCTGCCATATGGGACCTTTGCAAAAGCTTTGCTAAAATCCATATACACTACATCATAGCAGTCCTCCAGTCCACTGGCACCACATCTGTAACCAGAGAGGATTGGAAAATGATGGTCAGAGCCTCTGCTATTTCCTCTTTTGCTTCTCTTAACAGCTTGGGATACATTTCATCCGGGCCTGGGGATTTATCCACTTACAAAGCTGCTAAGCCCCTTAATATTTTCTCTCTCACTATGTTTATATCATCTAATATTTCACACTTCTCCTCCCTCATAGCAAAACTTGCATTGTCATAGAAACATAGAAACATAGAAAATAGGTGCAGGAGTAGGACATTTGGCCCTTCGAGCCTGCACCACCATTCGATAAGATCATGGCCGGTCATTCCCTCAGTACCCCTTTCCTGCTTTCTCTCCATACCCCTTGATCCCCTTAGCCGTAAGGGCCATATCTAACTCCCTCTTGAATATCCAATGAACTGGCATCAACAATTCTCAGCGGTAGGGAATTCCACAGGTTGACAACTCTCTGAGTGAAGAAGTTTCTCCTCATCTCAGTCCTAAATGGCCTGCCCCTAAGACTGTGTCCCCTGGTTCTGGACATCCCCAACATCGGGAACAACCTACCCACATCTAACCTGTCCCATCCCGTCAGAATCTTGTATGTTTCTATGAGATCCCCTCTCATCCTTCTAAACTCCAATGTATAAAGGCCCAGTTGATCCAGTCTCTCCTCATATGTCAGTCCAGCCATCCCGGGAATCAGTCTGGTGAACCTTCGCTGAAGTCCCTCAATAGCAAGAACGTCCTTCCTCAGATTAGGAGACCAAAATTGAACACGATATTCCAAGTAAGGCCTCACCAAGGCCCTGTACAACTGCAGTAAGACCTCCCTGCTCCTATACTCAAATCCCCTAGCTATGAAGGCCAACATACCATTTGCCTTCTTTACTGCCTGCTGTACCTGTATGCCAACTTTCAATGACTGATGAACCATGACACCCAGGTCTCGTTGCATCTCCCCTTTTCCTCTGCCACCATTCAGATAATATTCTGTCTTTGCATTTTTGCCCCCAAAGTGGATAACCTCACATTTATACACATTATACTGCATCTGCCATGCATTTGCCCACTCACCTCACCTGTCTAAGTCACCCTGCAGTCTCTTAGCGTCCCCCTCACAGCTCACACCGCCGCCCAGTTTAATGTCATCTGCAAACTTGCAGATATTATACTCAATTCCTTCATCCAAATCATTGATGTAGCTTGTAAAGAGCTGGGATCCCAGCACTGAGCCCTGCGGCACTCCACTAGTCACTGCCTGCCATTCTGAAAAGGACCCGTTTATCCCGACTCTCTGCTTCCTGTCTGCCAACCAGTTCTCTATCCACGTCAGTATATTACCCCCAATACCATGTGCTTTGATTTTGCGCACCAATATATTTTGTGAAAACAGATGCAAAGTATTCATTAAGAATCATACCTATTGTGTATGGAGAAAGAGTCAGACTGAACACTTTGAGCTCAAAGTAAAATGTGACCGTAGTCTTTTATTGCAGGTCTCCAGAGTGCCTCTCCAACCTATGAAGCCTTCTTAAATACCTGTGCTCCCAAAGGATTGTGGGATCTCTTGGGACTCGGGGGAATGAGCCCTCTGCTGGCTGTACAGAATAAATACAAATCCACATATATAACAACATTCCCCCCCCAAAGTCAATAGTGTAACTACTTACAATGTGAGTCGATCTGGGGCCCTTCTTGCCCTGGTTGATCGTCTCGTCGTGAAAGCTGGTGTTGTTGAATCATTTGTTGGGCCCTCACTGGGCTGCTGTGCAGCTGATCTTGCTGGGCTGCCTGGTGTGTTGGGCCCTACAGGGCTGCTGTGGATGATGGGTTCTGCTTCGTGGTCAACCGTGGTGTGAGTGTTGGGGGATCAAAAAAGGTAGGGTCCAAGATGGGTTGCTCAGGTAGTCCATGAATCTGAGTTTGATTTGGTCCAAGTGTTTCCGGTGAATGAGTCCATTTGAAAGTTTGACCCGAAACACCCTGCTCCATTCTTTGGCCACGACAGTGCCGGGAAGCCACTTGGGACATACAGGATCATTGACTTCAATCTCGCGTGACACATTTGCGCTATCATGGTATGTACTTTGTTGAAGCCGCCTGCTCGCTACCAGTTCATGTAGATCAGGGTGAATCAATGAGAGCCTTGTCTTAAGTGCTCTTTTCATGAGCAGTTCCGCAGGTGGGATCCCAGTGAGTGAGTGTGGTGTCGTGCGGTAGGTAAGCAGGACTCGGGATAGGCAACTCTGCAGTGAACCTTCAGTTACCCTCTTCAAGCCTTGCTTGATGGTTTGCACTGCTCTCTCTGCCTGACCATTGGACGCTAGTTTAAACGGGGCAGATGTGACATGTTTGATCCCGTTACAGGTCATGAATTCTTTGAACTCAGCACTGGTAAAACATGGCCCACTGTCGCTCACCAGGACATCGGGTAGGCCGTGTGTGGCAAACATGGCACGCAGGCTTTCAGTGGTGGCAGCGGACATGCTCGACATTATCTCACATTCAATCCACTTGGAGTATGCGTCTACAACCACAAGGAACATTTTACCCAGGAACGGGCCTGTATAGTCGACGTGTACCCTAGACCACGGTTTGGAGGGCCAAGACCATAAACTTAGCGGCGCCTCCCTGGGTACCGTGCTTCACTGCAAGCACGTATTACATCTGTGAATGCAGGACTCGGAGTCTGCATCGATACTGGGCCACCACACATGGGATCTAGCTATCGCTTTCATTATTACGATGCCTGGGTGGGTACTGTGGAGGTCATTGATGAAGGTGTCTATGCCCTTCTTGGGGACCACTACTCGATTGCCCCACAGAAGGCAGTCTGCTTGTATGGACATTTCATCTTTGCGCTGCTGGAACGGCTTTATCTCTTCCTGCATTTCCACTGGGACACTGGACCAGCTCCCGTGAAGCACACAGCTTTTGACTAGAGATAATAAAGGGTCCTGGCTTGTCCAGGTTTTGATCTGCCGGGCAGGGACGGGTGATTGTTCACTCTCAAATGCTTCCATGACCATGGCTAGATCTGCGGGCTGCGCCATTTCCACCCCTGTGCTGGGCAATGGCAGCCTACTGAGAGCATCGCCGCAGTTTTCTGTGCCTGGCCCGGGGCAGATGGCATAGTTGTATGTGGACAACGTGAGCGCCCATCTCTGGATGCGGGCCGATGCATTGGTATTTATCCTTCTACTCTCGGAGAACAGGGATATAAGTGGCTTATGGTCAGTTTCCAATTCGAATTTTAGCCCAAACAGGTATTGATGCATTTTCTTTACCCCATAGACACACGCTAACGCTTCTTTTTCAATCATGCTGTCAGCTCTCTCGGCCTTAGACAGACTTCTGGATGCATAAGCAACCGGTTGCAGTTTCCCAAAATCATTAGCTTGTTGCAATACACACCCGACGCCATATGACGACGCATCACATGCTAGTAACAAACGCTTACACAGATCATACAACACAAGCAATTTGTTTGAGCATAACAATTTTTTCGCTTTTATAAAGGCATTTTCTTGGCTTTTGCCCCAAACCCATTCGCCCCCTTTTCGTAGTAAGACATGTAGTGGTTCTAGCAGGGTGCTGAGACCCAGTAAGAAGTTACCAAAGTAGTTCAAGAGTCCCAGAAACGAACATTCTGTGGCCTCGGTGCATTCTCGATTGCCTCTGTCTTCGTGTTGGTGGGTCTGATGCCATCCGCCGCAATCCTCCTTCCCAGGAACTCCACTTCAGGCGCCAGGAAAATGCACTTCGAGCGTTTTAACCTGAACCCCACATGGTTGAATCCACTAAGAACCTCCTCCAGGTTCTGCAGATGCTCGACTGTGTTCCGACCTGTGAACAAGATGTCGCCCTGGAAGACCACGGTGTGCGGGACCGACTTCCGTAAGCTTTCCATGTTTCTCTGGAATATCGCCGCCGCTGATCGAATTCCAAACAGGCATCTGTTATAAATGAAGAGACCTTTGTGCGTGTTGATGCAGGTGAGGCCCTTCGATGATTCCTCCAGCTTCTGCGTCATGTAGGCTGAAGTCAAATCCAGCTTCATGAACATCTTTCCTCCCGCCAGCGTTGCAAAGAGGTCATCGGCCTTAGGTAGCGGGTATTGGTCCTACAGGGAGAAACGATTGATAGTTACTTTGTAATTGCCACAGATTCTGACGGTGCCATCTCCCTTGAGGACTTCAACAATCGGACTGGCCCACTTGTTGAATTCGATCGGTGAAATGATGCCCTCTCTTTGCAGCCAGTCTAGCTCGATCTCTATCCTTTCTCTCATCGTGTATGGTACTGCTCTCGCCTTGTGATGAATGGGTCGCGCCCCCAGAATTAGGTGGATCTGCACTTTTGCTCCTTGGAATTTCCTGATGCTGGTTCGAACAGCAAAGGGAACTTGTTTAAGACCTGGGCACACAAAGTGTCGTCAGCGGGCGATAGCGCTTGGACGTTGTCCCAGTTCCAGCGTATCTTTCCCAGCCAGCTCCTGCCGAGCAGCGTGGGACCATCGCCCGGTACGACCCAGAGTGGTAGCTTGTGCACCGCTCCATCGTAGGAGACCTTTACAGTAGCACTGCCGATTACGGGAATCAGTTCCTTTGTATAAGTTCTTAGTTTTGTGTGAATTGCGGAGTTAAGACTGGCCTTGAGGCCTAGTTGCACCACAATTTTTTGAAAGTCTTTTTGCTCATGATGGACTGGCTCGCGCCCGTGTCCAGCTCCATTGACACCAGGAGTCCATTTAGTTCAACATTCAGCATTATCCGGGGACAATTCATGGTGAATGTGTGCACCCCATGTACCTCTGCCTCCTTTATCTGAGGCTCTTGTTCATAGAGATCCTCCGTGGATCTGTCCTCCTCTGCAACGTGGTGATTTGCAGGTTTAACAGGCTTAGCAGCTCGCCTGCACACTCGGTGGAGGTGTTCCATTGTTCCACAGCCTTTGCAAACGTATCCTTTGAATCGGCATGAATGGAAACAATGATCACTCCCGCAGCGCCAACAAGGTGTTAATGGCCTTGCATTCATCACCCTTGATGGTGGCCTCTGAGGCAGCTGCGGACGTGTAGCTGCAGGTATGTGTGACATGCCCTGTGCGTTACAATTCGAAAACAACATCACTTTGTTCACAGTACTTGTAGCAGCATTTGGGTGCTGAGAGATTTGCTTAGTATTGTCACTGGTGGCAATGAACGCCTGGGCTATCGCTATGGCCTTACTCAAGGTTGGCGTCTCTACAGTCAAAAGCTTGCGAAGTATGGTTTCATGGCCAATGCCAAGTACGAAAAAGTCTCTGAGCATGTGCTCCAAATGTCCTTCAAATTCACAATGTCCTGCAAGGCGTCTCAGCTCGGCGACATAACTCTCCACTTCCTGGCCTTCAGACCTTTTGTAGGTGTAGAACCGGTACCTCACCATCAGAACGCATTCCTTCGGGTTCAAATGCTCTCGGACCACTGTGCACAAATCGTCGTACGATTCCTCCGTGAGTTTCGCTGGAGTGAGCAGATTCTTCATGAGGCCATACGTTGCTGCCCCACAGATGGTGAGGAGGATCGCTCTACGTTTGGCAGCGCTCCCTTCCCCATCTAGCTCGTTGGCCACGAAGTATTGGTCGAGTCGCTCCACAAAAGTTTCCCAATCATCTCCCTCCGAAAATTTCTTCAGATGCCCACTGTTTTCTGCATCTTTGGGTTCACTATCTGTATCTCGTCGCCAGTTGTAGTGTATGGAGAGTTAGACTGAACACTGTGAGCTCAAAGTAAAGTGTGACCTTAGTCTTTTATTGCAGGTCTCCAGAGTGCCTCTCTAACCTGTGAAGCCTTCTTAAATACCTGTGCTCCCAAGGGATTATGGGATCCCTTGGGACTCCGGGGAATGAGCCCTCTGGTGGCTGTACAGAGTAAATACAAGTCCACATATATTACAATACCCACCTCTTCTGCCTCCACATGCAGATTTCCTTTAAGGTCTTTAATAGGCCCCACTCTTTCTCTAGTTATCTTCTTGCTCTTAATGCATCTATAAAACATCTTTGGGCTTTCCCTGACTTTACTTACCAACATTCTCTCATGCTCTCTCTTTGCTTTCCTGACATCTTTTTTAATTGCACCCCTGCACTTCTTATACTCCTCTAGAGTTTCTGTATTATTGAGTTCTTGGTATCTATCATAAGCTTCCCTTTTTTTCTTTAGCTTACCCTGTATGTCCCTTGACATCCAGGGGGCTCTCAATTTGTTCGTCCCACCCTTTTTTTTAAGGGAACATAACTTGCTCCGTACCCTCAGGATCTCCTCCTTGAATGCCTCCCACTGCTCTGACACTGATTTACCATCAAGTAGCCTTTTCCAGTCCACTTTGGCCAAATCCCATCTCAGCTCAGCAAAATTGGCTTTACCCCAATTGAGAACTTTTATTCCTGGTCCACGTTTGTCTTTTTTCATAACTAATCTAAATCTTACTGAATTATGATCACTAGCACCAAAATGCTCTCCCACTGATACCCCTTCCACCTGCCCCTATTCATTCCCCAAAACCAAGTCCAGAACAGCCCCCTCGCTTGTTGGGCTTGTTATATACTGGCTAAAGAAATTCTCCTGAATGCATTTTAGGGAATTCTGCACCCTCTGTACCATTTACACTACTTTTTTCCCAGTTAATATTAGGATATTTGAAATCCACCACCATTCCAGCTCGATAGTTTTTGCACTTCGCAGCAACTTGCCCACATGTTTGTTCTTCTATCTCCCTCTGACTGTTTGGGGGTCTATAGTACACTCTCAGTACTGTGATTGCCACTTTTTTGTTCTTCAATTCAACCAGCTTGTCAGGCGGATAGCTGCAGTTCTAATGTGCTTGGGAAGTTTCCATATTTTGAACATATTGTGCAACATCTCAAAGGACATGGTTAGATCGGGACCAACTATTTCTAAAAACCTGTCTATGTCTGATTGTCAATAAGTATATTTAAAACCCAGAGGGATTTCCTCAGACAGGGATTGGGAGGGGATATTGACAAATCAGATAGAGGTGGGAGAGAGAATTCCATGCCTCGGTAATGGTTGGGTGGGCGATGGGATGTTCCAAAAACCTTACTAGTTAATCTTGCTGCATTTATTGCATTATGTAGCCTGCAGTAAAGAAAAAAGTGCATGTGGAACGATGGGGGAGAAATATAGAAACATAGAAACATAGAAAATAGGTGCAGGAGTAGGCCATTTGACCCTTCGAGCCTGCACCGACATTCAATAAGATCATGGTTGATCATTCCTTCAGTATCCCTTTCCTGCTTTTTCTCCATACCCCTTGATCCCCTTAGCTGTAAGGGCCATATCTAACTCCCTCTTAAATATATCCAATGAACTGGCATCAACAACTCTCTGCGGCAGGGAATTCCACAGGTTAACAACTCTCTGAGTGAAGAAGTTTCTCCTCATCTCAGTCCTAAATGGCCGACCCCTTATCCTAAGGCTATGTCCCCTGGTTCTAGACTTCCCCAACATCGGGAACATTCTTCCCGCATCTAACCTGTCCAGTCCCGTCAGAATCTTATACGTTTCTATGAGATCTCCTCTCATCCTTCTAAACTCCAGTGAATAAAAGCCCAGTTGATCCAGTCTCTCCTCAAATGACAGTCCAGCCATCCCTGGAATCAGTCTGGTGAACCTTCGCTGCACTCCCTCAATAGTAAGAACGTCCTTCCTCAGATTAGGAGACCAAAACTGAACACAATATTCCAGGTGAGGCCTCACTAAGGCCCTGTACAACTGCAGTAAGACCTCCTTGCTCCTATACTCATCCCCCTAGGAGATGTTACACAATATGTTCAACATACCATTTGCCTTCATCACCGCCTGCTGTACCTGCATGCCAACTTTCAATGACTGATGAACCATGACACCCAGGTCTCATTGCACCTCCCTTTTTCCTAATCTGCCACCATTCAGATAACATTCTGCCTTCGTGTTTTTGCCCCCAAAATGGATAACCTCATATTTATCCACATTATACTTTATCTGACATGCGTTTGCCCACTCACCTAACCTGTCCAAGTAACCCTGCAGCCTCTTAGCGTCCTCCTCACAGCTCACACCACCACCCAGTTTAATGTGGTCTGCAAATTTGGAGATATTACACTCAATTCCTTCATCTAAATCGTTAATGTATATTGTAAAGAGCTGGGGTCCCAGCACTGAGCCCTGTGGCACTCCACTAGTCACTGCCTGCCATTCTGAAAAGGACCCATTTAACCCGACTTTCTGCTTCCTGTCTGCCCACCAGTTATCTATCCACGTCAGTACATTACCTCCAGCACCATGCGCTTTGATTTTGCACACCAATCTCTTGTGCGGGACTTTGTCAAAAGCCTTTTGAAAGTCCAAATACACCACATCCATTGGTTCTCCCTTGTCCGCCCTGCTAGTTACATCCTCAAAAAATTCCAGAAGGTTCGTCAAGCATTATTTCTCTTTCATAAATCCATGCTGACTTGGACCGATCCTGTCACTGCTTTCCAAATGCGCTGCTATTTCATCCTTAATGATTGAATCCAACATTTTCCCCACAACTAATGCCAGACTACCCGGTCTATAATTACCCGTTTTCTCTCTCCCTCCTTTTTAAAAAAGTGGTGTTACGTTAGCTACCCTCCAGTCCATAGGAACTGATCCAGAGTCGATAGACTGTTGGAAAATGATCACCAATTCATCCACTATTTCTAGGGCCACTTCCTTAAGCACTCTGGGATGCAGACTATTAGGCCCCAGGGATTTATCGGCCTTCAATCCCATCAATTTCCCTAACACAATTTCCCGCCTAATAAGGATATCCTTCAGTTCCTCCTTCTCACGAGACCCACTGTCCCCTAGTACATTCGGAAGGTTATTTGTGTCTTCCTTCGTGAAGTCAGAACCAAAGTATTTGTTCAACTGGTCTGCCATTTCTTTGTTCCCCATTATAAATTCACCTGAATCCGACTGCAAGGGACCTACGTTTATCTTCACTAATCTTTTTCTCTTCACATATTTATAGAAGCTTTTGCAGTCAGGTTTTATGTTCCCTGCAAGCTTCCTCTCGTACTCTATTTCCCCCCTCTTAATTAAACCCTTAGTCCTCCTCTGTTGAATTCTAAATTTCTCCCAGTCCTCAGATTTGTTGCTTTTTCTAGCCAATTTATATGCCTCTTCCTTGGTTTTAACACTATCCTTAATTTCCCTTGTTAGCCACGGTTGAGCCACCTTCCCTGTTTTATTTTTACTCCAGACAGGGATGTACAATTGCTGAAGTTCATCCATGTGATCTTTAAATGTTTGCCATTGCTTATCCACCGTCAACCCTTTAAGTATCATTTGCCAATCTATTCTAGCCAATTCACCCCTCATACCGTCGAAGTTACCTTTCCTTAAGTTCAGGATCCTAGTTTCTGAATTAACTGTGTCACTCTCCATCTTAATAAAGAATTCTACCATATTATGGTCACTCTTCCCCAAAGGGCCTTGCACAACAAGATTGCTAATTAGTCCCTTCTCATTACACATCACCCAGTCTAGGATGGCCAGCTCTCTAGTTGGTTCCTCGACATATTGGTCTAGAAAACCATCCCTAATACACGCCAGGAAATCCTCCTCCATCGCATTGCTACCAGTTTGGTTTGCCCAATCAATATGTAGATTAAAGTCGCCCATGATAACTGCTGTACCTTTATTGCATACATCCCTTATTTCTGTTTGATGCTGTCCCCAACCTCACTACTACTGTTTGGTGGTCTGTACACAACTCCCACTTGCGTTTTCTGCCCTTTGGTATTCCGCAGCTCCACCCATACCGATTCCACATCATCCAGACTAATGTCCCTCCTTACTATTGCGTTAATTTCCTCTTTAACCAACAACGCCACCCCACCTCCTTTTCCTCTCTGCCTATCCTTCCTAAATGTTGAATACCCTTGGATGTTGAGTTCCCAGCCTTGGTCACCCTGGAACCATGTCTCCGTGATGCCAATTACATTATATCCGTTAACTGCTGTCTGCGCAGTTAATTCATCCACTTTATTCCGAATACTCCTCGCATTGAGGCACAGAGCCTTCAGGCTTGTCTTTTTAACACACTTTGCCCCTTTAGAATTTTGCTGTAATGTGACCCTTTTTATTTTTTGCCTTGTGTTTCTCTGCCCTCCACTTTTACTATTCTCCTTTCTATCTTTTGCTTCTGCCTCCATTTTATTTCCCTCTGTCTCCCTGCATCGGTTCCCATCCCCCTGCCATAATAGTTTAGCTCCTCCCCAACAGCACTAGCAAACACTCCCCCTCAGACATTGGTTCCGGTCCTGCCTATGTGCAGACCGTCCGGTTTGTACTGGTCCCACCTCCCCCAGAACCGGTTCCAATGTTCCTTGTTGTGCCCATTTTCTGGACAGAAAACGGCCATAAAACGTACCAATTTCAGGAGGCCTGAAAAACATCTGACCTCATATTGGATTGGGTGATTTTTCAGTCATCCCTGGGCTGTCGTATACAGATGTTACATCCCTTACATGATAGCCTCATGCCTGTTTTAAGCCCCCACTGCTGAAGTTGCTGGCACTGAGCGGAGCAGGTGGGTGAGCCTCTGGCCTCTCAGTTGGCCACACGCTATTGGTTATTCGCCTAAAAACAGGCCATGATTAATTTCTATTACCATGATTTATTAATATGACAGCTGTATAAAAAAAAGACAACTTTTACCAGAAAATTACTGCCAGAAGCTAACTATATATGTATCAGCATTTGCAGAAATATAAAATATATATATATATTTTAGCTGTCTATTCTCATGTATTCTTTCCAGACTCTCAAAATATGGCACTTGTTACCTCTTCAGTCTTCCATTCCTCCCTCACCTACAAGTTTTTAAATCCCAAGCTACATATCACCTGTCACTACTTCCTGATTTTTCCTCTCTTTCTTCTACTCTTTTCAACCTTGATGGTGTCCTGCATTATAGGCCTTGATCCTTCAGGTAAGTTTTTCAATAAAACATATATGAATCTTGAATATGTAAACTTCTTTAAAAGTGCCTTATATAACACTGCAAAGGCTATCCAAACTTTGTCTGGAAGTTCAATAAAAATAAGACGATCACCAAAGACCTTAAAAAAGATACAACATTTATATTGGCCCTGAAATCCGGTTCTGGGCTTCCTGCAGATGGTTGCCTGAAAAGAAGAAAAAAGATGCGCACTTACCTTTAGCTTGGGCGCCCACCAGCGATTGCGGTTTTAGGCCTAAGAGGCATGTATATCGGTGCATATCTGAATGGACATAGAGCTGGAGCTGGAGTCACGTGGGCCTGGACACCCAATCAAGGTAAAGTATTTTCTCATTCATAATAATGGGAACTTCGGAAGGAGTTTTGTAATTATGGTTTAAAATAAACTTACATTAGTGGACAGGGTTTTTAACAGAAAAATTTGGTTTGAAAATTTATTTTTATATGTTCTTTATATGTTTTAAAACTCTTACACTGGTAAAAGTAGGCTATGCGCCTGCTTTTACCAGGTGCAAGAGTTTTAAGGACATTCGTTGCACAAGAGATGGGCAAATAGCACAATCCTGGCTGCCGAGATGCATTGGATCTGTCAAGCCAGAGCTTGACAGATTGGAAAAGCCAGTTTTCAGTGCATGCGTATTGCGTGCTGATAAATCGGCTTTTGTGATACCTTCCCGGGTCCGTACACACTCCGTACGGACCCGAGGAGGCCCATTATGTTCAAAACCAATTTCCAATAAATCACACTTGTCTAATGATCAAATAATTAGTACAAATATAATGTAAAGAAAATATTGTTAAATGATTATTGCAATATAGTTCATATATTATTTCAGAATATTTCAGAGAATACCACTTGTGCTTTGTATTTCTAACATTGTGCAGATTTCAATTCCACTGGTTTGAAATCCAGCACCTGGAACTTTCAATTAAACAACCAATGAACAGTAAAATACATTAATGCAATATAACATTACAGTACTGGACTTAAACTAATAGTGATTGCTGCTCGAGCATTATTAGCATCAGCAGTAAAATGTAGTCATCGCAATTGAATAGTAGAATAGTGCAATACTGGGTGGACCTGTTCATTTGCTCTATAGACTTAGACATCTTGACACTATTGAGTTTTGGATCAGTGTGCCTTTTAAAAAAACTTCTGTACTCATTCTCTTCTATTATTATGATGAAAATTGTACTAATGTTCTAAAAATACCACAGCACAGACAGGAGTCTTGATGTTCCACATCAAGAGAACTGAACTGGCCTTTTTTCCCAACATTTTTCTATTACAGTAGAAATGACATAATCAGGCATTTTCTTTGCTGTGAATTCAAATTGTGTATATAAAGTCTTTCACTAATGTATTGCATTTTTGCTAATATGACTTCAACCATGGTGCATTATCCCTCCTTGCCCTTCTCAACTTCTATACACTGTTTGATATAGTCGACCTCGCTATCCACTTTCATCATGTCTTTCTGTTGAGCCAGACGCTCAGACTGAACCAGACCTTGGCTTCTGGTTTGACCCAGAGCTGAGCTTCAAATCCTACATTACATCCATTACCAAGACTTCTAATCTCTACCTCTGCTTCCATCTGTTACTCAGCGCTCTGCAACTGAACCGCTTACTCATGCTTTTCTCTCCTCTAGACTTAATGGGCCCAAGTTTTGGCCTCAGTTGCTCCTGATTTTTTGGAGCAACTGGTGTAGAACGGAGTATCTTAGAAATTCAAATTCTCGACATTTAGTTTGCTGCAGTTCTAGTCAGTTAGAACAGTTTCACTTTGGAACAGAATTTTTTTTTCAAAAGGGGGCGTGTCCAGCCACTTACGCCTGTTTTCAAAGTTTCGGCAGTGAAAACTTATTACAAACTAACTTAGAATGGAGTAAGTGAAGATTTTTGTACGCTCGAAAAAACCTTGTCTACACTTTAGAAAATCAGGCGTAGGTTACAAATCAGGCGTAGGGAATGGGGAGGGGGGGTTTAAAGGGAAGTTTACAAACATTAAACACTTCAGTTTTACAAATAAAGAGCCATCATCAATAATAAATGATTAAAAACATCAATAAATCAACCAATAAATCAATCAAAAAAAATTAATAAGAAATAATTTTTTTTTAAATCAATAAATAAAATATTTTCTACTTACCGACTGCAGCACCGGGAGCCCTCCAACAGCGTGCTGGGATGCCCCCCCAGTGTGTCTCTGTCAGTGTCTCTATCTCTCTGTCTGTCTCTCTGTGTCTTTCACTCTCTGTCTGTCAGTGTCTGTGTTTCTGACAGCGAGGGGAGGGGGAGGAGTGGGGTAGAGGGAGAGAGGGGGGGCAGGGGGATGGGAGGGAGGGAGGCAGAGGGGGAGGGAGGGATGGGGGAGAAGGGGGAGGGAAGGGGGAGAAGGGGGAGGAAGGGGAAGGGGGAGGAAGGGGAAGGCGGGGAGAGAAGGGGGGAGAGAAGGGGGGGAGAGAAGGGGGGGAGAGAAGGGGAAGGGGGGAGGAGAAGAAGGAGAAGGGGGAGAGGAGAAGGGGAAAGGGGGGGAGACGAGAAGGGGAAAGGGGGGAGAGGAGAAGGGGAAAGAGAAGGGGAAGGAGAGGGGGGGAAAGGAGAGGGGGGAAGGAGAGAGGTGGAAAGGAGAAGGGGAAAGAAGAGGGGAAAAGGAGAGGGGGAAAGGAGAGGGGGGGAAAGGAGGGGGGAGGAGAGGGGGGGAAAGGAGGGGGGAGGAGAGGGGGGAAAGGAGAGGGGGAAAGTAGAGGGGGAAATGAGAGGGGGGAAAGGAGAGGGGGGAAAGGAGAGGGGGAAAAGGAGAGTGGGAAAGGAGAGGGGGAAAGGAGAGGGGGAAAGGAGAGGGGGAAAGGAGAGGGGGAAAAGGAGAGGGGGTGGAAAGGAGAGGGGGGAGGAGAGGGGGGGAAAAGGAGGGGGGGAGGAGAGGGGGGGGAAAGAGAGGGGGGAAAGGAGAGGGAGGGAAGGCGAAGGGGGGGGAGAGGGGAGGAAGGAGAGGGGGGGGAAAGGAGAGGGGGGAAGGAGAGCGGGGTGAAAGTAGAGGGGGGGAAAGGAGAGGGGGGAAAGGAGAGGGGGGAAAGGAGAGGGTGGAAAGGAGAGGGGGGAAAAGGAGGGGGGGAGGAGAGGGGTGGAAGGAGAGGGGGGGAAAGGAGAGGGGGAAGGAGAGAGGGGTGAAAGGAGAGGGGGAAAGGAGAGGGGGAAAGGAGAAGGAGGGGAGGTGAGGGGGGAAAGGAGGGGGGGAGGAGAGGGGGGAAAGGAGGGGGGAGGAGAGGGGGGAAAGGAGAGGGGGGAAAAGGAGAGGGGGAAAGGAGAGGGGGGGAGGAGAGGGGGAAAGGAGAGGGGGGAAAGGAGAGGGGGGGAAAGGAGAGGGGGAAAGGAGAGGGGGAAAGGAGAGGGGGGAAAGGAGAGGGGGAAAGGAGAAGGGCGAAAGGAGAGGGGGGAAAGGAGAGGGGGAAAGGAGAGGGGGAAAAGGAGAGGGGGGAGGAGAGGGGGGGAAAAGGAGGGTGGGAGGAGAGGGGGGGAAAGGAGAGGGGGGAAAGGAGAGGGGGAAGGCGAGGGGGGAGGAGAGGGGAGGAAGGAGAAGGGGGAAAGGAGAGGGGGGAAGGAGAGAGGGGTGAAAGGAGAGGGGGGGAAAGGAGAGGGGGAGGAGAGGGGGGGAAAAGGAGGGTGGGAGGAGAGGGGGGGGAAAGGAGAGGGGGGAAAGGAGAGGGGGGAAGGCGAGGGGGGAGGAGAGGGGAGGAAGGAGAAGGGGGAAAGGAGAGGGGGGAAGGAGAGGGGGGAAGGCGAGGGGGGGAGGAGAGGGGAGGAAGGAGAAGGGGGAAAGGAGAGGGGGGAAGGAGAGAGGGGTGAAAGGAGAGGGGGGGGAAAGGAGAGGGGTGAAGGAGAGGGAGGAAAGGAGAGGGGGGAGGAGAGGGGGGAAAAGGAGAGGGGGGAAGGAGAGAGTGGTGAAAGGAGAGGGGGGAAAGGAGAGGGGGAAAGGAGAAGGGGGAAAAGGAGAGGGAGGAAGGAGAAAGGGGTGAAAGGAGAGGGGGAAAGGAGAGGGGGAAAGGAGAAGGGGGAGGTGAGGGGGGGAGAAAGGGGGGAGGGGAGAAGGAGGGGAGAAGGGGGGAGAAGGGGGGGGAGAAGGGGTGGCGGAGAAGGAGAAGGGAGAGGGAGGCTGAACGGGCCGGGCCCGGCCGGGCCCAAGACTTCGGGCAAGGCCCATCCCCAGCACCAGATTTACAGGTAGGTGGCGTTGGGTCGGGTTGGGTCCGGGGTCCAGTGTCGGGAGCGCGGGTCAGGTCGGGTCGGGTCGGGGGGAGCGCGGGTCAGGGTCGGGAGCGCGGGTCGGGTCGGGGGGATGGAGAGAGGTCGGGTCCGGTCGGATCCGGTCCAGGGTGGGGGGTGGGCGCGGTCGGAAGCACGGGTCGGGTCGGGGAGGGTGGGGAGAGGAGGGAGGTCGGGTTGGTTCGGGTAGGGGGTGGGGGAGGGAGGGAGCATGGGTCGGTTCGTGTCGGGGGCGGGGGGAGGGAGGTCAGGTTGGGTCGGGTCCGGTCCGGGGGGTCAGGTCGGGTCCGGGTCGAGGGGGGGGAAGCGGGAGTCGAGTCGGGTCGGGAGGAAGCAGGAGCTGGGCATGGGAGGCAGCCTGATCCACGCAGCCCCAGTGAGGCCATTCGGCCAGGGCTAGGGGCTGCGTGCTTCGAGCCCCTCCCACACAGTTTTGGGCGCCTGGAGCTACTGCACATGCGCGCCCACTGTAGCGTGCATGTGCAGAGGTCCCGGCACTGTTTTCAACACAGGGACCTAGCTCCGCCCCCTACAGCTCGTGCTGCGCCACGCCCGACTCAAAAGGACCAGCAGGGAGCCGGAGAATCTGTAAGTTTTTTTTAGGCGCAATTTGTGGCACGAAAAACAGGTGTCCAGGTCAGGGCTGTGCCGTTCTAGGCGCGGCCCGAAACTTGGGCCCAATTTCTCTAATATCCTCTTTGCTGGGCTCCCATCCTTCACCCTCCATAAACTTCAATTGGTTCAAAATGCAGCTGTTATTAATCTGTCCCATCTTCCCAGCCATGCGAGTGCAGGTTTGGAGGCGGGCCTGCTGTCAAAATGGCCCTGACTGACAGCGGGTCAGGATACCCCTCTAAACCCACCTCCATGTGAGTTTCTCAGTTGTCAGATCTGCGTTCGGATAGCAGACCCGACAGCAAGCGGCGGGACAGGTAATTAACATCATTAAAAGGTACTTAAATGCTAGTTAAGAGGCTTAAAAGCAGGCACTTACAATTTTACCAACCTTTTGACAGCTTTGCCAAAGCTTGAGTTTCATGCCAGGTAAGTGGAGTCGGGTTTTCAGTGACAATCTGTTGCTTTGACTAGTTGACAGCTGCAGAAGTGGTATAAAAGCTACCATTTCACAGCTGTTCACTTTCCAATGTCAGAAGCTGAAGCCTTCAGGTTTTGGAACAGCATTTGAGCTGTATGCACTTTGGAAGTGCTTGCAGTGAACTCTCTATTCACTGTCACCTTCTTGGAGCAAGCTCCCTCACCATTGACAGGGCGCTTCTGTCATCTTAACCTCACCTGCCATCTATTCCAGCAGCATAGGTGCCCTTGAAAAAATCTCAACCTCGGTCCTTAGAATCCCACCACGATCAGCCCCAACACCAACATCACTAAATACACCATCATTACCACCAACAAGACCAACTTTCTCCGCAATCACCTGATGCTGCACAGTACACAAGGCATCAGGACCTGACCACATTGCTGCCTGGGAGCCCAGTGATGGCCTCACCATGGCCACATTTACTTCACTTCATGCTGTACATCCATGGAAATTTAGAGCCTTATTGCTTAGCACAAGTTTATTTGAATTTTTATTCTGGAAGGCATTAATGCCCAAAATACATGCTGGTCTATCCTTTTCAACGAAAACAAGCAGATATGGACATTTTTACTAAACATTCGCAAGCTAGACCAACTCCTAGATCAAGCAGTGTGAGTTTTTAGTGTGATTTGCTTTAGAGTAAATATTTATACATAAATCATTTACTGCAAGTCAATTGCAAATTTGCAGTAAATGCTAATTTCAGCTTTATTATAAATTAAAGTAAAAGCAAATGGCTGTTCCTGGATATATGTTCACTCATATGTATAAAATGCTTTGAAGATACTTGATTCATTTTGAGCACCAGTCAATTTAAAACAACATTAAGTGAACAGATTTTAAACTTTAGGTAAATGCCACATAATCTAAACAAAACCATTTTGCTTCATTGCAATTAGGTTCTTTGTTACGACAAGAAGATATTACAACAAGCTAGCGAAGCAAATGTTAATAGTCCTAATATTTCTCCTGAAATCTGTGAGAAACCATTTATAACGTCTATTAGAAAGCTGACTATCTGTTGACCTTCCATGTAATGGCTCTGCTGGTGTTTTGTTGAAAGAAATATATAATGGACAGACACCCTTTGGTAATGATGAAAGCTACATAATCGACATCAGCAGGTTCTTTATTGTTATGAGTAGATGGGAAGAGAAAAGTGCTAGGTGCTCTTAATCTGAAATGCATTCAAAAATCGCCTGTTGGTTTTCCTTTTTAAACCAGCCACACAAAACACAATCCATTGTTATTTTACTGTGAATAGAGGTTTGAGAGACGGCCAGTACACGTTCATTAAAAACTAAACATCCCTTCTGTGCCACAAATCCACAGCACTTATTGTTAAATGAGGAAGGTAGACAAAAGAAAGACATTCATCATGCGACAGACAAATGACACTGGATTGCTAGTTAGACAGTATAATAAGTACCATCTAATTTTCTCTTTAGAAATCAATTTATTTTCTAAAGCTGTAGATCATCATCAAGGGATTTTGTTTGCCCACTGAGAAATTATAGAATCAAGAATCTGATTTTTTTTAAAATCTTTAACTAGTTCCTGATAGACATGTGGTATATAATTGCTAACAGTGCCGATTATTTTTGGATCGTAGCTACTTACAAATTATTTTATTAATAATTCACCATTATTTGCTTGTGTATCTGCTATAAATCTCCTAAATAATTTATTATAGAGATAATTATTTATATTTTATGTCATGTTAACTTTTAATAATGCTAGCTGCTTTGTGTTAAACTCAAGCACAGTATTTATTAAATGCAATATAATTCAATAAATCACACAGCACATTTTTTAAATAAAGGCTGAGGTCAGGATTAAACTTCATAAAGACACGAGCTAATTTCTGTAGTGTTGCCCATGAGTAGTCTGGGTCTGGACTCTGGAATGTAGCTGTGATATTTAGCTTGTCCTCTTGCATGGTGAAAGGCAAGGACTGGAGCACAGCCAGAGGCACAGAACTTTATCAAATTAAAACTAGACCTCAGCAGAAGTAGGGACTTATCTGTTTAATTGCAAGAGGGATGTGACAAACTATGACAATAGCTTTTGTGAAAAGTCTATTTATATATGCATATGTAAGGGAAAGGCTTGTTTGTCCAATCGGAAAATTAGTATAAGTCTTTAAAGCACCAGATTTTTAAAATATATGATTCACAGCATGATTGGCCAATTCACAGAGGGTGCCATGACTTCCTGCCCTAGCTGTAAAGTACTGTACTATCTTAGGGAGCAAAAGGCAGCCCCATTCTAGATTCTGCAGTCTATCAGAGTGGCCCACACATAGACACAGGTGAATTCTGGAAGTTCACGTACAGAGTAACATTGATGTGCTCTGCAACTCTTCTAGTTGGTTGAGCCTTTTCATTTAGGAGCCTGGAGCATTCAGTATAACACTATTCATAAATGTAATTGACAGGGCCAGACCTGTGTGAGGGGAAACTTCTGATCTCCTCTATCATTGTATAGGGAGAGTCAAGACCAAGCCCAGTATTCATGTCAAACAGGTTAGAAAGTGGTGGGATAACTGGACCCAGTTTGAGAAGGGAGTAAAGGGAGGGGACAAAGAGAAGGTGTGGAACAGAAGATCAAGGTGAGGTGAATAGGAAAGAGGGAAGGGAAGAGGAGGGGAATAAGGATTGGGAATATTGTGGAAGAGAGGAAGCAACAGAAAACAATGAAGGAGTGTGTGACACTGGGCCAGTGCTCAATTCTTTACAATGGGGGAAGGGGATTTGGGAATAGGAAAGTAGTGGCAGAGAGGGAGTTGAAGAGAAGGGAGCAGGAAAGGAGGGGAGAGGTAACTATGGATGGGGAAAAGTTCAGTATGTCCTGGGCCAGGACCAGTTTTTCTAGCAACAGGAGCAGGCTATTCAGCTCTTCAAGCCTGTTCTGCCATTCAATTAGTTCATGGCTGGTCTGCATCTTAATTCCATTTATGCGCTTTGGTTCCATATCCCTTAACAAAAATCTATCAATCTCAGTTTTGAAAGTTTCAATTGACACAACATCCAAAGCTTTTTGGGGAGAGAGTCGCAGATTTCCACAAACCATTGTGTGAAGAAGTGCTTCCTGACTTCACCCCTGAACGGCCTAGCTCTAATTTTAAGGCTATGTCCCCTTGTTCTGACTCCCCCATCTAAGGAAATAATTTCTCTCTATCTACCCTATTAAATCATTTAATAATCTTAAACACTTCAATTAGATCACCCCTTAATCTTCTATACTCTCAGTAGGAGAGGGAAAGCTGTTCTCAGCCATAACCAGTCAGGAGTAGGGGGCATTGTCTAACAATTATAGAGCCAGACCTTTCAGGAGCGAAATTAGGAAACACACAAAGGATGGCAGAAGTTTGAAACACTCTTCCGCAAATGGCAATTGATGCTAGACCAATTGTTAATTTTAAATCTGAGATTGATAGATTTTTGTTAACCAAAGGTATTAAGGGTTATGGGCCAAAGGCGGGTATATGGAGTTAGATCACAGATCACAGATCAGCCATGATCTCACTGAATGGCGGAACAGGCTTGAGGGACTCAATGGCCTACTCCTGTTCCTATGTTCATGGTGGGGGTGGTGAAGGGTGCCGTCTGCTCAGGGGAGGAGGGGAGGGAGGAATGAGTTAAATTTGTTGGTGGATCAGTGGTCAATTTAAAGACCCCATCTAAATTCAGTGGTGCGATGATGTCGATGTTGGCAATTTATAAGGATGGGAGATTTTAGAGGATCTTTTCTCCAAGTTTTGGCATGTTTTATTTGCTGTTTTTTATTGATCACCTATTATCTTGGGCCAGCAAGTGTTATGTTCAGCCTTTTAAATATTCTGATCATAACAAAGACTTTCAACTCCTAAAATTTAACCAGGAGATCTCTTTATCTAAACTGTGATGTTTTAGATGCTTCCTCCACTTGATT